>NC_045693.1:4493908-5693908 GCF_003331165.1 Xiphophorus hellerii
AATGCTAAACGAGAGCAGAAAATAAAAACCCAGACATATTTAACCCAAGCCGAACAGCCGATGTGGTTTCCTGGTGGTTTTTGTGAATGACATTACAAATTTCCATCCAGGATTTAGTAAATGTTTTTTAGTTTTATTATTATAGTAGTTATTTATCAAAGAACTGAACAAATGCGTCAGATAAAGTTCCTCACAACCGCACAATGGAAGTGAAATATCAACATTGCTGTTTCCGAGCACACTTTTAAGATATAAAAATAAAAATAAAAAAAGTGAATCTCCTCCCAAAAAAACCCTAAAATTTTGAGATTAAGCTCCAACAGGCCCGTCGTTTGTAAAAGACTTTAAACGTTATTTAAAACTTAAAGAAACCACCCTGATAATCTCTCCTATAATTATTTAATACGACATTGCAAAAGCACAAAATCTTCTCAAGTAAGACTAGTCTCTGGTGCTAATATCTTAATTCACTTGAATTAAGACAAAACTGATTTATAAGTAACTTTTGAGTAAGACATACGAGCTTGCTTTGAGTAAATAATTCTTTAACATTGGTGAAAAAGTTCAAGTTAAACTGGCAGATTATTTCAGTTACATAACCTCTAAAAATGTCTTGCCATAAGTGAAATAATCCACCAATGGAACTAGAACTGGGTTGCTAGGTAACGAGCTGGGCTGTGCTGGCATTGCTAGGTAACAGCGCAGAGTTACATGATTGTGAAATAAGCTAGTTTTGTCTTATTAGAAGTGAACTAAGATATTTGCACAAGAAACTAGACCAAGGATACTTGGTAAGATTTTGTTAATTATTTTATTAAATTGTTAATTTGTTTTTATTTTTATCTGTATGACTGTATTCCTAAATTTATGATCAATTGATTTTATGCTTGGAATGTATTTTTTCTACACTATTTGTAAGTTGTTTCTTTTATATCTTGTAATTGTGAGCTTCAAAGGTCAAAAAATTGCAAAAAAAACCCATAAGAAATTGTAAGTTTTATCTCAGAAATTTTCAGGAAAAATCTTGGATGTTTCGGAGTTTTAAAAGTCGGCACTAATACGGCATCATACACTTCCTCATAAGGCACAGCAACAAACTTCTGACCAATCAGACGACACTTCGCACAGACCTCTGTCGAAATAGTTCAACTCAGGTTTTTTTGTGTGTCAGCTGTTATTTCCACAAAATTATAACCAAGCAGTTTGAATATCTTTAAATAAAAATACCGGAGTAAAAGCAACAGCTGAGTTTTGTTTAAACAAGGCCTGAAGCCCCAGATCCAGTCGGAGCGCATCATTATCACATACTGCAGGGAAATGTTTTGGTGTTGTTGTGCAGAGATTCAGATGTAGGTGGAACATCACACATGGGCTTAATTTCATATTGAAAGTGTCACCTATTCTGCAGCCTACACATAAACTCATCAGATGGAAATGCATTTAACCTCCCACACAGGCCAAGGAGACATGATGGGAATGACAAGCATTGCAGTCACATGTAGGGAGCCAAACGCAGCGTTAGCATCAAAATGCTCATTTTTCTGAGCTGGAAAATCTCCAAATCTTGGTAATACCAACCTAAATAAATCACAGCTGCTCATTTTCATCTATGAAAAGGAGATGAGAAAAAAATGTTCTCCAATGTTCTCCAAATCTTGGTAATACCAACACCAACATCAAGCAGAGAGCTTGATGTTGTGATTATGAGGGGAGTGCTAGAGAGAGATTATTGATCTAAGTGTTGAAATAAAGAAAAACAATTATTTAGTAGCTAATAAACATTTTTCAGTTTTTCAGTAAATGTTGGTTCAGTCTTAGTGTTTCTTAAATTAACTCAATCTTTAATTTACTGCCCTAAACTCAAGACAAGTGTAAGCAGGGCATTCTGGGTAAATACAGCCAGAACAAACGCATTAGCCTAGCGCTAGCAGGCTAAATGGCTCGTGGTTTTTTACAAAATAGAACAGCTAAAATCTGACGCTAATCCATTTTTGTTTACATTTCATGATGAAGAAAGTTGAGCTCAATGTCTTCTTCGGAGGTTTTGTGTTGTTTCCTTTAGTGGTTCTTGGTGCAGCGCCCCCACAGGCCAGGAGGGGAACAGGTTTTTAAATTAGTTTGAGAAAAGAAAAAATTGAAACATAACAAATGTTGCAATTTTGATCCCCAATCTGATTGAGTCTACCAGATTATCAGGAGTGAAAACAACCTTAGAAACGCTGTCCGATGAACATAACTGAACAAGTTAATGATCAAAAAACCTGAGAATTACAGCAATATCAGCAGTCTAACTAAAAACCAGATAAATATAAACAGCAGGCAGCTGTTACATGCTGAGAGGAATCAGCAGCAGCTAGATTACCCTCCAGAAGTTAATGCTGGTCCATCAAGGTCGGTGGCAATCATCTGGATGGGTCAGATAAAACTGAAACCAAACCTTGGATCGAAAACAGTTGAGGAGGAATACGGTTGTAGAGCTAAAACCCTGAGAAATAACAGTTTAGCTTTTAGTTTTCTAACTTTGGAGATTTTCTCCTTAGAGTGAAACTCTGACCATGTAATTCAAACTTAACCACCCAGCTTCAAAGCAAATGTTCCTGCAAGCTAAAAATGAAAAAAAACATCCACCTCCAAGCTTTATTTTCTGCTAAAAGATTACTATCTCACTCAACATTTATCTTTAACATGGACCTGTGTTACTCAGACAGGCAATTTCCTGCACAAAGCAGCTTCCCTTTTGCTTGAGCACATTATTCCTGCAAAGACTTTGCTTTGTTTGACTCAGAAGCTAAGCTGAAGTAAAAATTTTACCTTGCATGAACACACACCTGCTGTTAGAGAGAATGACTTCACTGGAAAGTGAATGATACCAACTATATAAGACCATTACCGAAAATTTTCCATCTTTCCATCTTCCAGTTTTTCTGTATTGGTCACAAAGATCTACATCAGTATAAAAGCCAATAAAAGTTTATCTAACTCACCAAATGTATTGTAAAGTAACTTTTGAGTGCACAGCACCTGAAATCTAACAGCCTATGAAGTGTTGCAAGTGTGATAATGTACACTTTGAAATTTCTATGATGATTGCACGTCTATATATAGTGCAGCTGTGATGAAAACGGTGCTTACAAAAGGGTTTTTACTTTGGCTGTGAATGTTCAGTTGGTAGCATTGCTTCCATTTTGTCATAATTACTTTTGTTTTTAATTGGAATCTGTTGTTGATTAATTTCATTTATGGTGTTCCATACAAATTTATTCCTTGTTATTTTTGTACTTCTAGGTTTCAAACGCTACCAATGACTGGCTTTTTCATGGCAGTCTGAAAAACACAAAATCTGAATAAGATCGTTCTTCTTCTTCGCATGCAGGTCGCTTTCCGGGCATAAAGCGTTCACATAAGTCAGATTACTTCTGGGTTTAATTAATATGATAATTATAGCATCAAGACCTGCTGTGTGAACATTGCCGTAGATTCTTACTCTTTGGTTTTGTTTTCACCGGTAATGTCTGCTATTAATCTCCCATGTGTTTTATCATCAGAGTTGTATACAGGAGTGCATGTGCATGCGTGCGTGGGCGTGCACACATGCGTGTTTCTACCTTTCTTCTCTGCAGGTTGTGACTGGCAGGTGGGATCTTCACCATTACCATCTGCAGAGCTCACCTTGTCCCTAACAAACCAACGTGTGAGATTTTGATGAATTTGTTCTCACTGGTGACAGCTGGCAAAGTGAAGAAACAATGAAGAACTGTTTGAACATTGTTTTTTTTAAAGTAGCAGCAGGAGTTTGACATAACATACAGTCTCTGTTTTACACTTTTTTGTGTCAAAGTTTTCAAAAAGTTACGTGCAAGAACGTTCACAGGTTTTCTGTTACAATTAAAAGTTGTATTTCTGACAGTTTTTGGCTGCCAACAATAGTACTTCCAGTTATTTAACTTTTTTGTAGTTCAAGTCCAACCAAGTACCACAAATTAGTTGTATTTTCCTTTTGACCTTGTGTATTTGAGAGCAATTCCCCCAAAATGTGAAAGCCATTTGCTAACAGCTGCGTTTCCATTACAAATTTGCGCAAAACTTTGTCAATATTCTGCTAATGTAAACAAAACAGTTTTGCAATTGTGGTGTTTTCATTAAAGAAGAAACACAATTAAAATCTCATGTGAATAACACTGTTCACATGATTAAGTCATTAAAAAACAAGCTTTGCCATCATTCTTCAAGTACTTCCTGTTGTCGTCTTCTTTGCAATTTCCGCCAGTAGCAACATCTGGTTGTTGATCATGTGATTCCATTGAAAATAAACCGATTTTGATACGGTCATAAAATAATAATAAACACCTCATCTTAGCATCAAAACTTATTTTTTTCTTTTCAAAACTGTTGTTTCCATTAAGCAGATTTATTTTCGGAATGTCAAATTGCTAATTAAACAGTCAAGGGTTAACTAAAGTTTCTAACTGTTGGATCCATGTGATTTTTTTGTCTTTTGGGCTTAAAAAACTTTTGAGATAACACTTGTGTGCTTAAATATGATCTGTATATGTTGGTTAAAACACATTTTTCTGCATGTTTAATGGAAGAACTCTTGCTTTATGCTGCTCTGTCTTGTGTTTCTGATGATGAAATTCCAGGAATAATGGATTTTCCTGCTGCCAAGCAGCTCATGTTCCCCAGAGAAAATGAGAAAACATCAAAAGATCATCCAAAGTTGCTGCTTTCGCATCTTGTTATCCACGCAGACACTCCCAACTCAAGCTTTGATTCTCCATCATCTAACAAGTTCCTAACGAAGTTATGAGCTTCAAACGAGACTCTGACTCAGCGCTGCGTCCAGGAAGTCGAGGCATAATGCATTAAAGATGAGCCAATTGTCTCCAACCTGGCTTTCTGCTGCTTTGGCACTGAAACAAGTTCAGCTTTCCATTTTCTGACATTTGACTTGGATTTTTATTTGATTAAGCCTCCCTCTTACTTTGGTTAATATACAGATGAAGAGTAGGGGTCAAATGTCATCCATGCTAAAATGCTTCTGCAATGCCACCTGAATTAATCACACCTGGTGAATCTTTGGCCCTCTGCTCATACCATCATCACAGCTGCAAAACTTAAAGGTGACCTATTATGCTTCCTTGAACAAGTTATGACATTTTTTGCATGTTTTAGCTGATTTAAGGCATCTTGTCACTTTAAATCCAAATAAGCTGCTGCTGGCCACGCCCCTCAACTCATCATTTACGCTCGCATGTGAAAATGGCTGCCAACAGATGCGCAATTATACAATTGCACACCTTTAAAAAGCAGAAGTGGAGCCTCTTGCACAACCGATAAGAATGCAACAAGGGGTTTCTGGATGGTGAGTCAACAACGAAACATTTGTCTTTTCCAGCAGCCATTGTACAGCGAATACAGTGGTAAAACCAGCAGACCAAATGTGCTGAAGTTGCACTAGGGTTGCTAGATATCGGCTGAGCTCGGCAGGGGTTGCTAGGTAACGGGCAGAACTCGGCTGGGGTTGCTAGGTAACGGGCAGAACTCTGCTGGGGTTGCTAGGTAACGGGCAGTGCCTCCTGATTTGTGATGTTACATTCTGTAGGTTTTTGAAACAGCTAATTTTCCAGAAACCCTTAATTTATTGCTAAAAAATCGGCTGGGTGTTTTTTTTAAATGCGTGGATTGTTTGTAGAAGCTGAAAAAACCCCAAAGCACAAAAATGTGCAAAGTGTAACTTTTTTCAGAATTTAGGAGCTAACGCAACATAAAGTACATAATCCCTGAGGACCAGAATGGAAATAGTTTGTTTTTTTATTATAGTTCAGTTTTATTTCATTGTCACTTTTTGTTGGTCTAATTCAGTTGGTTTTAATTAATTTTTAGAGTGTGGTTGCTAGTTTGTATTAGTTAGCATTCATTAAATATTGTTTAGTTTTTAGTAGCTTTAGTTTTTTCATACATTAGTTAATTTTCAGGTGCAGAATTGAAAAAGGTGAAAGTGATTATGATTATATTTACATCAGTTGGGTCATGAATACTCAACAGAAAATACAATTTTCAAAAATTGGATTAAATTATTGTTGAACAACCGATTGATTCTAAGCTAGCCCGCCATTTTTGTGGGCTAGCTTACGCATGAGGAGGAAGATGGGGCGCCATAATTTGCAGACAGCTGCCGCAAACTGCTTGTGTTGGAGGAAAAAATCAATTTCACATCAGTTTGAAAGGCTATTAAAAAGATTCATAAAGCGGAAAACTTAGGATGTTAAATCTATAATTTCAGTGTAGTGTTGCAAACGCCCAATATAGGTCCAGTTAGCTAAAGGTTTTCCCCATTAATGACCAGTATTATTTATTTTAGCTAAGGAAAATGCTTTCTCAGTTCCAGTTTTTGTTGTTTTGTTAGTTTTATTATACTATAATAGTTTTATTTTTCTATAATAACCATTCTGTGAACTACACTGAGGTTGGGTATGAATACTTTTGGAAAGGATTTCCCTTTGGTTACCTTTTTCTTCCAGAGTTTTCTAAAGGATAACCGGTTCTATCGTAACAAACGGAGCGGATATAAGCGGTAGACGGACAGAAGAAGCCGCTGTAATTGTTTTTGGTTGCCACACCTCAAGGTCTGTATTTCCTTTCTGCCGACTGCAAATCAGTGACAGACATTTTCTCTGGCTTCAGAAGGTTGCTGATTCTGCTGAGGGATGCCCAGAGCGATTGATTGGTTTAGGACAGAATCGATAGCCATCTATCCACGCTCAGAGGGTGATGGCGCGGAGGTGACACTACAGGGGGACATGCAGGACGTCCATCTGGTGGCTCAGCAGCTAAAGAGGCTAAAAGCTAACAGTCAGACATCATATCTGAATTTAAACTCACCCTCTTGTCCAGGTTCTTAGCTGTTTTTGTGAATTAAAATATATCTTCAGAAAGTCCAAAAATGTTCAGCTTCCGACTCTGTTTGGAAAAGTTTTTATACCTCTTGAATTTTTTTGAATTTTAATGTGAAACAATAAAACAAAGTGAAGTAGAATGAGGATTAAAGATGATTCAAATTTTTTTTATAAATAATCACACACAGTTGGACTGTAATTAGCCGTTAGCAGTCATCAGGCTACTCAGAGAAATGAATACTTTGCACACCACACTTTTCAATTTTTTATATATAAAAATATGGTTGTAAAGTGACAAAATATGGAAAAGTTCAGGAGGTCTTAGCGCTGTCAATCACCCTCCGTTCGATGCTGCTCATGCTGGAGCTAGCATTGCCTGCTGTGAATGCTAAGGCTAGTTATTATAGCGATTGATGACAGCAGATAAATGGTTGTCCTGTAATGGTAAGTTGCTTCACTAGCATTAGCACATTTAGTAGAAAGTACCTAAGGTTGATTGACAGCACTAAGACCCTCCTCCTGGCTCTGATTTGTTGTTTTTGGTCCATTTCTTCAAATTTCTTCCTCCACCTTCTACAGCTAGAAGGTGGAGGAGTTTGATCTTTTCAACAATTATCTGTCTCATTAAAACGTCACGACAAAGTGACAGTTTTAATAAATATGTAAAATATAGGTATATATATTTTATAAAAGTTACAAAATGCAGCTTTACCAACAGTTTTTCTTTGACTGATCTAGAACTCTAGATCTCCAGAAAATTCCCACACAGAATTTGCTGATGCTCACATTGCATTGTGACGCCAGTCAACGTGACAGAACCACAAAAAGCATCTAAAATGGTTTCTGTTTTCCGATATCTGAGTAACTCGCTCCCACAGGTGAGCTGAAACACAATATTGATGGAAAAAAAAGAGGTGTAAGATTTTCCACTTGAAAACATTCCTCGACTCAGAAGACTTTTGAGTGGGAAGGTTTCACTCTGAAGCCAAGTCTGCAGCTGCTCTGCCTACATCCTGGTTCTGCTGTTAGGTAACACCTGCAAATGTTCAGCTGGGCAGAAATTAAAGTAAGAGTAGCAATCAACATGTTTTTACTCAAATAAAGGTAAAACGTAGCCATCAAAGAAATTACTCAGGTAAAAAAGTACTGATCAAATGATCAATCATTTAATATTTAAAAATTACATCATCAGATGGACCAAAATGTAAAGTTAAGTGGAAATTTTGGCATTTAAGGGTCAAAATGACAATAATTCTTATAGGTAACAAAAAAATAAGAAAATCAGGCAATATACATTTTCCCAAATCAGTTTCTTTCAATAAAAAACTTGTGAAAAAAAATGCAGGCGTGTGTTTGTCTGGTGAATTTAGTTGGTTTTTCATTCAGTGGGTAGAAAATACAGCCAGTTTACTCAAGTAAGAGTAGAAATACTTCTTAATAAAATGACTCAAGTAAAAGTAAAAAGTATAGCCTGGTAAAAATACTTCTAAAAGTAAAATTCTTCAAAAACGTTACTCATGTAAATGTAAGTGAGTAAATGTAACTAGCTACTACCCAATTTTGAAAACAATAAATATCTTTGTTGTTGAGCTCAGGTGTCTATTTATTCAATAATTCAGCAGCAGAAATTATTTTTGAATTGAAAATGTTGCTTATTTTGTCTGAACGGTGAGTAACTGATCAAATTATCAATCATTTTATGTTTTAAAATTACATCATTAGACTGACCAAATATAAAGATAAGTGTAAATTTTGGTATTTAAACAATTAAAATGGTAATAATTCATATAGGTAATAAAAATAACAAATTCAGGCAAAATAAATGTTTAAAATAAAAAACTTATGAAACTTTAACAGAAACTGCAGGTGTGTTTCTGTGTCTGGTGAATTTTTGGTTAAAACATGTTAGTTTTTCATTCAGTGGGTAGAAAATCCAGAAATTTTATTCAAGTAAGAGTAAAAATACTTCAAAATAAAATTACTCAAGTAATAAGAACTAAAAAAAATTAAGTAAATATACTTTGTTCAAAGAAGTAACTCAAGTAAATGTAAGTTGTGTTAACTTTGCAGTTAGGGAAGCTTGTTTAAAAAATGTCCGTCATTCTAATATCCAATAACACAGAGCTGTATATTTTCACATATATTCAATCTTACCTTTTTTCATTTTCTGTATTTTTAGCCTGCTTGGGTTTCCATCAAAATAAAAACTTTAATAAATGGAATTTTGCTCGTGCAGAATCTAAATTAGAGATTATCAAACCCAAGAAGGAATGATTTTGTTGTGTACAGCCTGCAGGTCTTTCTGTTGACACGTCACATGAAAACACCCAATTTTCATTCAAGAGATTAGATTCATCTTTGTCCCTCAGCTTCATCTGCCGTACTATAAAGTAAAGGGAGCTTTTGAATAATTCAGCAGCAGCTGTTGTTAGAGTAGTATCTTATTTTTGTAGGTCAACACCCTTACAAAGAGAATGGGATATTTCTAAAGGAAAGCAAGAATAACACGCAATAATAAAACACAAGAAGACGTCTAAGTCTCGCTATGTCAGCAATCTGTCCAGGTTCTGAGTGGAACAATCAAAATATCTTCTTCAAAACATGTTTCCAGATTAAATCACCTTTACTGCTGCACCATTATTATCCATGATTTGTCAGAGCAACTTAATTAAAAGGCAGTACAAATAAAGGATTTCTACAACCTTATTGGCTTTCTTGTAATCAAACTTCAAACAACGCCCAATGCTTTCAAACACATTAAAATATTTAAAACTGGACATGGCATGTTGAAAAATAAGCTAAAGGACAAACATAATGTTGTAATTCACTGTAGTTGTAGAAATTATTATGTACAAAGTTGAGAAATATGAGAGTCAGTGTATAATTGTTTTAATCTGTTATTGTTTGGACTTTTAAGTTGTTTTCACACCTGATAGTCCAGTAGACTGGATTTGATTGGGGATCAATATTCCAACATTTTCTGCATTTTCAAATGGTGAAGTTCACTTTCACACTGCTCTGTGTCAAACAAGCATAACTAAATGAAAAAGCTGTTCCCCTCCTGGCCTGTAGGGGCACCGCACCAAGAACCACTGAAGGAAACGACATGGAAATTCCTTAGTATTGATGAAAAGCTACTAGTTCCATTGGCAGATTATTTAACTTATAACAAAACATTTTTCCCAGTTATTAGTGAAATAATCTGCCAGTGGAACTAGATCTGGGTTGCTAGGTAATAGGCTGGACTTAGTTGGCATTGCTAGGTAACAGCGCAGGGCCAGTTGAGTAATCTGTCAGTGGAACTACAATTTTTTCATCAATATTAAAGAAATATTGACTTAAAACACGCCTCTATGTCTGGCAAAAATGTTACTTGTAAGTTAGTTTCGTCTTACTTCAAGTGAACTAATATATTTACACTAGAAATTAGACCAAACATACCTGATAAGATTTTATGTTTTTGCAGTGTGCTACTTGCTTTCACACTGCACTGTATCAAATAAGGCAAATTAGTTGAAAAAATCTGTTTTCCTCCTTGCCTGTGGTGGGGCTACAACAAGAATCACTGAAGAAAATGTCACAAAAACCTCCAAAGATATGATAAGATGATATGATGAGATATGAGAGCAACTTCCTTCTTTATGCAATGTAAACAAAAATGGAGTAGCGTGAGATTTTAGCTTTTGTAGGATTTCTCTCGTTTTTGGTTGAAGACCACAAGCCGTTTCTCCTGCTAACACTGGACTCTCTTGTTTGTTTTGGTTGTATTTACCCAGAATGCCCTGCACTTATAATCCACTTCCTGCTTTTGGAGCTTTTCAGTCCGCTTGGCGTTCACATATGCCTCACCAGAGTTCATTTCAACCGAACCGAGACCAAGGTTTGTTGGCGGACTAAAGTTTGCTGTTTTGGTTTACCATATTTTTCTTCAGTGGTTCTTGATTCAGCGCCCCCAGAGGCGAGGAGTGGAACAGGTTTATCAAAGGGTTTGTTCACATGACACAGTGCAGTGTGAAAGCCAATCGCAGCAGCTGAAAATGTAACAAATGTTGCAAATTTGGCCCCCAATCAAAACGAATCTACCAAACTATCAGCTGTCACCTTTGTACTTACTACTACTAGCTACCATAAAAAATGTTTTTAGAGAAAGAAATGCAGCATCTTCTTCCCCTGGGATTTCTAAAGTGGATAAAATGTTCAACTCCTGCAGCCAGCAAACCAAGCCGTATGAATGCTTGACTAAAAACTGAGCCACCTAGCCTCCTGAAAGTGATTACAGCTCTATGCGATCCATCCACATTTGCACAGCAATCGGAGGCTGCTTATCAGGCTTCCACTCCCAGGAAGGCTGCAAGCCTGAATGGCATGCTCACTGGCACGCTCGCTAATCTGTCCAGAGAGGAAATTAACAAGGAGAAAGTCTTTCTTGCTGTTTTGTGTGTATACAGACACAAAGGGAGCTTGTCATTATGTTAAAAACCAGAGATTAATTAGACCCTCCCACCCTTGTGTCTCTTTAACCCTGCAGATTTATTATCGTCTGATTAATTGATTTATTGCAACAGCCCTGCCAGTGAGTAATTAGAGATAGAAATCACATATTTTTAGGCTGCATTCCCACTTAATCAAGCTCTAGTTTGTTTGTCTAGAAAGTCCGGTTCATTTGAAGAGGTGTGAATGCTTAATCAACCAAAAAAGCAAACTCTGTTCCACTTACAAACCTCAGTCTCAGTTTGGTTGAAGTGAACTCTGGTGCAGTTTGAATCCATATGTGAATGCCAAGCAGACTGGAAACTGCTCCAAAAGCAAGAAGTGGATTATGATGCCAGGCATTGTGGGTAAATAAAACCAAAACAAATGCTAGTTAGCCTAAAGCTAGCAGGAGAAATGGCTCAAAATAAATCCTACAACCACTAACATCTGACACTACTCCATTTTTGTTTACAATTCGTGAAGACGGAAGTTGCGCCCAGTGTCTTCTTCAGAGGTTTTTGTATTGTTTCCTTCAGTGGTTCTTACTGCAGCGCCCCCACAGATGAGGAAGGAAATAGGTTTCTCAAAGGAGTTGGTTCATTTGATGGAGTGCAGTGTGAGAGAGAAGGAGAGCAGCTGAAAATGTAACAAATATTACAATTTTGATCCCAATTTAAACCAAGTCTACCAGACTATCAGGTGTGAAAACAACCTTAGTGCTCATTCACACTAACCATCTTTATTTCTTTTTATCTCATAGATCAACATACAGTACGTTATATATTAATGGGAAAAGTCTCCAGATGTGCAAAGCTAATAGAGAACACATAACTATGATTGTAGCAGTTGATGGATCTACAAATAAATATACATGCCTCAGTTTTCAAATTTAAACCGAAAACATGCACTGAGGTTTATGGATGCAACGTGACAAAATGGAAACAAGTTGAAAGTGTGGTAGTACTGCTGCAGTGTACTGTAAACATGTTTTAGCTTAGCTGCAGGTCAGTTCTAATCCTGAGGAAACAGAGAATGACTCTGGGAGGATTGGATGGCCTCTAAAACGGTCAGACCCCTCTGACTGCTCCAGTTTCACCCCCACCTGTCGACAGGTCTGCAGGAGGCAGAACGGCTGGAACTGGAAGTCTGAACCCTGAAGTCTTTTCATCATCTGTCCACAGCTTCGCCATGAAGCCGACGCTGCCAGATCAAATGACTGACTGGTTTCCATTTAGAGGTAAATTCACCCTTCAGATCGGTGGCAACAGTTACCACACTGCAAAAAACACAAAATCTTTAATATTTTTAGTCTACTTTCTTGAGCAAATATTGTAATATTGAAATAAGGAAAAACTAACTTACAAGTAACGTCTCAGCAACAGAAAAGGAGCTTCTTTTAAGTCAATAACTCCTTAATATTGATGAAAAAAGTTCTAGTTTTGCTACGAACTGTCACTGTGCTGTTACCTAGCAACGCAGGCCCAGCCCAGCCCGTTACCTAGCAACCCAGTTCTAGATCCACTGGCAGGTTATTTCACTTATAACATGGGAAAATGTCTTGCTATAAGTGAAATAACTTGCCAAAGTAACAAATACGTTTTCATCAATATTAAAACATTATTGACTGTAGTGTTGGCATTTAAAATAAATTCAAGCAAATAGAGTTATCAGAATTTATTTTTCAAAATGGACACTTGTTGCAGATCCAGAACTTGAAAAGAGTAGTAGTGCCATTAAAAAATAAAAGATAAAGTACTAAATTTTCAGAAATTCAGATGTATTCTGAGAAATTTCAGAGTTTGAAAATTTTAAGATTAGCTTGAAAATAATTCTGAAAAAAATGTCAAATTTCCATTTTTGGAATTTTTCTGCATTTCAAAAGTTGAAAGTTTCCATTTTTTTGTAAAAAATTTCTGAGATTAATATAAAAAATTCTGATTTTTTGTGGGGAAAACATACTCCTCCTTTTTTCCTTTTTTCTAAAATGCCATCGTAGATTTAACACATTTGCTATATTTGAAGAAAATCATTTCATTTTCAGTTTCTTTTGGGCTTGATTAAAAAATATATATTTTTAGTAACAAGAACAGGATCTGGGTCACTTTCTTTCAAAACATTTGCAGCATTTAATCAAGTTTAACAATTTAAATCAAAGCTGATTTGGGTGCGTTAAAGTCGCCTTTTCAGTAAAAACCTCTGGATAAATGTGTTTTTATCTTTTGTTAAAGTTTAGTTATAGAAACACAAACACTATGTGTTGTACTTTACATTTTGAATTGTGACAAAATTATATCTGTAATCATTTTACTACTTTGAGTGAATACTGATTTATTTTCCTTGCATATGACACATCAAACATATTAAAATGAAAAATAGACTGTTTTGATACTAACAAAAGTAATGAAATATTTCCATTTGCAGTCGGTGAGTGAAATTTGTTTGGCTTTTTAAAACCTGGCTGCATCACTTTCTTTTTGATTTCCAATCCTCTGCCTCCTTCTCTCAGCAGCTCTGGTTGAAAATAAAGTCTATTATCTGGTAATGACGTATAATCCTGGATTTTGCAGTCTTGGTGCAGTGCTGTTCCTCTGCTGCTTATGACTCCTCAGTGCAGAGAAAATATGTACTGAAACATTTTTAACAGAAGCTAAATCATTTATATCAATGTTTCTCAGAAACTGCAGAATTCATTTATTAATTTTCATCCTAAAGATCATAAGTGTCAAGGTAAAGATGAGATTATTAAGATCTGCAGGTTGATTCACGTTGCAGAAAATAAAGATTATCTGGTGAAATGTGTCCATGAGTTACATACAAAACCATAAAATAGGCAAAAACATAAAATACTTCAAATACTCAAACATCAAGGCTCACATTGCTAAAGAAATAAAATGCGTAAAAACATTAAAAACATCCAGCATCTAAAAGAAAATTTAAATAGCGTCGCTATAAGATTTAGAAATTAGTGAGAATAATAAAGGCATCTAAGAATAAAGCTGAAACAACATTTTGATTTTGAAACTCAGGATGTTTTAATTTCATCCCAACTGAAGGAGTAAGAACTCACAAAACAAAGGATGCTCGTCGTTACAAGAGATATTAGGCCAACAGGTGCAAACACAAAACTAACGACAAAACAAGCTACAAACACATGAATGATACAAACTCCAAAAAACAAATGCAACAGGGAATGCTGCAAAAGAAAAATGCTGCGACCACAGAAAAAAGCCACAAAGAGCAAAAACAAATTCAAGTATGAAACGCTGCAAACTCGCTCACCAAAACGGAAGTCCTCCAGACCACTAGGGGGAGTCTAGAGTAAATTATATTACAGATGTAAATATGAAGACTGAATGTTTGAAAAAGACATGAACCATCGCGCAACTTTTTTCTTTCCTCCAACTTTTCTCTGGACATCCCATCTTTACTGAGAGTCTGGTACCATAAGATTTGTTATTAGACTCCCCCTGGTGGTTTGGAGGACTTCCATTTTGGGATGTGAGTTCTTGGCAGAAATGCATTCAGTTCTTTTAAACTATAATGACACCAATATGCCATCCATCCATCCATCCATTTTCTTACACCCTTGTCCCTAGTGGGTTCGGGAGGTGCTGGTGCCTATCTCCAGCTAATGTACCAATATGCCATCTAGTCTTAAATATTAGCAACATTCCTAGCAAATTTTTGACTTTCCAAACTCAGAAATTTCCTTGTTTTTCTAGAAAATTTCTACAATTAGTCTCAAAATTATACGACTTTTGGTGGAAATGTACTAATTTGTTATCTACAATGGCCCTAATACACCGTTTAGTTTTAAGTATTTGCAACTTTTCCAGTTTTGCTGCTGTTTTCTGTGGTTGCTTCTGTTATGTTAGTTGTAGGTTCTTGGTTCTAAATTTTTGTTTTTGCAAAAACAAAAATCTGTTGCATTTCCTCTGGAGTTTACCTCATTCGTGTGTTTCGCCGTTTGCTGGCCACCTTAAGACGGAGACATTAAGTCGCTGCAACTCTTTGACGCAAAGCCTCATCTGCAACTCCCGTATCAGCCCGTTTGGGCAAAAGACAAGTAGGACTTACTTGAAGGAAAAGCTAGGATCTCCTCCATAAATAAAACTGAATGCATGAATTCAGTTTTTAATGTTATATCTAAAAAAATTCTGACTTCTGAACAGAAGAACCCAAAGGGATGATGTCTGAACTAAATACATGGCAATATCTTGGATGAAAACACAAACTATAAATACAAATAACAAACTAACAGTGAGCACAGTTATGGTTTCTGCCACTTTTAAAATGAATCCTCCTCTGATTATAAAGTATCTTTGAGGTGAATAAAAACGACTCAAATCTGATGTTTGAGCTTCATTACCCTGAAAAATGTTTTCATACAGGAGGCTGATCAAAAGCAAATAGTACATGAAGATATTTAAATATATACAACTTTGAAAATAATCTGTCATGAACTTTGGGACTTTGGCTTTTATTTTAAGATTGATCATTCTTTTTGCTTTTAATGTTAAGTTAATTCCTAAGGTTTAAGATTCCTTGTAGCACCCTAAAGTTTATTTTAGTTCAGCTTTAAACAAACTCGTTTGTTTGTCTAGAAACTCACATGCTTTATATTTTATAGCAAATCTGTGAGCAGTGAGGATAAATATATATCTGAGAAAAAAGTGTGAGAATAAGTTAAACCACTGGACCTGTTAGGAGAGTCCAGGCGTAGAGGAGGAGATGAGGAAGGTGCAGACCTCCCCGGTCTTCTCTGGTTTGTCACACAGCCAACAACATTGGCAAAAGCTTGATCGGGCGGTGAAGCACAGAGAGAGGCTGCAGGGAACAGAACAGAACCAGTTGGAGAAAATTATTTTCACAAAACTCCTAAAACAACAGAATCAATAGACGGTCTGAGAAGCAGAACTAATTCTGACATTTGAAAATGTGACATTTGGCATCACAAAAACTACAAACCAAAAGGTGTGAAGATGATTTATCAAGGATTTATTGTTTGGTGTTTATTTTTTTAGGTTGACCTTTGTTAATAGAGCAGATTTTTAACTCCAAAAGGTATTCCTTGTTTTTATTTTTAAGGCTAGTTAATAGTTGCTAACTAATATAAACTTCTTGAGAAGGCATTTGCAGTTCAGTATTTGCAAATTCAGGATGATTGAACAGGCAATTCACCTAATAAGGAAGTAAGTCGAGTAAATCGGAGATAGGGAATTTTTACTCTATTTTTTTCTATCTACAAATGCCCTGACACTCTGTCGTAAAAATCCCCTTCAAGTTTTGGATTTACAATAAATATCGGGTTGCTGTATTTGCTTGTTTTTTTTTTATTTGAGTCTACAGTTTTGGTCAACGCGACAAAAAGTTTGTCCCCTGCTGACCTGGTGGGACCTGTCACTGTCAGTAATCTGGTTTCTGCTCATCCCTCTCAGCCGACGTCATCGTATTTAATGTCCTGCCAGTCAGACTCTGAGCTGCTCTGTTGCATCTCTGACTAACGTCTTTGCGCTACATGGACATCTACTGCACATCTCTACAAATGAAGCTGCATCATCATCTCACTTCGAAATGTGTAAAGCAAGCAACCCAAAGTGTCATCTTCAATGTCCTTCACCGTCAATTTGAGAAATAAGTCATCTGCAACCAGTGGATTCATGAAATTAACTGGAATCAGGCTCACGGCTCGCTCACATTACAGTGATAAGTATCCCATTAGGATCAGATTTATAAAAATGCACTGGAAAAGTCAAAAGAAGTGTTTGAGTGTGAAATGTGCTGGTTTAGACTGATTGGCAGCGATTATACCGCTCACACCCATTATTTATGCTCATCTGAAAAACACTCAAGCCTGAATATTAGGAAATCAAATTATGTGAAAGGTGTGTGCAATATTTCTTCAGCCAAGATTCATTTTGCATAACGTGAAGCAATGAGCAGGAGTTATCAGCAGATAAAAACAAATTAAGATGAATCAGGAGGAGATATTACAAAGAAAGTAATTTTCTTTAAACCGCTCTACTGAGTAATTGCTTTAATTTGCTTCTAATCACAGAGGGACTCATTAAATAGCTGGTTTAGTGCTTTAATAACATCTTTAAGGTGAAGGCACCAGCATTTAACGGTTTAATCCAATCTGTCTGTCTGGCTAGCTATAGAGCAATCTTATGAGGTCCTTATCTAGCTAGCTAGTAAGCTGTCCGTCCGTCCGTCCGGAATTTATGAGATTTTTTGGCAGAAATTTGCTTTTTCCTTTTTCTTCTACAATACGCCGTAGCAAATTTAGCATGTTTGCTGTATTTAGAGAAATACATCTAGTTTCAGTTTCTTTTGGGCCTGATTAAATAAATCTATCTTCAGTAATAAGAGCAGGATTTGGGTCATTTTGTTTCTAAATGTTTCTGAAGCTGATTTGGGTGGAACAAAGTTGACTTTTCAGTAAAAGTCTATGGATAAACTCGGTTTTAACTTTTATTAAAACTTGGTCACATAGTATTTTTAATGCTCTGTACTTCTTACTTTTACTTGAGTAATTTTATTGTGAAGTATTTCTACTCTTACTTGAGTAAAATTTCTGGATTTTCTACCCACTGAATGAAAAATAAACATGTTTTAACCAAAATTCACCTGACACACACCTGCAGTTTTTGTTAAAGTTTCTGAAGTTTTATATTGAAAGAAACTTTTTGATTTGCAGTCGGGGGCTGCACAAAATCAATCCAGGTGCTACAAATGGCCCCCGGTCCTCACTTTGGGCACCCCTGCACTAGATGACTGTGTGGTGAATTATTTTAATATCCATGTGAAAACAGGATATTAAAATAAAGATTGTCTTCAAAAACTCCTGAGAATTCAGTCACACAAAAAGGCAAAATGGAGAAATATACTGGAGAGGAAAAGGGCAGCATGAACAGCCATCCAAAACAGAGACGAGAAAGCATCTCAGCGCAGTGAGGCGAATGTGGAAGCACAGCAGCTTTAAATAGATCCTTTTATCGAGCGGGGGAAGAAAAATGAGCAGAATATCTATTCTGGCATTGGGGAACACGGATGCGTTTCTGGGAAAGATGTAGCTGAGGTAATATTTACAGATACTGTGTCAACAACCTGAACATTTGTGATCAAACAAGCAAAATCTGGCATGCAGAACTGTGCAGAAATACAAAATGAGTATTACATGTGTGTTGTATCACATTTAAACATTGAATTGAATATAAAGAAATGGCAAAATATTTAATTCTGCACGTTTGTTTTTTTTTGCATATTTTCTCAATGGTTGGCTTGAAGTTTAAGCAGAGTACAGAGCATTATCTCTCCTTACCAGAGGCACAACGCACAGAAAATTTACAAGAACAATAAAGTATGCCTGACAGAAAATGTAAATGTTCTGCAGATATAAATTACAGCGGTGAGGGAAGTATTTATGCTGTGGTTTGAGCAGATAACATCCAACATTCAGAGAGGTGAAACATTATATAAACATCCCCACTGCAAACTAACAGAAGCAGGAAGATTATTAAAACAAAACGCTTCCTTGAACTTAATGAAAAGCAACTTCTATTTCTAAAGAAAAAACAAGTTTAATTAACATTTTTTACACATTTTAATATGTGACTTAATGTCAGTTTCTATACCAAGGTCAACTCTGACCCTATCTGCACTGAGAGAGAACAAGTCGACTAAAAGATGTTTCATTATAGTTTTTATTATTATTATTATTATTATTATAAAAACTAGTGGGCTGTCCTTAAAATATCAAAATGTCCACTTAACTTTATAATTTGGTCCATCTGTTGATGTAATTTTTAAATATTACATGACTGATAATTTGATTAGTTACTCTGTACTTGAGCAGACTTTTTACCAAATACTTTTTTGCTCTTACTTGAGTAACTTCTTGAATGGATACTTTTTACTTTTACTTGACTAAAATTATGTTGAAGTAGTGCCACTCTTACTTGAGTATAATTTTTATGTACTTTATCCATCTGTGACGTTGAGTTATCTTTGTAGATATGCTGCAGTTTTTCAGCGACAAGTGGTTCTAGACTGCAAAAAAAACACAAAATCTTAAGTATTTTTGGTGTAGCTTCTAGTGCATATATCTTAAAAGATTATTAAACTCATAATGAGACATTTTTTGCCATGTCATAAATTAATTTATCTGCTAGTGGAACTAGTACTTTTTCATCAATTTTAAGGAATTATTTACTGAAAACAAGCCTCTGTATTTTGCTGAAAAGTTACCTTTACATTAATTTGTCTTATTTCAAATGGACTAAGATATGTTCACTAGAAAATAGTTGGTAAAATTTTGTATTTTTGCAGTGTACTTCTACTTATTTCAGCAGGATATCCAGGATTATTTTGCTCAATCAGGCACATGATCTGCGTCTGACAGCGAAACCATTTTTTTTACCCGCCCCGCCCAGGAGGTCGACCTCCCGGGTGAGAGGAACATTTCTCTGGGACTCGGACTCAGTGATATCCTTCGCCACGGTGCGCTCCGTGTTCGGTTTGAACCCCTCCAACGTTACGCTTCTTCACACACACACACACACACAATCAACTGAATCTCATCCAATTACTGGGAGAACAAGACACGGTTTAGCATAATGAATTATTCATAACCCGACGGAGACCCACCACAAAGGTTAGAGTGTAAATCCGGAGGCCTCTCGTCTGAATCCATTTGAAAGATTATTGCTCAACTTCAGCCGACATGCCATAATTAAGTTGCCTTTTTGCACGTGTGGAAGTGGGACTCCAATCTGCCTCTCAGTGATTAGTGTTTTAATTCTGGACGTCCTTGGTGCTAACTCCAACCCTGAGTTAAACTAAAGGAGTTTAACCAGTTTCAAGAGGATTTTCTGGCACAAAGCAAAGTTATTATAGTTAACTAAAACTAACAAAATAACAAAAACTAAACAGAGAAGACATCCGTTAACTGAAATAAATAAAAACGTAATTGATGGGGAAAAACTATAACTAACTTGACCTGTATCATGTGTTTATAATATTAACTAAAACATACTGAAATTATACACAATATCTTTTGTTTTTGTGTTTATAAATGTATTTATTAGCCTTTTGAACTGATGTGAAATTTATTTTATATTCCACTCACAAGCAGTTTACATCGGTTTATGTGAGACCACAAAATTTGGGAGAAAACACCAGTCAGTTGGTTTTTCAACAATTGAATTCATTGTTTGAATAGTATCTTGTGATGAGTATTCATTACCCAATCGGTGCATACATAATCAAAATACTTTTACTTTTTGAATTTTGCACCTAAAAAAAGAATTAAAGTATGAAAAAACTAAAACTACTAATACTATAAGTAATAAAAAAAAAAACTACACTACACTAAACAATTTTAAACAAATAATAGCTAATAAAAACTGGCAAACACACTCAAAGAAAAAAATCACAATGAACTAAAACAAAACTAAATTGAAAAACCAAAAACTATTAAACCCTGGTGATGCTACATTAAGTATTCGTTTAACATTTTGTCACATATTGGGACTGTTTCTGACAGATCAATAAAAATAGGGCATAATTGCGAATTGGAAGGTAAAGACCAGACGGACCTAAGCTTTCTAGTCAAATGAACTAATTTGATTATAGCGTCATGTCCGCATGCGCAGTGGAAGGCGCAGTTACGTCACATATAAAGAGGGAGCTCGACGTTTTGCGAACCGCCATAAAAAAGAAGAAAAAGAAGAAGTGCTCAGTGTTTACGGAAGTAAACATAGATGCTAATGGTGGAGCAAAGCTTACGGTTTTAAAGTTGTTGTCCGTCCGCAGCCAGCACATTAACAACTTAATCCTCTTTATCGCCGCCATGGTTGTTGTTTTCCTTCCCGCTATCAGGACGCAGAATAGTGACGTCTGTCGAGTATCAATGACGTTCAGGTCGGATGAACGCGACCTGGCCGCACAGACTCCGATTATTTTTGAAAAGATCAGATAGTATCGGATTTAGAACCACATATTTAATAAACACAAGTGCGATTTGTGTTGTTCAGACTATCATGAAAAGATAAGATACAGGTACTCAAGTAAGAGTAGAACTACTTCAACATATTTTTACTCAAGTAAAAGTAAAAAGTAGCCGTCCAAGAAATGACAAAAGTAAAAAGTCTACTCAAGTACTGAGTAACTGATCAAATTATTAAACATTTAAAAACAACATCAATAGATGGACCAAAATATTAAGTTAAGTGGAAATTTTAAGTACGAAAATGACAACAATTCAGATAAATAACAAAGAATAAAAAAAAGAAATCAGGCAAAAATAAATATTTTACCAAATCAGTTCCTTTCAATGAAATTTTAACAAAAACTGCAGGTGTGTGTCTGGTGGACTTTTGGTTAAAACATGTTAGAGAATAGAGAATCCAGAAGTTTTACTCACGAGTACACAGGAAAAATAGGAGAGTAATTTTTTCGGAGTTAACATCATTTTCATCTAAAAGAGTCCTGTTTATACATTAAAGAGTGAAATCATTTCCATTGGTCAATAGAATCGGAGTAAAAAAATAGAGGAAATTATATCGGAGTAAAACAAGAACACGCCCACTGAAGTTCCTTAAGTTTCGTTTCTTCCACCATCTTGTTATCCTGCAGTGGAAACGGAGGCAACGATTAGCTGTGTGCCAGGTAAGTCCCCAAATGGGTTGTAGATATATTTTACGTGGGGTTTTATGATTTTTTTTATTATTAAGACTAATTATGATGACGTGCTGCTGTATGGTAGTGGGGGAAGGAGGGGTGCAGCGAGGAATTAACATGGTTGGCTAACTAGTTAGCATGTGTGCTTCAGCTAACTTAATTTAGCCGTTTACAGCAACGTAAGCAGAAAAAAAACATCAGTGTTGTACAATTCTACGTCCATTATTTTATTTTCACAAGTCAAGGCTGCCGCTATTTTTAAGCTGAGAAACGGAGTTTAAAAGAGGAGCGAGCTGTACTATTGGAGCTGGCTCTGCTAGCAAGTGGAGTCAGTATTCCGCCCAGAAAATGGCGCGGGAGGACTATGCTAGTAACTTTTCTTGAACGTAGAGCAACGATTAAAAAAAAAAAAAAGAATTAAAGTTGTGCTTTGTATGCAAACTGTGTAAGTTGTCAGTAAAACATTTTTGATTTACTATTTTGTCCATAAACCCCGTTTATATCGAGTTGTATGGAGCTGATATGTTTTTTTTTCCCGTTTTAGTTGTGGTAATTGGCTAAATTCAAGTAAATCCTGCAACCAAACTGCACAATAAGTTCCCAAGCTTTATTTATTAAATCCTAAGATGGATGTGAGAAAGTTTAACAAAATGATTTTTAAAACCTTCACTTCATCTAGGTTGAGCAAGATTTTACATTGATGTTTGGGGAAGCCATCTCTGCAAAGTTCCTGGAGAAGTGGCCCACTGTCTACAAGCAGAAAGTCCTCAAACAAAGTCGTGGTCTCACACAGTCTGATGACCTTAAGAACCTTCTTGACAATGCTGAAGGCACAACAGAAGAGGAAAATGGTAAGTTGCAATGACTTATAAAGAAAGTGTTTACTGTAACAGAATTTTATATGAATTGGTTCAATATAATTGCACCTCCTCCTGCCCTCAGTGTTTGGTAAGCTTACTCTGGAAGTATTAACATCGTTGCAAATAAGAAGTTTTGGTAACTTATGTTTATTTTACTTTTTCTTCTAGGATGGGACATTGACATGTCATCCATTTTGATCCTAGTGCACCTCCTGCCACCGTCACCTCTTGGGCGCAAGAGACCAGGAAAACTCTCAGCCAGACAAGCCAGTGAACATCTTGTGAAGTTTGTCAAGGTAAGGTTACAGTAAAGGGAACATTTATGTTGATCAAAATTCTCTATTTTTCCCTTTTTATATATATATATTTATTTATTTGTATTTCTTGTGAAGTTGGTCTTAAATTTAATTTCAAGTGACATTTAAAAGATGCTGAAAAGTAATTTGCCTTATCTATTAGAACCCTCTCTTCTTTGAAACCCAAGACTAATCATGTTTTATTCTGTTTTTACCACAGACAGGAACCAGCATCCAGGAGCACCTTGATGGCATCGCAGAAAGCCGTCAACCATACCTGCTTGCAGTAGGGACTCAGAGGAGCGTGATTCACAAGTACTTCATTGTGATTGACAAACATGCCATACCTTGTAAATCACAAGGTTCTCTTGCCTGTTTTGATGAGCTTTTTAAAGCTCACTTTGTGTTCGGCACTTCATATGATCATAATCTGGTCAATGTGTACAACTTTCTGCAGACCGCCAGTTATGAGATAGATGTTGAGACAACCAAAGTGAATCCTAGGGTTGCAGAGTTGAGGGCTCGGATGCTGCGTTAAATAGTTGTTTTGCTATGATTCAGTTACCAATCAACACCAAGGTATTAAATGTAAAATGGGCCAAACATCATGGAAATATGTATCGTGCAGATTTAGTTGTTTGTAAAGAAGTTTTTTGTGAAATGCCAGTTTTCCATAAGATCTACAATGTTGTTGTGAAAGATGAGAGGTTACTGTTTGTTACATTTGCTCTGCAAACAGTGTGTCTGAATGAGCATTTCAGTGCTTTTCAAGTTTTGTATACAAGAGACGGACCTCATGTTATTTATGTAGAAGAGCTTTACTGTTACAGAGCTTTTGATTTACAGGTGTCGTGTCATACAGTCATGAAGATGCAAATGTTTATATTGTTCCATACTGTTTCCTGTGAACAATAAAAATGGCTGTTCAAATACTGATTTCTGGTCTTTGCATTGTACTCTTACAAACTCAGCTGTGTATTATAGCTATAAAACAATTGCTTAGTGAGTGAAATAAAGTTAAATTTGGCACTGTTTTAGAATTTAATTAAATGTTTAACTGCACAATATGGAATTAAATTAAATTAAATTAGGAGTAAAATTTTATACTATTAAGAGCACAATTTTACACTATATGGAATAAAATGTTATTCTATTTTGTGTAAAATTTATTTTTAGTTAGACTAAAATTTTTCTCTACTTAGAATAGAGTGCAATTCTCTTTAGAGTAAATTATATTCCACTTGGAGTTAAAATACGGTAGAGTACTTTTTCTTTTAAACAACTTGGAGTAAATTCTCTTGGCATTGATTAAAATTTTTGCACTAAATGGTGTTGATTTTAATCTGTAATTTCAACTCTTCCATGAGAGTAAATTTTACTCTATTTAGACTGGGACCAAATGTTGTCTTTTTTAGAGTAAAATTTTTTTCAAATTGAGTACATTTTAATCTGGAAATTTTACTGTGTAGAGATACTTAAAAATAAAATTACTCAAGTAAAAAGTACAGCGGAGTAAAAATACTCGTTAAAGTAAATTTTTTCAAAAGGGTTACTCAAGTAAATGTAACTAGTTTCGACCCAACTCAGGCATTACGGCAAAAAAAGGGATTTGAGTCACTTTGAGCTCTGCATGGATGGATGGAGAAAACTTCTCCAGCAGACACAGCAACTTGCTGAATCTTTTGCTCACATCTGGAATAACCTTGGCTGCAACTTTCACACGTCAACGACAGATGCAGCACAGATCAGGCACTGGGAAAGTTTTAATTCAGACTGACAGCTGAGCTCCTTCGGCTAATTCTCAAAGACACTCTGCAGTGACAGTGAAGAGGAGTGACAGTCTCATCACAGCTAGAATCAGGATCAAATGTTTCCACAACAAACGCAGAACAAATTTACATTCTGCTCTCAATTAAAAAGGGATTAAAAAAATATTAGCTGCAATAAAATGGGGGAAATTTATGTATAAATCTGTATGTTTCAGCTTCATCCACTTCCAAAGTTTACATCATCTGCTCTGTTAATCCCATGCAGAGTGGCGCCGATGTGGCAGGCAGCCATTTAGAGGAGCTGGCACAATGTTTGTTTTTGTCATTTGGAGAACGGAGCAGCCGCCGGTTGTGACGGCCATGAATGTGGTCCAAATGTAATTCAAGAGGCTTTTACGCTAAGCTCTCACTGGGAAATCAGTTCACATGTTTGCTGTTTACGAGGGCCAGAATCATTACACGGATGATTTAAAGATGGACCTGGAAGAAAAATAAACTTATTTCACGACTGTTTAATCTTTTTAGAAATGTAGAAATTCATCTTTAAGAGAGTAAAATGAATTTGGAAGTATTTGGGGTCTAGTTCTATTAGATCACTTAAAATAAAACAAAATTAGCATGAAAGTAACCTGTTAGTAAGATATAGGAGCTTGTTTTAAGTAAATTATTCCTTAAAACTGAGAAAGAAGTTCCTGTTCCATTGGCAGATTATTTCACTTAAAATACGTTTTGCCTTCTTATAAGTGAAATAATAAGCCAATCGAATAAAATTTGTAAAAATCAATAATAAGGATTTAACACTTAAAACAAGATCATATCTGTAAAGTTACTTGTTAGTTAGTTTTGTTTTATTTCAAGTGAACTAATAGAACTAGATGAAAAATACTTTGGTTAGATTTTACAAAGTGAAATAAGCACACAAACACGCACACACACACGTGCGAGCGCACACTCGCGCCCACCCACACACACACACACACACCCACGCACGCACACACACACACACACACACTCCTGTTTCCATTGTAAAGATCCTCATTATGCTGAGTTTTTGTCTTAAAAATGACATTTTAAGTGCCAACAGAGGTTTTTTTTTCTTTAAACCTTTTCTGCATTCAGAAATAAATAAATGTGAATGTATTCTGATATAACCAGTCATGTTTAAAGTCCCACTCACACAGCTCACATTTCACTGCAAAGGAATGTTTCTCCTTCCAGCCTATTTTTACTTGAGGAAATCTCTGTGGTTCGTTTTCTTTTGTTTCACATATCCCAGGTTGCCTGAACAGAATGGATGACCCGCTGCTTGAAAATGCTTGGCTGAGGGTTATAAAATGATAGCCAAATGAAATGTTTTTCACATGCCTGCACAATGTCCTGTCTGCCGAGCCACGGAGAAACGGGGTCGCTGGTTTGCTCTGGGCTGACGTAAACAAAAGTAACGTAACTGAATCATTACACGGATGATTTAAAGATGGACCTGGAATGTCAGCAGTTGTCCGCCTGCATGTTGTTGTTACTGATTCACTTCAGCCTTGGAAAATGAGAAACATTTCACTTTTTATCGTGAGAATGAATAAATCCACGTTTCTAATGTGTTAGCAGCACATTTAATACGGGTACCACAAAAAGGGAGATGTTGTCAGTGAAAAACTAAGGACACCCCGTTATTTAGTAGCTGGTAGAAAAGTTACACAATAAAAAAATTAAAAGAAATAATTTGGGTGTTCATTTTTCAAAGTCATAGTTTCATCATGTTATTCCTACATTTATAAACATCGCAGTTTCTAACAAAATATTTAATATATATTAATATATATAGCTTGTGAATATTTAATTCACAAGCTAAATATTTAGTTTACAAACAAAATATTTAGCTTGAAAATTAAATATTTAGTTAGGAAGCTAAATATTTTATTTGCAAACTATAAATCTGGTTTATAATCTAAATATTTAGCTACAAATTATATATTTAGTTTCCAAATGAAATAATTTTAAAACTAAATAGTTACCTTGCTAATATGTAGCTAGTAAGCTACATATCTAGTTAGCAACAAGCTAAATGTAGGTTGCTAGCCATATATTTTGCTCGCTAAACAATAGGTAGAAGCTAAATATTTAGTTACTATCCAAATTAGATTGCTGATAAGCGGAAGTGGACTATCAAAATAAAAGCGGTGTTTTGCGCGCTTCTATGTAAACTCTTGATGCTGTCGAGACAAGTAGCGTTTTGTCCTCTAAATGTTGCTGTTGATCCTTGAGTAACTGTTAAAACAGGATGTCTTATGTTTTCAGTTTGCTAGATGAAAATAATCGAGAATAAATTTTTTTTGTTAATATTAATGTTGTTAGCATAATATTCTGTTAAAAGAAAATTTGTTTTATGACCTACTGCATGTTTTCTGTACTGAGAAATTAGTTAAGATACAAAAGCATCTAAATGTGATAACATTTGTTTTACTTCATTTGTAAAAACAAAATAATCTAAATCACTCTGTTGGTCTCAGACTCCCTCACTCACATCTTTAACTGCTTGTTTATATTCACTCTGCCACAAACGCTTTTGACTTAAATTGCCTTCCAATTAAAATTTAAAAGCCATCTAGTCCATCTTATTTTGCCTGCAGCTGTGACACTATGTGTTTAACTAAGTGAGCTTTAATTTCACAGCCTGTTTGGAGCCCCACACCATTCATCTTACAAAGAGACAGGATGGTGTTTAACTGCGAATCCTCAGCAGAGAACCAGGAAACACATATCAGTGATGATAATTAGATGTCTGATGGCAGGGCTGGCTTATTAGAGGGCTGTCATGGCGGCGGTGCGGAGGTTTGTGACAGTGAAAAGCTACTTAAATATTCATTACACGGGCAACTCCCAGTACAGTGACTTTAATATAACAATAATTGCATCTCAAGGGGAGTGGGGTGCAGCAGCGGTGGGTTATTTGCATGCATGCTGAAGGGCTGTACGATACCAGGAAGTGACATTTGATTAGAAATAACAGGAAACAACAAGTGACCAACATTTAAAACTCAGAGTCTCAGAAAAAGCAACCATTTGAAAACTGAGCTGAAGAAGAAAAGCTCAGAGAGAAATCTGTCGATCAGATGGACTAGTTAAAAAAGAAAATGTTTGTTTTTAACACCAGTAATCTCTTTGCTTTTTTCATATTATATGGAAAACTTTGTTCCAACTACCACAGGAGAAATATCTAAAGATAATCAGAATGTGACGCAGAGAAAGAGGATGGACGGAAAAGAGAGAATAAAATTTATTAAAAGACGGACGGACGAACGGATGGCTAGTTGGTTGGTGGAATATATGGTTGGAAGAATGGTTGGTTGGATGTTTGTTTGGATCTTTGGTTAGTTGGATGGTTGGTTGGATGTTTTTTTGGTTGGTTGGATGAACGGTTGGATGGTTGGTTAGTTGGATGTTTCTTTGGATGTTTGGTTGGATGGTTGGTTAGTTGGATGTTTCTTTGGATGTTTGTTTGGATGTTTGGTTAGTTGGATGTTTGGTTGGATGTTTCTTTGGTTGGTTGGATGAACGTTGGATGCCTGCTCTAACTGCTGGTCTCCTGTCAGCTCCTCTCTGTGCTGCAGTGGCTCAGTTAAAGCCCGGTCCGTGTCAGAGCAGCGTAGTGCGGCGGCGGCGAATCGTTCTGAGCGCCCTTGGTGGAAAACGACGCGTCAGCAGAACGTAAATCCGTGCGGCGCCTCGTCTGAACCGTCAGCGAAAAGCCTTCAACGGAGAATGAGCCGCGCCAGAGCGAGTCAGAGCAGCATAATTAAAACATTTCCCACCCGCTCTTTTATCTGCTGCCTCTGTGTGTGTGTGTGTGTGAGTGGGTGTGTGTGTGCGTGAGGAAGATTTGCTATTTCTAACCCACCTGTAGGCACAGAGAAATGGGGTCACACACCAACAATGTCGCTGTGACACGTTTCTCTCTGAACAACATGAGGCGACGGACGAACGGGGAAATGTCAGAAAATCAGGAGGGTTAAGTTGTTGTCAGCACATGTAGAATATCAGAAAATGCAATATTTCAGCAAAATCTTTCACACAGACAGATGATCTCAGAGGCATTCTTCTTTGAAAAATTCAAGATGGCCGCCATTGTCATCAAGGAAAATGTTGTTTTGCACTAAAACTGCCAATATTTATTGTAGTTCACTGTAACATTTCCTGAACGTCACCATTAGTTGTAAGTATTTTACAGATAATTACGTTTGGTGTCAAATATCACATAATTGGATCCATAGAAATCATATTTACTGATAATTATTTGGTTTTCCAACATGGCCACAATATACTTCATGAAAAATAAATTTTCGCACTAAAGTCACCATTTAGATTAACATGTTTGGAGTCAAATCATAGTCTACGTACTTTGAACCATGTAGAACCGTGTTTTTAACGGGATCAAAAGTTTATACAAGTCATAAAAATAGGAAACATTTTATTGGTTTAAAAGGCTGAAGTTGGGCGTCCATTTTGAAATTCAAGTGACTAATGGAAAAAATGACAAACAACATGAGGGGTGAGAATGCATATTTTTATGCTTGTATCCATACTTGAAATATTTTTACAGTAAAGTAACTAATGTCATCACAGAGACACAGTTTCAACAGCCTCTTCCAGCTCTGAGTCCCCCATTATTCTTCCATAAGTTAATTACGGTAATTAAACTCCACGGCTAAACTCTTCCATGTAAGGAGAAGAAGCTCCAAGGAGATGATGAGTATGAAAAAAACACACATTGCACCTGGACTGGCTGTAAAACACAAGTCCAAACATCTGTGAAATGCGCTGAATGTTAATGAATTAACTTTTAATTGGATCTGAAATGTCCCAGACGGTCCTGCAGTTAAAGTGGTACATGTAATTAAACGCTTAAAGCCCATAATGTGGGCTGTGATTACGTCTTTATTGGGAACAAAAGTAGAAAATGGAGCTACGGCCTGGAAAATGAAGACGCTCGAGTTGTCATCAGTTTCACGGTTTCAAGTCAGAAACGGAAGATGACCGATGCTGCCTGAATTTAAAGTAAAAATAATAAATACTGAGGTGTAAACAGCATTTTATGCTAACTAATAAAATACATCGAGAGATTCATGAAACTGACACAACCAGTTAAATCTTGTCCACTGATTTGATTTGTCTGTTTGCAAATCAAATCAAATCAGAAATACTTTGTTCATCCAAAAATCTGTGGACTGTGATGGATCTCTGGTAGCAGTCAGTCTTACAACGACTCAGAAGACGCCTCTGACTGAAGACTGTTACTCCACGACAGTCACATGACTGTCCTGACATGCTAACGGTTCCATTTCCAGGTAGGAGAGGAAATATCTCCCAGCAACATGTCCTGAATGACACCATCATCACACAATGCTAATCCACCTCATTTGCTTTTGCTGCTCCTTTCTAGGCCACTTCCTGGTCCAGTGGTTAGAAAGATGAGCAGAGAAACGGATTCTGGGACCCGATGATCCATGAAACCGGCTTTCACGCTCCTCTGGGATTTAGGGTTTGTAGTTAGACGTACTAGTCAGCTGCCCTGTTGTAAAAAAAAAAAAAAAAAAAGCTATAATAAGTTGTTGCCATGGTTACACAACCTAACAATTATCCGAAAGTTAAAAAGTAGGAGCAAAACTTTTCCCTGGTGCACAGCATCCAAAACCAGAGGGAACAACGCTCCGACCAAAACAAATATGAAAAAAGGTACAAAACAAACAAATCAGAAGGTAACAGAGTCACTCCAGCATGATGCTGCCGCTCTTCATCTCTTAAATGGTTTATATAATTTCTGTAATAAAAAAAACTCTCTTCAGATGTTCTCTAGTTTTCTCTGAAATATTTAGTTTAGAATTTAAAATTTAGTTTGCAAAATAAATATTTTGTTCATAAACTAAATATTTAGTTTGAAAGCTAAATATTTAGCTAGTTAGGAAACTAGAAAGCTAAATATATGATTTCCTAACTATATGTTTAATTTCCTAACTAAATATATAATTTGAAAGCGAAATATTTAGCTTGTAAACTAAATATTTAGCCTTCAAATTAATCATTAATGAAGAATCTAAATATTTAGTGACTAAACTAAATATTTATTTAAGAACTAAAGATGAATTTAAAAGCTAAAAACTTAGTTTACAAACTAAATATTTAGATTATTGACTAAATATTTAATTTGAAAGCTAAATATTTAGTTTGTAAGCTAACTAAATAATTTGCTTACTAACTAAATATTTGATTTGAAAGCTGAATATTTAGTTTGGTAACTAAATATTTAGCTTTCTAATTAAATATTTAATTTGAAAGCTAAATATTTAGTTTGTGAATTAAACATTTGTAAATGTATGAATAACATGATAACTTTGAAAAATGAACACCAACAGTTTTTTCCCTTTATAACGGGCTAAAAAAACCAAAAATATTACAGTTAACTTTTTATTGTGTAACCTCACAAACATTGATTTCTGCATCTTTGCAGGAAGATTTGAAACATTTAAGTTAAACTGTCGACACTGTAACACCTTTGTGACGTCACACAGCATGTGGGTCAAACGCTGCGCTTTAATTTGAAAGGTATCGCGGAAAGGAAACACTCCCGCCTGGTCCACCTTGACTTCGTCACATTGACCCAGTTTCATTCAAGAGCGCTCGCGCTGCTTGTCCGTTTGAATGCGCGGCGCGCGCGCGGCTGCTCAGCGAGCGCACCTTGCCACTTGCCTCTCGTGCGCCTCACAATGCTGGAAACCAAGTTTGCGTCCCCGCGATGAATCCGGCCAACGAGACCGAGAGAAGCGCGGACAGATACCTGTTCGCGGCTGGAACCTACAAACTTCTGGCGGTCGCCATCGGAACCATCGGAGTGTTCGGGTTCTGCAACAACGTGGCGGTGATTTTGCTCTACTGCAGGTTCAAGAGGCTCCGCACGCCCACCAATCTGCTGCTGGTCAACATAAGTTTGAGTGATTTTCTGGTGTCGGTCATCGGGATAAACTTCACGTTTGCGTCGTGCGTCAAAGGCAGGTGGATCTGGAGCCAGGCGACCTGCGTCTGGGACGGATTCAGCAACAGCCTGTTCGGTGAGAAAATATCTGTGAAGAAATGTTTTCTAAAAAGAGGTTTTTATCATTTTTATTTTTCATTTATTTTTGCTTAAAAATCTCATTAAAACACAATTAATACCTTATAAACCATCGACCAGATATTGATTATACTCCTAATCGATAGATACTTTATTTAAGAGTCAACCACTAGATATACACACATCCACAACCATCCAAAATAGTACGAAATGCATAATATATTAAAGTTAATTTACTAAAATGTATTACAAGATATCGTCTTATATACAAAAGAATTTATTTGTTTGCATTTTTTTATGGATTTCTAATATTCTATAAAAAGGTCTGTAAAGCAGTTTTTAAATTAAAACATTTTATTATCACTATAGGGATCACTGTGTCATGCAGATGTAACCTTATTTAACAAGAAGACATTGAATTGTTTGTTAGCATTTGTAATGTATTTCTACATAAAAGAGGCTGTGAATGCTTTTTAATTAAAACTGAGCATAGCATCATGTTAGTTGTTTTATTTAACAAAAAGGAGTTGAATTGTTTATTTGTACTATAGAGGTCATTGCATCGTGCAGATGTAATGCTTACTGTCTTAATAAAAATGTATTGATTTATTTATTTATACTTTTTAATGTCTAATAATGTATAAAAAGGCTCAATAAAAGACCCTGAAAGCTTTTTTGATTAGAACTGAGCATCCAGCAACCTAAATGTTACCTTATCAGGAAGAGTTGCCTTTTTTGTACATCTGACATCTCGTTGGGATGACACACATTCCCACCCATTACCATAAGCAGAGCTGTATTTAATAATGAAGTGTGAACAGGCACTTTTTGGCTCCCACCACCATTCGACCTCCAGCCCCAGAGGAAGGCTGAGTGATAACGAGCTCATTAGAAAAACCCTTCTAGCCTTTTTTTTGTGTTTTTTGTTGCTTTTTCATTTTGGGAGTGCTGGACAGTTGCCCTCCACTCCTGTCATCCTGCCGTCCTTTAGCTGACATTGCATTGTGAGCCTGCAGGATGTGAGGAACACGTCTGCCTGCCTCTGTCAGCGCGCAGTACTGCAGCGACGTGTTTGTTTTTTGGTGTTTTTATCTTTCATGTTTGCATTTCAAACATGTCACAGGAGACATTGCAGATCAAAAAGATGCAAAGTTGATGGTCACGTCGATTCTCGTACTGTACATCTTATTTCACCAGCAGGATATGGCAACCTGCTCTGGCCTACATTCACAAAATGAAGCAAACCTGGAAGATAATGAAAGTTTAAGCTAAATGAATGAGTGTTCACTCATAAATTAGCTGATAATCATCTATTCTTTTGTGTTACGATCCAAGGTCACACCGATTTAAGAGCTCCAAGAAAAGATGAGGTAGTGATGCTACATCTTAAAAAACTACGTTTGTAAAACTACAAAAGCTCTGAGAAATCTGATTTATTTATTTCTGGATGTTTTTCTGAATTCCTTGTCTTGTAATCTATAGTTTTTCTTGACTTAAAGGTGTTGAATGATGTTTTTATAAAAAAAAAAGGAACTTGTATGCTTTACAGTAGGACTGAAGTGATTAATCATGATTAATCGATTAGTGAAATAACCGTCAATGATGCTCGGATTGTATCACTCTGTGTGTAACGGGTTTCATTTGTTAAGTGTATTGGCATCCAGTAGATTTTTACTAAAACTGAGATATTTTAGTTAAAAAGCACAAAGATAAAAATAATCCAAGAGTTTTTCAGTCAGTTTTGAAACACTAACAGATAAACGACTATCTACAAGATGAAAATCTATTTTCAATTAGGGCTGAAACCATTAATTGTGAATAGTCACGATTAATCATTCCATAATCGTCAATTAGTTGACGATTATGTCAAAACTGTACAAAAAATTTACACATTTTTCATTTAAGATGAAGTTTTAGCTTCATCTCGTTCAGTTTCTGTTAAAAAAATCACCTTTTGCTACCCAGTTATTAATAGTTTCAGCCAAAATATGAATCAAAAGATTAGCTCTACACGCTATTGATGTTGAATTAAGCAGAAAGGGCTGAACTTGCCACATCCTAGAAGCTTTAATCAAGCGTTAACTAAAGCAATGTTGTCGTATTTTAGACAACGAAATGTTTATTTTCTTATTTAAAAATTATTTTTTATTTGCAACTTTCTAATATTCTACAAAAAATGCTGAAAAGCAAAATCTGCAGAATTGACCAATTCTTTTATCCAATTAATCATCAGTATATACGATTGATCGATTACTGAAATAATCGTTAGTTGCAGCCCTATTTTAAAGTTGCCCCACGGCTTGCAGATGTGCTTCTTTTAAAAGTTGGAACAATCTGATGACAATCAAATCTGCTGCACTGACAGAAACAAGCCCTCCGCTAACTGTTGCTCTATGCTACGCTTCAGCTAGCTCAGCCTGTGGTGAATGCTAATGCTAGTTAGCATTACCACAGATAACGGCAGACAAACAGTTTTACCTTTAACAGTAAGTTGTTTCTCTGCCATTAGCACATTGAGCAGTGAGTACAGGAGGTTGACTGACAGCATTAAGACCCACATAGACTCCTTTTGTCACACAATCAGGTAATTGTTAACTTCAGTTGTTATAAAAATGCTATATAGATCAAATACGACTTAAAAGAAATTTGACTTCGATATTTAACACCTTGAAATTGGGCTTCTGTCTCTTTAAAACGCAACCTTCTGGAAGTAATCACAAAATGGCTCCTCTGTTAACCCTTTAACAACGTTTTTTATCAGAGTTTTTTGAGAAGTAGCTCCTATAATGAACTCAGCAGATGCACAGTTCTACCAGGTGTTTGCTAATCGCTGCTGGCTAGTCTGAAGGAGCTGAGTGGAAAAGTTGCAGAAGCTCATGAGCTTGGAAACTGCAGCTCAGAGGTGGAGCTGCACCCCAAGGCGGGGCTTCGTCCACCCGGCCGTTTTGGACAGCTGAGTGGTTTCTATGGAGATGAAAAGATTAATCAAACGTTCATGAAAAAAATCAAAGCAACACTCCAGGTATGTTTCTGATGAGAGAATGAAAAAGTAGATTTTACATCATGCTGCCCCTTTAAAAAAGCTTTAAGAGTCGCCCTGAAATGACTGCTCGGTATTCGGTTTACACCAGAAGTGTCAAAGTCATTTTTATTTTGGGCCAAATCAAAATCATGAATCCTCTTAAAGGGCCGGTTGTGCCAGACTGTGTTGTTAAAACCAGATTTGGCCCCCGGACCTTGAGTTTGATGACGACTGTGATGAAAGTCTGACCAAAGAGACGCTGAGTCGCCGCTCTTTCTCCTCCCAGGCATCGTCTCCATCATGACTCTGGCGGCTCTGGCTTATGAGCGCTACATCCGGGTGGTGCACGCCCAGGTGGTGGACTTTCCCTGGGCATGGCGGGCCATCGCCCACATCTGGCTGTACTCGCTGGCCTGGACGGGGGCGCCTCTGCTGGGCTGGAACCGCTACACGTTAGAGATCCACCAGCTGGGCTGCTCCCTGGACTGGGCGTCCAAAGACCCGAACGACGCCTCCTTCATCCTCTTCTTCCTCTTTGCGTGTTTCTTCGTGCCCGTTGGCATCATGGTCTACTGCTATGGCAACATCCTTTACACAGTGAGAATGGTAAGGCTGCGGACGATGTTTTTATTGTTTTACAAGAACGCACACCTTCTGCTCTGCTGGAATAAATTCTCCCTGCAGGTGACATTTCAACCATATTAAATTCCTAATTTTGAAATGGCAGATCCACCGTTGGTTCTCTAAAGCTGACATTTCAGAGCTTTTCTGGTTTTATGCTCTAATCCCAACAAATTGACAATAACGTCTGGTTCCTCAATACTCATTCTAGCACTTAAACCACACTAAAAAAATAAAAAGCCTAAAGTTAGCCAAAATAAATAAATAAATCTATAATTCTGAGTAGCAAAGACCATTAAATACTTGAAATAGTTACATCCTCATTAATATAGAAACGGAAATAAATTAGTTTTTAATTAAATTTTAGAAACAGGGTTTTTGAAAAATATCTAAATTTTTCAAAAAATTCAATCTTCAAAAACCAAAAAATTTGATTAATTGATGAAGTTAATCATTGCTCACTGCCAGTTTAAACGTTGTGATAAGGATTTCATCATTATAGCAATGCTGGATGCAGTTTTGCATTAAAGCACAGGTTTCCTCCTGCCACTGTAACAACAATAACGGACCGAACTGGCAGAGCAGACAGCAGGAGAGATCCAAACTGAAATGGTCATTAAGCTCACAGTGAGCAGAAGCAGAAAGAAAAGAATCCCAAACAGGCAAAAAATTAAAATTATCCAAATTACATCCAGACAAAAAGCAGGTGTGAAGCTTTAAAATGTAACAGGAGGGAAATAATGTGAATGAACAGTTGCAAAATGGCAGGAAGGAACCAGAATGAAGCTTTGACCAAACAAAGTAATTACATAAAAAGAAAATGAACACATAAAATAAACTCATCATTCATCTTTATATAAGTACAATTATACAGCAAAGTCTGCTCTTTCAAAACCAAACAAGAATCACTAAAAGCAGGGAGAAAATTTACCTTGGTAACAAGAACTCTTCTGTAAAAATAGCTTATTATTATGTAACTAAAATTATAAATTGATATTAAAATAAACATAAAACATGTATATAACAAGTATATGTTTTGCGCTTTGCATGCTTGCTTTAATCTAAAGCAGTACAAGAAAGCTTTGAAATTGTCCTCTATTTGTGTTTTCACAAATACATTAAAGGTTCATAAATTATTTGACAGAATCTCTGTTTGGCATAGAGTAATTCAGATGTGGTCTGAACAGTCTAAATATGTAAGTTTTGATTTATAAATGTGGTTCAAACTCCCTTAAAAAAATACTGAAATAGCTATTTAATTAATCACAGCAATAAGTAATCACAACATTTCCACTGGGCACACCACAGGGGAGTGCCAATTATGCAAAATTTTATTTTTTCTTGTTTTTGTACTTCCATTTGGGTCTCAACTACTTCTAAAAACAAACCAAGCATTTAAAAAAAATACACGTCTGGAAAATGAGCCGTTTCAAAAACCTCCAGATCGCCAAGTCACAAATCAGCAGGCACCTCATTGTTACCTAGCAACCCTAGCAGAGTTCCGTCCGTTACCTAGCAATCCCAGCAGAGTTCCGTCTGTTACCTAGCAACCCAAACGGAACTCCAGCATGTTTGGTCAGCTGGTTTTACCTCTGTTTGCGCTGTACAATGGCTGTCGTTAAAAGACAAGTGTTTTGTTGTTGACTTAAAATCCAGAAACCACTTACTGCATTCTTGTTGGTTTACAGTAGGCTCCACTTCTGCTTTTCAAAGATGTATGGTTGTACAGCTGCGCATCTATTTGCAGCCATTTTCAGGTGCGAGTGTAAACGTTGATTTGGGGGCTCGTGGCCGGCAGCAGCTTTCTAGGATTTAAAGTGACAAGAGACCCTTAAACGGCTTACTCTGACGAAAATCTTAGTATCTAAGAATGATTTTGTGGAAAAAAATATAATGAACATGTTTTGTTTAGGCCATTGAATTATCCTAACCTGTTCAAGGAAGCATAATAGGTCCCACTTAAAATAAGCAACAGAAAAATCAAATTGGGGTGATATTTTCTGCCTTTTGCTGCCCTTCATGTCGTGCCACCCAGGGCAGAGAGCCATTTCACCCAAAGATAAAATATACCCATCACCAGACATTTCACTTCCAGATCAGTTTGACTCAAACGTAAAGCTAAAAAACATAAATAACAAACCTTTAGTGCTTATAAGCTGTGGTCAGTTTCTAGACTCCTGAAGCACAAATACCACATCACTTCCTATCGCCCTGGTTTGTTTAACGATTTTAAATGTCACGTCTTCTAGGTCAGCTGCTCTAATTGTTTGCGCTCGGATAACATTTCCACTTCGTTGTGTTCATTTCATCACTTCTGCTTTAGTATCTCCCACAGTGAGCTCAGATTGAAAACGTTACCTGAAATAACCTCAAGTTTAGTTATTCCTTTGAAAACATGGACTCAATTATGGATTTTCTTTATGCTGACTCTTTCTAACTCTTGTGGAGATTTTTTTCATTACATTAAATCTGCAGGTAAAATATAAAGAAAACCAGTCTTAATTCAGTTCAAGTGACCCACATGTCTTTGTGAATCAGTTTCCTCCCTGAAATATTCACCATTTTGCTGGAAGTGTGAGCAGCTCCCTCCTCTGAGACCCCGAATTCGAGCTGCAGAAAATTCCCAGAACGGCGCCGAAGCCTGAGAGGACTTCACGGCGATCCGGAAAAATCTTCAAAGAAGAAAAAAAACAAAAAACACTCTGAACGCTGCAGAGATTTCACTCCAGAGCAGCTGGCCTGCTTTTCCTGACACAGAAAAATCCATCAGGCGTCTGAAGACCTGGAGAGAGCAGCAGATCACTAACATGGAACTGGGGAAAAGATTAAAAAATCTATGAATTAAACCACTAAAAACGATTATTAAATGATTGCAGAAGCTCACTTTTTAATTAAAATTGAAATAAAAAAGATTTAAATGTTGAACTCATGGAAAATTCTTCAAAGATCTCCTGTAGCAGTCTGTAACGCTGCTACAGGTCAGAGGATTTGAAGAAACCTCTGACTAAAGACAGTCTGTTTTTCTAAGACAGTCTTATTAACACACATGTCACAATAATTAATAACAAAAAATAGTCTCAGAAGTTATTGCAATAAACAATAATATTGCTTTGAGACCATTTTCAAGTAATATGACGGTCTTGGGATTCTGGTAGTGGCAGAATCATGATGTGGAGTCGACAAGGAAACTGGTCATAGTTGATGCAAAGATGGAAGAAAACACATTGGAGGTGAAACCTTCCACCAGGACAGTGGTACAAACGACATAAACAGACTGAAACCGTGTTCGAAAAGCCCAGATGTTCAAAGGGGTGTCCAAACTTTTTGCCACTTTGGCCAAAACTGTTGACCCAAAAGAAAATAAGGTAGCCCGGTATTTATTGTAGGTCTAAAACAAGTAAATTTTTCCCAAGAACTCAAACATTTTCTGATTAAAATCAGAAATGTTCTAGAATAGCATTTGCATTTTAGAAATGTTTAAGTTTCTTTTAGAAAGTTTAATTAATGTCAAAACTTAAAAATTAAAATGTACTCGTACATCTTTTGAGCTCAGAAATGTCCTTTTTTCTAGAAAATTTCAGAGATTATGCTCAGAAACTCTGAGGTTTTTTTTTTTTTTACTACTTCTTTAATTTTGCTGTATAAAAGAAATATCTAGTTTTCAGTTTCTTTGGGGTTTGATACATTTATTTTGAGTAATAAGAACGGGATTTGGGTCAACTTGTTTCAAAGCATTTTCTATAGTTAGCCAAGTTAAAGAAAGAATAAAAGCTGATTTGTTTTTTTTCTGCCAAAAACTTTTACATTTTGTGATTAATCTCAGACATTTTCTAGAAAATTTTTCAAAATAAAATTTTTGACATTTGAATTCAGAAATGTTCATGTTTTTTTGTGGAAAATTTCTGAGATTAGGCAAATTTCTTTTCTACCAAATTTCCTTCTGAGGCTACTCTCAAAATTGATTTTATTTTCTGTTATAAGAACGGGATTTGGGTCACTTTCTCTTCAAACATTTGCCGTATTTAGCCAAGTTTAAGAAAGAATAAAAGCTGATTTGGTTTCAGCAAAGTCGGCTTTTCAGTTAAAGTCTCTGGATAAACTCAGTTTTAACTTTCGTCAATATTTTAACTTTTAAAACTTGTACTTTACATGTTTCTGTGTAAGAAAATTATGTTGGTAACATTTTTTACTGTGATTGCAAATTAAAAGTCTACATCTACATCCACGGGCCAAATTTGTGTCACTTTTGAATTGTAGTTGGGTGCAGCACAAAATTAGTACAAGGCCCACAAATGGCCCCTGAACCACACTTTGGACATCCCGGATTTAAGTGATGATTTCCGTTGTCCGCAAACAAAAATAAATTAGATTTCCAAACTAGAGTTGAATTTAACACCTCATATTTCTGAAATGAAACATTCAGATTTGCAGCTGAAGATTTTAAAGTCTTAATTTTCTCTTTCTTTCCATTCCTGCAGCTGCGTTCCCTCCAAGACCTGCAGACGGTCCAGATCATAAAGATCCTGCGCTATGAGAAGAAGGTGGCGGCCATGTTCCTACTGATGATTTCCTGTTTCCTGGTGTGCTGGACGCCGTACGCCGTGGTTTCCATGATGGAGGCGTTCGGCAGGAAGGCCATGGTCTCTCCCACCGTGGCCATCATCCCGTCTTTCTTCGCCAAGTCCAGCACGGCGTACAACCCCCTCATCTACGTGTTCATGAGTAGAAAGGTTTGTAATCCTCTAAATCAGTCTCTTTCAAACCTCTGGCGGTCCGCGAGCGCCCCTAGTGGTTTGCAAGGTACTGCACGTAACAACCGTTAATGTACTGTGACGTCAGCTCAAAGTGCGACGCGTACAGCTAGCTGCAGCTAGCTTGAAATAATAATGGATAGATGGCTTAAAACTGGGTCACTCAAAAGAAAAACTGAAGATACCGATGGAAAGAAAACATCAGGATTATTTATGTGATCAGAGGAAAATGTGTTGTTCAAGAACGATTCAATTCTTTTGAACGGCTCTCTACTGCAGGACTCAAGTTTCAGTTAATGAGAACTGTTCTTTGTCTTTGCTGTCACACGTTAAGAACTACTGACATTTTTAACTAATTAAAAATGATTAAATTAGCTTAATTAAATATAATAGATAAATATGACATAAAAATTGGTGAAAGATTTTGTATTTAAGAAGAGGATTTTACCATACCAATTTAGTTTTGCCTTATTTCAAGTGTACTAAGATATTTACACAAGAAACTAGACCAAAAATACCTTGAAAGACTTTGTATTTTTGTTGTGATTGCAAAATAATGCAAGTTCGCTCTCTGAAATATAAACTTTCTATAGACGGCTAAATGAGTGAGAACTGGCATCATCAGTTGAGCAGAAATTAGTTACATCTACCTCTGGAACTTTTTTGAAAAAAATTACTTTTAGGAGTATTTTTACTACGCTGTACTTTTTACTTTTACTTCAGTAATTGTATTATGAAATCTCACTAATCTAATTGGAGTAAAATATCTGGATTATCAGCTCACTGAATGAAAAATAAACATATTTCAACCAAACATTGACCCAACACAGTAAACACACCTGCAAGTTTTGTTAAAGTTTCATAATTTTTTTATTGAAAGAAATTGATTTGGGAAAATTATTATTACTTTTTGTTACTTGTATGAATTATTGTCATTTTGAGCCGTAGAATACTAACATTTCCACTCAACTTTATATTTTAGTCCGTCTGATGATGCAATTTTTAAATATGAAGTGATTGATAATTTGATGAGTCACTCAGTACACGAGTAGACTTTCTACCAAATACTCAAATACTTTTTTACCCCTACTTGAGTAATCTCTTGCAACTTTTTACTTGAGTAAAACTATGATGAAGTATTGCTATTCTTACTTGAGTGTAATTTTTGGATTCTCTACTCACCTCTGATCATCATCATCATCTGTTTTCCTCATCCTCTTCCTCCAGTTCCGGCGTTACTTCCTGCAGCTGCTCTGCTCCCGGCTCTTCCATAAGATCTCCTGGCTGCAGCAGAACCTCAAAGAGCGGCCGCTGACGCCCGCCGAGCGCCCCGTCCGCCCCATCGTCGTCTCCAGCGCCTGCGACTCCAGGGACCGGCCCAAGAAGAGGGTCACCTTCAACTCCTCCTCCATCGTCTTCATCATCACCAGCGACAACTTCCAGCAGTTCGATGTCACCTCCAAGGCCGGAGATTCCTCGCAGGTGAACGTCGTCCAAGTGAGGCCGCTGTGATCTTTGACCTCTGGATAATGCCTTATGACCAAACATGCAGTTCCAAGCCAAACTAATCCCGCCTGACCTCCACGGCTGTTTCTGAACGCAGCCCCAGACATTTTACAACTGACTGTAAATACCCAGCAACACCTAAACGAGTCGTAAAGAGGGGGACATCCTCATTAGACATGGGCTTGGTGATATTAAGTAGGTAATTGCATAGTTGATTAACTAGTTTTATGTGATGCAGTGTGTGGCAGAGAAGCTGGGTTTCCGTTACAAATGAGCTCAAAACTTTGTCAACATTCAACGCTAATGCCAGAAAAACACAATTTTGCAATTGTGGTGTTTAAGTTAAACGGCATTAAAATTACACCTGAGTAAGTTTGTTCATGAGAAAAGTCACTAAAAAAACATGCTGCATAGGCCTGTCGCAGTAAGTAATAATCAATTAATCCTTGATCATTTAAAACATCAATAATTTCCACTTGCATGATTTATTGTTTTTTTATTTTTTCTCTTTTTTTTTTTAACCAAAAACTGGATGATAAAAAATCTTCAGTTTGGTGTTTTGGTCTCAATTAGCCCTTCTTTTGAGGGATAATTTTGTTTTCAAAATTTTTTTTATTTGTTGTTTCTGGATATTTAAAATGTCTTCCAGTTCCAGTGTTAAATGTTCATTACAATTTAAAGCTTAATAATCTTTGATTACCATTGTATTACTTGAAAATGGTATCAAAACAACAATATTATCGTTTATCGCAATGACTTCTGGGATTATTTATTGTCCTCAAACCACTTCCTGTTGTCTCCTTAATTTCCTCCAGTAGTAACATCCGGTTGTTGAACACATGCAACAAAAGTTTTTCCATTACAGTTTTGCGAAATACACTAATTTCTAAACAGCCGAAAAAAATCCACTTCATCCTAAGCAAATTTATTTCCGTAATTCCAATTTGCGCAAATATTATCAACGGAAACACAGCTACTATGTTCAGTATTTACTCTGCTAAAGCACAAAATCTTACCAAGTATGTTTGGTCTAATTTCCACTGCAAATATCTTAGTTCACTTGAAATAAGACGAAACTAAATTACAAGTAACTTTTGAGCAAAACATAGGAGCTTGTTTTAAGTAAATAATTCCTAAATTTTGACAAAAAGGTGCTAGTTCCATTGGCAGATTATTTCAAGTCAACTGTCCCTGCGCCGTTACCTAGCAACGCCAGCCAAGACCAGCCAGTTACGTAGCAACCCAGTTCTAGTTCCACTGGCAGATTATTTCACGTATGACAAAACATTTTTCCAAGTACTTGTGGGCATTTATTATATTGTTTTATTTATTTATTGTGATAAATTTCTTATCATAATAATTTAGTTTCATTAATACAATAAAATTTATTATTAAATGGAGTTTAACTGGACTGTGTAAAAGTTTAGTGTATTACAAATGGAAATTTTTGAATGTTTTCAGGAGCATTATTTGTGTTTGTGAGGCTTTGATTGCCGGGCTATGCAGTCATAGTTACCTAAAAAAATAAGTAACAAATAGTTCTTATTGTCACTTTTATTGGTGTAGCAATAGTATCACAAATATTCACTGCAAAAACAACATTTTACCAAGTATTTTTGTCTAGTTTGTAGTGCAAATATCTTAGCACACTTGAAATAAGACGAAATTAACTTAAAAATAACTTTTCAGCAAGATTATTTACTTGCGTAAGGTAAATAATTCCTTAATATTGGTGAAAAAGTACCAGTTCCTTTGGCAGATAAATTAACGTATAACACGGGAAAAATGTTTGCCAACAGAACTAGCACTTTTTCATCAATATTAATGAATTATTTACTTTAAAAAAGCTCATACATCTTGCTAAAAAGTTACTTTTAAGTTAGTTTTATTTTATTTCAAGTGAATCTGCACTAGAAACTATACCAAAATACTTTGGAAGATATTCTGTTTTTCCAGTGTTGCGATAAAACTTTAAATCCGTTTTAGGTATGTCTAGTTATAAGTGAAATAATCTGAAAGTGAAACTAGTACTCTTTCATCAATATTAAGGATGGATTGAGTTAAAACAAGCCCCTTTATTTTGCTGAAAAGTTACTAGTAAGTTAGTTTTATCTTATTTAAAGTGTATTCAGATATTGGTAATACTTGGTAATATGTTATGTTTTTGCAGGTTAAGAGGACAGCGAAGTTCGGGTCAGCTTGTGATTTATGGTGATACATTTTGGTTGGTACCCAACTGCAAGTGTGTAAGGAAGATAAAAAATAAAGCTTATTTTTTTAACCATAAATACATCTTACTGTATGGATTCAGGAAAGAGACTCTATTTTAAACTAGCAGGTTTGTGTACTTCATCTCATTATCCAGTGCGATGAGATCCGACACTGTGAAGTGGCATTTGGTGAGAATATGTGAGGATTGCAGGAGTGTAATTAGGCAAAAGGAGATGAGATCAGGGTGGGACGTCCTGGGTGTCAGCTATGAATAGACATAATTAATGGATCTCCATGTCTAATAAAATCCCTTTTCACTGTGGACCTGAATGACTGAGTGGCCTCTTTGTTTTTTAATGTTTGGGGGAAAAGGCACATGTGTGAAGTTTACTACAATAAAGTAGTAGTTTATCTACTTTATTGTATTGTATTTAATGTACAGGAGCAGAAGCTGCTGAACTGATGTTAACCACCAACTTTAGAGAAAAATTGTAATATTACAAGAATAAAGTTGTCACCAAATCAAAATTCGGGAAAAAAGTTGGAATGATGTGAAAAAACAGTAATTATATTACTTGAATAAAGTAATAATAAGGGAAAAGGTTGTCATAATATAAGAAAAAATTCAAAATATTACAAGAATAAAGTAAAAATAATACAAGAAAACATTGTAATAAAGAATAAAATCATATCTTTATTCCTGAAACAACTTTTTTACATCTTTTTTTTTACCCCTCCAGGGGGTCTTTTGTGGGCTCTAGTGTCCCTTATATGATAGTGGGCTGACAGGAAACGGGGAAGGAGAAAGACATGCGGCAAATGTCGTCGGGTCCGGGAGTCGAACCCGCGACGGCCGCGTCGAGGACTCGAGGCCTCCAAATACGGGTCGCGCTAACCACTACGCCACCACGGCACGCCCAACTTCTTTACATCTTTATTCAGGTAATGTAACTTACCTGATCAAAGGTGTAGTAATAGAAGAAAAAGCTGTGATAAAAGAAGAAAGTCGCAATAATATGAAAATAAAATTCGTATTACAATAATAAACTTGAAATAACACAATAAAGTTGTAATTATGTGAGAAAGATTCACAATAATACAAAAGTAAAGCCATAATAAAACAGGAACAGTCATAATATTCTAACCTAAATATGTTTGAGAAAAAAATTATAATGTGAGAAAAAAGTAACAATGTGACATTAAAGCCATAAAACTACTAGAATAAGGTCGTATTTTAATAAGGCAGTAGTTTTATGAGACTAGCTCAGTGAAAAATAAATAATTAAAATGAGGAATGTTCAGCATCTTTGAAGTTATACATTGGTATCAGTTTTACAATTAAGGAATTGTTTCCATGGTTACTAATTAATTTATGCATATTATATGGCTGTTAGATCTACAAATAATTTAAAAGAAACATAAATCCACATCAATGTACATTAATTTTATTGTGACAAATAAAAATAAGGACTTATTTTAATGTGAAAATGTTATATAAAGATGAAATCTGTTCATTTGCTTTAATTGAAACATCCTAATTAATCAAATCTGAAGTCCACTGCTGCTCCATTATAAGATTTAATAATTGGATTTGTTCGTTCCCATGTTCTGAGGCTCCTGTCTGTCAGATCTGAGAGGCGGCGCCGACACGAGGCAGCGTCTTCAGGGCGGCCATCTTGTTCCAGATCTTCTCAGCTGTGATAACGAGCTTGTTGATCTCTGGAGGATTTTTAATGAGCAGATAGGAGCCGCCAACAGCAGCTCCCACAGCTCCTAGCAGCAGGCCACGGTTTATCACCTGCAGGGAAACAAACATGCCAATAATAATAATAATAATAATAAAAGCACCTAATTGGCTTTGATTCAGTCCTTAATATACTGCAAGTTTCTGCAAATATATAACATTTCCAGAGTGAGCTGTGTTTGGTTTTCAACTGGACCACTTTGTTCAACAAATACGCTGCAAAAACACAAAATCTTACCAAGTATTTTTGTCTAGTGTCCAGTGCAAATATTTTAGTACACTTAAAATGAGACAAAATTTACTTAAAAGTAACTTTTCAGCAAGATGTAGGAGCTTGTTGTAAGAAAATTATTTATGAATATTTCTAAAAAGAACTAGTTCCACTGGCAGATTATTTTACTTATAACATGGAGGGGAAAAAATCTTAGTGAAATAAAATATGAATAAAATTCAAACTTTTTAAATCAATATAAGGAATTGTTGACTTAAAACCAGATATTGAGATATTTTTGTCTTATTTCATGCATGCAAAAATATTTGCACTAAAAACAAGACCAACATTACTAGGTAAGATTTTATGTTTTTGCAGTGCATCAACGTTTGTCTATTAATAATCCAGTTACTCTCACTGTAGAACATCAGCTATGGAGAGACATTTCATTCAAAATTAAACCAATAAATGTAATAATTACATAGTTATTTGAAAAATTATAATAGATATTCTATCAAATAAATATTAAATAATTAAATATTCCCATTAAATAAAACATTGTGTATTTCCCTCTCTCCAAATATTTCATATTTATTTATTTCAAGATATCCTTACTTATTTTAATATTTCTTGATATTTATTTCATTTTGAATTAAATGGTTCTCCATAATCAGCATGCTGCCCTATTACTCACCAAATTTCTTTATTTTGTTTTCCTTACTAACACAAAAGGGATTTTACTGTTAAACATGTAAAATCAACATATAATGACAAAAAAATATATATAAATTTTTGATGAGAGAAAAGTGCAACAGCAAAATTTCCAAGAGTGAAAACACATCTTTTGTGCCAAATGGGGTATAAATTTATTTGGCAAATGGTGAACTAATAGCTTTTCCTCATAATTTCTTTAATCTAAATAACTTTTTGAAATAATAAAATATTACTATATGTACTTAAGTTTTAATGATCATTGCATGTTGTTATACTTTAAAGGAAATATGCACTTAGAGACAAAAGATTTGCTCTTTTTGTGGTGCAACATTAAACTATTTAGAAAAATTTTCATCCTTTTCCAAAAATTGCTTCATTTAGCTTCATTGCTTTACAGGTTAAGCTAATTCACCAATAGCACAGCATGATGTCGCCACCACTGTGTTTTCATAGTGGTTAATGTGTCATTAATCAGCAAAGATTAATGAGATTAATGAGAAAACTGAGATTAAATTATACACAGTTGAACTCTTTTCAGACGACTTAAAAATTGATGGTTTGTTTTACAGATTTCAGAGTCAATGGTGTGGAATAGATGCACATTTTTATTCATATTAACAAAACTGACTACTTTTTTTTTGTCCGTCACATAAAATCCCAATAACATTTTGGTTTTTGCAAAATGGGAAAAAAAATTCAAGCAGTATAAATTGATTTGCAAGGCAAGTATCCATGATTCATAGATTAACATTACTGAGACCTGGCCTTTAAACATAATGGACTTTACATTACAGTATTTCCAGGATGCTCTGTTTGAGCTCCATCTTCTTTCACGTGTCTGGCGGCTTCGTGAGGTCGTTTTAGTATTCCCCTTCATCACATCCATTTTAACCTTTGCCAACTCATTCACTATGGGGTGGAAACTATTTATGAGGTTGGCTGTGAAATCCCTGATGTCTCTTTGACTATCAGCAGAGAAACCATTAGCACGAGTCAGACACTTCCTGGTTCAAATCAGAAACATTTCTGCTCCACACAGCAACATATTCCAGCTGGAGAATCGCATTTTGAATGCTGCGACTTCACAACAGTGATGGATTAGAGAGGAAAATTAAACAGAAGGAGGAAGAAACTCACTTTGTCCTGCCAATGCCAGCGCTCCACAGCGACATGGTATCTGGTCCTGGTGAAAGTCACCTGAAAAACCAGAAAGAAACTAAAACCTGTAAGTTAAAATGCATAAAAAGTCTCAACACACATCTACACCGCAAAAACACAAAATCTTACCAAGTATTTTTGGTCTAGTTTATTGTGTAAATATTCTAGTACACTTTAAGTAAGACAAAACTAACTTATAGATAACTTTTCAGGAAGATATAGGAGTTTGTTTTAAGTAAATAACTCCTTAAAGTTGATGAAAAAGTACTATTTCCATTGGCGATTTATTTCACAGTCAACTGTCCCTGCGCCGTCTACCTAGCAACGCCAGCCAAGCCCAGCCCGTCACCTAGCAACACACTTCTAGTTCCGCCATGTTATTAAAAAAAAAAAAGTACTTTATTGATCCCAAAGGAAGTTTAATGTTGTTGTAACTCATTAATTCAGATTATAAGTACGGCATTTACTGTATAATTTATCACGATTAATTTCTTATGGTAAGAATTTTCATTTATCATTGTCATGATAAATTCCAACTAATGATTTTTTAAAATAATTTTTTTTTCAGTTTGTTGAATGAGAGTATTGATAAATACAAATAAATGTGAAAATATTAAATACATTTACTGTACTGTGTGGAGTTTAGTGTATTACAAATGGGAGTGTTTTTCAGAGGCAGTACTTGGTAAAGTTTTACAACATATGTCCAATAATAATCCAGTTGTTCTCACTGTAGGACATCAGCTATGGAGAGACATTTCATTCAAAATTAAATAAATAATGTTATTAAGCATGTTAGAAAGTATTCCATTAGATAAATAAACTGGTAGCTTTCCAAAGTTTCACATTTTCTCCTTTTGTCATGAAATGGTGTGGTGAGGGTGGTGAGGCAGACGCAGCAGACCCAGGTAAGATGAGTAATGGAGGTTTTAATGTAAAAAACACAGTCCAACCAACAGGCAGCACGGCCGAGCAGAAGCCAGGGCTCGACGCCGGTAGCAACCGTTAAACCAACGGACAACACGAAGGACTCAGACCACATTAGACGAGGACCCGACGAAGACACCGACACACAGGTGACACTAAATACACAGGAGGTAATTAGGGAACGAGAAACACCTGGGAGTAATGGAGGGGAGAACAGGACAACACGGAGACACAGAAAACTCGAAATAAACACACAGAAAAAACACGGAACATGACACCTTTCACTCCAACCTAATCTTATTTTTTTATGCTAAAGCAGTTTTAAGGCAGAGTGGCAAAACATGAAACTGCTACTTATTAGTTACTCTGCAGGTTGTTGCTAGGTAGCCAAAGAATGAGTGAGTTGCTAGGTAACCAGAGAGAGTAAGTGAGTTAGTTGATTCGACCAACCTTGCTAGCTAGTGGAGAAATTGAATTGCCCAGCCCTAACAGTAGCTACTATGCTGCAGTGACACATTGCGTGGCTTGGATAATTCACATTTTTTCAGGTCAACTTGTTGTTTCTTTCTGTTTCTGTTTATTGGTTTAGATATGCTGGAGAGACGGAGTTAAAAAGAGACAATTTTGCACCATAAATCGAGTTTCTGTTCTTTTTCCTGACATCTTTTTATTCTGTGTTCACGCTAATAAAACTAACAACGCTGCCTGAGGCAGCAGCTGCAACAAAAACCAATATGAAGGGTGCTTCATAATTTGTGTAAGATTTTTACGTGATTTTTAAAAATAAGAAATCACGTTATTGTTCTGTAAGTGTTGACAGCAGTGATCGAAGACACACTTACCATTGTGTAAAGAGGAATAATCATCTTCGGCATGAGGAGGTGAAGTAGATTGTCCACATGTTTTCTGAAAATAAACCATTTGGAGTTGACGTGCGCCCGCATCTGGAAAGTTAAACAGCAAATGTGTTTGTGAGGTGAATCAATGATGCTGAACTCCATTTTAATGTAAAAAAAATTAAATACATTTATTTCAAACTATCAAGCCAGTTTCTGCTTCAGATGATGAAATGGATCATTTTCATGTTTTGGCTACTGATTATCTGATGCATTTAGAGCTGCAACTAACTATTACTTAACATATTTTTCAGCAATTATTCTTACAATCAATTGATTAATATTCCCTTAAATAAATAAACCGGAACTTTTTCATCAATATTAAGAAATAAATATAGCCAAAGTGGTGATTTTTCCGAAGTTTCTCATTTTCTCTTTTCACTGCACCTCGATCTTTCAATTTTAAAGCAATTTTGAGGCAAAACATGAAACTGCTACTTATTAGTTACTCCTCTGGTTGTTGCTACGTAACGAAAGAGTGAGTGAGTTGCTAGGTAACCAAAGAGTGAGTGAGTTTTGGCAGTTGGCTGATTTTCAAAACGTGAGAGCCCACACAGGAGTCGATAAAAAAATGTTAGGTATAACGGTTGGATCGCACCGTGTGTGGTGTCCAGCCCCACGGAAGGAGCAACACGCCACACACGAACCGATTTCACTCATCGACATTCAGATTCCAGTCAGACAATCCCATAAAAATCCCTCTTTATTATACCCGAATTTAAAGTAAACAAAGACGACTGACAATGTAGAATGTAAAAAAAGAGGATAATTTAATGCTAGCTTTGGACAAAACGTTTGGCTCTTTCCTCTTTTAATCTTCCCGGGATCCTCGGCGAGTGACGTTCTCTGTGGGCGACGTGCAGCGACAAGGAAACCACAACACTGCGTGTTGACGTCACAGATCACAGAGTTTAATCTCATACAAAGCAATAAACAAACAAAGCTGCAGAGGAACAGAGATATGCATTCTTTACCTTGAGAGGAAAAAATAGAGAAAGAAAAATAAAATAAAAGACAAAGACGCGTCCTTGGAGAAAACTGCTGCAAAAAAGCAAAATAGTGGCAATTTTCTGGATTTTCTCTCCTAACACGAACTCTTATAGTAAAGAGGTGTTTCTCTATTTAATTTATGCATTCTAGGTGTTCCTCTTGTTGACCAACTGGAAGCTCCCAGAAAAACTTGGGAACTCCCCCTGATCTACGCAAAGATCAAAGGACCATCTGCGTTCTACCGAGACAAAGAAGCAGATTGCTGGCCCTGACCCCCCGTGGCTCCCACGGTCATTCTGAGTACAGAACGACCTGAGATAAGACCTCACAGATACCTGAGAAATCTAAAGTCTCTGTCTCCCAAGGAAAATGCTAATTTTATGGCTTCGCCTGTGGCCTGGCCTCACAGTGGGGGTCCCATTGAGAGATCTCCCTTAATCTGCATTTGGCCCCTGTTTGTCTGAATGCTTACCCCTCTGGTTTAGTTTTAAATGCTCAACACAAACCTGTTCAAAATAAGAGTGTTCCATATAGCTTTTAAGATTAACTGTATTAAGCACTAAAATAATCATATTTCCTTAACAAGAAGTAATAGTGATAGTTTGTGAGCTTACTCTGAGCGATAAAAGACGTAACAAAAAGAAAAGGCGTTGGATAAAAGAATGGAGGTGGCGCGGAGGTGAGTTGTTACGATTAGCAAGTGACAATCTTAAAACGAAGAATGTCCTAGAACTATCGTAAGGGGGAAATCGGGGCAAAAAATCATGACATGTGAAATGGGCTCGAAAGTGATAAGAAAGATATCAAATATCGCACTAATGAGAAGGTACGCGTCCCATTAGTAACCATGGAGATAATGCCGTACCGTCATGTTGCCTAGCATGCATAGAAAAAACTGGTTAGCAGCTGTCTTTGGTATGTTTTAAGGCTGCTCCGGTGAATGGGGAAACGCTCTTTATGACATAGTGATGTAAATGATGTGGTGTGAATTCAGGCAAAGTCAATAATTTGATCAACACAGGAGGGAGGAGGTGTGCGTCGGTTTTTAAGCTAGCTATTTCCAACTTGCGTAAATATGGCTATGAACCCCAACCAGGCCTGCTACACTGACAGACGAATTAGCTTGATTTGAACAAGTAATAGCCACGAATAAACTGGCAAAAACAACTTTGGAAAACAATTTCAGTCGCTCTGTTCAGTACTCCCGTCCCTCACTTCCAACGTTCGTCACGATGCCTCAAATGATTAAGTGACGTAGTTGCAAAGGGTTAATAGTATGCTGAGAACATGCTAGCTAATGTTAAAACAGCAAGATAAATGTGGGTAACCATGGCAACAAGGGAACCTTTAACGGCTGGTCTGTCTGTAGTCAAGTTGCGCGCGCATCCACTGTGTTTGCAAATAATCCTCTATATATTATAATACATGTTATTATATACAAATGATGGTATACCACATATATTATTATATATAAGGTAATATAATAATAATACTATAACAGTATCATTATCTTATTGATATTAAATGTAGTAATAATAATAATAATAATAATAAAGTAATATAATAATAATATTATAAAGAAATTTATAATTCATTTGTTTATTATTATAAACAAGTTTAAATTTTATTCCACCATCCATCCATTATCTAACACAAACAAAATCTTTTTGGACTGTGGGAGGAAGCCGGAGCGCCTGGAGAGAACCCATGCATGACATTTTCAAGATTTTTATTAATTCTTGAAAATTGAAGAATTATAGTATTTTAATTATAGTGTCCAATACAAAACATATGCAACAAAAATTACAATTTTACCTTATTACCATTGTACATAAAAAAAAATAGAATACTGCACAGAAATAACCGCTGAAAAAAGCGACAAGTATGGAAGCATCAGAAAAGGAAGTAAGCAAAGGAAAGCAAATACAAAAGAAAATAAGGACACTACCGGTTAGAATCAAACATTTACACCATAAATGTTCTGCATTTTGGTTGTGAATGTCTTCCTCCATGAGAACTTTCCCGTCCGGGTCAGTTTTTACTTTGCCCACAGTGACAAAACTGTTCCCACGGATTGTGGATTCATCCTGAGCACCATTCTGAGATGTTCTGTCTGTTAAATCAGTTGCTGTGCAAACTTTCAGGTCCAGGTCCATTTTTTCTTTTGCACCAGAGGAAGATTGGTACCCAGGGACTGGGGTCGCACCTTGAGCTTTGTTTGGCAGTGTCTCGTTTTTCAAACTAATAGCTTCGACTGTAGAGAAAACCTTGTCTGTCTCTGGGCAAATTCTCAGTTTCAGGTAAAATTTTTGTTTGGCACCAGTGGGAGATTGGTACCCAAGGACTGGGGTCGGATCTTGAGCTCCGTTGTGCAATGTCTCTTTTTTCAAACTAAGGACAGTTTTTTCTTTGACTGGAGAGAAAACTGTCTCTTTCTCCGTGTGAACGTTCCCATCCGGGTCGGTTTTTACTTTAGGAACAAATTTTCCCGTGTTCCTAAAGGCTCTGGCCACATTTCGAGCGCGGTTTTGAGACGTCGTGTTTCTCCAATCAATCGCATTGCACACTTTCCCGTCCGGGTCGGTTTTTACCTTGGGAACATCTTTCCCACTGTTGTCAGAGACCTGTCTCTTCTCCTGATCGCTGCCTTTTGACGTCGTGTTTGTCAAGCTGATCTCTTTGACTTCTGAGAAATCTTTCTCTCTTCTCTTGGGAAGAGTCGACTTATCCATCCCCTGGTCTTTGCTCGCAGGCTGAGAGCTGCCTTCATCCTGATCAGTCCCAGGAAAGTAATTGTCGTAGAGCTTCTTCATTCCTACTATCGCCACGTATCCGAGTCCAAAAAGTACAGGAACTGGCACCTTTCCGAAAATATTCATGGTGAAATGCTGTGTTTACAATCAACCAACTGCTGGGATCCTAACTGCTGTTCTGAGAAACAAGCCTCCAGAGCCTCATAGATCTTCTTTGGTCTATGATGTCATCTGTGACCTCATCAATGAACTCACTGTCGTTCTGGGGCAAGGTCTTGCTTCTGGTCGTTGCTATGGAGACGATCAGATCAGTTCTGCATGAATTAAACTATTGACCCTTTGCACGTGACGTCACGGTTTCCAGAGCTCCGCCCACTCCGCCTTGACGGACGTCAAAGCAACCAATGCGCTCCTTTAAAGCTGGTCTAAAAGCAGGACGTCTGGAGCTTCATATCGCTTCCATTTAGTTGATTCACCAACCTTGCTAGCTAGCAGAGAGGTTTAGCGGCTAAAGTTTCACCTCTTCCTAAATCCCCCAGAATGCTGTGTGGTTCTTAATTGTATTTTATTGATATTATTGAATATTCTATTTCATAAATGAAGCTTATTTATAAAATATTTGAAATAAATTTAAAATACAAAAAAACCACGTACTGAAATTTATGAGTTTAATTTTAAAAAATAAACATTTTAATGATTAAATTGCAATAATGTTGCAATTTAATGAAGCGTTCCTTTAGTGAATGTGTAATTTATTTTCATTTTTGTAGAATTTGAACCCTGTGAAACTAAAGTTATACCACTTGAAACGTTTTTGTAGAACATATTCTGTGCTGCCTTTTGTAAGTTAAGCTGGACCAGCAAGGTTGAAAACCGCACTAGAACGCCCCCTGGTGGATATTTTGTTATGTTTTGGTGACGCTAAAAAAAGAATATAGATCCAAGATGGTGGAACGCAACACGAACAGTTCATGGATTAAGCTGATTATTATCCTTACACGTTGTGTTTCCGACAAGATTTGTTCGTAAGTATTGGTTAATTGTGAAAGCAATAATTGTCTCTTTGTTTTATGTAACTGGTGTAAATAACTGTACGCTGGAGTCATTTAGGAAAAAGTTTTTATTTTTAGCTAGCAGCAAGAACGGCTAATTTGCAATGTTCGTTGGCTAATACTCAGTTTTGTATGTTTCAGTTTATGATGGCCAAAGTGATGGCAGTGGTCAGAGGCCACTCTTCAATAAACAAATAGAAAAGAAACAAGTTTGGTTATTGGAGCGTCGTTGTCTGGCTGTCAAGCTGCTGAAAACTCAAAATCTCAGGGCGAGGACAGCACATATTCACAGATAAAGGGCTTTCTCATATCTTAAATGGGAGATTTTCTGTATTTTGCACAGTTTTGACTTAATTATTGCTCTGATTGTGTTGTTCTTTCAGCAATTGGCTTTTTTGAGTCTGTATGTTCAAGTTTGGAGTTTGGTAGTAACTAGCAGTGATGTCAGTAACATGTTACTTAGTAACTTAGTACTTAGTAACGCGTTGCCATTTCATATCCAGTAGTCAGAATACAGTTACTTATCAAAATTATTTTGCGTTACTGTCCGTTACTATTTTCATTTGGAATTTAATTTTATTTCCTCTACGTGTCTTGTTGAGGGATCGCCGTTTCCATGCGACAGTATCAGCAGCGACAGAAACGTAAACAATGGAGGGAAGCGGGAGATGCGCATTTTGTTGGTAGAAAAACAGGAACTATTTTGAGTTTTTGTCGCCAAGTCCGATTATTATAAGCGGCTGTGGACTTCTTTTTTTTTAAAAGTCGCTTGCAAATGTAATGAGTCGCAGGTTTCGCTTTTTGGGCTCGTTTTTGAACGTGAAGTTGCTCATTTGGGTTTTTAAATAAGCAGACATAAACCCCAGAAAATGTCTGACCTCCAATTAGTTTTAGTCAGGTTCTCCCTGTCCATCATTTCCCGGATGATCCGTCCCGCTGTGTCTTTGTTAATGTCAAGTTAATAATATATTACCTGTCAATTACGTCGTTCTATCCAGAACATTGGAAACATCGAGACTAATATGAACAGCGCAATAAACGTGAAAACAACCACGAATGAACAAGTCCGTAAAGTTGTTCAACTAAACGGCATTAAAATTATTAATATTAAGATAAGTGCCACAAATCTGTGCAGCAGCCATCTGGACTGTGGAGCCGCAGGAGGAGTTGCGCTCTGACACCAAACGCAGGGCCGTAACTCACAACCTGGAGGCTGGGGGGCACAGGGGGGTTAAAATCCTTAGAGTTTTCTAGACAATAGTGGACCACACAAAAACATGCACAAATTACTAACTTTTTTTTTGTACTGTAACCATTAAAAAATCTCCCCTTCAGTTCAACCTTATAAATGGAGACACATTGTTGATGTTACTATTATAAAATAGCTTACAATTAAGTTTTGGCAAAGCTCAATGTAATTTTCACAGCGTTGTTGTTAGCAGCTGCTGAAAGTAACTTAAAAAAAGTTACTTTTAATGTAACTTAGTTACTTCCCAAATCAAGTAGTAATCTAACTGAGTTACTTTTTCAAGGAGTAATCAGTAATCCGATTAAAGTTACTTTAACTATGTAACTATGCCATCACTGGTAACTAGTTACTTTTACTTGAGTAACTTTTTTGAAAAAATGTACTTTTCTGAGTACCTTTTACTTTTACTCGAGTAAATTTTATTATGAAGTATTTCTGCTCTTACTTGAGTAAAATTTCTGGAGTCTCTGAATGAAAAACAAACATGTTTTAACCAAACATCCACCAGACACACACCTGCAGTTTATGTTTGTTATTGAAAGAAACTGATTTGGAACATTTTTATTGTTAGTTTTTGTTACTTATATGAATTATTGTCATTTTTGTCCTTAAAATACCAAAATTTCCACTAAACTTTATATTTTGTTCCATCTGATTATGTAACTTTTAAATATTAAATGATTGATAAATTGATCAGTTACTCGGTACTTGAGTAGACTTTTTACCAAACACTTTTTTACTCCTATTTGAGTAATTTCCTGGATGAAAACTTTTTACTTTTACTTGATTAAAATTATGTGGAAGTAGCGCTACTCTTACTTGAGTATACTTTTTTTTATACTCTACCACCTCTGCTCAAGTTAACGATTAATCGGTTACTAAATTAGTTGATGATTATTTCAACAATCAATTAATCGTTTGCTCAATGTTTAGTTTTTGCTGGACACTTTGCACCTGTTTCCAGGTCGTCTCTCTGCTGGATGCCTTTTATAAATCCCTGCGTTTGATTTTAAAGCAGCTTGTTTTCCTGCAGAGGAACAAACTGCTTTTTTCTTTCCTGCTTCCAGCGACTGAATCACTAGCAGCCCTGAGCTCCAGAGCGCTGGACTGAAAACCGGCAGTCAGGGGCTTTTAGCTTTCATGTTCCGAGTCAGTGGAGCAACGGGAGGAAATCTTTAAACAAGTCTCTTTAGCTGGGTTGATGATTAGAACCGGTTCAGAGCAATGCTCGGTTTTGGATTTGTTTGAGCAAACCCAGAACAATGATGTAATATAAACTGCATTCTCTAAAGTAAGCAGAGATGCTCAGATCTGATATTAATATCTGTATCGGTACCTTCATTGTTCCCCATCCATAAGGGCAGATCTATTCAGTCTAGTTCTATGCTTTGTTTTTTATATTTACATTTCCTAATTCCACTTTCCGAACCATTTGAAAGAAGGTTTATTGGAGTTTATTATTTATATGTTTGACCAACGTAGTCAACACATTGTTTTTGTCAGTTTCTTTGTTATTTGTTCTACATTAGAATTTTACTGACGGAACAAATTAAAATTGGTTTTCCACATTTAACCAAGATTGTGAAGTTATTGTTGTATTTAAATGTGCTGTGCTGGCGCAGAGTTATCAAATAGTTTTTCAACTAAATATATTTATGTCTGTATTTAAAAAAAACAACTAAATTTCAAGTCAATTCAGCATCATTTTTCTGAATTAAATCGGTATCGGCCGATAGGTGAGAAGAGTTGATCAGTGCAACCAATAAATGATAAAAGATCATTATCATCTTTTATTTATAAAAGATCATTATAAAATCTGAAACTTTAGATTTCCTGAAACTAAAGTTTCCATTTAGTTGTAAATGGAAACTTTTACAACTAAAAAGTTTAGTTGTAAACTAAATCTGATGGAATCTGATTTTAGTTAGTTGTTCAAATCTACAGTACTTTAAAAATTATCATGTTTTGTACTTTGTTTTAGGAAAAAATGCACAAATTAATTTTATTTTTCTGTTTATCACATTAATATTTTATTAAAATATTTTATAAACACATTTAAACTTTGTCCAGATTCTATTAAACTAATTGAAAGAAAAATTCACAAAAACTTCAAAAGATCAGAAGTTTGATAAACTTAAATCATAAATAGTATCGATATTGTATTGGTATTGACATCAATATCCATATGAATATCAGTGATTCTGGCCTTGTATTTACTTTTGTTTTGGATCAATAAAAATATCTCGAATAGTTCAGCTTGGGAATCAAATATCTACAAAAACATAATGTAAAAAAAAGCTTTTTTAAAAAAAATAAAATATCTGAAATAGTGTGGCTGGGGAACTAAATTTCTACAAAAACTCAGGGAAAATAAATATTTTTAAAAATATCTGGTGAAATAGTGTAGTTTGGAAAAAACAGAGGGGAAAAAAAGACATTTTCTGAAAAATATCTGAAATAGTGTGGATGGAGAATCAAATATTTGTATTGGAGTGAAAATTTCTAACTAAAACTAATGTAACTAAAAGTGCATGTGAAGTAGAAATTTAACTGAATTACTTCGACATAGTTGTACATGGCCAGATCTGCGATGGCGTGGTCGTCAGGAACCCGGACCCTGGAGTACTCTGGCAGCACGACACCTGTGCAGGTAAAACCCAGAATGACTCTGTTACCGACTCCGGACTCTTTCTGCACCAGTAGTTTTTATTTAAAAAACATGGACACTTACTGAAATCCTCATTGAACTGATTCATTATTTCATCAAAGACAATGCAGTCTTCAAAACCCTGAAAGCATAAAAGAAAGAAAGAATATGAGTGATTCTTTAGTACAGTTTTGAACAGATCTAAAGTGATTCTTTTCCAGAGTTAAGAACTAATCTGAAGTGATTCTTTGAGCTGAAAAGATCAAAGTGATTCTTTGGGGAGTTATGAACAGATCTAAAGTGATTCTTTAGGGCATTTTGAACAGACCTAAAATGATTCTTTGAATTGTCATGAACATATCAAACCAATTCTTTTGGGCGTTATGAACAGATCTAAGTGATTCTTTAGGGCGTTTTGAACGGACCTAAAGTGATTCTTTAGATTGTTATGTACAGATCTAAAGTGATTCTTTGTTCACGTTTTGATCGGATCTAAAGTGATTCTCTGTCAGCCCGCCTCCCGTACTCGGCGGTACTCACGGCGTTCATCCCCTGGCCATAGAAAGGCACCACAGCGTGGGCCGCGTCCCCCATGAGGACGCATTTGTCCCCGATGTGATACGGGGAGCACTTCACGGAGACCATGGCCTGAGCAGGCAGGCGGAAATAATCCCTCCTGAGGGCAGCACTGCAAAGGACAAAAGCAAACAAAACCATTACAAACTTGCTCAGAGTAGCTGATCTAATCTGATGTTTTCTTCCTAAACAACGGAGTCGCCCTGCTTGCAGTGAAAGCGTCTGTCACAGCCGGGTACTGCAGAGCGGCGCGATCTGTCCGCTGTGGTTTAAAGAAAACGGGAGGAAAGCCCGCGCTGGGCTGCTCATGCCTGACCGCTCTGAATAAAAGTCTCAGACTTTATTAAGGCTACTTGCATCCTGCCGTCTATCCGTCACCCGCCGAAAATTAAAAGCCTTGCGGCGGCAGGAATCTGTGTGAGCATTCAATTTCACAGTCCGCTGCTGATGCGCCCGCTTTGGGTGGGGTGACGGCGGCTGAAGGTGTTTCTGACGACAACCCAACAGGTCGGGATGAAGAGGCAGGAAGGAGGAAGAGGAGACGCTGCGTCAGACGGACGGAGAAAGGTCGCTTACGCTCCAATTAGCGGGATGGCATCAGGGAAGTATTTTTGGAAAAACTCAATGACTTCGTCTCCTGTGGTGATTTTCTCAAACTCCTCAAAGGGCATGAAGAGGGTGCAGGTAAACGTCTTGTCCTAAATTAGAAAATAAACAAAAGATGCTTTAATATTATCCTTAAAACACATTAAATTTTTATGTGGGCCTGTAGACCAGAGGTGTCCAAACTTTTTGCCACGCGGGACAGAAGAGGATTAGGCCACTGAAACAAAAAATGCTGACTTTGATCTCAGAAAAAAAATTAACTGATTAAAATTAAGAGATTAATTACAGACCAAAGAAACCAAACAAAACAACCTAAAACCAAGGGTCATTTTAAATCACTACTTAAAACTTATTTTATTTGTTAGCATTTAATTAAGTCCTGATACTGTAACTTTTCTGTTGTGATGTTTTATTTTTATTTTATTTATTTACTTTCTTAATTTTCATAAATTTATTCTCGTGTTATTGTTTTTGTACTAAACTTGGTGCAGTTTAAACCTGTTTCTAAAAGTCATACATCAATAAATTTGATATTGAAAGTAGACCGATATTTATTGTGGATCCAAAACCTGAATTTTTTTTTTTTATTAATCTCAACATTGTCAACATTTGAATTCAGAATTCTTTTTTTGTAGAAATCTAAGAATTAAGTTTTTTTTTGTAGCAAATTTCCTTGTTTTTCTAGAAAGATTCTGAGATTACTCTCAAAATTTCTGAGATTTCCGGCAGAAATTCACAACATATTATTACTTTATTTTTGCAAGTTTTCTGTATTAAAAGAAATGCATCTAGTTTAACCTTTTATTTGCAAATTTTCCGCAAAAATTGTCAAAAACATTAGTTTAAGTGATGTTAACTCCCACCTGCAGATGGCAGTATTTCTTACTTTTACAACACCGCTGCCTGAAACTGATGAAATCTGTTCAATCGAGCGAATAAACTGTTCTTTGTTGCGTTTTTTCTCCTGTACACGTTCAAAAAAGTAAAAAAAAAATGATAAAGAAATGCATTTCCCACTCACCAGGTTGGGGAGAGCGATCATCATGAAGGTGTTTCTGGGCCAGATGTGCAGGTAGTTTGGCTTCATAGCAAACTGCAGATGATGATGAAGGTGGAAATAAGCCAAGATGTGAAAAAGCAAAGTCTGATTGTGAATCTGAGCCTCAAGCCGAAGTAAAACCCGTCTGACCTCCCCGTTTCTCGGCGGCATGGTGAGCTCCATGTATCCGTGCGGGATGTACGTCTGGCTGTAGTTGAAGCAGCTGCGGCGCAGGAACTGCTTCCGGACGGCGGAGAATGCGCCGTCGCAACCGACGATCAGGTCCGCTTGAGTCTGCGTCTTGGATCCGTCCGGCCTGAGAATGAGATACTTACACTTAAATGTGATCAAAGTATGGCTGAGACATACGATTATTTTAATAATCAATTATTCTGTCGATTAATCGGATGAAAAATGTCAACATTCTGTAACCACTGAAGCCTTGCTTTAAAGATGATTCTGACTTTAATATCAGAATTCAGACTTTTTTCCCTCAGAATCAGAATTACTTAAATCGTTTATGCAGAATCAGGCAAATCTATTCATAAGACTCAAATCACGGGTCCACTGGATCAATCATAGAACAAAGAAGAAATATTTGTGATTATTTTTATATGCTAACAAAATAATTGACACAATACACCTAAGAATGTTTGGTTATTTATTTGAATTTTGACATAAAATTTAAATTCTGAGAAAAATTTTGAATTTTGAGAAAAAAGTCAAAATTCTGAAAAAAAATTCAATTTCTTTTTGTTCAGTGTCCCTAATCCTCTTCCATAAAAAGCATATTTACTGACAAAGGTTGTTTTTTTGTCTTAAGTTGAAAATGCATATATTTTTGTACAGTTTTGTCTTTATTGCTGCTCTGACTGTTATTTGAGTAAATGGCCTTTTTTGAGTCCGGTTAACGATTAATCGATTATCTCGATAATTAATCTGATTAATCGTTTCAGCCCTGAATTAAAGCAACTCTTCCACCTGAATTTAATCTAAATGTTTTCAACAATCTGTTGTTTTTAGCCTGGGAGCTCATTAATTTACATTCTTATTCTTATTTCATTGTAATATTTTAAAATATTTATTGAGTTTTCACATGATTGACAAACACAATATAGCTCATGTTCATGAGCAACACTTTCCAGATTTTGTCTCTACCAGCTTTAAAGACTAAATTATTTCCAGTTTTTTTTTAGTAAAAAAACCTCAGATTGAATGAGATGTGTTTTGGGTCAGATTCTGTCTGTCTGTACTTTGACTGGGCCATTCTAACACACAGCTACTCTTTGACCTAAACCACAGATGTAGGACAGTTTACCGCTCACATTTGTGGCTGCAGTTTGAGGAAATGTAAAACTGTAAAGCACCACACTGTAAAAAGTCACCTTTAAAAAAAACAAGAAAAAGTATAAAAAATATGGTATATTTTACTTAAAATAAGAAAACATTTCTGGAAACAGAACAATAAAATGACACTTGTAAAAACTTTCCAAAATAAGTAAAAATACCTTAAAATTAATGTAGTTTCACTTATAACATGACCACTTTTATTTATGCAAATAAGATTATTTTCAAAATATGTAAATATTCTTGAATTATGAAAATGGTACTTGACATTTAAGCATTATATTTCTTGAAACTGATACAAAGGATTCAATTGTTGTTTTTTTATTAGATATTTTACTTTCTTTCTTTGGTCATTTATTTATATTTAGACAATTTCTTTCTTTTACACCTTTTTCAGCTACATCAAGCCTCACAGTCACTTCAGGTGTGAAAATAAAAATAAAATCACTTTTATAGGTGGTAAATAGCAAGACAGATAGGAAATTGTATATAATAAAGCTTAATAAATATTCTATTTCACAAAGTTTGCTACCTTCAGTACAGCAAAAAATCACCTCTGTATCTGTCAGATGCTACAATACAGCAGAAACACAGAAAATCTGTCAAAATTGACTTTGCAAAACACAGAGGGTGTTCATATATCTGCCTACTTCTGCAGAAAACTCATTTCATTCCTACAGGGTTGAATAAAAGAGTAATTACAGCGGTCAGTAGACACAACCCACAGTAGTAATTTTCTTTTTTTATGAGAAATCTTTTAAACAAATTAAACCTTTTCTGTCTTTTTCTCTAATTGCGCAGCCATTAGATTTAACCTCTCTGTTAGCTGGAGCCTGTCGAGTTTGAAATGAATTACTGGGCTTTGTTTCCTGAGGGCTGCATGCTCTCACCACAGGAGGAAGGAACTTTGGAAATCGTCTTGAACGGTTGTCACTGTTGCATTGTCGACTGGAGTTTGTTTTAAATCGTCATTTTGACACCTTTTAGCACCAGTAAACAGGGATTTTTATTGCTAAAGCTGATCTTGAACATGTTATGATAGGTTTATGGACAATAAAAAACATGTTCATTTAATTTAAATAATGAGATACTATCTCATTATTTTAGAATGACTTATTTTAGGGCGTCTTGTCACTTTAAATAAAAATAAATTGCTGCTGGCCACGCACCCCAACTCTAAATTTATGCAGCAAGTGAATTCTGGATGGCAGGTCAACAACAAAACACCAAGATCTCAGCTCGGGTTGCTAGGTAACGGGCCGAGCTTGGCTGGGGTTGCTAGGTAACGGGCAGTGCCTGCTGATTTGTGACGTTACATTCCGAAGGTTTTTAACGAGGCTCATTTTTCAGACTCCAAAAACCATAAACTTATTGCTAAAAAATGGCCGGTTGATTTTTTTTTTTTTAAGTGCTTGAGCTGCTTTTAGGAGCAGCAGACACCCAAACGGAAGTACAAAAATTTTAAAAATATGAATTTGGCAAAAAAAGGTAACATTACAGCCCAACAGATAAAAAGTATACTTTAACCCACAACTTAAATTTTTTTTGCTCCCCTAATAAATAAAAATAAGTACACTCTGTACATGTTTTGTTGATGCAGACAACAATTTCCACTCAGTTAACAGTGTTGCCTATTACTAACTAAACACAACAAGAAATTTGGTTTAGAAAACCAACGCGACTTACTTCACCTCCCAAACCAAAAATAAGTTGAATAAATCTAATATTAATTTAGAATTTCTGGTAATATTAAAAATTATGTTAACCAAGTTACTCTATTTTTTTTACATGTGCTCAAGAGTACAGATGCAATTTGGTTCCAAAGTTAGTAAACTACCTTTTCAGACCACATAAAACCATGTTTTCCAACTGATTAAACAGTTTATTGGAAATGTTTTGTAATTTTCACAAGCATTGCTAATGATAGCAGGTATGTAACACAAGGAATGACAAAGCATCTGGTGTTGACCTGTTTGTATGGGGGGACGGGGTTCCAAATGAAAATCTGCTTAGGGCCCCTAAAAGGTTTTGGCCGGCCCTGTCAATGTAAATCAATGCCAAATATTTCAAGATATTCTAAGCTAGATTTTCCCTCCACTTTGTATTGGTCTGTCTCAGAAAATCCCAGTAAAAAACAACAATGAAAAAAGTTAAAGGAGCGGGAAAACTTCTGCATGGAGCTGTGGGCGTTAAAATAAATGGATATTTTTTAATTTCCAGATAAGACTGCATTTAATTTGAGAATTTGTGTACAACAGTTTGTGCTTCCGCCTGGTGCTTTAATCATGAGCTGAAGCGTGAATCCTCCCACCCGAAAAGAGCTGGAGGTGTTTCAGGGTTAATTGGATTGTAAATTGTGCGTCACATTTTCCTCGGGACACTCAGTTATGAAAAAAACTAATTAATTACTTACAGCCGTTAAAAACACAACAAGTCCATTACATTTCTAAACCCTCGTCAGCTAACACAGTGTTTTTCAAAGCGGTGCCTTTAGGGGGCGCTCAGAAAGTTGAAGGGAAGATGAGAAAAAAAAACAACATAATTATCTGTCAGAGTTGGTTTACGGATCAACATTTTTATTTATTTATTTTTTTTGCTGAACCCAAACACACCAAATTCTGCAGCACATCTACATTTAAGGTTGTCAAAGTCAAGCTAGCATAACTGACCTACTTCACTCTCCCTCGCTGTTTATTTTATTTATTAATTTAACATTTGTCTGACATGGTTATCTAGTTGTTGAAGTGTTGACAATTAGTAGCAAAGTACTGTGATCCTTTTTCTTTTATACATCAGGCGGACATTTAAGATTTAGCGCATTATCTTGACAACCTGACAGCTCAAGCCAATGCTAGTCATCATAGGCAGCAGCAGTTTGTCGGGATCTGATACCCCTGATATCAGGGTGCAAATTATCAAGAGGGGATTGTAATGACAATTTGTACTGTCTGGTAATGAAGGAATAATGTATTATGTAATAATGAAAATTTCTGCCACAGAACTCATAGCCATTTAAAATCAGAAAGTATGAGATTAGCATCTATGCTAACTTAATGTAATAATTATTGAATAAAAAAACTCTGAAACTTTTTGTTTCTCTACATATTTTATAATTTTGTACGTTTGCAAAAAGAATCTTCTTTGGGGGGTGATGACCAGAATTGGGAAGTAACTAGTTACATTTACTCAATTACATTTAGTTGAGTAACTTTTTTTGAAAAATATATTTTCAGTGCGTTTTTGTATACTTTTAGTACATGTCTTCAAAAAACGTTACTCAAATAAATGTGTAACTTTCTCTGAAAGTTTACCTGGCAAACTCAAGCACAGTGTATTTTTAGTACACTGTACTTTTTTACTCTTATTTGAGTAATTTTATTAAAAATTACTTGAGTAAAATTTCTGGATTTTCTACCCACTGAATGAAAAACAAACATGTTTGAACCTAAAATTCACCAGACACAGACACACCTGCAGTTTTGGTTAAAGTTTTATACTGAAAGAAACTGATTTGGAAAAAAAATATTTTGCATGATTTTGTTATTTTTTGTAACTTATATGAATTATTGTCATTTTTATCCTTAAAATATTAAAATTTCCACTTAATTTTAGAGTTTGGTCCATCTGATATAATTTTTAAATATTAAATGATTGATCATTTGATCAGTTTCTCACTATTTGAGTAGACTTTTTACCAAATACTTTTTTACTCTTGAGTAATTTCTTAGATGGCTGCTTTTTACTTTTACATGAGTTAAATTTTTAGCTACTCTACCACCTCCTGCCATGGAAAGTGAACCTATAGGTCTCTGCATGCGGTCACTAACTGTTTACCTGGCGAAGGTCATTAGTCCGGTTTCAGCATGCCAGTCCTGCAGTTTGTGGTCAAAGTTCAGCTTTGTGTTTGGATACGTCTCTGCCTCTGTGAGAGTTACAAAAACAGCCTGTGATGCAACACCAGCTGCCATGTCTTCTTACAATATACCCAAAACTTTTACTCCGCTAACCAGAGGGTCAGCAAAAACTGAACGATCATCAGTGGAACCGCGGAGCTGCAGCTGGGATCTGTGCAAACTGATGGTTTTGGGTTTTCACACTGCGAAATCTCTTTATCTTCAGGGTTCAGAGCGGCAGCCGCCTGAATCAACCACGATAAGAGCAGCGACAATCTCTCCAGCGCATCCAGGCAATCTAATTAAAAACAGAGCCAAGCTGCCACACTTTATCTCTCAGAGGCTCCTCATTAAATATTAGGAAAAATCCTTACAGCTACAAAAAGAAAGGAAAACACATCCCCTCATGTCGCCTATTTAAGGAATGCCAGGAAACGTAAATGGAGAGAAAAGTGCCAAAATCTGGACAAACAATAAAAGAGCAAATACTTTATAAAGAGGTGTGATAATAAGTAACAAAACAAAAAATATTGAACTTAAATGATAAACCAGGTTTTTCATTACTTTTCTTTACAATTTTGATGTTAGTTAACGTCAAGTTGTTCAGTTCAGCTCATTACAGTTCAGTTTGAATAAATTCAGTTTAAAATAATCGCTTCAGCTCAGCTTATCCAGTTCAGTTCAAATTCATTTTAGTTCAGTTTTCTTCACTTTATTTTAGTTCTGTTAAAAAATATATTTAGCTCAGATTAATTAAATTCAGTTCAGTTTACATCAGTTCAATTCAGTGAGTTCAAGTGAATTAAATTCAGTTTAGTTTAACGAATTTCAGTAAAAATACAGACAGATTTAGATGCAGCAGTTCAATCCCATCCAGTTATAAAACAATACATTCAGATGCAGTTAATCTAAAAGAAAAACAAATATGAACATTAAATATCATTCCTAACTGAGCAGCAATGTTACTTATAATTTAAAAAATAATAAAATACACATTATTAAGTTGAAAGAATGAAAAGAAACAACATTTGGCCTTTTAATGCAGAAAACTAGCATGTTTAACTAGTAGAAATGTGTCCAATATGACAATTTTATCAATATTCACCAATAATTTAACCTCTAGCCACATTCCCAGAGGGGTGATGCATCTGTAAACCGCTTTTACTCCGACTTCTTTCTGCAGCTGATGTAACAAAAAATACGTCACAACTCGATGTGTCTAATTCAGGCGTGATTCATCTATTTGGGGCCTGCCATGCAAAGCAATGGCAGGAACCTATTGCTATTCTCCCAAGAAAAGTTTCTTTATTATTGGGGCCTGCCATGCAAAGCAATGGCAGGAACCTATTACTCTACACCCAACAAGCGTCTCTTTATTATAATTCTTTATTTTTCTTCCGTCACCGTTAATGCGGCTCATACCGCTGGGTGCACACCTACAAATGAGGTATCAAAACGTGCAGAAAATTCACGCCATTGGAGCTATTATTTTTGGTGGGATTTGGGGTTAACGTGGCGACATAATTCGCACAAAACTACGAAAAAAACCCCATTATAAGTCAATGGGAAAAATCCTGGAAATACCCTATTTTTGAGGATTTTCTGTGTCGTCACAAATTCACCTAGAAATGCCATTCAAATTTCATTTTGTAGATACGTCTGTGATCTCTTCGAAAGTGAAGACGGCTCGTCGATACCAGTTACGGTTTGTCCACAATTTGCCTCTAAGCGACCCAAAGTTTCTCATTTTTCCGAAAATTACAGTGCTTCTCTCGCTGATTAGAGTGAGAGATGAAGACAACTTTTTCAACCCAAATCATTTTTGAAATCGCCATCACGCCCACAAATATCGCACGATTAGTATCAAAATCGGTCCTGACATTGATACGCCTGTCTGCTCCGGTAAAATGTTTTCGAAATTTATCTAGACCGTACGGTTTTCTGTCACGGTGCTTCAGAGCAAAGTCATGCGACAGGATTTTCTGAGGCTGTCTGAGGCTCTCTCCCATGTATTTGAATAGAATTTCAGATCTGGGCACAACATTTCTTTCTCTCATCGCTGTAAATGTTCTGAGTGAGGTACAGATATGAATCTCGGGACTATCGCAGAAGACACATTGCCCTCTCATACGCTCGAAACGCTTTTCGAATATGTATTACGGTTCCCGAACAAGAAGGATTTGTTTCCAATGCTTTTTTGTCAGTAAAACGTGTTTGCTCAAACACACAATTGTGTGTTTGAGAGCTCAGAGCTCAGAGCTCACACCCTGCTGAGACCATTATTTGCCATAGCAACGGATCTCAAGAGGCTATTGGCTGCTGGTTTGGACTACGAATACGCATCGCTGTAGTTCTATCTATCCTCAGTTGAAACAGATCAGGACTGAACTGGCCTTTAGAACTACCTGCTGCTATGGGCTGTATATAACTGATTTAACTCAGTAACTGTTACACATGGGATTAGTTTTGAACTTTAAAATGAAGCTTAACAAAAATTTCACAATAAAAGCCTTGAATATTTTTACATCATGTAATTGCTCTTTTTGGCTTTATTTGACTTTTTCATCCAAAGCACTGTTACACATGGTATTAGTTTGGCCCTTTGAAATGAAGCTTAACAAAAATTTCAAAATAAAAGCCTTGAATATTTTTACATCAGGAAATTGCTCTTTTGAGCTTTATATAACTGATTTAACCCAGCAATTGTTACACATGTGATTAGTGTGGCAATTTAAAATTAAGCTTGATGAAAATTTCAAAATAAAAGCCTTGAATATTTTTACATCAGGTAATTGCTGTTTTTGGCTTTATGTGACTTTTTCATCCAAAGCACTGTTACACGTGGTATTAGTTTGGCCCTCTGAAATGAAGCATACTGAACATTTCAAAATAAAAGCCTTGAATATTTTTACATCAACTACTTGCTTTTTCAGCATTATATAACTGATTTAACCCAATGACTATTACACATGGGATTAAAATAGACTGTTTTGCATGAGCAGCAGATAGATCCTCTATTGCACATGTGTCAAACTCAAGGCCCGCGGGCCACATGTGGCCGGCTACGTCATTTTATGTGGCCCTCTCCCCCCTACCACCGTTTTACAGCCCCATTGATTGACTTAAAATAGGTTTTGAGCACGAATTGACTACAACCTACATATCCCATAATGCCTTCCGATTCTTACCAACCAACATTACGGCTTCTCGCCACTAGAGTGCAGCAGAGTCACCTCAAGCTGATGATTAATTTTCCCAGCGAATAAAACTGAAAGATCGACAAGCTAACAAGCTAAAGAGCGAAGTCCCGTGATGTTTCAATCGAGGACTTTTACCGTCTACTGCCCCCTGATTTGATGCCACAGCTTCGACTCCATGCAGCTCGTGTTTTGTCCACGTTTGGAAGCACCTATCTGTGCGAACAGATGTTTTCAATAATGACTTTAAACAAGACCAAGCACAGATCGCGCATTACTGACGAAAACCTACACGCCGTTTTGCGGATTGCCACAGAATAGAACTAAAACCAGACATCGACGAACTGACCAGGGGAAAACGGTGCCAGACATCCGGCCAGAAAACATTGGTAAGCACAAACAAACTACATTTAAATAGAATGAATGTAAAACCAAAACTCAGTATACTGGAATATGCATATAGTTTATTGATTTTGCTTGTGTTTTGTTTATTTACAGAACACAACGCAATTTTTAAACTGAGCAGTAATTTTACATCCATGCAAACTCAAATGTAATATTTAAAACTTGAATACATAAAATCAGTTATTTAAAAGGTGTTGTATTTAAGAGGTGTTGTTTAAAAATAAAAAAGATAGCAATTTCTTTTTATTGCAGAGACATTAGATTCTTAAATTTATGGTATTCTTTAAATGTTGTAATTTTGGTTCATTGTAAACTTTACCTGTAAAAAGTTTGTAGAAATCTTTAACATAAGGTCAATATATATTTTTAAACTGTAATATGTTGTGTGTGTGTGCGTTATTGAAAATTTATATTTGTGAAAATCATTAGGTAAATGCTAATGAACTGCCTTCCTGCAGTTTATGAGCATTGAACTGTTACTAAACAGTTCAATGCAAGGTTCATTAGCGTTAGCATTTTAGCTTCAATAAGCTATTAGCTATTTATTTTACTTTTTAGCAATGTTTAGTATACTGAATGGAGTAAATCAATTACAGAAAATATCCTAGTGATTTCCCACATACTGATGAAAGCAATGACGCTAACATTAGCGTTTCTGCTGATTTTAGCTGATATACTTACTTTATAATACTGAATGGTGCACGTCCGCCTCGCTTAACGTTCTTGCGATTCTCCGCGTGCCACTGATTACGTTGCGGCGTTCTTTAGCGTCGACGCCGATTTGTAGCGTGACGACGCCGGGCCCATGCCCGACGGGCGCGCCTTGGCAGGCCCCGGCTAAATTTCTTCCGAAATTTTCTAGTTATTATTATTATTCTTTATTTTTCATCCGTAACCGTTAATGCGGCTCATACCGCTGGGTGCACACCTACAAAAGAGGTATCAAAACATGCAGAAAATTCACGCCATTCCAGCTATTACTTTTGGTGGGATTCGGGATTAACGTGGCGACATAATTCGCAAAAAACTACGAAAAAAACCCCATTATAAGTCAATGGGCAAAATCCTAGAAATACCCTATTTTTGAGGATTTGCTGTGTCGTCACAAATTCACCTAGAAATGCCATTCAAATTTCATTTTGTAGATACGTCTGTGATCTCTTCCAAAGTGAAGACGGCTCGTCGATACCAGTTACGGTTTGTCCACAATTTGCCTCTAAGCGACCCAAAGTTTCTCATTTTTCCTAAAGTTAGAGTGCTTCTCTCGCGGATTAGAGTGAGAGATCAAGACAACTTTTTCAACCCAAATCATTTTTGAAATCGCCATCACGCCCACAAATATCGCACGATTAGTATCAAAATCGGCCCAGACATTGATACGCCTGTCTGCTCCGGTAAAATCTTTTCGAAATTTATCTAGATCGTACGGTTTTCTGTCACGGTGCTTCAGAGCAAAGTCATGCGACAGGATTTTCTGAGGCTGTCTGAGGCTCTCTCCCATGTATTTGAATAGAATTTCAGATCTGGGCACAACATTTCTTTCTCTCATCGCTGTAAATGTTCTGAGTGAGGTACAGATATGAATCTCAGGACTATCGCAGAAGACACATAGGCCTCTGATACGCTTTAAACGCTTTTCGAATATGTATTACGGTTCCCGAACAGGAAGGATTTGTTTCCAATGTTTTTTTTCAGTAAAACGTGTTGGCTCAAACACACAATTGTGTGTTTGAGCATGTATGACTCACAGCTCACACCTGCTGAGACCATTATTTACCATGGCAACGGAACTCAAGAGGCTATTGGCTGGTGGTTAGGACTACAAATACGCGTCGTTGTAGTTCTATCTATCCTCAGTTGAAACAGATCAGGACTGAGAACTGGCCTTTACAACTACTTGCTGCTATGGGCTGTATATAACTGATTTAACTCGGTAACTGTTACACATGGGATTAGTTTGGAACTTTAAAATTAAGCATATTGAAAATTTCAAAATAAAAGCCCTGAATATTTTTACATGACGTAATTGCTCTTTTTGGCTTTATTTGACTTTTCCATCCAAAGCACTGTTACACATGGGATTAGTTTGGAACTTTAAAATTAAGCATACTGAAAATTTCAAAATAAAAGCCTTGAATATTTTACATGACGTAATTGCTCTTTTTGGCCGTATATGACTTTTTCATCCAAAGCTATGTTACACATGGGATTAGTTCGGAACTTTAAAATGGAGCATAATAATAATTTCAAAATAAAAGCCTTGAATATTTTTACATCAGGTAATTGCTGTTTTTTGGCTTTATGTGACTTTTTCATCCAAAGCACTGTTACACGTGGTATTAGTTTGGCCCTCTGAAATGAAGCATACTGAAAATTTCAAAATAAAAGCCTTGAATATTTTTACATCATGTAATTGCTTTTTTTGGCCGTATATGACTTTTTCATCCAAAGCACTGTTACACATGGGATTAGTTTGGAACTTTAAAATGGAGCATAATAATAATTTCAAAATAAAAGCCTTGAATATTTTTACATCATGCAATTGCTGTTTTTGGCTTTGTATGACTTTTTCATCCAAAGCACTGTTACACATGGGATTAGTTCGGAACTTTAAAATGGAGCATAATACTAATTTCAAAATAAAAGCCTTGAATATTTTTACATCATGTAATTGCTCTTTTTGGCTTTATTTGACTTTTTCATCCAAAGCACTGTTACACATGGTATTAGTTTGGCCCTTTGAAATGAAGCATACTGAAAATTCCAAAATAAAAGCCTTGAATATTTTTTACATGAAGTAATTGCTCTTTTTGGCTTTATTTGACTTTTTCATCCAAAGCACTGTTACACATGGTATTAGTTTGGCCCTTTGAAATGAAGCATACTGAAAATTTCAAAATAAAAGCCTTGAATATTTTTACATCATGTAATTGCTCTTTTTGGCTTTATTTGACTTTTTCATCCAAAGCACTGTTACAAATGGTATTAGTTTGGCCCTTTGAAATGAAGCATACTGAAAATTTCAAAATAAAAGCCTTGAATATTTTTACATGACGTAATTGCTCTTTTTGGCTTTATTTGACTTTTTCATCCAAAGCACTGTTACACGTGGTATTAGTTCGGAACTTTAAAATGAAGCATACTGAAAATTTCAAAATAAAAGCCTTGAATATTTTTACATCAGCTACTTGTGTTTTGAGCATTATATAACTATTTTAACCCAAGGACTATTACGCATGGGATTAGTTTGGCCCTTTGAAATGAAGTTTAACAAAACTTCCAAAATAAAAGCCTTGACAACATTTTAAATCGTACCGAGTGGTGCACGTCCGCCTCACTTAACGTTCTTGCGGTTCTCCGCGTGCCACTGATTACGTAGCGGCGTTCTTTAGCGTCGATGCCAATTTCCGGCGTGACGACGCCGGGCCCGAACCCCACGGCCGCGCCTTGGCAGGCCCCGGCTAAATTTCTTCCGAAATTTTCTAGTTTCCATTCTTACCTGTTAGCAGCTCTTTGTTCAGATTGGCTCTGTCAACGGACAGGATGTACTGAAAAGAGAGCAATATTTAATGTAGTCCAATCAAACAGAACTGTGAACATGTCCCTTTAAAATGGGAACAGGAAGGCTCCAGGGTTTGTTTGCTTCCTGGTGTTCTGGAATATTTTTGTTTTATTTAACCATGAAGGTCCCTTAATGGGATTATGAGCCTCTGCCAAACTGGCAGCAGGAAAATCATTTGTATTTTCAGACGAGGCTCACATTTATATTTAGTAAAAATATGCGTTAAAAAACAACAACGCTGGAGCATGCCGTGGTGGCGTAGGGGATAGCGCGACCCATGTTTGGAGGCCTTGAGTCCTCGACGCGGGTTCGACTCCCGGACCCGGCGACATTTGCCGCATGTCTTCCTCCTTTACTTCCCCCTTTCCTGTTGGCCTACTTTCAAAAAATAAGGGACACTAGAGCCCACAATAAAAAACACAAAAACGCCTTTTTAGTTTTAATTTATCATACACTGCAAAAACACAAAATCTTACCGAGTAATTTTGGTCGAGTATCTGGTGCAAATATCTTATTACAGTTGAAATAAGACAAAACTAAATTACAAATAACTTCAGCAAGAGGTAGGAGCTTGTTTTAAATCAACAATTCCAATAACAAAATATTTTCCCATGTTAAGTTAAACAATCTGCCAGTGGAACTACAACTGGGTTGCTAAGCGACGAGTTGGCTTGGCTGACGTTGCTAGGCAACAATTGTGAAATACTCTGCCAGTGGAACTAGAACTTTTTTAAAATCAATATTAAAGAATTACCGACTTAAAACAAGCTCCTATAGCTTGTAATTTAGTTTTCTCTTTCTAAGATATTTGCAGTAGAAACTGGACAGAAAATACTTGGTAAGATTTTGTGTTTTTACAGTGTATTTATTTGTCATTCATCTCTGGAAAAATATAAGATTGAACACAATGCCAAAACAGAAAGACATCAGCAATAACCTTTAAAAAGCTTCTGTGGTTTGTGAAAATTTTATTTAAGACGTCTGGAAGGCGTTCACTCCTGAATTAATTAAGTGAATCTAATTTGACTTTTACATTCACTTAAAGGTCAAATTGGGCAGTACTAAAAGAAATCCAACTCTAATAAGAACCCCCTCCCCCCAAAAAACAAAAGATCTTCTATAAGAATGGTATTTGGGGATGTAAAACCAATGTTACCTCTCGGATACAGTGGTGGTGGAGTGGTGATATGGGCTTGCGAACAGCAGCAAAATAACAAAGGTGTTGCAACTGCCGAGTGTGATTGAACATCACTGATGGGACTTTAAGATGGCGTTGCAGAAACTAATATATCTCCTCCCCACAGCCTGATGCTGCCACCACCATGCCTGGGTGTTGGGTTGGTGTTTCCAGGGTGACTTATAGTGTTAGTTTTCCACCAAAAATCGGGGTTTTCCTTCTTTTTTTGCTTCATTTTTGTTGAGTGAAGAGTTACATCTGGTCTCATGTTTATGACATCCTGATTGATTAAACTTAATTTAAAAGACGCTGCAGTTTTTTTTTTCTTACCACAATATGCTCAATACTGACCTCAATGTTAGTCCAAACTCTGGAACGATTAATATTTTATCTGAAGGTAAATTTGTACTTCTGATGCAATCCTTACAAACCTTTTCCCAACAAGACGTTTGTTGCAAAGTAGAGAAATCGTCTTTCATTATGGGAAGCGCTCGCTAAAAATGTGAAGGTTTATTTTTTTGCATTTATTATTTATATGAATAACAGATTTCATTGCAACAGAAACTTTTCTAAATCCTAAACTAAAAATCTACCAAAGCTTGGAAACGGCGGCTGTTCTGTAGATTTACCTGTCCTTTCTTCCCATACGGGATCGGAGATTGTTTCCCACTTAGCGAATGAATCATCCTGGCATTCATCGGGATTCCCTTAGAAACAATCTGGGGAAAGAAAATGGAATAATTAATAATAAAACTGAGGCAAAACTATTCAGGAAGGACATTATGCACCACTTTGTGCTGGACTGTTACCCAAAGAAAGTACTTTTAGAAGTAGCTTTACTGCACTTTTTACTTACTTGAGTGATTTTATTATAAAGTATTGCTGTGTTTACTTCAGTAAAATTTCTGGGTACTCTACCCCAGCTTAAGCTAAAGTAAGACCTCTTGTTTGTGCACAAAGTTTGTTTTCTAATGTAGTTTTCTACCTGCTATCAGCTGATACAGAACAAAGATGGCGGCCGTAACAGAACGGGAAAGAGAAACGGTACAAACAGATTCAAAATGCATTTTATACGGTTCTTTTAAATATATATATATATATATATATATATATATATATATATATATATACTGTATATATATAAATACTCAATAAGCTCCTTACGTTTATCTACGGCTACGTTCACAATGCAGCCTGAAGTGACCCAAATCCGATTTATTTTTTTATGCGACCTATAGCTGACATTTTCATCACAGTCTGAACAACACAGATCGGATTATCTCGGATCGGATGTGACCCAGGTCACCTGGATACTGTATGTGGTCCTAAACCCGATAGCATCATCCGACCTGAACGTTACTGATACTCAACAAACTCTGCGTCATGTGACGCGCAAACGGGAAGAAAAACAACAACCATGGCGGACAATAATGAAGATTAAGTTGTTAATGTGCTGACTCCGGTTGGACAACAACTTTAAAATCGTAAGATGCTAGCTCCACCGCTAGCATCCACGTTTACTTCCGCAAACACAGAGCACGCTCTCTGTGTGACGTTATTGCGCCCTCTACTGCGCATGCGGGACACTTTCAGGTTGTTTGTAGTTCACACTGGAGATCACAAACAAGTCGCATTTGGAAGTGTGAATGACCACGGCAAAAATAAATTTTAAAAAATCAGATTTGACAAAATACCGGGTCACTTCAGGCTGCAGTGTGAACGTAGCCCAGGTTTTTCTTTAAAACCCGGCATATGAAAAATGTTGCTGTTATGGAAAGGCGGTGGACCCTCTTCATACAAGAGAAAACTCAGGTTTTTAAGAAAATGGCTGCTTGTCAGTTAATTGTTAGTTGATTGATAAGATCGATCGTTAGATTAAGTCATTCATCGATAACTTGTGTCTGTAAACATTTGTCATGTTTCGTAAAAGTGCGGCCTGAATTTGAAGTCTTGTAATCAAGTTATTTGTATTAATTTATGTTCATTTAGTCTTTCAAACACCAGAATTTGGACATAATTTTACATTTCAATCTGCTAACATCTTACTTTTTCATTCTTGAGTACGTTCTTGGACAGTAACTTTTAGCTTTACTTGAGTAAATCTACATTGAAGTAGTTTAAGTTTTACTTGAGTACAATCTTTGGGTACTTTACCACCTCCTATCAAGCCTATGCTAATCTCTACAGCTGACCTTTTCTCCACTTGTGCATGAGTACCTTCCATCAGCATACCTTATCCTCCATTCCAACATGTTTCAGGGCTTGCCGGCCTCTGTGGGACAAAGCCAGGTTGATGCTTCTGCCTTTCACTACTTTGGCTTTCCGGATATCTGACCGAAAACACACAGAATAATTTGGTCATCAGTTGAGTTTTTTCTTTTTTCTTTTGTTTTGATTTGTAAATAAAAGCTACCTTCTCTTGTTTCAAAGACTTCCACCTCAAAGCCTCTTTTGGCGAAGAAGCAGGCGTTGAGTGCCCCCACCTCAAAGACGAAAAGAAGTGCTTTGATAATAATGTCAGCACAGTTCAAAATGCCTTTTCTGTACTTTCTGTTCATAGTTTCACTTTTCCTACACGACACGATGAAAGAGTAATGCTTTGTAAAACCAAATAGATGTTTGCACCCAGACAGTGTAAAATAAATACTTTATACACATTGAACTGGTATTTTCACTTTCATTTTCCCTTCTTACCAACCCACCGCCCACCACTGCCACCACTTTCTTGTCTCCTCGTCTGTGCGCTGATTCCTCCATGTCGCTCAGCAGAGTTCCCCGATGGTCTGACCCGGCTCTCTGTCTGGTTCAAAGAGCTTTGCAGAACTGCTGAGTTTTGATTTAAAAGAGGAGGGGCGTTGCATGTGCCACTACACTCTGATGAACTTCCCTGTAACTATCAGTTCCTGTTTCAATGCAAATAGAAACAGGAGATAGCAGGGCGCTCGCTGCAGTCAGGCGACAGATTTTAAGGGTAAAAGTCTCAACTTGTTAGCAAATAGGATTTAAATTACTTCTCAGAGTTTTGCTGGATGCTACTCTTATGGTTTCAAGAAATGTCTCACTTACACTGGAACAAATGAGAATCCAAATGAGACTGGAGTTTGATACCCTGCCTTAAATGAAAGGTGAAATGATGTAAAAAGGTTGAACAAATATAGGATTCTGACGCCATCTAGTGGAGAAGATTGGATCCTGCAGCCTCGAAAAGTTTCTCAGCTCATCTGAAAAACATTCAGTAACTTTGACCTAAAATAACAACAAAATCAGTCACCATTAAAGATTGATTCACTTGTTTTTTAATTCAACAGAAGGAAAACGTTTCTACAGTCACAGGAAATTGAGAATACAGAAGCATTAGCGCTTTGTGAAAATATTCTTTTATTGAGTGTTTGTATAATTGACACTGATACCCTAAATAAAATTTATTTCCTTCAGATGTAACGGGAATAGTAAATGGAGACCAGGTGGAAATTATTTAATCGCAAAATAAATCCAGCAGTTCAAAATTAGGAACTAAACAGCATCACAAAGACTTTTCCTTTCACTCAACTTTAAATCAAAATGCTAGGATGGATCGCTCTGTAAAGAGACAACTTTATTTATTTATTTATTTTTATCCTTGTAAATGTTTCACAAGCTATCTGTCAGGCTGCTGTCATATAAAATATGTATGAAAAAATATTTTTCATTGGTTTTGTGTTATATTTAAATCTTCTGATAGACTAAAACGTGTTTGATTATTAATAGTTGTTCCACATAGAAAGGAACTGAAATAAATGTTTAAAACTCTGTGTAACGACTAAATATATCAGGTTCACTTTTAAAAAATGTAATTAATTAAATAAAACAGCATTCCTATGATATTCTAACTTTCCTCAAAAAAATCTCTATAGAAAGAAACATAATAAACACAACACAAGTTATTAATAAACATTTACAGGAATGAACAGAAGCAAAGAGGCTTATTCACGTAAATACATTAAATGAGGTGTTTAAATAAAGTGTTTTTGTTTAGAGAATAAATTAACATCACTAAACTTACATCTGTGTTTCTGTATTTCCAATAGAGTATTATTAGAGACTAACAATATAGTTCTGTTTATTGCTTTTGGCTCCAAACAGCAGAGTCTAAATTATTTAGGAGCACCCAGCGCTGGATGCGCCAATAAAAGTCTAGCATGACGTTGCTTGCGACTTGACGTTAAAAGGAAATCTCCATGCAGACTGTTTAATCAATTTCCGAATCAATGACACAACACAATATTTAGATAAACTGCAGATTGCTTGCTTCTTGACAAATGTTTTAACTTAGCTATTTATGGCTGTTTGATCTCTGCTGTTGTGTCCGAGTGGACGATTTAAATAATTTACCGCTTAACCAGCGAGTTACGACACGAAATATCCGCTAGTTCTGCGCTCGACTAGTCGAGTCTGTTTAAAGATGGCGCTGTAAAGCCCATGATTTGTTTTCTATGGGTGCAAAGTATGTTTAAGTGCATTAACCGAACGGCCCAGTTCACCAGATATCTCAAGTCAACAGGAAACAGCGTCTGTGTTAACCAAGGTTTTAGGTAAGACTCGCCGGATCATTTTTTAGGCTTGAAATAAAAATAAAAGTAACGCCGGCTTAAGCGCGACAAGACGGTGAGGCTACCGGAACAACGTTAGCTGGCTGAGTCGCTCAATTTGGTTAGGTGATTCAGCTAACGGCTATTAGCCTCGTTGCTATATTAAGATGCAGCTTTAACAATTATCTAACATGATTGAATACGAAACTTTTTCCAATTTATTCAACAATCCCTCTAAACCCAGCGGCTGAAGTCGGCGGTGTCTTGGCGCGTGGTAACTTTTCTGGCATATACTAAACAGAACAAGCTAATGCTAGCCTTCCTATTGTGAGTCAGAGGGATTAAACATGTTCTCCCGATGTTTCATATCAGACAAATAAATAAAACAAAACTTCTGCTTTTAGCTATTTTAATCTGCTCCATTTGTTTGTTTTTAACCACACTAATATTTTTTATGTCAGTTCGATACATGTTGATATTTATACCCGTTCAGCGGATGACAAGTATGGCAAGCGGTTAGTATTTAAAAAAAATAATCCGTACGTTAAAGCCTTATTGTAATCCTTAAATCAGTGTTTCCCAACGCACATTGCCCTGTATGTTTTAGGCGTTTCCCAGTTTCAGCACACCTGATTTAAACTGATGGTTGATTAACAGGTTTTTACTGAACTGCAGTCATCTGCATCAGGTGTTTAAGCTGTGAATCATCATGTTTTGAGAGCTAGATAATTTTCTGAACTGTAAACTTGTCGAAATAAGCAATTAATCGCAAGATAAATTAAAATGAGCTCGGTAAATTCAATTTTGGTCATTTTTGGTAGGTCAATTTTGTTTACAGAAATGTCATAATCCACATTATTTATAGTTTTCATTGTAAGTGGAGCTTTTTTCAGGATTTATTTGTTGCGTTTTTTATGCGTTTTATTTTACTAACAGTGTTTAGTGTTCTTTATACAATTAAAGTTTATCAATCTTTGAGAAGGAGCAAACTTGCATTATGCCAATATCAATATATTACTTGAAAATGGTCTAAAAATTACAATATTATCAATATTATAAACTTGACCTCTTATGGTTTTATTTGTATTATTAATATTTAACTTCTTAGATGGAGTAGTTTATCAATGAATAAGCAAATTCTCCTGGGGGATCAATAAAGTATATTCTATTCTATTATAAATATCGCCAAACTAGTAATGTGACCTTTCCTCTGTTATCCAGTTTCGTTTCGAGTTCTTTTTAATTTTTATACAATTATGATGCATAGTGGCAAAACCTGAAACTGCTGCTCGGCAAGTAACTCAACAGGTTGTTGCTTGGCAACCGAAGGATGAGTGAGTTGCTAGGTAACCAAAGTGTGAGTTGATTCCACCAACTGTGCAGGTTGAGCAGCTGCAGCCGTTTCTCAAACTACATCCCCCAGAATGCAGTGCTGTTCTGAATCTCTGTTTTGTGAAATTATTGAAAATTATATCGGACATATTTTCTATTGTTATTGATCACATGTCTATTACAATATATATATATATATAGTTATTGATTTATTGCCCAACCATAACCCAAACTATTTGGTTTGTTTAAAAATGAGGGAAAAAAGCTACAGTTTTTCAGGTAGATCGAACGTGGTTTTATCAGTTTTGCAGTTGATGCTAATGTTTCACTTAAATGAATAAAACGATTAAGGTGTAGATAATGGGTGTTGTTGTAACTCCACTGCACTGTAACAATAGAAAGGTCTTTGGAGTCGATGGTGCCGACTTATTGATTCCAACATCCACTTAAATGCGTCCTTCAAGCTTCTGCTATACTTAGCTCACCCCACTGAGATTTATTACAACTTGAAACTGAACTGGGAGGATAAAAACTCATTATAATCTAATGGCTGGTTAAGAGTTTCTGGATTGTACGGTTATTTTTGGGACACTCACACACTAAAATGGATGCAAACATGCTCTAAATCAGGGCTGTCCAAAGTTTTTGCGTCAAGGACCAGGATCCCATAGCTGAAAATACTCAGGGACAGTGGAATATTTATGGAGCTAAATTGTGGCCATAAAATTGTTCAAAAGAAAAAATAATTGAAACCAAAAATTTTGAAGCTGAAAAAAATGTTACACGCTACTTTTCATATTCAGGTTTTCTTTTCAGAGACAAATTTATGTAGCAATCAAGTTTATTTGTATGGCACATTTCAAAGTGCTTTACATCATAAAAACACAAAAATACAAAGGCATAAAAGACATACAGTCAACAATTGTTTCATTTATTATGGCTGAAAAGTAACTCTAAATAAGTAAACAATTTCATTCGTTTTTTACTGGAAAGTGTTGGGCACAGATAATTTTTCCTTTACTGGCCATGTTTTCTTTTAGTTTTAACTTAATAAACAGTAACTGTAAATATGTAGCAACTTTTTATTTAAAATAAGAAGACTTGAGCACATTCATTCTATTAATAACAAAAGTTTTTGGGTTTTTTTTTTTTAAATAAAATTGCATTTTTGTTGCTTAGAATAGACTAAACGATTTTCTAGACCAAATAATCTGAAAAAATTACCCTAAAAGTTTGGAAACCTTTTATTATGTCTTAACCTTTTATTAAGACAAAAGTTTCTGCTTTGTTTCATTAAAATATTGCATGTTTAATTTATTGATGACAGAATTCTTTTGCTTTTGAAGTCAGAAAAACAGTATGTATGGAGCAAAATTCAGGCCGTAAAGTTTGCTAAAAAAAAGAAACAAAAAAAAGTTTGAAACTGAAATTCTTGCTCTAAAGAAGTAAGTTCCCACTGTAGGACCAAATTTAGAGAATTCTTGAACGGCAGTCAGGGGGCCACACGACATCATTCCAATGACCACAAATGGCGCATGGGCCACATGTTGAACAACCCCATGCTACATTTTTATTTGTCTCTCTTCCCTGCAGGCCGGTGTCATCCTTACCTCTCAGAATGACGGAACCGGCTGTGAGGAGGGTGGTCACCGATATAATTCGGTCTCCTGAAGACAGACGGGACTACCGGGGCCTGGAGTTCAAAAACGGACTCAAAGCGATGCTCATCAGCGACCCGACGACCGACAAATCATCAGCCGCACTGGACGTGCACATAGGTAAAGTCTTCACTCTTCCCGCTTCTTCACTGCAAAAACACAACATCTTACCAAGTATTTTTGCTCTAGTTTCTGGTGCAAATATCTTAGTACACTTGAAATAAGAAAAACAAACTTGCATGTAACTTTTCAGCAAGACATAGGGCTTGTTTTAACTCCATAATGTATTAATATAGATGAAAAATTACTAGCAGTGTTGGCAGATTACTTCACTTATAACATGTGGGAAAATCTTGTGTTATAAGTTTAGGTCTGTTATGATGGCACATATTACTGGATGATAAATTGTCCTAGAAATTATTGTAATAATTGATAATATTGTTGTTTTGAGACAATATATTTATAGTCATTGCAAAAACACAAATTCTTACCAAGTATTTTTGGTCTAGTTTCTAGTGCAAATATCTTAGTTCACTTGAAATAAGACAAAACTAACTAAACTAACCTTCCAGCACAAAAATTTGCTTTTACTAATTACTGTTTTAAGTCAGTAATTCACAACATTATGATTTATAACATAGGAAAAATGTCTTGTTATAAGTCAATTAATTTGCCAGTGGAACTAGAACTCGGTTGCCAGGTAACGGGCTGGGCTTGGCTGGCGTTGCTAGGTAACAATTGTGAAATAACTGAAATAGTCTGCCAGTGGAACTCAAACTTTTTCATCCATATTAAGGAATTATTTACTTGCACAAGTTTCTTTATCTTAATGAAAAGTTATTTCTAAGTTAGTTTATCTTACTTGAGGTTTACTAAGATCTTCGCACTAGAAGCTAGACCAAAAATACTCGGTAATATTCAGTGTTTTGCAGTGTTCATAATCCAATGTCCTGATTAATTTGGTGAATAAATAATTGTTTGTGGTTCTTTCCCAGGTTCCCTGTCTGACCCAGAGAACATCTCAGGCCTGGCCCATTTCTGTGAGCACATGCTGTTTCTGGGAACAGAAAAATACCCCAAGGAGAACGAATACAGCCAGTTCCTCAGCGAGCATGCAGGAAGCTCCAACGCCTTCACCAGCGGCGAGCACACCAACTATTACTTCGACGTTTCCCATGAGCACTTGCAAGGAGCGTTAGACAGGTAGCTGCCCTGTTTGCTCTGATCAGCCAGTTAGCATCCATGTTCAGCAGCCGGCTGGCATCCGTGTTCAGCAGCCGGTTAGCAGCATCGTTTACCAGGGTTTTTTGTGCTGTATGGAGTTTTGACGAATCATGATGATGATGGTATCTGTTTGCATAAGTGTCGGCATTGATATCAAGTGTTTCACTTTTCATCTCATGAGATGGAATCCCAGTGCATTCTGGGAAAGTTTGATTTCAGTGTTTTTCATCTGATCAAGAGAAGTTTATGTCCTTACTTCCTTTCTTGCTGGAAAATGACAAAAACATGTACAAGGAAAAAAGTGCTTTAGTCTAAATTTTATTAAAAGTTTAGACCTTTATACTTAACGTAAAGTTTTGTATTTTTATGCTTTCCGATTACCAACAAGCTGCGTTTCTCTGAGGCTTTCCATGACCTTAATCCGTAACTCTCACAGATTATTCAGAACATTAATCAGCAGATTAATCAGAAGGAAATATACTTTTAAAGTTCAAAGATTACTTCAAATCTCTGACAGCATTTTAGGACCATTGTGGATAGAAAAGAAAAAAGGAGTAAAACGGTCAATGAAATTTTCCAGAAAAAACAAGAACATTTCTGAGTTTGAAAAGTTGAAAATCAGCTTGAAAAAACTCAAAAAATTTTAATTGATCTCAGAAGTTTCTAGAAAAAACAAGAAAACTGAGCTTGAATAATTGAAAATATTTGACTTTTGAAACTCAGAAATTTCGGAGTCATTTTTACTTATTTTTTCAAAAATGTCTGAGATTAATCTCAGAATTAATTTGTGAAAAATTCAGAAATTTTCTAGAAAAAAATATTTTTTCATCTCTTGAAATTCGAAATTTTTTTGTTTTTTTCCACATATTTCTGACATAAATCTCAAAATTTCAGATTTGTTTTCTAGCAAATTTTCAACTACTCATTCTCAGAAATGCATTTGTTTCATATAGAAAATTTCTGACTTTTTGGTGGAAATGTACTTCTTTTCTTCCTATGACGGCCTTATAGGCCTTCAAGTCTGCAGTAGTGGTGAACCATTTTTAGATAAGTACACTTTAAAACTGTTTTGGTTGTGAACACAGTAGAATAATCCTGTCTGAGTGAAGAGGATCACCTGTTGTATTTTCTGTTTCCTCATTTGCATGGCAGTTGCTCTGAGCTTGTCTTGATGGAAATGATTTATTATCACTTTGTTTAAATGCAGATGGCTCTGCTTTACACACTAATGATGCTGCTATGTATCTCCACTGCTTTGTTTACAAACTCTTTAACAATGTGGAAAATGGAAAGCAGGATCTGCTGCTTTATGCTCGGTCTGAATAGTGAATGATTTTTTCAGGTTTGCCCAGTTCTTCCTGTGCCCTTTGTTCGATGAGAGCTGTAAGGACCGGGAAGTGAATGCTGTCGACTCCGAACACGAGAAGAACCTGATGAATGACGCCTGGAGGCTGTTTCAGCTGGAGAAAGCCACCGGAAACCCAAACCACCCATTCAGTAAATTTGGAACAGGTAGAAAGCCGCGCCAAGCCCTTCCTGAAATGTTTTAACCATTAGTAGATTATCCATTTGGATTTGTTTTGTCACCATTACGTTTACGGTAAATTAAACTACGATGGGTCCATCTCAATAGAAGTTATTTTATTAGTTTGAAAAGTGAAACTCTTAAAACTGTGCAAATTGGAATTCTGAAAATAAATTAACTTAATGGAAACACGGCAATTTAGGAAAAAGGTTTGTTTTTGATAAATAGTTTTTGCGCTAGGATTAGGTGGTTCTTTAGCTATATTAAAATTAGTATATTTAACAGCAATGGAAACTTTTTTTTTTTTTTGCATCACGAGTCACATGATCAATAACCAGATGTTACTACTGGCAGAAATGATGAAGACGACAGGAAGTGGTTGGAGGGTAACGGCGTATCACATTTTGTTTTTTTTTAACTTATGATTTTTATTTTCCTTTTGTTGCATATTACTTTATATAAGAAAAAAAGAAACATGTTCTATTACAATTTTAGGTGAGCACGGCATGTTTTTTTTTTATTGTGTGAACAAACTTATTTACGTGTGATTTTTAATTGTTTCCTTTTTAATGGAAACGGTAATTGCGGAATTATGTTTTTTAATTTTTAGCGGAATACCAACAAAGTTTTGCACACATTTGTAATGGAAACACAGCTAGCATAAAGAGCAGCTGGGGGTACAATTGTAGTTAAATATCATCACAAAGCTGCAATGTATCATTTAGTGGTAAAGATAATTAGATACTGGATTTTTTTTTAATCTTTAGTTGAGATTAATTTATTCTTGTGGTGTTTTTATTGTTTTGCAGGCAACAAACTAACACTTGAAACCAGACCCTCTAAAGAAGGGGTCGATATTCGTCAGGAACTGCTGAAGTTTCACTCTACGTATTATTCTGCTAATCTGATGGGACTCTGCGTGTTGGGAAGAGGTAAGGACTAACCAGGGAATAATTTTATTCAACCCATTCAATAAACCAATGAATTCAGCCATTTAATCCAGTCTGAGTTGATAAGTATTGTGTGCTCTATTCTATAATACAATAAAAAGGATTTTCTCCCATAAAGAAGCATAAAAATATTTTCTAAAATGATTTATTTGAAGGGGATTAAGAGTTATCTAATACAACCTGGAGTGATGGCAAAAAGCAATTCAGAAACAGGAAGACATTGACGGATATCGGTCTTAAAAGGGTTAAAATTAAATTTACATTAGTAACTTTTTGGAAAAGAATTATTTTTAGGAGATTTCTGGATTTTCTACCCACCGGATGAAAAACAAACATGTTTTAACCAAACATTTTCCAGACACAGACACACACCTGCAGTTTTTCTAAAAGTTTCATAAAGTTTTTTATTGAAAGAAACTGATTTGGAAATATTTTCTTTTTGTTACTTATGTGATTATGAATTATTATGAATTATTGTCATTTTCATTCTTAAAATACCAAAATTTCCATGTAACTTTATGTTTTGGTCCGTCTGATGTAACTTTTAAATATTAAATGATTGATAATTTGATCGGTTAGTACTTGTGTAAACTTTTTATCAAATACTTTGTTTTACTCAAATAATTCCCTAGATGGCTCCTTTTACTCTTATTTAAGTAAAAATATGTCGCTACTTTTACTAGAGTAATATTTTTGTGTACTCTATTCACTGTAAATATCTAAATCTCTGCAAACCTTCATGGTTGAACAATAAGGAAGAAACTGGGGGAAATGTCTGACATGAGCAGTTTCCCAGGTAAAACCACACAATGGCCTGTCTCACCTTGTCATATGTGATGAAACTTTATTGTGATGAAACCATGAATGCTGCTGTTCCAGAAAATCCTGAAGGAGGAAAAATGTCCAGCTGAGGCAAAGTGCACATTGACTTTACAGCAATTAAATTACCTACAAAAAGATCGCTCAAAAAAGCTAAATTAGTTTTTTAATAGCCTAGTCAAAGTCTGGACTGAAATTTCAATTTAGGTCCAGAAATTCTTCAAATATTTGTAGAGTAGGGCGGTTGGTGGAACAACCAGTTATTTGGGGTAAATACTTTCCACATGTTGTTTTGAATCGTTGTTTCTCCTCTTAATAGATAAAATCAACCGAAGGCTGAGCTCCGTATTTACTCAGGTTCAATTCGTCTGGCATTAACATTTATTTGGGTGACGCAAAAAGCAAAGCAGACAGTGAGAAATGTTCGTTAGGATAAGTTTTAGGGCCATACTAAGAAAAAAAAAAGAATAAAGTTCCGATTCTACGAGAATAAAGTCATGATATTTACTTTTGATACTTTGATTTTATTTGTCTATCTATTACAGTAGATAGTCAATCATAGTTTATAAAGCAAAAATAAAGTCTGTTGAAATAATAATTATTTTACATGTGTTTTGATCTTTCCAGAGTCTCTTGATGAATTAACCACCATGATGGAAAACCTGTTTGGAGAAGTGGAAAACAAGAACGTTCCGGTTCCAGAATTCCCTGAGCATCCGTTTCAGGAAGAGCACCTTAAAGTGGGTCATTACATCTTTTAGAATATTTCCTGCAAATTTAAAACAGTTAAACTAATCTTCCCTTTTCCCCTGGTTTTTTGTGTTAAAGCAATTCTACAAAGTGGTTCCCATCAAAGACATTAGGAACCTGTATGTGACCTTCCCCATCCCAGACCTGCAGAAGTACTACAAGTCGAACCCAGGCCATTATCTGGGACACCTGATCGGCCACGAAGGACCCGGCAGTTTGTTATCCGAGCTCAAGACTAAAGGTACTGCGTCAAATTTTATCTTCTGTTAAAGTTTTAGATTTAAGTTAGCACTTTTATGCAATCCTATTCAGATGTTAATTTGATTTTTGGGCACCAGAAAGTTGGTTTGTCACATCTGGGAGCAGCAGATGGAAAAATCTGAATTATTTTCCAGTTCTTAATGAAGGAAGCTGGGAAGTTAAAACCTCTGACAGGGTTTGTTTCTAGTTCGTCCCAAACAGGAAGTAGTTATCGACTCAAGTCAGTCAGGTTCAGATTAACTGAATCATGTTCATAGTTCACTTCTTAAAAGTTCTTTGTTCACAGCTTCTAGATGAACTAGTTCTCATTTATTTATCATCATTAATCTGAGATGAAGTTTGAAAACATTTTTCTTTACTCCTTTTCCTTTCATTCTTTCTTTTTGCTCTTTCCTTCCTTTATTATTCTTTTTACTCCTTCCTTTTTGCTCTTTCTTTCAATCTTTTTGCTCTTTCTTTTGCCCTCGTTCACTCCTGACATAAACTTTATTCTATAACTGTTGAATTTCCATAAAAGTTGCTCTCATTCATATATTTAATAATTAAAACTTTGAAAATCTATTTGTCACTTCAGTCACTTGTAGTTGTCTTATTACCATCAAATCCGTTCTCTCTCTTCTCCTCTTCCTCTATTTCTGCAGCTCAAACACTGAATAGCTACCAAATAATGTAATCTGAAGTTGTGTTGGACTCAAGAAGACACTGATTTCACTTTTAAATATATTCCTACAACCATAAAATCTAAATGAATGCAGATCATCTTTATAAACAGCAACTTTCCTCTTTCATCCTGATTCAGTTTAAACATATTTAACTGATTAAAATCTTCAGTTTCTTACCTGCAGGATGGTTGGAGAGACGAATTCAAAGCTGCTGCTTCTCTGTGTCAATAAATAAAACTAAAAGTGATAAAACTCTCGGTGCAATCTGATAGTTTTAAGTGTTGGATCGTTTGGCTAATATCTTTATGTAGAAAGTGAAATCAAAAGCAGGAGGCCAGACATTCAGCCGACACAGAACCAAGTTTAAATCCAGAATAAATCTTTGGTTCGTCCCCAAACAGAAGGACGGTGAATGAGTTTCCTGTTTGACTCGAATGAAACGCATTTCCTGTTCCTGTCCAGGCTGGGTGAACACGCTGGTTGGAGGGCAGAAGGAAGGAGCCAAAGGATTCATGTTCTTCATCATCAACGTCGACCTGACGGAGGAGGGGCTCTGTGAGTTTTCCTTATAATACAAAATATTTTATTTAAAAAAAAAACTTTTATTTTATTTAAAAATACTAAAAAATATTTGTAAAATAAAATCTAAAATTGTATTTCATTTTTAAAAAATAAAATACTTTAGTTTTAAATTTCATTTTAAAAATAAAATGTATTTTTAGATAAATATCGTAAAATACAATATTTTATAATATTTTATTGTACTTTTAAATATTCATTTAAATATAATTATTTAAAAATGAAGTATTATATTTTAAAAATAAAATTAAAATTTCTTTTTTCATTTTCAAATAAGCATTTTTTATATAACTTTTACATAAAATACTTTATTTTTATATATATATATATTTAAAAGTAAAATAAAACCAAAGTGTTTTTTATTTTAGAATAAAATAAAACGTTGGTTCTTATGGCAGCAGTTCAAAATGTTTGCAGAGATTGTGTGAAGACTTGTTTACTAGACAATTAATTTATTGAAATAATTGTCAACTAATTTAACAACCGGAGTAATCAGACTCTAAATCCTGCTGTTTGCTAAAATAACACACTGAGAGAACTAATTAAGCCAAAACTGTGCAAGAAATATAAATATTTTTAATTTAAGATGAAAAAACTGTAAATATGTTTACCCAGAACTCCTGAAGTAGCAGTTTTATTTCCACCTAAAAAATAACTATTTAAAAGTCTCCTATTAAACACCTGTTGCCGGTTTATGCACATCGACTCGTGAAAAAACCTCCGTAGATGTTTGCAGCGTGTCTGAAAGGAAGTGGGCTTGTTGACTGACTGTAGGGTGATTTGTCGCTGCAGTGCATGTTGAGGACATCATCTTCCACATGTTCCAGTACATCCAGAAGCTTCGCACCGAAGGTCCTCAGGAATGGGTGTTTGACGAATGCAAGGTCGGTTCTGATTCACTTCATTCATGGAGCAACAGTTCACAACAAACGACGCTTTGAGGCCGTTTACAAAGAAATAGATATCATTCTACTGCTCTATATATCTAGCTCTATCTGTGTCTATAGCTCTCTAGGTCTAAAGCTCTCTAGCTCTAGGGCTCTAGCTCTGTGTCTGTAGCTCTATATCTATAGCTCCATATCTACAGATCTCTAGGTCTATAGCTCTATAGCCTTACACCTCTAGTTCTTTAGCTCTAGCTCTCTCCGTCTTCCTAATCTGCACATTTTTACCTTCCAGTTAACTTTCCATTCATATGCTTTGAGTTATTAGAGTCCTCTGTGAAGAGCAGTGTTAGTTTGTAACGACTCTTTGAACTGGATAACTGTCAGCAGTTTTACACTTAAATTATTTTTACAATAACATTTATTAGTTAAAAATACAGTTCATGTAAAATTGTATTTTTTTAAAATTATGTCCACTGACATCTCTCTGTCTCTCTCGCTCTTTCTCTCTCGCTCTTTCTCTCTCTCTCGTTCTCTCCCTCTCTCTCTGTCTCTCGCTCTCTCTCTCTCTCGTTCTCTCCCTCTCTCTCCCTCTCTCCCTATCTGTCTCTCTCCCTCTCTCTCTCTCTCTCTCTCTCTCTCTCTCTCTCTCTCTCTCTGCCTGCAGGATCTCAGTAAAGTCGCCTTCAGGTTTAAGGACAAGGAGCGACCTCGCGGCTACACCTCCAAAGTGGCCGGTTTGCTGCATGTAGGTTCTCCTCCTCGTCTTGTTTCCATGGAAACTTCAGGTTGTTTTAAAAGATTAGTGTAAAGTCTGCATTGTGTATTTCTATGTAGCTTTAGCTAGAAATGCTAAAGAATTGATTGATCCAACCACTGACCTACGATTACCTGGGATCGGGGAAATTATATTGATTGTTATTGGAAAAAGCAATAAAAGATATGAAAACTACTTTTTACAGGCATTGTATTCATAACATTTACACAAAAAATGATACTAATCATGCATAATGTTTTTCTCTTAATTTAAACGTTAGTTATTTGCTTATAAGTTGCAATCTTTGCCTTTTTTGGATGTCATTTTTATAAAAATGTAAATGACTCATTATGGAAAATTTATTGCATCTAAAAACTGATTTTTATTTTAAAAATCCAAACTTATTTTGTTTAATATGTATTATAAAATGAAGGTATTTTATTTCGAACAGCCATTTTGCATTTCTGGTTCTGAACAGGTTTAGCTGGACTAAAGGTAAAAATGGATCTTGGCACAGTCAGAACGAGAAATGATTTTATGAACTTTATATCCTTTACATTTAAGCAAACCAGCATGTTGAAGTTATAAATCCTCCTTCAGTTTTCTGGTATTTTTCTGGTGTTTTTAGCTGAAAATGATGTCTTGGTGTTGCAGTATTATCCTCTGGAGGAAGTTCTTGCAGCTGAGTATCTTCTGGAGGATTTCAGGCCGGATCTGATTGAGATGGTTCTTGATAAACTGCGGCCGGAAAACGTCAGGTTAGTGTGACAAACCGGTTTTCTAACAAGACTTTATATTAAAGTATATTTATTTTATATTAATAAACATTAAAGAATTAATTACTTAAAACAAGCGTCTACGTCTTGCTGAAAAGTCACTTGTAAGTTAGTTTTGTGTTATTTCAAGTGTGCTAAGATATTCAAAGTTATTTAGTAAAATTTTGTGTTTTTGCAGTGTAAGCTCACAACTTTTATCTTATAGTTCAATGGATGTGGCCCTCATAAACGGTTATGACGGGCTGGATTTGGCCCGCGGGCCTTAAGTTTGACACCTGTGTTGAGTTGGTTACCATTTACAGCTTCAACACCAGGAGATGTTTTCCTACAATGAAAGAAATTTTTCTTTTTTTATAAAACCGCTCAATCTCAGTCAGGTCAGATGGAGAATTTATTTATTTATTTTTTGAATTTGGGACTTTGACTAGGCCATTCTAACACTTAAACCAGCTTTGATCCAATGCTGTAAGTTTAGGATCTTTTGTCCTGCTGATTTTTGAGTTTGATTATTTAAGTTGATCTCTGTCTCTGCTGAAGAAATGCACAGCCACATTGTGTGTGAATTGTGAGACAGTTATTTTTTGTTTTTAAGCATATGCACTGACTGATGGCACCTTTTAAATTTCGTTGTTCTTGTGACAATGACAATAAAGTTTTATCTTATCTTATGATGCTGCCACCTAGAGGCAGTAGGCAGTAGGTGCAGTTAATTTTCCTCCAGTTGTGGTTGACTGGAACACATTCCTCAGTGTATTTATTGTTTCGTCATCCTGGTTTGTAGCAAACGGTGAACAGAGCTTCTTATGGTTTTCTTTCTGCTTGCATCATAGAATATTTGTCAACAAATTTTGGACACCAGTCACATAAAAAAGTGTGATTTGTATCAGTAAACTGCTCACAGTAACTGCATTTAATCATATTTTCATATTTGTCGATATTCTGAATAACTGCAGACAGTTTCAGGGGATTTTTAACATCATTAATTGACATTTATCGTAACAACGATAAATCAAAATGATCTTATAAGTTTCCATCTTTAGCGACTTTTCAGACAATAAAATTGGACTCCACACATCAGGCTTTTTAAAGATCAGTGATCGACCAGAAAACTACAATCAGTACAACGCTAATTAATTAATATTTTAAATTACTACAATCCTATAGGAGTGATTGGATGTTCTGTGTGTTGGGATAAAATATTTCATTTTATTTATAAATGTGGTCAATTGGATGGACTTTTCACATCTTTTATGCTCAGAAGATGAAGAAAAAGCAGTGAGGAAAATGTGTCATTGCGATACTGGACATCATCAAAGCAAGTTTTCCTAATGTTTTGCTGTTACTCTATTCTAACCTGATCTTTTTAATATATCTTAACTCTTTCCAGAGTTGCAGTGGTGTCGAAGTCCTTCGAAGGGCAGACGGACCGAACTGAGGAGTGGTACGGCACGCAGTACAAGCAGGAAGCCATCTCTGAAGAAAGCATCAAGGTGCACAGAGTCGGTCGAACTGAATCGGTTCCGGTTCTTCTGCCGGTTCAGGAATATCAGTATTATGTTTAAAGGATCCTGGTGGTCAATGTGTCGTCTTTTTTAAATTTTTTTTAATTTTTAGAACTGGGCAAATGCAGACCTGAACGGCAAATTCAAGTTGCCGATGAGAAACGAGTTCATCCCAACCAACTTTGAGATTTACCCGCTGGAGAAAGACTCTCCGTCGGTTCCGACTCTAATCAAGGTGAGGCGCTGTCATCCAGGTGTTTTCAATATGCAAATTATTGATTAGTGAGTTAATCTAATGTTGATTGATGTAAGAATGAATTGGTAAGCGGCCATTTTCTTAAAAAAAACCCGAGTTTGTTCTTGAATCAAGAAGGCCGACCATCTTTGCTAAATTTTTTTATTCTATCTTGAATTTTTAAAAAGTAATTAAATGTTCACATTATTTTGTGTCAGCTGTGTTAAATACTGACTGAATAAAAAGATAAAATGTGGTTTTATAAAACATATTTCTAAAGTATAGCAAAACAGGAAACTCTTAGGTTTCTGAATTTAAAAAAATAAAAAAATGACGATAATAAAATATGTGAAACACTTGATTCCCCCATAACAGAGATGTTCGTACAGTATCGATACTCTGGGAGAAAAGTTAAAACTCCACTTCAGGAAGTTCATTAAAGAAAGTCGTCAATCAACCTTCCAGACTGGCATTAAACGTTTTCCATCATGTCACAATTTCTGTCGTTGTTAAATGCATAATTATTTATGTACCTTTGTAGCACATGAATAATTTTTAAATGGAAAATTGACGCCACGATTAGGGTGAAACTTATGTCAAAACAGAACAGAAAAAAGGGCATTTTTCATCCCACTCTGGACTCTGCTTGGACCGTTTCTCTTTTTCGTTCTGGTAAGGCCGCCATCTTTATTTCTGTATTAACTGGCTGCGTTTTAAGATCACCAAGGGCGCCCTCTGCTGGATGGAGGTCAAACTACAGCACTAAAAGACGGGTCTTTTAGTCAATCGTCAAAAGGTTTTGCCCTGAGCTCCAAAATCATTGAGTTGGATGCACTTTGGGACAAAAAAAAAAGTATATTAAGACAAACTTTTTGTGCCTTTTTTATTTTATCTGATAAAAAATAAAGATGCAAAACATAAATATTAGTATGATTGCTAATATTAAACTTTTTGGGGTTGATTATTTTCTTATTTGGTCTGAATGTTTGAGTATATGTAGGCCGATGTTTGTGATTCTAGTACCTCCACAACTAAGTTTTTTTTTTTTGTGTACTTTATTCTTTTTAAAAAGATGTCATTTATCTGTAAAATAAAAACATCTTGCTCTACAGAATAAAAAAGTGTCCATCTGCATCAAACACATTAAGGTTGGGGGCCGCACAGAATTATTCAGAGGACCGCAAATGGTCCCCGGGCCACACTTTGGGCACCCCTAGTCTAAGTGGACGTATCAGTTGATCAATTTTAATCTTATAAATCTTTAATCGACAATTAATCATAAGTTAATTGTTTGCATCCATTCACAGCCTGCATTGGATTAACTTTGATCATTTTGATGTTAAAAGTTTGCCTTTCATTGCAGATTTCTTTTATTTTTCTTTTTAAAAAATCATCAGTTTGAACTTTAAAGGTTTTATTTAGTTTAACAAAATGATAATTGAGTAAAAATAAAACTAATAATCATGTGTTTTGTGTGTGTTTCTTTCAGGACACTGCAATGAGCAAGGTGTGGTTTAAACAAGATGACAAATTCTTCCTCCCAAAGGCCTGCCTGAACTTTGAGTTCTTCAGGTGTGTTTTTAATATTTTACAAGGATTTCAACTTTTAGAGCTACTTTGGCTTCTTATTCTGTTTATAAAATCCAACTTTATGGTAATCTTAGCATCCTACAATGGAGATGTGACTAAATGAAACTACTTTACGTTAAAATTTCACTCAGTAACTAAGAAACTGAAGAAAAATGAACACAGAGACATTATGGATTTAGAAAGTGTATACATCTGACCTTTGTGACATCATCCCAGCTTTAACTGGCATAAATCCTGTACAGTTCAACTGAAAACAAACTAATCTTCAGGGAGAAAATGTAGAACTAAAAACAGCTGAAATAACCTGAATACAGGCGAGTTTAACCAACACTTTGCTGGTTTAAAAGAGAAGAAAAATGTTCAAATCATCTCTTCCATCAGTTATAAAGGGAAAGGATAATATCCCCTACTACAGCATCTCCATCCTCTCACCTTTAAAACCAAATGGAGAAATAAAGAGAAGTGACAAAAGCAAATGAGGTGGATTAGCAGAGCTTGCTAACGATTGATATCATCCAAGACATGTTGGTGTAAAATATCTAATTTGCTTGGATGTTGAGCTGTTGGCATGTCTTCAGACACTTAAACAGGAATAGTCTTGAGTCAGAGGCATCTTCACAGTTAATGGAAGACTGACTGCTACTGGAAAATCTTCCTGCCCACAACTTTTTAAAGATACTTGAATGATATGAGTTACAACATTTTGTTTCTTTTTGAGGTAAATGAAGGATTTTTTTAAAAAATTGAATTGACTCTAAATTAAGTCCTTTTGAATCTAGACCAATAGGTCAGTATTGAATCTACTGATCTAGATTCAATACATCTGAGTCTGTTGAATCTATTGGATTTTTTTCCTTCTCCTGACTGATGCCTTTGAGATCTTTTGCTCCCTTTAGCCAAACTATTGCCAAAGGATGCAAGTTATCACAGCACAGTTGTGTTTTATTTCAGTTTAATCAGATTCAGTATAACTCAGGGCAAATGTGAACTCAAGAACACTAAATATTTAAATACATTTTTGTTTATTTTTATTTTCTGCATTTAAAGGAGCGCTCACATTCCTACTCTGTTTTTGCAGCTTCTTTATTTTATTTTTTAAACATGTATTTTTCTCCTTTTCGATCATTTTCTCAGTTGTATTGTACAGGAAATTAAAAGGTTACATTTTTTAACACCACAAAAGGACAAAATGTTCAGTTTTTTTAATTAGTTGGTTTTTGTAGCTGCTTTTTTTTTAAGTTCTCAAGTTAAATAATTCCAGACTATTAGCTAAAACGCAGCATCCTAATGTTGGGGGAAAAGTAGGAATATCTTCCATCGGATTCAGTTTAGAAGAATCTGCTGACACAGCCGTGATAATGGAGACAACAAACTGTAGCTTTACAGCAGGGGTGTCCAAAGTGTGGCCCGGGGGCCATTTGTGGCACTTTAACTGATTTTCTGCAATTAAAAAATTACAGAAATTTGGCCTGTAGATACAGATGGAGACTTTTAATTTATAATCAAGTGAAAAAAAATGTAATTTCTTGCACAGAAAAATGTAAAGTACAACACAAAGTATTCCTCTTTTTATAATTAATGTTATAATACTGAGTTTATCCTTTTACTGAAAAATCAACTTTGCTTCACCTAAATCAGTTTCTGTTCTTGACTTGGATAAATATAGTAAACCTTTGAGATACTGACCCAAATCCCGTTCTTATTACTGTAAATAAATTTATTCAATCAAGGCCAAAAGAAATGAAACTAAATGTCTTTCTTTTAATACAGCAAACATGCATAATTAAAGTAGTTGTAAGCAGTAAATTTATGTCAGAAATACTTGAGAAAACTTAGAAATTTCTGAAATTAGAATGTCTCTTGTTGTCATTTGAAAAATCTTTTAGAAAATGAAATTTTTCCAGAAAATCTCTGAGATTTCTAAAATCTCAGAAATCTAATAAATTTCTGAGATTAATCACAAAATTTTGGAGTTTATGGCAGAAATGTACTCCTTTTTTATTATTATTTAAAGAGGCCCTAACGCACGGCCGTAAAAATCCCTTTCAGGTTTTGGATCTGCAGTAGATATCCGGCTACTTTATTTGCTTGACTTTAGGTTGTGTTTTTGAGTCTGTAACACACGTGGCAAAAAGTTTGGACACCCCTGCTGTAGTGAAATTGTCTGCATGTAATGTTTGATCGCTGTAATTTTTTCTGCAGCCCGTTTGCATACGTGGACCCATTGCATTGTAACATGGCGTATTTGTACCTGGAGCTCCTCAAGGACTCCCTCAACGAGTATGCATATGCAGCCGAGCTAGCAGGCTTGAACTATGACCTCCAAAATACCATCTATGGGATGTATGTAAGTATGCAGACCCCCCCCTCCAACCTCCCGTCGCATCCTAGACTCCATGTTCCCGCCGCCACTCCCTTATTCACCGTTAGACTGGCTCAACCTGTCCTGGGTTCACAGGTGATGATGATGATGATGATTTGACCTTTTTTTTGTTCCTGTGAGGAAAAACGACGCAGCACCAGGACGACCCCCTGGTGTCATCATTTGAAACATTTTGTCTTCTTTAGCATAAAATTTAAGACTTTCACTGCAAGAAAAAAAATCTTGCCAAGCTTTTGGTGTCGTTTCTTCTGAAAATATCTTACTACACTTAAAATGAGACAAAACTAACTTACAAGTAACTTTTCAGGAACATATAAGAGTTGGTTTTAAGTCAATAATTCCTTAATATTGGTGAAAAAGTTCCAGTTCCTTTCAGTCAACTGCCGCTGCGCCGTTGCCTAGCAACGCCCGCCAAGCCCAGCCCGTCGCCTAGCAACCCAGTTCTAGTTCCACTGGCAGGTCATTTCACTTGTAATATGAGAAAAAATGTTTGGTACAAGAGAAATAATCTGCAAATGGACCTAGTGTTTTTTCTGCTATTTTAAGGAATTATTGACTTAAAACAACAAGCTGTTATTTCTTGCTGAAAAGTTATTTGCAAGTTAGTTTTGTCTTATTTTAAAGTGTACTAGAAACATGGACCAGAATTACTTGGTAAGATTTTGTGTTTTCGCAGCGTTCGTTTAGGATTCCTGACGCCTGAAAGCGATTTATTGACAATTCCAACCTTCCAACCCAGGCTTGGTCCGTCTCGCCTCTGTTTTCCTTCATCTGTGCTTTTGCATTGCTTCTCAACCACATCATTTTAAACACAATCTGATGAGACGAGTTTTCCGTTTTGCGACACAAAGCTGGTCATCCGGCTGCATATACATACTCAGTTCCTTTGTTTAAATCATTCTTCCCTTTTTTGTTTGTTTTGTTTGTTATATTTTTCGGTCCAATCTCTCTACCCCCCATTCCTCCCTAAACAAAAAAACTTTATTTTTTTACGTTTTCCCTTTTTGTTTTTTTCTCCTCTTCCATTAGTCGCTACCTTTATACAGATCCTGTGCACTGCAACATGACCTACTTGTTTCTGAGGTTACTGAAGGATAATTTAAGAGAGTATGCATATCCAGCCCGCCTGGCCGGGCTTGTCTATGACACATCCTCAGTGATGAATGCCCTCACAGTAAGTAAGATGTTTGGAGTGTATGGGCTGGTTCAAAGGTCGCCTCTGAGGGGTTTAACAAAACGCAAATGCCTTGGTTTTCTACGCAGGTTTTGATTGACATGTTCCTCGGCCTGCACATGATTTACAGCTGAACCTGGTATTTACAGACATCAGAGGTTTCTGCCGTTTTGGGGTCAGTTGGGATTACCCGGAATATAATTGGTCCAGAATAATAAACAAATTCAGAAGTTTACACACATTCATGTTACTTTTTGGGAGGGCTGAGCTGATGTCATGGCTTCAAAAGAATCTAATTTGAGTTAAATGAAAGCAACATTTGTTTTTTTGTGTTTTAAGTTGACCAAAGATAAATCCATGGATGAGTTTCTCTAGATTTTCCTGGGAAATGGGAAAATAAGAATAAGGGACGGGTTCCCTACTAGCAGCCACGGTAATGCCGCTCAGAGAGGAAGAAGCCATTGCTGCAAAAGCAACATCAGGGTTTCTGCGCATCCTTAAATTCCTGTTTCCAAAATTGAGGCCTTAAAATGTTTTAAATTCATTAGAAAATATCAAGATGGCCTTAAATACGTTAAATAAGGTCTTGAATACAAATATTTATTGTTGAATGTCCTGTAGTTTATTTTTCTTGGACGTTTTTGCAGGCAAAAGTTTGAGTTTCATACAGAAGTCTTATGTTCTGACTTTAGATGGTTGAGGCTAGTGCTAACTAGCTGCTAATAAACCCTTGCTTGCTAGCTAGCAGCTAGCTTTTTTGCATCCATCATTGGTAAGTGTAAATTATCGTCTTCACCACTGACTCGCTTCTGATGCTAAGAAAATCTTGGCACTAAATTATAAAATATGAAATTTTAAGAAATTAATTTCTGAAATTTAATTTAAGAAATTACATTTCTTAAATTTAATTTGGTGAAACCTGCAGAAACCCTAAGCATAAAAACCTAAATTGGTTTGTAAATGTATACGTTAAAAACGAGACCTTCATTTCTGCAGATGCATCGTTTTTTCTGATAAAGTCAGAACTGAACTCCAGCCCAGCTGTGTAACACGGTGGAGGTGGTATCATGATGTGGTGGCATTTCGCTACAGGAGGGACTGGTGCACTTCACAAGATGGGAAATCTAGAGATATCAGCTAGGCAATGCTACTAAATATGAACATAATGTCGGTAAACGAGTAAATTTGTTGAAAATAAGAAATTCTCTAAATTTTTAGGTAAATCTTTCTGACCCAGAACAGTGGAAATGATGGAGCGGAAAAAACAAAAATTTCTTTTAATACGGTATTTGTAAATATCTGGTTTCAACTGTAAATTATTTGTTTTTCAATAACTAGTCTTAGATTTAAAATGCGGACATGCATGGGGTGACAGTGGAGAGGAAACATCTGAGCTGCTGAGATCCGAAAGAGACAAAATAATTCAGGAACAAACAAGAAAAACAAATAAACTGACGAGGAGGATGACTTTATGACGCAGCGAAACAGAACCATGGAAGCAAGATTATATTTAATAAACTGAGAATGTAAAATAATTAGTTCCTGCAGAGAAAAAAAAGAGAATGGATAAAGAAGAAAATTAAAGTCAATAACAAACATTTCTTCCTGTTGAGACTTTTAGAAACAGATTGAAACTATTTGAACTTAATGATTAGTCTAAGTTAAAATTTTAGCCTTCTTCTGATCGGAAATGTTTTTGCAAAAACATAAAACTTTAAAATTATAGAGAAATGTAATCAAAGCAGAGCTATTTTTATCTGTTTAAAGGACTTAAAGTCTTAACTTTCTCTAACATGCCAACATCTTGATTTACAAGAAATATTTTTTACTTATTTGAGAAACGTATGTGATGTAAAAACATAAGGAACTGTCACAATAAGAGGTGGACTGTCTTGGTAAAAATTAACTTTCTTTCAACTGGTTCAGAAAGTGCGATTATTAATTTTAAATCCATATTCACCCAGAGCGTCTTGGGATAAATCTCCGTTCTCTTGGGATTGGGATTGGGTTTCTTGGTGATGGATTATTGCTAAATGACTCCATTTTCTGGGCATTTTGCATGCGTGTTTGTGTGTTTTTATTTTTCTGCTCTCCACTTCCCTGCTTTCCTCATTAACATTCTGCTCCATCTTAACGAGCGTCCATCGGCTTCCTGTGAATTTATGACCGCTAATAAACGGGCTGAAAGCTTCAAGCTTTCCTGCTCTTGAGAACTGACAGATTGTCTTTCTGGACTTCCTGTTTCCTGCTGCCGTTCGCTGCAGCTTTCGGTCAAAGGTTACAACGACAAGCAGCACATCCTGCTGAAGAAGATCGTCGAGAAGATGGCGACCTTCGAGATCGACGAGAAGCGCTTTGACATCATCAAAGAGGCGGTAAGTCCAGACTTCCTGCCGCGTTTTAGTACTCTGTTTATGAGACGTTTTGTTGGGGGTTTTTTGTTGGGTTTTTTTCTGTTTTTTTGCCTCCATTTTGTGATTATTGTTTTTTTCCCTCTCTTTCCAGTACATGAGATCTTTGAACAACTTCAGAGCCGAGCAGCCTCACCAGCACGCCATGTACTACCTCCGCCTGCTGATGACCGAGGTTGGCTGGACCAAAGACGAGCTCAGAGAGTCGCTCGATGGTGGGTCACTTCCTGTATTTCTGTTTAATCTCCTTTAAAGGGACAGTATCACGTAAAATCGACTTTAGGAGCTTACCATCGTAACGTTATCCAATTATCAAAAACATACCTGGTGTGTTGCTTTGATTCTTTCACACATGTTTGAGAAATCATTTAATCTCCATGGCAACCATTAAGCTGAGCAAAACACTTGGGTGGATGTAGCGCCGCCTTCTGAGTGGGGTAAACTCCTCCCCCACTGAGCTCCTTCAGACTAGCCAGCAGCAATTAGCAAACACCTGGTGGAGCTGCTGAGCTCATTATAGGAGCTACTACTTTCTGTTTTTTTGTTTGTTTGTTTCTAGTAAAAACGTTGTTAAAGGGTTAATAGAGGAGCCATGTTATGATGACTTCCTGAAGGCGGAGTTTCAGAAAGAGCAGGTGCTTCTTAAAGAGACAGAAACCCAATTTCAAGCCGTTAAATTACTTGATTGTTATATAAAATATAATACTGCTCCTTTAAAAAATCTCAACCCTCGTTTTTTTTAAATTTCAGGATTTGTACGGATGCCTAAAATTCTTAAACTCTTGAATTTCGGTTAGGTGTTTTCAAGGTTTGGAAAGTGCTTGTTTTCTGTATAAAGTCTTTGAAAGTGTTGGATTTTCAAACTACACAGTTTTGTAATAAAGTTCAATCTAACTTTTGTTTAAAAGCCTAAACTTTGGAAACATTATTTACAGTTGAAACCTGATATTTACATACACCTAATTAAAGAAACAAATTTTTTCTTGCTGTCTGAAGTTAAATTAGACAAAACTTCTCTTTTTTTAGGTCAGAATATGCAAAGTTACTTCTCTTGTTTTTTAAAATTAGTGAGAGATTTTTGTGACTTATTTGTTTATTGTGTTAAAGTATTTAAGAAGGTTTTTTAGCTTAACATGTAATGAATATTTATTATTCCTAATGGATCAATGACTTATCGATCTGTGTAACTGTTGGTTAATATTTTAAACAAAGTTATTGAAATTGTTGTATTTTTTTTGTTAGTGCTTTGTTCTCAGATCAAAACATAAAATTTTCTTTTATTTTATTCCTGCTGTAGAAACTAGAATACTATCACAAAACATTGTTGATAGCAGTAATAAATTATGTCATGTAATAGTGAAGTGAATTTGTTATTTATAGTTTATCGTTTTTATTTCCTAAGTTTTGCTGGAAAAGTTTGAAAACTTACCTTGAAGATGGTTGAATTTAAAAGTTTGATGGAGTTGCTCTGTGATCGATTACTAATGTCTGTGATCTGTGTTCCAGACGTAACTCTCCCCCGCCTCAGGGCGTTCATACCTCAGCTGTTGTCACGGTTACACATCGAGGCTCTGCTCCATGGCAACATCACCAAGGAGGTTTGTTCAGTTTTACTTTGGGAAAATTTATTTTGTTTCATTAAAACTAGTTCTTGTTTCCTGACACACAGTTGATTAATCAATGATAATTCTGTCAGTAATAATAGTGTGTACTTTTTATTGTATTATTGTATTATAGTAGTATTTGGTTTTATATCTTAAACAATAAAAAGGAAAATTAAAAAAAACTTTTTTTATTGTTAATCGGATCTAGATATTAATGTTAAAAGTACAAAAATCAAGAAAATACTATCTAAATAATAATAATAATGAAATGAAATACTACTACTAATAAAAATAATAAACAAAATAAAATAATGGAAATCTGAAAATAAATGGAAATAAAAAACTACTATGACACACTACTACTAATAATAACAAGAAATTAAAAAGTAAAATATGAAAAATAAAATAATAATGGAAACAAAATACTAATAGTAATAATAATAATAATAGAAATATAATAATGAGGAAATAAAATAATAAATACAATTGAAAAATGATGATAAATAATGGGATAATGATAAATGAAAATAATGATCAAAATAATAATAATTAAAATGATGAGGATCATCATGAAAATATTATTACTATCAGTAGTAAATTGTTTTAATTGTATTTTTAGGGGTTTTTTTCCCATAAACCTTTTTACTGTGACATTTTCCCAACTTTAAGCTTTTTACCTGAGAAAGCCATAAACAGTTATAAATAATCTAGAACAGTCACAAATCAAAAATAATGCCATTAAAGGACGGATAAATAACCGTGACTTAACATTAACAGAATATTTTTCCTCTGTTTATTTTTTTCCCAGTCTGCTCTCGGCATGATGCAGATGGTGGAGGACACGCTCATTGAGCACGCTCACACCAAGCCCCTCCTCCCGAGCCAGCTGATTCGCTACAGGGAGGTGCAGGTCCCGGACGGTAAGTCGACCTCCGCTCACCGTCGCCGTGGTGACCCAGCAAGACCCCGGCGCTGATGACGCCGTGGCGTGTTTAAAGATCTGATTAAACTCAGCGTTCGGCCCAGAGGAACATGAGAGGAAGTGAACCAGGTCACCGGCAGAAATTAGAGAAACATCACAGCCACAAACTTCTGTGAATTTTATCAGTTTAGTCTTTTAGTTAAGTACAGCGGATTAATCAAGATCAATCAATTATCAAAGTCCTTGTTATTTGGGGTACAAATTTGAAAAAGTTCAATGTTAAGTATTTTTGAAGTACATTAAATTATGCGCTAGTAACCAAGTAAGTTTTTGAGGAAATGTTTGGATCTCATATCCAATGAAAAGTGAGCAGAACTGTAAATATTAGCTTTATACGTCCGTTTGTTACGTGTTTATAATATTTGTCTCAAAGTGAAACGTGTTTTCTCTCAGGTGGCTGGTATGTTTACCAGCAGAGAAACGAAGTTCACAACCACTGCGGCATCGAGATTTACTACCAGACGGACATGCAGACCACCAACGACAACATGCTGCTGGAGCTGTTCTGCCAGATCATCTCTGAGCCCTGCTTCAACACGCTGAGAACCAAAGAGCAGCTGGGTCAGTTCCCGTCACGTCAGCGGGCACCAGAAAATTCACTTATTTACCACCTAATTCTAAATAAATACTCTGTTTTCATTCATGTGAGATTTATGCAACACTTTGGGAATAATAAAAAATATATTTTCTGTAATAATAGTGGGGCTGGAACGATTAATCGAATTAATCGTGATTAATCAATTATCAAAATAATGGTCAACTAATTTAGTAATCAATTAATCATGAACTGGAGCATACAAGCTTGAAAAATGCAGTTTGCTGAAAGAACAACTCACTCAGCACCATAATAATTAAGCCAAAACTGTAGAAATACATATATTTTACATTTAAGCTAAAAAAAAAAAACTCCTTTGTGAAAATATTCTACCTCAAGTGACAGTTTTAGCTTAAATCCTAATGAACATTTAATACTAAAACTGAAAAACTTTTTAAATATCCAAAATAAAGCAGAAACAACAAATAAAAGGAATTACAAAGTTTCTGTAAACAAAATTGTTGTAGTTGAGACTAAAACACTGCAAAAACACAACATCTTACAGAGTTAGTGTCTTAGTAAACTTGAAATAAGACAAATCTGATTTTTAAGTAACTTTTCGGCAACAAGCAGGAGCTTTTTATAAGTAAATAATTCCTTAATATTGATTTAAAAAGTATTGGTTCCATTGGCAGATTAGTTCACTTATCAGAAGACATTTTTCTTTTTTTAAAGTGAAATAATTTGCCAATGGAACTAAAACTCGGTTGCTAAGCGACGGCCTGGGCTTGGCTGGCGTTGCTAGGTAACAGTGCAGGGACAGTTGACTGAACTTTTTCCTCAATATTAGTGGCATTATTGATTTGAAACAAGCTAATATTTCTTCCTATGAAGTTACTTATAAGTTAGTTTTGTCTTATTTCAAGATATTTTCTTTAGAAACTAGACCAAAAGTATTTCACAAATTAATGGCACAAGTGGAAATTATTGATCTTATTTTAAATTATAATCCAATTTATTAATTGATTTGTTGTTTGTACTCATAACTAATCCATGCAACTCCCAAAATAACCCACAAACTCCGGCTCCCCTTCCCCCTTTAAGGCTACATCGTGTTCAGTGGGCCCCGCCGAGCCAACGGGGTGCAGGGCCTGCGCTTCATCATCCAGTCGGAGAAGGCCCCCCACTACCTGGAGAGCCGGGTGGAGGCGTTCCTGCGCACCATGGAGAAGGCGCTGGAGGACATGAGCGAGGAGGCCTTCCAGAAGCACATCCAGGCCCTGGCCATCCGCCGCCTGGACAAACCCAAGAAGCTGTCCGCCGAGTGCGCCAAGTACTGGGGGGAGATCATCTCCCAGCAGTACAACTTCGACAGAGGTAACGCCGTTTACGCAGCAGGCCGACACGGTCTGGTTCAGCGCTGTCCAAAGTGCGGCTCGGGGGCCATTTGTGGCCCAACGACTAATTTTCTGCAGTTCAAAAATGATACAAATTTGGCTAGTAGATGCAGATGGGGACTTTTAATTTGTAATCAGGGTAAAAATGGTTACCAACATAATTTGTGCAACACAAAGTATTCATCTTTTCATAACGAAGTTTTAACAAAAGTAAAAACCGAGTTTATCCAGAGACTTTTACTGACAAGCTGCACCCAATTCAGCTTTTATTCCTTCTTAAACTTTTTCTAATTACAGCAAATGTTTTGAATCAAAGTGACCCGAATCCTGTTGTTACTGGAAATGAATTTATTCAATCGAGCCCAAAGGAAATCCAAACTAGATGCAAAATTAAAGTAGTAGTAGAAAAAAAACAATATAATTTTCTAGAAAATTTTATTTTTAGATTAATATTAATATTCTCTACAAAAAATGTGGAAATTTCTGAATTTCAAATGTATAAAATTTCTTTTGAAAATGTATCTTGAAAATTTTAGTTTTCTAGGAAACGGTGAGAATAGTTGCTAGAAAAAAATGTAAATTTTAGACTAATAAATTTTCCAGAAAAATCAGTGGAAAATTTCAAATGTCAAATTTTCTTCTGAATTTTTTTTCTACAAAATTTCAGAATTTTTGGTGGAAATTTTACTAGTTTTGTTTTCTATCTACAAAGTCCAGAATCAGGCTGAATGCAAATGAACGACGCGCATCTCAGGTTCTTACTTTAGTTTAAAAATAAAAAAACATTTTGTGCTGTTTTTTTCACTTGGACTGCAGTAGTTGTGTATCTATCACATAAAACCAAAAAACATCAAAGTTTTTGTTTTTAATGTGTTTTAACTCTGAGTTTTTATAACTTCCTGACTCGGATAAACGGCTTTTCTGCAGGTTTGTTGCTTTATGCAGTTTCTAAATGCTTCAAGCTAATTATGTTTAAACTTCTGTTTGCCTTTCAGATAACATCGAAGTTGCACATCTGAAGACGTTGACTAAAGAAAACATAATGCAGTTTTACAGAGTGAGTAGCATAATTGGTTAGAATTAAAACTTTTTAAATCGGAGAGTAAAATAAATTCTTCAAGCATTTTTTACACTTCTGTATTTACTCTAGTTTAGGTCTTTATTTACTGTTAGTAATTTGTTGATTTAAGGTGTTTTTTAAATATATCTATATTCATTTAAATGCTTAATTTATGTAAAAACTACTATTGTTGATCTACAACTTGTTCAGCAGAAATATCTGTCGCTTGAAAAACATTCAAAATAAATTATTTCTAAATGGTTAAACCCCACGCAGTGACGGCTCCGGAAAATTTAAATTACACCAATAAAGCGTTAATCATTTTCTAATCAACAACTAAAACAGAGTAAAATCAGTGAAGATAATTTTAAAAAGAAAAAAATGAACTAAAACGAAATATTAGAAAAATATTGGATCCAACAGTTGAGCTGTAACAGAAAATTATTTGACAGTTGTTTCATTTTATGTTGACTTCATGCAGATGCAATCAGTTCAAACTGAATTTTCTGTAATCTTTTACATGCATTTAATGTCTTTTGTAATTAAAACATTTTTTATTTAAAATTTTTTTTTAAAAGTTCTGAATATTATAAATAGATCGGAGCCAACAATTATTTTAGTGGTTTCACTCTTTGGTAAATTTTCCACAAACTTGGTGCAAAAGTTCAAACTGAATTTTCTGTATTTCTTAAACTAATTTTTTTAATTTCATATGTATTTTAAATATTTGTTTATTTTTTAATAACTGATAAGCTGAGTTTTCAGAAAACAGACACTTAAAATATTCCACATTTAACCACAAATGTGGCAGAGAACACTGAATTAATTTTTAGAGGTTACACTGCGAAACAAAATTCAAATTTACCCAAATTCATCCAGTTTCCTTCAAATCTAAAATCTGTTAAATCTGCATTCAGCCTGGAGTTTGTTTTTAATTTTACGTTGGAGCATAAATCCTGGAAAACGAAACGTCAGTTTAGATATTTTTCTGACACTCAGTCAGGAAAATACCTGAAATAAAACCAATTTCTGCCCCAAAGGCTGTATTGTATTAATATATTTTATATTATTTTGACCGTATTGCTTCAAGGTTGGTGCTGACGGTGTTTCTGTTTGCAGGAGCGGCTCACAGTGGAAGCTGCAAAGAGACACAAAGTGTCCGTTCACGTTCTGTCCAGAGAGATGGACTCCTGTGAGTCTCTGAAGGATTTTCTGGTTTTCTTTTCGATCCCTGTCGGCTTCGGTCGTCTTGACGTTTCGTTTCTGTGCAACAGGTCCGATAGTCGGAGAGTTTCCTGCCCAGAACGACGTCAACCTGGCCCCCGCTCCGTCCCTGCCACAGGTAAACGACACCTCTGGTTCTCAGAGAACGACTTTTATTTTTCCACTGAAAATAAAACAAACTAATCTTTTCTGGATCCAGAAATTCTAATTATAGAATTGCCAGAATTATTTCTATTTGCTAAATACCACAAAACTCTGACAACATTTTTAATTGTTTTTGCGTGTAACTTTCTATATTAATCAAACTTCAGTCCGTTTGTCTGGAAAGTCTTTCGTTTGGGGCGGTATGAAAGCAGAAAGTGGACTACGACGCAGGGCATTCTGGGTAAATGCAACCAAAACAAACGCAAAAGTTAACAATAAATCGTTATATTTTACGGACGGCAAGAGAAATCCTACAACCGCTAAAATCTGACGCCGGTATATTTTTGTTTGCATTTTGTAAAGAATAAAAGTTGCGCTCGGTGTCTTATTCAGAGGTTTTTATGTTGTTTCCTTCAGTGGTTTTTGATGTAGCGCCACCACAGGTGAGGAGGGGAACAGGTTTTTTCTAAAAATGCAACAAATGTTGCAACTTTCATCCCCAGTTGAATAAAATCTACCGGACTATCAGCTGTGAAAAACAACCTTAAACTTTTTTTTTTTTTATGTTCCCACATCAAACTTTTTTTTTATTGTTGTTTTTCTTTCCAGCCGGCATTGATTCAGGACATGACGGAGTTCAAGAGGAGCCTGCCGCTGTTCCCGCTGGTGAAGCCTCACATCAACTTCATGGCCGCCAAACTGTGAGCGAGGCCGGAGAAGCTTCGCCTTCCTGAGGTTCCCCTGACCGTGTGTGTGTGGAATGTGTGTGCAGGCGACACGCCAATGCACCAGAGGAAGGAGAAGAAGAGATGCTCAGTAAGCGAAGAACCCCCAAAGTTAGCTGTGGTCATTTTTTAAACTAGCTGTGACAACCATAGCGGTCTCACCTCACTCTCACGCTGCAGCGCTGCGTAGGCGAAGTAGAACCACGTTAACCAGAAAACGTTATGCAGGAGCTTCACTTCACCAGTAGGGGGCGCTTCCCAGTCCAAGTCAGTAGCTCTACCAAGGCACTCCGACGTTTTATTCAAATGTACGCATTTTACGAAGCCTTACTCTGTAGTTTTTAAAGCTTGCTTGGTGAGGGGGTTTTATCTGTTGGCGCCCTCTGAGGAGACCTGAGTGAAGTCGGCACCGCGACTCAAATCAGACTAAATTGGCCTCAAACCTTTGTGCTGCTGTCGTTTTACAGATATTAGTAAATATTTACAGGCCAACGAGCCCCGACACACATTTACAAAATCTCTTCAACTGTAAGTTATAAAATTTGGACATCAGAGATCAGCTTGCTCCTCCGTACAGTTTAACAAAAATTATGTAAAATCTCATTTTTATGTTTCTGCTGCTAGACTTTTTTGTGCTGCTTTCATTTTAAAGATATTAATAAATGTTTCCAGAGGTCAAAGGTTAGTTAACACCACCACCACCACATTTACAGAAAACAAAATCTCTTTTCAGCTGTAATTTGTAAACATTTTTTAAGTCTCCAGACTCAACTGGCTCCTCTCTTCACATTAAAATTAAACAAAAATTTAAATAATTGTGCTTTTGTGCTTCTTTCATTTTGAAGATATTGTTTCTAGAGGTCAAGGGTCAACCCACATATACAAAATTAAATGAAATGTGTGAATCAACTGTGCTACATTTATGCAGCAAAAGTTTTCAGAGATTTGTGGAGGTATAATTTTTTAAAAAGTTTCCTGATGGCAGATCAACTTGCTCTTCCTCCCATTTTTACAACTCAAACAAAATTTATGTAATTTTAATGTTTGTGCCGTTATAATTTTTAAAATTTTAAATATCAAAAAAGTTTCCAGAGTAAATACTTTGCTCTCACCCCCCAAAACTGATGCATTTTTAAAAACATTTCATTGCTGGTTTGTGCAGCAATGATTTTAAAGCTATTAATGACTCAGAGGTCAAAGGTTAGCCACAAAATTGTAGTTATTTTTTGTATTTGTGCTGCAGAAATTCTGCTGCTATAATTAAGATTTTTTTAAAAGTTTCCAGAGAATGTGCGCCACTCCCCACATTTACAAAATATCAATTAATTGTGCTGCAAAATGTTTAATTTGTGCCGCTATAATTAAGATTGTGAAATAGGTTTCCAGAGACCAACCTGCCCTCCACTCCACATTAGCAAAAAACGAAATTGATAAATTGTTTTTTTTTTGTTTGATAGCAGCACGAACGTTTGGCACAAACTTCATTTGATTTTGTAAATGTGAGGAAAGGTGAGTTGGTTGACCTTTAACCTCTGGAAATTTCGTCTTTTCAAATGATAGCAGCACACATTTTGTGCTGCCGAAACGTTTGACTCGAGCTTCATCTGATTTTATTTTCTTCTATTTATTTTTTTCTTTTATTTCCGTCGGCCGACTTCTCTCAGGTTTTGCGGAGACGTTTTTAGGGTTTTATGATAGAAACAGCTCAGGGGTAAATCCATGCTGTCTCTTTTTTTTTTTTTTTTTTAAACCCGTTCAGTCGCAAACCCCCGAGACGTTTCCATGGCGATCCCTACACTGTGCATCCGCGTGTGTGTGTGTGTGTGTGTGCCTTTACGTCGGTCAACTCGCGCATTTTTCTTTCCAAACGCGTCACTTTGATGTCAAACGGAGCTGAAAGTAACCGGCTCCGGTTTTAAGAAGTATTTCCTGAAAAATATGCACTTCTCTCACCAAGCAATAAACGTGATTGTTGAAGGTGAGAGCGGAGTCTCTCTCTCTCTCTCTTTCTCTCAGGTGCTTGCTGCACTTTGTCCCGACTTTTTTTTATTTTATTGGTTTCAGTCGGCGCCTCGTCCAGGATTAAATGAGCTTTGAATGTGTTTGATGGTTCTGCATCCAATCTTCTTCGACATTTCGCTTCGTCTCGGATTATTTTGTTCCTTCGTGGTCGAACCCAAAGATGGCGGCGGCAGCAGATTTTAGCGCAGCAGAGGAAAATATTAATGACATTACATATCAGGCTTGGGCAGCAGGGGCACATACGTTGTGAAGTACTTAGAGAGTGGTTTCTATTTAGATGTTTTTGAATGTCAACGCTCGGCTCTGATTGGCTGGTTGGGTTTCCGGGCGGATAATTTTAGGTTTGAAGTTTTTCTGTTTTTTTTTTTTCTGTGTGTTTCTAAATAATTAATAAACAAGTGAATGGCAAAACTGCTGCACTCGATTTCCTCATTTGCAAAAATACATTTATTCACAGATATGGTAGGTACAGTTCCACAGGTCAAAGTTCACAACATGTTTTTGTTTTTGGCAGAGACTTCATGATAAATGTAGAGAAGCTGTAGTTCGCAGGCAGAGTTTGAGGTTTTTCCAGACATAATTATTTCAAAACCAGAAACTAATGGACGTGAAATATTTCAAGTTTTTGTGGAGTAAATGTTTTCCAGGTTGTGATAAAAGCTGGTGACTTTTGGGTGTAGCATCTGACCTTTTCCTTCCACTTAACTTTCCACTAATGTTTGGGTATCAGAATAGAAACAGCCAACTGCTTTAGCAATTACTTTTTTTTATTGTTTGTATGCTGGATAAGTCAGTTTTCTTTATTAAAATCCAATTTTTCCAAACTTTAGAATGTAGGTTTAGAAGTAATTACTGAAAATTTAACAATTTTCATTTCAGATACACATGAAACTTTAGCAAAATAATTCTTAGTTTTTCCTGAAGACGCATTAAAAACAGGTTTAAGATAATTCGTCTGTTTTTATTTAAATAAAAAAGCTTGCTTAATGGTTATTTTTACTACTACAGGGATTAAACAGTCCAGCTTTCACCCTCAGTTAATTTGCATTTATAACACTTGAAATTTTTCACATTTTATCACATTTCAACCACAAACTTTAATGTATTTTATTGCGACAGATTGTGGAAGGAAAATGATGTGAAGTTTTTAGGGAAGTGAATAAAAAACGAGACCCAAAATGAAACTTTTGTAATCTTTTACTCTTATTCTAAACTCCATAATTCTCACATTGAAACACAGTGGTGGCAGAATAATACTGTGGGAATGGTAGAGTTGAATAGGGAAAATGGATGAAGCCAGAGCTACAGTAGATTTAGATCAGGGGTGTCCAAAGTGTGGGGCGTGGGCCATTTGTGGCCCTTGAAATGATTTTTAATTGGCCACAATTCAAGAATAGTAAAAATTTGGCCAATAAAATATAAAACATTTGACCCAAAACATTTTGATTATTTTTTTTAACTAATGGCAATCTGAAGGTTCTTTATGTTTTGGATCTTTAATGTTTTAGAGATTTCATTAAAAACACTTATTATGCAGATAAAACTAGAAAAACTGAAATTTGTGGCACACAATTTGGCAAAGTTTATATCAAAGCACGGCCTAGTCAAAGTCCAGAACTAAACCAGATTTTTTTTAATGCATCATTTTCAGCTTTCATCGGTTTGTCAAATAAAACGTATTGAAGTTTGTGGGAAAAGCTAAGAGTTTGTGAAGACTTCTGCCAACCCATCCCGACCTGAACCAGAACAGAACCGCTCCATGTCCCACTGGGTTCATCCCCTCTGGACCGGACCGGACCGGACCGGACCAGAGCGCCATGACGGGTGCCAACACTTTTACAGAGTTCAGAAGTAATCAAAGCTGCAGGCTGAATAAATAAACACTGGAACATCTCAAGCTAGAATATAGATTTCTATGTTACGCCTCTGGTAGCTTCTGCTTTGTGCTTCCAAACGTGATAAATTATTGATTAATTGATCATCTGATTGGACCCTGGCGAGGGCCGAAGGGATGTTAAACCAAAACAATCGTTTTATTTAAAAAAAAAAAAAAAGTTCTTCACGCATGCCCTGCGTCTTTATTTCGGATAGCAGTGGGTGTGTTAGCCGTGTGGAGTTAGCGTAGCCACACACTGACTGCAAGCAGGCTCCAGTTCGCTTCCCGTACCGTCGCTCCCGGGGCAGGAAGCGGCGACGCAGTCAGTCTCCGTAGCAACCGCTGGGAGGGGGCGGGGCTTGTTGCAGTAAGGGTGAAGCTGAGTGTTGGGGGGGGTTCATCCTCACCGACAGCAGAGCGCCGCCTCAGGCCTCTTCCGGCTCGGGGAAGTTGAGGATCTTGCGGTGGGCTTGGCGCAGGTATTGCTGCTGCTTGAAGTAGACCTTGAACGCCCCTTTGATGGCCACGAAGGCGATGCCACCCTGGGGGGAGAGCCAGAAAGAAAGGAGGATTTAAAGGCAGCACTCAGCACGTCTTCAGTAAGAGGCTTCTTCAAAGCCGCTGTGACACGGACTGCTACAGGAGGACCTTCCTGCCCACAGCATCAACAACTCTGAAGAATCCTGAATAATTTGAGTTACAAAAAGAGATTTAACTTTCCAGAAGGAAGTCAAAAATATTTTTGAATTTGGAAAACTTAAAAGTTAACGTTACGACTGCAACTAAGGAGACAAGAAAGAAAGGAATGAACGTAGCATTAGACTTAGCATTAGTACTCTAGTTAGCATCGTGTCTGCTGTTAGCAATGGTAGCCCAATTTGCATCATAACGGGGCCCGTTAGCATCTGCGGCCCGGTAAGCACCAGCGGCCCCGTTAGCATCAGTAGCAGTATTAGCATCAGCGGCCTGGTTAGCATCAGTAGCAGCATTAGCATCAGTAGCAGCATTAGCATCAGCAGCCCCGTTAGCATCAGTAGCAGCATTAGCACCAGCGGCCCTGTTAGCACCAGCGGCCCCGTTAGCATCAGTAGCAGCATTAGCACCAGCGGCCCCGTTAGCATCAGTAGCAGCATTAGCACCAGCGGCCCCGTTAGCACCAGCGGCCCCGTTAGCATCAGTAGCAGCATTAGCATCAGCGGCCCCGTTAGCACCCACCAGGATGGTTCTCTGCAGGTTGGAGTTGACGCTGCTGAACATGAGTTTCCCCACGATGGTGGCGATGGTGGGGAAAACCAGAGCGCCGCACAGGATCCGCGTGGCAGAGACGTGGTCGGCCAGAGGGCTGGCCTCGGCCGGGATCCGTGGCACCGGGCAGCCGATACCTGCGGTTCCGACATTCGGGCCGTCAGCAGATGAAAAACAACATGGATGATTTCTGACATCAGAAACCGAACGGCCGACCTGGGAAGATGCTGTTGAAGATCTGCAGCTTGTTGGAGTATTTCCTCCACAGCCGCAGGACGTAGTCCTCCCAGCGGATCATCTTCCCCAGGATCAGCATGACGGGGATGGTGGGCAGGCCGATGAGCAGGAAGAGCGGGTCGGCCCGCTCCATCACGTCCAGGCCCTCCTTGTGGCCCACCACCTGCACATCAAAAAGACATTAAAATCATCAAAGCAATAAAGATTTTCTGAGAAATACCTTGTTTTAAAAGCCAAGGATGGGCAGTAGCCCAGGGTGCCCAGCTTTGGGGGCCCCAAAAAATAAAACAACTTTTCTTTTTTTGTTGCTTTTTACAATATGATCTAAAATCTATGCACTGCAAAAACAAAATCTCACCAACTCTTTTTCTAGTTCTACTAAACCTCAGATATCGGAAGTGAAAAACAAATGGATATGATTTATATAACTAAACTACACATAGTAACTGAATTTAATATTTTATAGTGTATTGATATTTATTGATGCCTTTGTGAAACAAACTGCAGTGAAAATAACATTTTCCATCATACCCAGTTGTTTTTTTCTTCTTAATTTAACATCAATAATTTAAAGTCCTCATAATAAATTAAACCAAAAATAATTTTTCCATGATAAATGAAGTTCAGCGATATTAGCTGGACTTGCTGGCGCACGGCGAACATCAGAGGACGTACCTGCATGACGGTGACAGCGCCGTATGTGACGGCGGTCCAGTAGATGGAGCCCACCATGATACCGGCTGCAGCGAAGGGGCCGGCTTTGGAGATGAGCCGGTCAGCCAGATCCAGAACATAAACGATCGGACCTGACGGAGACAGGAAACGGTTGCCTGGTTACAGGAAGTTGCTTTTTATTTCCACCCAGAATCATTTGAAATAACGAGAACCTCCAATTTTTATCTTTTCACTGCATTGTCATAGATTTGAAGAATCTTCAGTCAGAGGATTCTCCAAATGCACTGTGATACAGACAGCTACAGGATATCTGAAAAGATGGATCTTCTCCACCTCCTCCCACACAAATCAGCTTTTATTTAATGTATTAAACTTGACTAAATATACCAAACGTTTTGAAAGAAAGTGACATAAATCCTGTTATCACTGAAAATAAATTTGTTCGACGGAGATGAAAACTGAAAACCACAGAAAACATGCAAATCTTACAAAGGAGTATTTTGATAGAATAAAATAGTAAATTTCCATAATCAAACTCAGAAATTTTGAGAGTAATAATAGAGATTTTAATAAACTTGGAAATTTCTGTTTCAATGTTGAACATTTTTGACTTCTCAAACTCAGAAAATTCCAAAAGCTGAAAGTTTGACATTTTTTCTAGAACATTTTTGAGATGAGACTCAATTTCTGAATTTTTTTAGTGGAAATTTACTTTTTATAATTTTTTCTCATCTACAAAGGCCCCAATAGCCCTGAAAATACAATAAATATTCTTTTTAAAAAAAAAAAAATAAAATCAGGCTACTTTATTTGCCTGATTTTGTTTTTATTTTGACTCAACAATTTTGGCTGTGACAAAAAGTTTGGACACCCTGTTGATGTTTCATTGCTTCTCTGATTAAAAACAACAGACATGAAACAAGGATCAACTGAAAGTCCAAACCTTTGCGACAATTAAAAAAAAAAAAAGTTTCTCTGCTGCTGCATCTTCCTCCCATCTGGCATTTCAAGCCGACTCTGGGGAAATCATGCAATATTTACAGGAAGCCAACCTGATTTCCTCACTCAGAGACTCGTCCACTTGCTATTAATAACCGACCAGCTGCAGAGGCAACGCACCGCAGGGGACGACTGCGCACTTTCTGAGGTCTGCAGATACATTACAGCTCAAGACTAACTCAACATATTGTCACTGAAGTAAAAGTAAACAGCAGCAGTCCAGGAAATTACTCAAGAGTAAAAAATATTGCAGTTTTCTGGCTGATTGCCGAATTTTTAAAATGCAGATTTTGGCCGATACTGAAATGCAGATGTGGGAAGAATATCCAAAAATTTTACTCAAGTAAGAGTAGCAGTACTCTAACATATTTTTACTCAAGTAAAAGAAATGTAGCCGTCCAGGAAATGACTCAAAAGTAAAAGAGTATTTGGAAAAAAGTCTACTCAAGTACTGAGTAACTGATCAAATTAATAGTTTAATATTTTAAAGTTACATCATCGAAAGGACCAAAATATAAAGTGGAAATTTTGGATAAAAATGATAATTACAGATAAAGAAGGTTTTATTTTAATCTAAAATGGAAAATGTATATATAGTTTTTGGCTTGATTACTGCTCTGAATAAATTTACCTTTTATGACTGTATACTCTAGTTAATGTTTACTTCAGTTAACAATTAATCGTTTACTAATTGATTAATCGTTTCAGGCCCAATTGTTTTTGCCTTTAAGACTTTTGTTGGTGAATATGTTGTTCTTCTAGGAAATGGCCTTTTTTGCGTGTGTATGCTCCAGCTAATGTTTACTTCAGTTAATGATTAATCGTTTACTGATCGATTAATCGTTCTAGCCATTATTGTTGTTTTGCCTTTTTAGAGACTATTGGTGGTGGATGTGTTGCTCCTTCAGCAACTCACCTGTGCTACTGTGCTGCGTATCTAAATCCCAAACTCCCCCAACGTACCATGAGTCCTCCTAAACTTCAGAACGCTTCAGTGAAAGAAACTTTTATGACGCCAGCTAATCCGTCCCTGAAGCACGGACTTTAACTGGGACAAAACTGACCAATGGTTGGAGCCAAACTGAACTTAACACACACACAACGTGTGCAGTCAGGTGAAAACTGGTCAAATTCCTCAAAGAAATAAAACAAAAAGTGTTTACATTGAACACTGATGTAAAAATGACAGCTTGCATCGTCATTTCCATCTTAAATCACCTGCCTGCCTGCTTCAGGACATGCAGGATATTTGTACAGGTGTTGTCCCAATAAAGCCACTTTCCATCAGTTGTTTGCACAATTTAGTCACAGCAGCTTTCACTTTGTCAAGCTGCGGCTTTTTAGGCAGGCCTCATTAAAGTTTATCACTTTGCGGCTTCTTAAACTCACAGCTTTATAGTAATTATTGATGAAACTGCCGCCTGGATCGGCGCCAGGCTTTTGATCCCCTGCAGACTGCACCTGTGTTTGCTGACCGGACTCACCTCCCAGAGCCTGACTCCTTCACTTTGTTCCTGCCAAAGCGCTGCACCGTTACGGCTAGAGGGAACTGGGTCACCGCTAATGACCGCTGACAGGATGGAGAAAGGAGCAATTCATTTTAGCCACTGGCAGCAGATTCTATAATTAAGATAATTAAGCATGAGGGAGGGAGGGAGGAAGGAGTGCAGCTACAGTCTAAAGGTGGACCAAAGCGTTGGCAGCCTCTCTTCCAGAAGGTTTGTTTACTCTCTGAGTGTGAGCAAAGACGGAGCAGCAAGGACACACCGTCCTCAGAGCTGGACCCGTGTGAAAGGATGGAAGTGGCTCTGCAGCAGGTGCTGGTGGGAGGAGAGACCCAACAGAACACAGCGACCCGCTTGGGGGTTTTCTACCTGCTTCGTTTGGGGAGGAGTGAACGCGTAAACGAACTCTGATGCTAACTCTGCTTGGCCTAAAAGCTTTGGTCTCGGTTTGGTTGAAGTGAACGCTGGCGCAGTTTGAATGAGTGTGTGAACGCAAACAGCTAAAAATGCAGGAAGTGACCTACAGCGCAGGGCATGATGGGTAAATACAATAAGTTCTGTTTTACTGTATTGGATTGGTATTGGCCGATAATGAACCTCAAATATCAGGATCAGAAATGAAAAGAAGTGGATCGGTTCATCCCTACATATCCACTATTTCTGAACTTCAACAACCTTCATTTGACTTGTTATTAAACTAAAAGTGTATAAATTCAACTGACGATTATAAACTGAGTGTTTTCACTCCTGACGGTTTTAATGTGTTTAAAATAAACTCCGTTTTTTTTACCTTGGAGGTAAATCGCACTAAACTGGGACCAAACCAGAAAAACCAAAGTTTGAGTTTAATGGGCACCAACTTATTTTTCTGAATCACTGTTTGCTGTGAGTAGTGATGGATTTGTAATGACATGAACAGCCTCTTTCAGTTTAATGGCTGTGTGCTAAGGCTGAAAAACTTATTATAAGAGTTTATCAGTCAATATCAATAATTATTGATTAGGGTTTTTTTTGTTTGTTTTTCATATCTGAAGTATTGCCACACTATTGGCAGTATTACTCTTATTCACAGTTTTTATTCTTAAGCATTTATGAGGCGAAACCTTAAAGTGCTGCTGCGCCAGCAGGTTGTTGCTAAGTAACCAAAGAATGAGTGAGTTGCTAGGTAACCAAAGAATGAGTGAGTTGCTAGGTAACCAAAGAATGAGTGAGTGAGTGAGTTAGTTGATTCCATCAACCTTAGATACCTTGAAAAAACGGTTGCGCGACTAAAGTCGTTGCTTTGTCTACATCTCCCTGGATCTTCTGGATCGGAGTTCAGTGAATATCAGAATATCAGATGTTTGATCGATTGATATCGATCAGATTTTTTCGCCCCACATTTCTTCTTTTTGCATTTTGAAGCTCTACTTAGAACCTTCTCAAAGTACAAAATTTAAATTCTTGCCATTTTTCAATTTACCTTTAGTCCATAATCTAAAAAAGAAAAAAGAGGAACCATGATTAAACACTTCAACTGAAACATTTATCTCTGCATTGAGTGGCAGCAACGCCCTGGTTGCTATAAATATAGATGAACCTGTTTACCAGCTGGGCCCAACACTCCCCCGGCTTAACATTGTTTTTAGTCTGGCTTCAGTTTCAGATTGCAGCGTCCACTACCAATGTGCTGCTCCAAAGGCGTTGCCAACCCTACAACCAGCTGGAACGGGTTCTTAAGCCAACAAAAACCAGGTGAGTGTTGGACCTGTTTGCTGTTCTGCTCTTCAGGGAGTTACACCAGTTTAACAAGCTGGGATTAGCTGGTTAAGTTGGTCAGAACATTTAACAAGTAGGCCGAGAGGTTGGGCGATTGGACGAATTTAATAGACCTCCAAACATAGACTGCGCCATTCGCTGGTTTTCTTTTTATGAGTTACTCTCTTAAGTACGGTAATAACAATGATTTATTGAAACCAAACGACGCAGTTCATGGAAAAAACAACTAATGCCATTCCTAATGGCGAACACAAAGTCCTTCCAGCTGCAAGCAAAGCTTTTATTTTCCCCAGAGCCTCAAAGTGCAGCAGCGGTTTATTTACTCAAACTTAAAACAGTGTCTTATGTTCAGAAAACATTTATTTAAATAATAACCGCAATGTTTGGGTGGGTAAACAAACCTCACCAAGTCTAATTGTGGCATTTATCTGTTTCAGTATGAAACTACAAATTCAAAATTAAACAAAAACTAAAATAATAACGGTATGCGCTTCTATAACAAAAATCTCAATCGCAGTTTTAGGTCGTAGATCTGTCATAAGAACAAATTTTAGACAATATGTGAATATAATGGCATATTAATGCAAATCCACCCTCTAGAAGATCAATACACTTTAATTTCTAATGAACATTTAGCACTGGAACTGGAGGACATTTTAAATATTCAAAACAAATAAATAAACACCGGAAACAACAAATAAAATGGACACTGAAGTCTTTGTAAGCAAAATTATTCTTTAAAAAAAGTGTTAAATTGAGACCAAAACACCAGACTGTCTTTGGTAGAAAAAGAGAAAAACAATAAATTTACCAATTGATTGATTTATTGCAACAGATTTAGGAGTCAGTTGAGGTGGATCAGGCATCTAATAGGGCACCCCTGGATATTTTCTGAAGACCCACAACTTGTTGGAGGTACTACAGTACGTATCCCATCTGTTTTCGACAAGCTTTAAATATTTCAAACTAATAATTTTCCTTTATTTTAAAGGGGCAGAATTATACATTTCCCAGCCAAATAGTGTCATTTTATAATCAGTGGTTATAAAAATGCTGCATATGTCAAATATGACTTAAAAGAACTTTGACTTCACAATTTGCCACCTTAAAAAATGGGCCTCTGTCTCTTTAAGAAGCTCCTGCTCATCACAGCAACATTTACCAACGTTAAATAGGCAGATGTTGCTAAATCAATTAATTGTATGATGAATTAAAACGAGCTGAAAAATTTCTGTCTGCAGGATTTTATGTTTCTATTTCTACAAAAAACTGGATGATAAAAGTTTTTAGTCTGGTGTTTTGGTCTCAACTGTCTTTTTAATGGACGGTTGTGTTAATTATAGAGAGTTTACCATTCAATTTCTTTGTTGTTTTGTTTATTTATTTTGTTTATTTAAAATGTCTTCCTGTTCCAGTGAATCATCAGAATTTAAAGTTTATTTCTTGCATTATTATTATTGTGCTATAATCATTATAACTGAAAATGGTTTCAACAAATATGTAAAAATATATATTTTTTAAAATAAAAGTTGCATACTGCAGTTTAACCAGCTTTTACTGTAGGAATTGAACACAGATTCTCAAAGTGTTCAATTTATTTTCACACCTTCTCTTTCCATCTATACACGCTTCGGTGATGGTTTATTAATTGGACCGATTAGATAATTTATCATATTAATCTTTCTAATTTTGCGAATTAGGGTTGCATCTACGATTATTTTAGTTCTATTGATTATTCTAAAAGTTAATTTACCACTTAAATCATTTTATATATTAGAAATACCTTTAAGAAATAAAAACAAATTATTAAATTTTTTAAACAAGAAAATAAACATTTTATTGCCTAAAGTGCAACAACATAGCACTCCTTTAGTGAATGCTTAATGATGTGTAGCAGAAGATGCATCTGCAGCTAAAGAAATCCTTCTAAAATCAACAGATTTGCCTAAATTTGCCAGATTAGATCATTTATCGCCCAGTAAAATTTGGCCTAGTTTCACCCAGGTGTTTTAAAAACCCAAATGGTTACCAGGGAAGATTTAAGGATTTCTTTAAAAATAAAACAGCAATGCATCACTCCATGATTGCTTTTGAGGGAATAACATTATAATATTTTGTAAAAGCTCAAAAAAGTAGATTTTACATAAATAATATTTCTGTAAAATCCTCAGGAAGTAGAATGGGTGTGTGTATTTTTGCGTTGAATCATGCAGCCTCGACATTCCCGCCCATTAAAGTAGACAAAGCTTTACACCAGGTGTGTCCAACTCCTGTCCTTAGTGGTCTGTTTGCAGCAAGTTTCACTCCTGCTTCAACATTTCTGACTCAAACAGTTGGATAACGTCCTCAGCATGTCGTCTAGTCCTGCACGGGCCTATTGATGAATCATTCTCCGCTTCAGGTGTGTCGAACCTAAACAGTCAAATGTTTTGGATCGTGTTTCTCATCTGCTCACCCAGTTTTGGGAAGACGATGAGATATTCTGCGTTGCACTGCGGACAGGCGACCCTCGCCGTGCTGTTGCCTCGCTGTTTCTCGTCCACCCAGCGCTGCAGGCAGGCCTGGTGGACCCACTTCGTTGAGCCCCGGCACCGGCACGGCCGCACCCACTCCGCCGTGCGGTCATCCTCATCTGTGGCGAAGCACACCCAGCAGCTCCTGAGGCGACAAGCGCACGTTTACAGTATGGCTGAATCGATTAGTTGCGAATAATCGATTTATTTGAATAATCGTCAACTAATCGACCAGTAATTGAGTCAAAATTTCACATAAAATATGTACATTTTTTACTTAAAATGAGAAAAAAAACCATTTGTCTGTAAAAATGTCCTAACCAGAACTCCTCAAGTAGCAGCTTCAGCTTTACTTAGTTCAAATTATGCTATAAAAGTACACAATTAATCGATTTGTTTGAATATCGTCAACTCATTTAGTAATCAATTAATCATTAACTGGAGTGTAAAGACTCAAAAAAGGCATTTTGTTGAAAAAACACAGTCAGAGCAGAAACTAAACCAGAATTGTACAAAAATACATACATGTACCTCCATATGCATTTATAAGATATGAGCTAACATTTTGTCAAGACATCCTGTACTAATATAAGTATTTAAAACATACCGTGATATAAACGATACAGAACAGACAGTATCATCAATAAATAAATATAAACACACCATGCTGTGCTGATTTAATCTGACTCAGGCAGGGAATAAGACAGTTTGTGCTACACTGTGTTTCATAACTGATTATGCATTTTTAAATGTAAAATTATTATTATTAAGAGAAAAGTTAAGTTCATCGTCTTTGATTTAATAATTTTGTTGTATTTTAACAAAAACCTGTTATATTCTGTTTCAGAAACTCTTGCTAAATGTATTTATTGCCCCACATATATGAACTTTACAGAACAAAATGGGTTCATTCACATTCAGTTACATGAAATCTAATCAAACAGTCCGATTTAGATTAAAACCTAACTAACAAGCAGTCCAAGTAATAAAGATAGATTCAGCTGGTAATAAGACGACACTTTGTCAAAAACCGTCCAAGAAAATCAGTCGATTGGTTTTCCTTCAACAGCCAAACTGAGAGGCATAAATTAGATGATTATTGTCCAACATGTCGATGGGATGAGCTCAGATTTCTGCAGAGAGACGAAAACTGATGAAGGTTGAAGAAAGGAGGTTAAAAACAGTTTTAGACAAATGTCCTGACAACAGAACCAAACCAACTATTATTGATTCAAAAGCATTCTTCCTGTAACCCAGTCGCAGAGAACGACATTAAAAACAGTCTTGAAATGCAATCCTGTATGGGAGAACTAAAACGGGTCGTTGATATAAATCTTATAAAATCTAAAAATTAAAACGGGTTTGCTCTTCAAACACGACAGCCAAACGACGTGTTTTTACAACACCAATCCAGTCAACCAGAACCAATTTATTGAGTTTTATTAAATGTTCAAAATTAAGGACGCAAACAATTATTTGACCAACGATTGTCGATTAATGGTTTATTAAATTAACATGAGTTCCAGTCAGTAACATCCGCTTAGACCTTCCTTTGGTGTTGCCATTTGGCCGCCATCCAACAGAGGGCGCCACTGCTCATCCTGAAGTGGAGCCAGTTGATTAAGAAATAAAGATGGCGGAGAAATCCCAGAACAGGAGACACAAACGGTACGGTCTGGGATGCAAAACGCTTTCTATGTGATTTTGTTTTGAAATATAAACACTCAACAAGCTCATTAAAGTTTCACCTATTTTTAAAAAAAAATTTTTTAAATCCAGCATATTATGAAAAACTTTTCCCCATATGTAATGGAAAGACAATAAATCAACTGACTGTTTTTTTTTTCCTTTTCTAGAATAATAATGGTTTTCTAATTGGAATAATAAACTGAACTTGATGCAATTTCTGATAACTAAGATTAATTGGACTGTAGACGTGATCGAATTTAATTTTTTTGTTTTGTAAAGTGAGACGATGTGTCGCAAGTTACCCAATTATGTGAATTTTAAAGAGGACCCATTAAGCAAAATTCGCATTTTGCATTTTTGTACTTTCATCTAAAAACAGCCCAAACACTTAAAAAAAAATTTAAAAATAAAAATCACTCAACCATTTTTTGGCAATAAGTTGATGTTTTCTGTTGTTTGCAAAATGGCCCATTTCAAAAATCTCTTACAAATCAGCAGACAGTGGCCCGTCGCATAGCGACCCCAGCAAAGCACGGCCCGTTACCTAGCAACCCCAGCTAAGCCCAGCACATCTGGCCAGCTGGTTTTACTGCTGTAAGTGCTGTAAAATGGCTGCTGGAAATTCAGATGTGTTGGGACATTGCTTCTTTAAGCGGATATTAAATATAGTTTCCATTAAGGATACATTTATGTGCTAAAAATGCCTTCTTTTTATTGGCTTGATGTAATATTTTAATCTAAAATGTCATGTTTTCAATTGTTGCCAACAAAAAAAAAAACATTTAACAGAAATAAAGGCTTCAAACATCAGTCTGTGTGTCGTTAATCTACATTATGTGTTTTTTTTAGTGAATTGAGTTACTCAAATAAATGAGCATTTCAATAACATTCTAATTTATTGAGTGGGTGTGTATTGTGTCTGTCTGGTGTTGAGGCACACATTTCTCCGTCTAGAGCTCAGTTTGTGGTTTTATTAAAGTCAAATCTGCTTGTTAAAGCACCTTGCATAAGAAGAGTCATTTGGCTTGAAGTTTTCCTTCAAGTTAATTCCAAACATTCCCAGTTATTTTTGCAAACTGGAGATTACAGAGGCCATTTGTGGACCAGCAACTGGTCTCAGTTTGGTAAACTGTGTTCCTAAATGTGCATGCATCTGAAATACTCTAGACAAAATATAAGTAAAAAAAAATACATGGAGGACTGAGCCTGCCAAAAGTAATTAATGTCTCAAATATGGGATTCAAAAATTTTAAATTGACCTTACCTTACCTTTTTGATTTCTTTATATTACATACAGTGTAACATCAATAAGAAAAATAATGACAGAAAAAAAGGAAACAAGTTTTGAAATAAAATGGAAAATTAAATAACATCGATAATGTTAAATGAATACCGTCAAAATGATAAATATTCATTAATGTTACACTGTACAATCAAATAAACTGGAAATATTTAATTATTGGATGCAACATTTGGCACATTAAATACTTTATCAAGTCATTTATTTATTTCTATATTTATTCACTATTTTTGACAGGGTTTACTCTCCATACAAAAATACTTGGCTATAGTTACATAAGCTATTTGGTGAAAATTATAAACTAATTGAGTAGATTATATGAGCTTGTTTTCCTTAAAACTACTCCTTTTCACTCAAAACTTGTTAAACTATAAAATAAAATAAACAAATAAATAAATATCATTACATTGAAAGTCCTAAAAATAAAGAAACTAAATGTGGAGGACAAAAAGTAACAAGTTTGGGTTTAAATCTGATATAAGAAAAAAAGAAAAGATGGTGGATTGAAACATTTTCCTCACCTATTTGTGAAACTCTGCACAGCGAAGGCAGCTGGCTGCTTGTGGTTGGTTCTGATAAGAACCTTTGGGCCTTATGTTTGTCAGCGATAGAGGCTTGGTACATAACCGTAGCAGCAACCGGACCTGGCATACATCTCACAGCTATCTGCTCCACAAACACCGTCAGGGTTACCGCCTCCGCCATACACAGCAGCACGTAGCTGGGGCACCTTTCACAAAACCCGCATGCCCGGCCTTTCTTTGGGAAATGGTTTCAAAGTTCAAAGATCAATATTGACAGAAAATGCAGTGTCAAACGCTTCCTTTTACTCACACACACACACCCACACCCACACACACACACACACAGCAGATGTTATCAGCTGCTGGTCTTTGTTTAGGATGAAGCAGCACTGAAATGTTGCAGCATCTCCTCACTTCCATGTAAACTCTATTCACCTGATTAGCTGTAATCTGGAGCCAGTGTGGAGAATATAAAACAGAGAAAAAAAACACTTCATAGATTGTGCAAGTAGTCACAGTGTGATTTGGAAAGCTTTGGGGTGTGAAAAATGTGATTTGTCTACTGTAGGTTTGTAAATAGAGAGGAAATTACATTAATTTTCTCCAATTCAGTACACCAGCGCTAAAAATGCTACATACTTTTAGCGCGTACATAAATGCTACGTTTTTCCAAGACAATGTTTCAATTCTACTGCCAGGAACCCATTATTAACAATTTACAAGAAAGTACAGCTCCTTTAAGAGAGTTTGGTAATACAATAAATCCAAAAAAGGATTATGGTTCTCAAAATATAAAACTTTCTTTCAGTAAAGGATATTACCATTCTCTTCTAAAATTAAAAAATAAAGTTAAGGTCATAACGTTGGACAGGTGTAACTGCTGAATGTGAGAAATTGGATGCAGTTATGAGACAGTTTTACTTTCTAACTGCAGAGTTTCTCTTCTGCTCCACCTTCATGTTTGTTGTTTTTTGGTGAGAGATATGTACGGACTTAACCTCAAAGTCTCTTCCTGTTTAAAAGAAAATGCTTTAAGGAAGTCCATACTTCAAATAAATTCCCAAGTACATTTTGACTAAATTTCAGAAATCTTGCAGCCTGATTTCCTGCTATGTTGCTATAAATGAATTTGACTCTGCAGGCTTTCAATCAGTCATAACATTTACTACTGTGTGCAATAACCTTAAAAACTAGCCATTTATTTACTAGCTTGGATTGCAGTTTTGATAATTATTAATATTGTAAGCATACCTATAGTGTAATTTATTCTGCATTTTACTTTGGCAGCATAATAAGAGCTGCACCTGGACATTCTTTAAGTGCTGGACCAACAAAAACATGTTTGATTTACCTGAAGATTGGATAAATTAACCAAACTATCTTCTGGTTAAAGTTTCCACGCCTATGTGTTTGAAAAATCAACAACTTTAGTACATGAGTACATCCTTAATTACCCCAGAAATACACAGATTCTATGAAAAATACAGTTAATTTCAAGATATAAAAATTAATTATGTTTATAAGGCAGAAAAAAAATCTCTATGATGAAAATATCACATTTTGTAATGAATGTGACCTTTCAGGTGAATAAGGAGCCTAATAAGAGTAAATTAACTGACATTTATTCTTCCAATTAAAAGGCAGTACAGTCATTAAACAGTGTTTGGCGATTTAAAGTGTTGGAAGTTCAGAGAATGCTAAACTGCTAAAATTATCACATTTTTGTGATAATTGGGATCATAGCTTTTAACACATTGCAAGCCTAGCATCTAATAATGCTATAGCGGTCTTCATTTTTAACCCAAACACATTTTATTTGTAACATTTAAAAGTTAATTCAATGTTTTTGTTAGATGAAACACATTAATACACAACCTTTAAACAGTTTACTAACATGTCTAGAGTAGGAGTGATATATTTTGTAGTATCATAATACCACAAATTGGGATTATAGCCCCACAAAAACAAATACTACTATTGAAGAACATTCATATGACTCTTTAGGATGCCAGTTACACAACGTGTGATTTGTACAACTAGAATGCACATAGTAACTACATTTAATGATATTAAATTATATTATTCAAATTTATTGAAACACGTTTATTTAACAAATAGTGAAGAAAAGATTAAAAAGAAATACAGACTGCTTTAGAGGTTTTTAAGCATCACTAATTGGAATTTATTGTGACAACGATAATCAAAATCTTATTACAAGAAATGTATCGCATAAATAATGAGCCATACGATAAATAACCTAGAGTATAAGCTGCAGTTTACTGTTTTGAAAAGGTTTTAGTTTGTGTTTATAAATGTAACTTTTAAACTAGAGCGGCCCGTTTTAAACCAACATACACACGTAACAATGAATTAGAGGTTCAGATTAAGCCATCCATACTGGATGCCTCTGTATAACGTCAGGTGTTACCGGGTCATCGACCGCAGGTGGCATCAATCAGAGATCATTGTCAGAAGCAGATAGCTAAGGACGTCCCTTACCAGAGATACTCCAAAAAACATGTTAAAATACATCAAGAGGCAACGCAAAATCCACATTTCTGACTTAAGTGAACAAATTCTCAAATATTTAATGAATACACTCTGTATTTTTGACAAAAACGCTTTAATGTAAGTGAGCTACGTAGCTGCCATTAGCTTATCTGCTAAAACTTCAACTCACCTGTCCAAATTCTGCTGTGCCACCACCGGACCTGGATCCGCCATTGTTGTGGAGCGATACTGTCTTATTGAAAGCGAAGAATGAGAGGCGAAACGAAAATGAAATAAATAAATAAAAAAGTCCCACACCTGATAATCTGCTGAAGGAGGATTTAAAAAAAAAAAATCACTAGCTAACAAATTAGCTAACTAGCCCCACATAGGCCGCTTTGTTGACACGGCCCGTCGGCTGCAGACGTGCCACGTATTTGGAGTAAAACTACGCCCTGACGGCCATGATTATCAAAATAGCATTTATCTCCTCCCGGTGGTTATTTAAAGAGAAAATACACTTTAAATCTGCTATGGCCTCGTTTCCTCTGACCGTTTGACTCCATTGACTGGCCGTGGCTACGTCATCAAAACAAGGACCACACCGTCAGCGCAACTTCCGGTAAAGATGGGAAATGTAGTTTTAAAACTTCTACATTTCAACTCTATTATATTATATTATATTATATTATATTATATTATATTATATTATGTTATATTATATTATATTATATTATATTATATTATATTATATTATGTTATGTTATATTATAGTATATTATATTATATTATATTATATTATATTATATTATATTATATTATGTTATATTATATTATATTATATTATATTATATTATATAGATAAAATAAGAAAATGTTGCAGCCATGTAAATTCAGTTCAATTCAAAAATAAGATTTTTTTTGTTTGTTTGTTTTGTTTTTCTTTTATCCCCAAAGATAAATCTAATGCTGTCGCAACTCATAATGTCCAAATATTTTCAAATATTGTGGCAGTAAAGCTCTCCAGCAGTCAGTGTTGTGGTGACTCTGAAGAGGCTTCTGACTGAAGACTGTCCTGGTTGACATCATCAGTTGTTGGTAAGCAATGCTAACCTATCTCTTTTGCTTTTGCTGCTCCTCTTTCAATCTTTTTAAAGTATTCATTTAATTTTTGTTTCAGTCAAGGGTTTTCAGAAAATATAGAAGCAAATTGTCATATGCTTATAAGTTAGGTACAATTTATTTTATTGGTATAACTAAAAACTTATTAGTTATTTTTAGGTAACTGTACAACTATGACTGTGTCACACCAATCATAGTCTCACAATCACAATTATTGGTCTTGAAAAAGATTCTTATTTGTAACAGGCTTCTTTAGGACACCAGTCATCAACTTCATTTTCTAATTTATTGGTATTTATTGATGTTTTTATTAAGCAAACAGTGGATAAAATATTAAAACAATCAATCCCAACTTTAAGGGCAGTTTTAAACATTGTTAATTAGAATTTATCATGGCAACAATAAATCAAAATTCTCACCATGATAAGAAATGTATCATATAATAAACGATACGATAAATAAATAGTGAATCTTAAACCGTTAGTAAGTTTCCCTGTGTAAATTATGTCACTTCATTTCCATTTATTTATTTATTTATGACAGATTTTTAAAAACAAAAATAGTAATAATGGCAATTGTATTTAACAACCGGACATACAGCATCAGAATAACTACTAATAACTGCCAACGTACAAATTATAAATTCTTCTTAATTTGTGTTTTATAACAACAAATAAAATAAAATAAAGCATATGCTTTTATTCGTGCAATAAAGCTTTATCTCAGACAACAGAAATTAAGGCTGCTTGGTAGAGTTGGGTAGTAACAAGTTAAATTTCTCAGTTACATTTACTTGAGTAACTTTTTTTATTTAAATCTACTTTTAGGTGTAATTTTACTACACTGTACTTTTTACGATTACCCTAAGTAATTTTATTATGAAGTATCTCTACTCTTGCGTTAGCAAAATGTCTATATTTTTCACCCACTGAATGAAAAAACAAACATGTTTTCACCAACACAGAGACAAACCTACAGTTTTTTGTTAAAGTTTCATAAGATTTTTGTTTTGAAAGAAATTGATTTGAAAGATAACTCTTTTGCCTAATTTTATTTTTTGTTACTTATATAAATTATTGTTAATTTCCACTTAACATTTTATTTTGCTTCGTCTGATGATGTAATTTTTAATTGATCATTTGATCAATTATTCAGTACTTGAGTAGACATTTTACCAAATACTTTTTTACTCTTATTTGAGTACTACTGTTACGTCTTACTTTTATTTAAGTAAGGATATGTTGAAGTAGTGCTACTCTTACTTGAGTAGAACCTCTGCTGCTTAATGTAAACCGTTTCCAATAGTTTATTTGGTAGTTTGGAAGCAGCTTTGGGTGACCGGCTACCGCACCAAGATAAAACTCCAACTCCCACAAGCCCTTTCGGCCATCACCCATGCGCCGCAGTCAATCAGCTGTTGAGGCAACTGCTGACCACCTCGGCACAAGCGTAGCTCGTTTGTCATATCCCTACCCAGGCGAGGCAAACAGAAATATCTATTCACAGTCTGAAAAAGGTGAACGATAAAAGGTAATAATTCCCGCTTCACTTCGAGCAGAGGCGCAAAGTGGGTGCATGTTGTTCTGCCGTGTGCAGTGGGACACATATGGATCTACAGAACCGATTTTCGTGGGGAAGTGAGCTTCATGACATGTATATATATATATGTATATATATATTAACACCGGGATATCTCGGCCAACGCGACAGAAACCAAGGGTCGGGTTAGTGGTCAGTGTTTTTATGGGGTCCGTGGACTGAACCACTGCTGATTGTGGTCCTTTCATGACCTTGGAAGCGGTTCTGTTGGAGAAAAAAACACGGATTATAATCGGTGGGGCGTGCGGATCTCATACTACTGCGATTATATTTAAAGTCCGACTCATATCAGTGGTTATTATGCTGAGTGACGGGTCTGTGTCACGCCAGCTTTATAGTGTTATTATTATTATTATTATTATTATTATTATTCAGAGGCCACAGCTTGGCTTGTCAGCGTCACTATCGGTATGTATATATGTAAATATTCAACCTCTGATGGTTTTACGCCATAAAACCATCGGCATTTATCTCGATGTTTTAATGTTTAGCAATAACCAAACGCTTTCTATTTATTTTTCAGTTAATTTCTAAAGAACATTTGTTTTATGCAATGTGTTGCCAAGACAACCAAACAATTTCTAATATTTGTGCATTGTTCGCTTTAAAATGCGACGTATTCGTGTCAATGCGGAATTCTCCTTTTTTTTCTCTTTTCTTAAATGTCCCTCTTGTAAGTTGTGGGACCCAATTTAATATTTAGATATTTAATTTAAACATATAGATTAAATACATTAGCTTGTAACTGAAATATTTGTCTTTTTAATTAAATAATTGATTAAAAATGCAATTCTTTTTTTTGCTTGTGTGACTTAATTTATTCGTGTAAAAGATGCTGGAAGTGTAGCTTGAAAAAAATGAAAGAAAGAAAGAAAAAGCTGACAAATGTTTTTTGGTTGTTTTTTCTTTAGGGAGTCGTTAACAATAAACCAGAACTGTCAAGGTGTCTTTTCACCTTGCTGAAGGACAGCTGTATTTACTGACGTATGCAAATGAGTGTCAGGGGAGGTCCTTATGCGAGAAAAGGCACAGAATCAGTTTCACATTGCAGCTCTGGAGTTCCTGCGTGGAAGAAAAAACGAGACGTGGCGAAATCTAGTGATTATCTACTGCCATATTCTTCGTGGAGATTTAAGAGTCATTTTGTTCTCCCTGGAAGGAAGGAAGTGTTTGTGTTTTATTTTTTGAGGGCGATCCAGTTTAATGTTTTATTCCCTTTCGGTTGCCGTAGGAGTTCTCTCTATGATCTCCCTAGAAATAGAAATCTTAATTTTGACTCAAAGTGTTTGTTTCCCCCCGTCGCAGCTCAGCAAACCATGCAGGATGATTTACTGATGGACAAAAACAAAGCCCAGCCTCATCAGCAGCAGCAAGACCCGACACAAGTAGACCCTCCTCCCTCCACGCCGACCCCGTCATCGGAACCCACTTCATCTTCATCCGAGTCGGAGAGCCCGTCGACCGGCAGCAGCCAAGCGGCTTCCGCGCTGAGCAACAGCGGCAGTGGCTGCGGCAAGGACCGAGTCCCGATGGAGTCGCCGATCCTGCCCGGGCTGGGCTTCCACCAGCACCCGCTTCAGGAGCCCGGCGGACCCCTTGGTTCCCCTCCGTCGTCGTTCGGGAGCACTTGGTCCACGGGGACCACGAACGCCGTGGAGGACAGCTTTTTCCAGAGAGTACCGTCGGTGAATGGGACGATGCTTTTCCAGAACTTCCCGCACGTCAACCCGGTGTTTGGGGGGAATTTCTCCCCGCAAATCGGGCTTTCTCAGCAGCAGCAGCAGCAGCAGCGGAGATCCCCGGTCAGTCCCAGCCAAGGCCCCTTTCCCCAGAGAAACGCTTACCAGACCATCATGAACAACAGCAAGGGGACCTCGTCGTCTTCCCCGGCCTCCTCCTCCGCCTGGAATAACCACCAGAACGCCGGGTGGAGCACCGCGTCCAACCCGTGGAGCGGGCTGCAGCCGGGCAGAGACCCGCGCCGAGCCGTGGGCGTCGGGGTCGGGGTTGGGGTCGGAGTGCCGTCTCCGCTCAACCCCATCTCCCCGATGAAGAAGCCTTACACCAGCAATGTCATAGCGCCCCCCAAATTCCCGAGACCCGGCGGTCCTCTGGCTCAAAAGCCCTGGATGGAGGACAGCGCGTTCAGGGCCGACAACAGCAACAACATACTGCCTTTCCAGGTAATATTTAAAATCACCCTCTAAATTAGGCTGTTTATTCTGTACAATGATCCCAAAAGGTGTTTAAAACCTTGTAGATTTCTTGTTTTTGTTCCCAGTTCTCAAACAATTAGAGTTGGGTAACTACTAACTTTGTTTTGAAAAAAGTTACTTTTAGGAGTATTCTTGCTTTATACTTGAGTAATTTTATTATGAAGTATCGCTGCTCTTACTTGAGTAAAATTTCTGGATTCTCTATTCTCTTAACATGTTTTAACCAAAAATTAACCACAGACACACATCTGCAGTTCTTGTTAAAGTTTCATATTTTTTTATTGAAAGAAACTGATTTAGAAGAAAAATCTTTATTTTTTGTTACTTACTTGTCCTGTTTAGGACCAAAATTTACATTTAACATTTTATTTTGATCCATCTGATTTTGTAGTTTTTAAATATTAATTGATAATTTGATCAGTTATCAGTACTTTAGTTGACTTTTTACCAAATACTTTTTTACTCTTAGTTGAATAATTTCCTGAATGGCTAAGTCTTATTTTTACTTTAGTAAAAATATGTTAAAGTAGCTCTACTCTTACTTAAGTAAAATTTTTCAGCTCTGGTATTTTCACACCTTTTCATACCGTCTGGTAGACTCGGTTTGTTTGGGAATCAAAGTTGCAACATTTGTTGTATGTCTAGCTGCTACCAAACTAGTTGAAAAACCTGTTCCCCTCCTCGCCTATGGGGGCACTGCACCAGAAAATGCACAAGGAAAGGACACAAAAACCTCTGAAGAAGACACTGAGCGCAACTTCCTTCTTAAACAAAAATGGAGTAGCGCCAGATTTTAGTGGTTGTAGAATTTCTCTTTTGTTTGTTGCACGTTTGTTTGGCTTGTATTTACCCAGAATGCCCTGCGCTGTAGTCCACTTCCTGCTTTTGGAGCCGTCTCAGGTCCGCCTGCCATTCACATATGTATTCGAACTGCGCCAGCGTTCACTTCAACCAAATCGAAACTGAGGTTCATACGCGGACCAGAGTTGGCTTTTTTTTTTTTATCTGCATCAGAGTTTAATTACGGGTTCACACCTCCCCAAACGAACCGGACTTTCTAGACAAACAAACTTGTTTGATTAAAGCGGACTAAACACGGCTGGTTTCAATTCAATTAATGTCGGTGAAAGAATACCTGAGCAAATACAAAAAGCAGTTTCCAAATTTCTTTGGTGGGAAATCTGTCCTAAGTAGATAATACATTTTGCTGTATGATAAATTGTATCTGTGATTATTGCTATAAATGATAATATTGTCTTTTTGAGAACACTTTGAACAAATGTCACGGTTCCTCCCAGAAAACTTTCTATACCAGCCAGTAGGGGCGTTAGGGCAGTTTTTGAGTTAAAAATGTTTAATGTTAACAGAGAATTTGAAAATATCAGCAGGTAATCATGTGTTATTAGAAAACATGGTTAACAACATCTTAACACCAACTATAAAGTCTTAACATGAATTAATAGTGTGGACCAGGGCCGGATTAAAAAAAATAAGGGCCTCTGAGCTGGAGGCAGTTTTGGTGCCCCATCCCAGAAAAAAAAAAAGCAAAATTTTACTCATTACTTGTTTTAATTTATCAATTAATTTATCTATAGCTTATTGTGACAGGGCTAGTTGCTATTGATAGAGTGCGTTGCAATTGTGATGTAGTTCACAATAAATCAATTAAACACATGGTAAATTAAAATGAGCTCAATAGTTTCCATTTGCATTTTTTAAAATAAATGTTCTCTTTTTTTATCAAAAGCTGGATAACAAAAGTCTTCAGTCTGGTGCTTTGGTCTCAACTGGCCCCTTTTTGAAGTATAATTTTGCTGTATAACTGATTTTATTTGTTGTTTTGTTTACTTATTTTGAATATTTAAAATGTCTTCCAGTGTTAAACATTCTGTAGAATTTAAAGTTTATTGATCCTTGTTTTGCCATCAGCATGTCGCTACAGTCACTAAGTGTCAGAGTAAAGACAAACATGTCATGCATGGAAAACCATCTATTTTTCTTTCATTTCACAGATAATATAATACTGAACATTCGAAGATGTTCAGTATTATATTGGGAGGAACACAGAAGCCTTTGAGAACAAGCTTATTTTCCTGGTGTGAGAAGTTTTTTTTTCTGAGCGAATACAAGGCGTTTTTATTCCGAGGTAAAACGTGTTGCTAGCTTATAAATTGTTTAAGGAAATAAACTGCCGGCTAACAAGGAAATTGGCATTTGAATTTAAATTGGTTCACTGAGACAGTACAAACATTGTGAACTGCAACTGCATTTATAATGTAATTTCCTCAATATCCCGCACTGATATGCAAATAGTTCTTTAGACCTACGTTGTTTATTCATAGCAGGGACTCAGAGAAATGCCTTATAGCTGCTGGGATTCACTTTAGGAAGCCTTTCCAGCTCGACGGCGTGAACAAACATGAGCCCTCACAGCGTCTGGTCAGTCACGTGTGTGATCTATGTTTAGCTGACTGACAAACAGGCGTAAAGTAAACCAACAGGAAACCCTCCCACCCCTTACAATGTCACCGACTTCTACAAAAACCAAGTCGCTGCTCCGTTGACGGGAGAGGACGAAGGTTGAGCCGAAATGTTGCAAAAACGCAGCTTTGCTCTGGTTGGGATTACAGCCGGAGTGAAACATACCCGGCTGCTGGTTTGAGTCCATGTCAGTCGGTCTCTGTGACACATTTTCCTCTGTCTGTCTGTCTGTCGGTGCAGCCTCAGCCGGATTACAGCTCCAGTTATCTCTTGGAGACGAGGTCAGGGGGTCACATGTCACGCTTTATGAAGCGGAGAGGAACTGCAACGCTCTCCCACTCTCATCCAGTCCAGCTTTGCTAGATGAAACTCTAGGATTAAGAGGGACATGCAGTATCAAAGCAGATAAAACAAATCAATTATTAAATTTAAAATGTCTTCTGAGAACTAATTGGTGTTCATGCAATGTAGGGTTGTAACTTGACCCCTCCTGATTTATGTAAACGGGATATATTATGCAAAATTTCATATTTTGTTACATTGCTATACTTCAGTTTGTTTCTCAATTGCTTCTAAAAGCAACCATAAGTGCTTAAAAAATTGTCGTTTTTTTGGTGTCTGGAAAATGAGTCGTTTCAAAAACATCTTGGCTGGGGTCACCGTTACCTACCAACCCAAGCGGAGCCCAGTCCGTTGCCTAGCAACCCAAGTTATGTCAGCTGGTTTTACCACTGAAGTGTTTTTTTCTTGTTGACTTACAATCCAGAAACCACTTCTTGCGTTCTTGTTGGTTGTGCAGGAGGCTTCACTTCTGCTTTTCAAAGATGTGCTGTTGTATAATTGTGGATCTGCAGCCATTTTCACGTGCGAGTGTAAATGTTGAGTTGGCCGGTGTGCCCAGCAGCAGTTTATTTGCTAAAACAGCTCGCCATGCAGGAAACAAGATGTTTTTCTCATGCTGAAAATGAAAATATAAATGGAACTAGTACTTTTTAATCAATATTCAAGAGTTAATAATTAAAACAATTAACTTTCTGAAAAGTTACTTGTAAGTTAGTTTTGTCTTATTTCAAGTGTAGAAAGATTTTTCCACTTCAAACTAGAAGAAAATACTTGATGATACTTTTTTTTGCAGTGTACAGCTTAAAATACACATGGAAAAATAAAATCTGACCTGGTATTTTATGTCTAGTTTCTAGTGCAAATATCGTAGTTAGTTCAAAGAAATAAAACAAAACTAACTTGTTCAGCAAGATATAGAGGCTTGTTCAGAGTCAATAAATACTTTATGTTGGTGAAAAAGTCCTAGTTCATGTCAGATTATTTCACTTTAATCATGGCAAAGTTTCTTGTAAAGGTGAAATAGTCTGCCAATGAAAAAAGCTCTTTTCCATCAAAATTAAGGAATCATTTACTTAAAACAAGCTCCTATATTTTACTGAAATGCTACTTGTAAGTTAGTTTTGCTTTATTTCAAGTGAACTAAGATATTTTCTCTAGAAATTATGAAAAAATACTTGGTGAGATTTTGTGTTTTTGCAGTGCATGAATTTTCCACTTCTGAAATGGGTTTATTCACTTTAAAAATTGGACCATTTTTGGCAAATAACCAACTTCTAAGCTTATGTTCTGTTATTATTTGCTCAAATTGTACTTATAAACTCACATAGGCTAAACTAGGCTATTCCAGTCGCATGGAGTTGTTTGTTTTTAAAGTTTACCTTTAAGAGATAAGTGGCACTCATATGCAAAGTCAGGGTTCTGGATGTCAGCTGTTGTTTATGTAAACAAAGCTCAGGCGCGTCACTGCCTGGCCTAAAAAACGCTGGTAGCTCCTTCTTTAAATCCGCCTGGGTTCGAATATCAACTTGCTATGTGCTTGTACCTGCCTGCTGCCTCCTCAGAGCCGGAGGAATGCGAGGAATTCAACCCAACGTGGCGGCGTCTCAGGAGATCTGATGATGCTGATGGAAATTATCGCGCGCGTCTTCTGATTGCAAGCGAGATGGCTGGCGAACAGGAATAGCCTCCTGCTTAAATTCTGCTTCACGGTCGTGCCGCCGCTTGACATCAGAAATCTCTTTTAGAAGAGAGACCTGGTCAAGACGACACTCGGAAAGAGCTAAACTGTCTAAAACAAGTCGATAAAACTCAATAAATAAAGCAAATGTAGCGATTTGACCTCTTGGAGAAGGCAGTAACATTCCTTTTTTACTGCTTTTTTTAATGAAACTCATAAAATCTGAGTGTGTTTTGATTTTAAGAACTTTTTGTATATTATTCCAAAACCGGAACATGGCAGGAAAATGGTGTTTTGCTTGACTTTGGATATTTAAGAGCAGCCAGGAATGTAAGTTAGCAGTGTCCAAACTTTTTACTCAAAAGTAATCGCAGGCCAACCCCCCCCCCAAAAGGGTTAGGGTTAAAAAAAAGTTTTGTAGAAGATATCTGATATTAATTTAAAAGTTTTTTTTAAAAATCCCTGTTTTTTCTAGAAAATTTCCGAGATTACTCAAAATTTCTGAGTTTGTTTGGGCAGAAATTTAGTACTTACTACTACTTTAGTTTAGCATGTTTCAGTTTCTTTAAGGCTCAATTGAATAAATTTATTTTCAGTAATAAGAACAGGATTTAGGTCACTTTCTGTCAAACGTCTGCTACATTTATCCAAGATTAATAAAAAATGAAAGCTGACTTGGGTATGGCAAAGTTGACTTTTCAGTAAGTCTCTTGTATAAACTCATTTTTACCTTTGGTTAAAACTTGGGTATAAAAGGATGAATGTTTTATGTTGTACTTTACATTTTCCTGTGTAAGAAAATTATGTTAGTAACAATTTTAATCTAATCAGAACTCTGCCCGCTTCGCCATGACGGACGTTAAAACAACCTACACGCTCCTTTAAAGCCTGTCAAAAAACAAAAATCTGGTTACCTAATATTGCTTTTATTTAGTTGATTTTGCATTAAAATGCTCAAAGGGTGCTGTGCAGAAAAAGACCAGGATGAAAACCAAACTTAATGAGGAAAAGATACAGGATGGCGGTCAGTACGCAGCCGTACTTAATGCCTGTTTGCTGCATTAAGTACTGTCTGTCATGCTGAACTGACACATTTTATCCTCATAATTAACAGAAAGAATGTAATCCATTAATTAAATTTTTACACAATTTACACATAATTAAAATGTGGTTTATTTAGAGCTACTTATTCCAATCTGAACAGAAATATCACACCTTTACCCGTTCCAGAACCATTTTTTTGTTTTTGCCTTTTTCTTTTTTGCCTTATTTTTTCTCATCTTGATTTATTTATTTTTGTCTGAATTAAATTCTCCTTTGCTTGTTATAATGGGGAAAGTTGAGCTATTAAATTAGGTCAACTTGCGTTCCTCCAATAATGTGATGTGTTCAAACGCAGAGTCTAAACTTGTAAACGCCACCTCCAGCTGCGTTCCATCAGGGAAAAGAAAAACTGAACAGCTCAGCGGTTTAAGTGTTTACCATTTGCACCAAGTGGGCAGATTTTTATCTGTGTGGCGCTGTCGGGTCCTGAGTGGCAATGGGTGGGCAACACTTTTGAATGCTCAGCCGAACGGGGCAACAACAATAGCTGCGGTGTCCAAACAATGCGGCTTCCCGGCTCGCGTAGCGAACACAGGACACAGCTGCCAAGACCGCAGCCTTCCAGCTCTGGCTGGAGGTTTTTTCTCTCATGTTTCTCAGATGAAAGCGTCAACAAACGAGGGAAATTCAGTCAATCCTCCCCCAACGACAGACTCGGCGTTAACACTGTTGGAGTTCCCGTTATCAACTGGTGGAACTTGAACATTATTTTCACAGAATCCTCCTTTAAGGTGAACATTTTTAGAGGTTTTCTAAAATGCAGTGAATCCTGGGTACTGAATTGACTTAAAATGTTTCTTTCTTTTAAAAACACAGACATCAATATACTGAATTACAAATTTATTTGATAACTCTAGTCTTGTCAAGTATCACATCCAATCTGTTGTGGTATTGATTTATTGTATAGTGTCTTTGTTCATTTTCATGACTAACTTTGATAACTAATTCCAGACGTCTGCATGTTTTTGCTGTTTTCCAGGACCGGAATCGGCCCTTTGATCCTTTTAACTTGAACTCTTTGGAGAATCCCTTAATGGATATGATAAAGACTGACCATGACAAAGGTAAACCACACCCGGCCGGCGGTCCACCAGTGACTATTGCCGATATTATATGGAGGAATCATTTTGCAGGTTAGGAATATTCACTCATCTATTGCTATCACATGTTTGTATCTGTTTGTTTGTTTGCTTCATGGGCTAAAATAACTTTTTAATCAGTTGAGACATGGAGCCTTCTCTGCAAAATTTAATAAATTGTTTTTGGGATCTGTGTTGGCATGCTGCAGAACATTTTCAAGCCTTTTTTGTCTTTCTACTGCAGGAGATAATTTAATATTTCTGCAAAGTCTTTCAAATGTGGATACAAAAACCTAACTTGGCACAGATGTTCCCAAAGGCTTGCTTTGAAAAATTTAAGATGGCCGCCATCATAGACTTCATATTTAGAACTATATGAATCAGATATATATTTCTTGTTCTTGTGTTTCCTGTTTCTGGTGGACATTTTCCAAGATGGCAGCCATGGTTGTCATTGAAAATAAACATTTGCACTAAAATTGACAGTAGTTATTATTGCCAGTGGTGGGCACAGCTAACCAAAAGTTAGGTTCACTAACCACTAATTCACTAAACAAGAATCTTGGCTCACATATAAATAAAAATTAGCAGCAGCTAATGCTAAACTGCTAAACACAAAATAGCAGTAGCTACTGAATGCTAGACAAAAAGTAGCAGAAGCTAATGCTAAACTGCTAAACACAGAATAGCAGTAGCTACTGAATGGTAGACAAATAGTAGCAGAAGCTAATGCTAAACTGCTAAACACAAAACATGTTGTGTGAAGAAACAGCAAAGTCCTCAGTTTCTGATTTTGCTATATGTTATTGATTTGAAGTTGCATGAACATGATTAGCAAAGTAGAAAGTGACATAAAGTTCATACAAGTCATGAAAATGGGTCACATTTGTTTCAATAATTGTTTTAAACAACTCAAAAATGGCGGCCATCTTGAAATTTAAGTGGCTAATGTGAAAAACACAGGTCTGAACAGGCTGATTTTTATGATCGTTTCCACACTTGAACAATTTGTACAGTGATCTTCTGCACTCTTTTTGATTGTTCATAGAAATATATTGCTTATTTACAGCTTCAAAAATAATATTTGAACTGATTCATCATAAAAACAAGAATCCGTCTTCGGTCTTCTTCTTAGGGCGAACTCATTGTTTTTCCAGCTCTGTCGTCCATTGTACGAACCAGGATGAGGCCTTGTGAGGTTAGCTTTTTGCTCTCATCCTAACAATGGAAAAGTAAAGGTGGGAGGGGTGCGCCCGTGTTTTTCCCGTTTACAGACTGCGTTATTTCCAGGCCTGTACTGAGTGAACATTGTTGGGACAGAGTGATCTTCAGGGCCCCCGCTATCTGCTTCACGGGAACTGTGTCGTAACGTCCCGCAGGGCCGTGTTTGTCGTGTTTGTCGAAGCACGACAAACACAGAGGGAGATATGAGGAAAGCCAGGCAGGCTTGGCGTTTTACCATCAGCTGAGCGTTTCCCTGCATGCTTCGCTGTGTTGTCATAATGCAGAAAGCAAGGTGCTGCAGAACGCTCCTCCACCCTGCTGGCAGAACCGCTCGCCTTTTGAGTCGGGCCCGGCTTCCAAGCAGGAAACATTGTGGTTAATATGGAGAATTTAAACTGTTAAAGTAAAGCTGGTCGATTTTATAGAATAGGATTTAAGTAAATAATCCCTTCACTGCCATTTGTTCCAAAAAGCAGCTGGATTTTTAGTGAGAAATGATCAGTAAACTAGTTACATTTACTTCAGTAACTTTTTTGAAAATATTTTTAGTTTTACTTGAGTAATTTTATTATGAAGTATCGCTACTCTTGAGTAAAATTTCTGGTTTCTGCCGTTTTTGTTAAAGTTTCATAAGTTTTTTTTATTGAAAGAAACAGATTTGGAAACCTTTTTTTGCCTGATTTTGAAACTGATAATCATCAATGTTGACTGGTATGAAACACTCATATCATGACAAAAGCATATCGTCCAGCCCCAATTTCAACAAATATTAGCGTTCTCTGTGAATCTTTTGACCATAAACCATAGAAAACAAATAATTTCAAACTTACACCCCCAGTGTTTGTGTAATCACACTACTCTGCAATTACATAAATCCTTTCGTAAAGTTACCTTTGTTTATTGTAACTACCATTAACCATGTTTTTATTTTGGTAGGTTTCTTGTTGAGGTAACTATGGTAACAGAGTGCAGTTCTACCTGGAAAAATAAATTAAATTTTAGCTTCAGTTGAGATGGGAACAAGGTTAGTAATGAAATGTTGACATAAGTGACTGCTGTATTAATGGAAAGAATTGTACTAAAGTAATTAGCTATGTATAGATTATGTATAGCTAATAGCTAACGTAGCTAAAAGCTAACGTTTGTTGACGTAAAGGTTTTGGCCTTTACATGCTGACATACATGCTCATCATGGTCTGAGTTGTAGCTAATGATGCCAGTAATAAAATCCTGGTAGTTTTCCAGAGACTTTCCTCCAACCTTCAGGGTTGAGTCTGCTGCTGTTGCTGCAGAGAAACGGCTCACAGGCGGAAAACCGCCAGTCAAAACCAATTAATGCAATAGACCCGGTTTTGCATTCCTAACTGAACGGTTACCACCCACCTCCATCCCATCGCTGACATTTCTCACATACTTCTCATTGTGCCTGGAATAGCTGCTCTTCCTTTTGTGTTTTATGAGTCAGAGAGAGGGAGGGAGGGAGAGAGGGAGGCGGGTTGTAAAAGATGAAAACTCACCTGAGCTGTAATGTGGGTAGAAATCAGTCGGTCGGCTTCGTGTATGGAGAACAATCAATGGTAACACTTTATTTGAAGGGGTGTGAGTAATACTGACCACACTCTGTCATAATCATGATATAACACCTGTCTTTGTAAATATTTGACAGAAGTGTCAGACATTAAATAATACCACTTTTAGTGCAACGTTGACACTTTTAATTGTCTTTTAATACTTTGCTTGAATAGTGTCATTATTTACCAAATAATGGAAAGTTGACACTTTTAATTGACTTTTAATGCAACTTTGAACTAAAAATGTCATTATTCACCAAATGACACTTCATGACAATCAGAATTGAGTAGTAACTAATTACATTTACTTAAGTATCTTTTTGAAAGAAGTACTTTTAGTATGCTGTACTTTTACTTTTATTTGAGTAATTTCATTACGAAGTACTTTTACTCTTACTTGAATAAAATTTCTGTATTTTCTACCCACTGAATGAAAAACATTTTTTAATCAGAAATCCCCCAGACACAGACACACACTTGCAGTTTTTAGTAAAGTTTAATAAGTTTTTTTTTAATTGAGAAAAACTGATTTGGAAAAAAATTTTTTTTTAAAGTTTGCAAATTTTTGTTACTTATACGAATTACTGTCTCAAAATATAAAAATTTTCACTTAACTCTATAATTTGGTCCATCTGGTGATGTAATTTTTAAATATCAAATGGCATTTTTGATAGACTTTTTACCAAATACCTTTTTACGCTTGAGTAATTTATCAAACGAATACTTTTTACTTTTACTTGATTAAAAAATATGTTGTAGTAGTGTTACTCTTACTTTACTGCAGTTTTTGTGTACTCTGGCCAGCTGTTGTGACAGCAGTCATAAACATTCATGAAGACTCGTTCATGTTTATGACGATGTCATGTTAATTTTATTCACACATCTTCACATAAAGTCTGAATCGACTTGTGTTGATTATGAGAGGCGCATTGTGTTGCATCTGATCTTTGAGACTTTCTGAAAGCTCCCAGTTTGGGTTTGGGTTGTGTATATGTGAACAAACAGCCCTTTTTAACTCCAGCACTACACACAAACACACACACACACCCTCACACACACACGCCTCTTATCTCAGGCTGTCCAGTCAGCAGATGTGTGACGGTGCGTCTCTCAGCGCCTGCCGTCACGAACCACAGGAGGCAGGAGTGGTAGGTCTGCTCTGACTCAGCTGCTCTCACTCACACGTCATAAAAGAGGAGCTCAACGTTAACCTTAAGTTTGCTGCAGATTATGTTTTTTTTTAACAAGGTAGTTTTTCAAAATTATTGGTTAAAGAGAGGATGTATTATGCAAAATGTGAGTTTTGCATATTTTTGTACTTTAATTTGGGGTCAACTGCTTTTAAAAACAACCCGATTGTTTAAAAAAGAAAAACACGCAGCCGTTTTTTGGCAATAAGTTTATGTTTTTTTATGTCTGGAAAATGAGCCGTTTCAAAAACCTCTGCAATGTAACAGGGGCTGCCTGTTACCTAGCAACCCCAGCAAAGCCCAGCCCTTTACCTAGCAACCCCAGCAAAGCCCAGCCTGTTACCTAGCAACCCAACTTAAGTTCCAGTATGTTTGGTCAGCTGGTTTTACTGTTGTGTGCGCTGTACAACGGCTACTGGAAAAGACAAGTGTTTTCTCCGGGATTTACCATCCAGAAACCACAGAAACGTTTTGGTTGTGCAGGAGTCTCTACTAATGCTTTTCAAAGATGTATGGTTGTATAATTGCTCATCTGTTTGCGAGCATTTTCACGTGTGAGTGTAAACGTTGAATTGGGGCATCTTATTTGTATTTCAACTGACAAAAAAACTCTAAAACATCTCAATCTGAAAGGAGCTTAAAGTTGGCAGAACCAAGGAGACTACAATTTTATTTAAGAAAAATTTTGTAAAAAAAATCTCAGAAATCAAAATTTTCTAAAGGAAATTTTTGACATTTAAAATTCTTTAGTCAAATTTCAAATATCAATCTAAAAAATATTATTTACTTTTATTATAATTTTTTTGTGCAATTTAACTTTTTTTTCTAGAAAATTTTGAGATTTCTCTCAAAATTCCTGTGTTTTCTTTTGGCAAAAAATTTCCTGCTATTTTAAATTTGCATGTTTGCTGTATTCAAAGAAATACACCTAGTTTTCAGTTTGTTTTGGGTTTGATTGAACACATTTATTTTCAGTAAATTAGGGTTACTTTCTTTCAAATCATTTGCTATATTTAGTCAAATTTAAGACAGAATAAAAGCTGATTCGGATGCAGCAAAGTTGGCTTTTCAGTAAAAGTCCCTGGATAAACTTGGTTATAAGAATACAAATACTTTGTGTTGTACTTTACATTTTTTTTGTGTAAAAAAATTATGCTGGTAATTTTCACCTTGATTACAAATTAATTAAATTAAATATCCATCTACATCAATGGGCCAAATTTTTTAAATCATTTTTGAACTGCAAAGAACTTTGTGTTTTTGGGCCGGATGAACTGAGTCACAGCTTAAGCGAGTTGTTGGGGAAAAGCAAACAGTGACACTGGCTTGTTGTGGTTGCTGATGGGGCCACCGATCGACGGAAAACATGAATTTCATGCACAGCAGCGGCTTCATGAGTAACGATCTATTTAAGTAACAACTTGGTAACAACTGGATGTTCCACTACTGCGTCATTTTCAATTAAATTCACTGCAGGGAAACAAGCGTCTCGATTCAGAAAACGGATCCTCGTTCCCAAGGGTCAATGTTCAATCGACAGGTTGGATTTGACCCCTTAAACTTTTCAGCTGATATAATTAACACAGTACGAAACAATTTCATGTACTTTAAACTGCCTGTAATGACTTCACAGAGATAAGATGATGCATTTATTGGTTGTGTTAAAGGTCGAAAGCAACAGCTTCATCTGAGTGAGTTGGCCGTAGCTGCTGTTAGCATGACTTGGCTTCTCCAGTTTAAAAACAAGTCTGGGCTTGTTTCTTATGTCTTTTTGAAATGATGTCTGCTGTTTATCCAGATTTCACACAACATAAATGCATTTAAAAGCTTATCTAAGGTTAAGCAGGATTCATGAAAGTCTTTCTTTTTATTTAGAAAATACATAAGGATGCTTTTAATGTAATAACTGGATATACAGTTGATCTGGCACAATTAGTTAATTTATTTAATTTTCTTTGCATTACTGTAATCTTTAAAAGACCTTTAAGTGTGCTTGTAATTATTTTGCGGTGACTTGTTGAGTTGATTTTGAGCTTTAATGATGCTTTTTACCCATTGATTGTCCTCTTTGTGGTCTGTAGTCTTGTTTATTCAGATGGCTTGGCTGCACATTTCTGCGTTGACATAAGAGCATTGACAGGAGGTTTTTATTTTTGTCTCCTGCTAATCACAGCTATTATTTATTTCCACACCTTGCTCTCGACACACCCGTAACTGCAACTGGGATTTTCCTTCCGAGATGTTAATAGGGCGGTTTAATGGCGCAGAATGAAGTTGGATTTCAGAACGCCTTCACACCCAGCTTAACCTTCATCCAGGCTAACTATTATTAGCGACACTTGCTGATTACATTAACATTTGTCTGCATATTTTAGGCATTTGGACTCCAAACAAACATGAATATGAACATATATTGGACAGCTCTGTTTCCACTACTTTCACGCACATGGCAGCCATGTTTGTCTGATCTTTACTGAAACTACTGTATCATAAAGGTTTTTGGTCGGGTCCCCCTACAGGTCTGGAGAACTACTGGTTGATGGAGGGAGTTTGCAACATTTCATAGTTTCATAGTTATAAAGTACTTCACAACTATGAAACTATGAAGTAGTTCATAAAGCTAGTCACATGTGAAAATGGCTGCAAACAGATGTGCAATAATCCAACAGTACATCTTTGAAAAGCATCGGGGAAACCTGCTGGTCAACCAACAAGAATGCATCAAGTGGTTTCTGAATGCTAAGTCAACAACAAAATGCTTGTATTCTCTAGAGTAAAAACAGCTGACCAAGCTGTTGGAACTCAAGTTGGGTTGCTAGGTAACGGGCAGAACTCTTCTGGGGTTGCTAGGTAACAGGCGGAACTCTTCTGGGGTTGCTAGGTAACAGGCGGCCCCTGCTGATTTGTGATGTTACAATCCAGAGGTTTTTGAAACGACTCATTTTCCAGACACCAAAAAACATGAACTTAATGCCAAAGAACGAGGGGGTGGATCAGTAGAGATCCAAATGGTAGTACAAAAATGTAAATTTAGCATTATATGGCCCCGTTAAAAAGTAAAAAGAAAGAACCAGGACAGCCACCCTCAGATCCAACTGGGTGCCTGACGGGGAAGCTGTTGAGCCAACAGGGACATGGATGGCGTCTCTTGAGCCGCCGCTGCTGGAGATGTTGAGAATAGCTCACAGAGGAAATGTCACTGCAGCAGCGGCATCCCCCCACCCTGCCAATCAACTCCTCAGGGGAAGCAGATGGCACAAGCCCAGAGTTATTTAAAGCCTTCAGGAAGGCAACTGTCTCCCTGTGTCACCCAACATGACTAATGCAGACGGAAAGGCAATCTGTATGTTGTTGGGACAATTGCCACTTCACTGATCAAAGCAGTCTTCTGCTTTGAATGCAGTGGCGTTGGGTTAAAGTTCACAACCTGCGTTGATTCTCTCCAGCCGCTCAGATGTTTTGAGCTGAAACAAACAGACCACCCACACGTTTACCAATATGTGGTTCTGCTCTGCTGCTTCCCGGGGCTCTTGAACTTGGGCAGCAACCCGGTGCGACCCGCAGACGTCGGGCCGGTGAAATGGGAAGGGATCGGCTGGTCGGAGAACCTTCTGGAGAGTTAAATAACACGCATCATGTGGTGTTTTCGTCATGCGGTGTTTACATCTTTCTGATTCAGAAAAAGTGTGACACAATCTGTTTCTGTGTGGAACACATCCATGCATTCATAGGAGCCGGTGGCTGCAGGTGGAGGCTTGTCTGCCTTCACTAGCCTGGATTATGGGGCTGGAAACAGGTGGAGCTCATCTGGTTTCAGACTTGCAGTTAGCAAGTTGGGTAGTAACTAATTACATTTACTCAATTACATTTACTTAAGTAACTTTTTTGAAAAAACATACTTTAATTAGTGCTTTTACTATGCTGTATAATTTACTTTTACTTGAGTATTTTTATTATAAAGTATTTCTACTCTTACTCGAGTAAAATGTCTGGATTTTCTACCCACTGAATGAAGAACACCCCGCCTCTCGCCCGGAACGTCAGCTGGAGTTAGGAACCATCTCCTCTGACCCCACTAGGGACAAGAGTGTAAGAAAATGGATGGATGGATGAAAAACAAACGTGTTTTAATAAAAAATTCACCAGGCACAGACACACACCTGAAGTTTTTGTTAAAGTTTCATACGTTTTTTTTATTGAAAGAAACCAATTTGGAAACAGTCTTTTGCCTGATTTTGTTATTTTTTGTTACTTGTATAAATTATTGTCATTTTGGTCCTTAAAGTACCAAAATTTCCACTTAACTTAATGTTTTGATCTTTCTGATTACGTAGTTTTTGAATATTAAGTGATTGAAAATTTGGTCTGTAACTCTCTACCTGAGTAGACTTTTTTTTTTTTTTACCAAATACCTTTTTACTCTTGAGTAATTTCTTGGACGGCTGCTTCTAACTTTTACTTGAGTAAAAATATGTTGAAGTAATTATACTCTTACTCGAGTACAATTTTTGGCTACTCTACCTCTGCATTATTACAAGAGGCTCATCTCAATGTTGTCATAATCCATCTTCTGTGAGGAAATCCTAAAGTTTTGTAATCACACTTTGAGTGTCTCCTTCAAAGACTAATTATGTCACAGTGACGTGACGAAGACCCCTCCAGACTAGCTTGGTGTCCTTCGCAGACCACCATATGCGGGTTGGAGGGGAGATTTTTGTTCTTGTAACAGTGGCGGACGAAGCCGGAGTGTAATATAGTTTTAAATTAAAGTATATTAAAATCTGGTATTATAAAAGTTAAAAACTTAAAGCAGTTGTGCTGTCTCAACTGATTCTAAAAACAGCCCAAGGGCTTTAAAAAAACCACCCAGACGTTTTTTAGTTTGTGGTAATAGCTTAAGGTTTTCTGAAAAATGAGCTTCCTGAATGTTGAGTCACAATTGACGGGCACTCCGCCGTTACCTAGCAATCCAAGCAGAACTCCTGCACATTTGGCATCTGGTTTTACTGCTGTACAATGGCTGCTGGAAAAGACAAGCGTTTTGTTGCTGACTTTCCATCCAGAAACCACTTGCTGTATTATTGTTTGTTGTGCAGGAGGCGATGCTACTTTGCAAAGATGTATGGTTGTATAATTGCTCATCTGGTTGCAACTAATTTCATGTGCGAGTGTAAACATTGAGTTGGGAACCGGATCAAAAATACGTAGTAAGATTTTATGCTTTTGCTGTGTAAACAGGCTGATTCTCTCCTAAACCAGGTTGCCAGGTGTATTTTTCTTTCCGTTTTCCAAATGTTACGTCAGAGACAGATAATCAGGAAGGTCTCCCATTTAGACATCTTACACCACCTGCTTTCCATGAAAGCACTGACAGATGTGTCCATGTGAGACGGGGACATTGTCCCTGGTGAGATCCTATCCCTTTACCTGCTTTTGTCTGGGTGAGCGTATCAGATATGGGACACCAGGGTTTCCTGTTTCTCTTGTCTGCGATTGGTTAATTTGCTCCATGTCGGTTCATTTCTGCACGTTTTTTGTAATTGAGGATCAAATAAAGATTGTAACAGTTTCTTATGTTTCTTTAACAGGGCGGATTGGACTCAACTTTCACCATCCTGGAGCAGAACACATATTGCCCCTGAATAGTAAGTCCTATTAGTTTTACTGGTAATTCTGAGTTAAAGTTAAATTGCGTAATGAGTAATGCGTTTTGGATTCCTTAGCACCATAACTCAGGGGTGTCCAAATACGGCCCCGGGGGCCAAATGTGGCCCCTGGAAACATTTTGTGTGGCCCTGCTACCACAATTCAATAATTACCCAAGTCCAGCACAGGAGATTAATGCTGATGGAGATTTTTTGTTTTGTTACAAATAAATTAAAAATGTTTGTTGTTTTGCATTTTGTTTTTGCACATCTATGTAGCGACTGGTACTCAAAAGCAGACTTTGGTGCATGAAAATCTGCTTTTAATTTATTAAACCCGGCTAAATATATCAAAATTTCATACAAAAAGTGACAAGAATCCGCTTTTTATAGCTGAGAAGTTTTTATTTTTAGTATTTTTTCCCAAAAACAGACAATTTGGATGCCTTCCTTTTAATTTTTGGGGATACGTTGATTGATTTACACAACAATTTTAACAAAAGTCTTCTTTATTATTTTAATTATTGTAAGCTCAGTTTTTTGTTTAGCAGGTAAATTCTGTATTTTTTGGCCCATCTGACAAAAAGTTTGGACACCCTGCCATAAACGTAGGAGGACAGACCTCGGGTCACTGTGGGAACCACACTTGACTCTGGGAATAGCTCCTCCAAAAATACCCCCACATGTAAAACTAGTTTGCCCCTCTGTGACCGAACCAGAGCCAGGAAGGAAACCCAGCTGGATCCAAACCGCGGCTGTAGCCGTCCAGGCCTTGGAGCTGCAGTATGTAACTTTTATAAAATAAAAATTTTGTTTTTCTACTCATTTGTTAAAATTGTCACTATTTTGTGACAGTATATGAGACAAATAATCTGTGAAAAGATCGATTTCCTCCACCTCCTTCCTGAGCTACTATTGCAAAAACAACCAATCAGAGCCAGGAGGCGGGGCTTAGCGGCTCGTTTTCTCATTTTAATTTATTGTGATTAATCTCTTATTGCGACATGTTTATTTGGGTTGATGACCTTCCACTTGAGGTGCACCTATGTTAGTAATGCTCTAGTTCAGGGATGTCCAAAGCGTGGCCCGGGGGCCATTTGTGGCCCTTGACAGCATTTTGTTTGACCCCTGACCACAAGTCAAGAATGGTAAAAAATTTTGGCCAGCAAAGCAGAAAACAATTAGTGACGCCGAAATATTTGGAAATCATTTTCCTTTTAATAAGATTTTCCACAAAAAAAGCTTATTGTTGAGCAGAAAAAAAACAAACTATTTTATTTTTCTAATTATTTTAATTCAATGACTTGTTATCCACCAGTAATGTAAATTTTCCCATTGTGGCCCCTGGGGGAAAAGGTTTGGACAGCTTTGCTCTAGTTTCTACTTTGGGCTTGTCCAGTTGGGGTTTTGGTTTTCTGGGCCCCATTTTCTCTTTTATCCACTCAAGATCTTCTAAACGTGTCAGGGACGAACGTCAGCTTTTAGGAATTCCTGCTTCATTTCCTCCCGTTAGCGCCGAGGCGCCACGCTGTGCGAGAATCTCCGGGGACGGTGCGTTCGTTTCTTCCAAAGAGAAGAAGAAAACATGCGGCGGTCCTCCTCTCTGAGGTTTTTTGTTGTTGCGGTTCGTCTCTGACTTCAAACCCGCGGCACCCAGGAGGGATCACCCAGATTTCCTTTCCCTCCCAGGCAGCACACAGTTTGGAGTTTGTGCTTATTCCTAACCCCTCTCCCTCGTGGCTTGCATTGTCTCCGCCGCTGAGGCATCTCATGCTTTCCCAGCCCGGAACGCTCTCTGTTTCTGTCTGGTTGCTAGGCGACTTTGTTTATGCTGAGGCCAGGCGGTGAAAGGGCGATGCTGCAGAGAGACTTCCCAGGTTTCTCTAATGAAAACTTAGCCAGGCAGAAGAGACAATACAGTCAGATAGTGGAGGTCTGACAATGCCAAGCCGCTTATTGGTTTTTGAGGAGACAAGTCTGCTATTGTGGCCAATGAGTTAAGGGGTACAGGAGGATCTGCTCCCCCTGCTGTTTGTTGGCATTTAACTTCTTCTGTGCTTTAATGTTCAAACAGCAGGATTTCAGGTTTTATCTGTAAAGGTGACCTATTATTTCTTCTTGAACAGGTTAGGATTGCTCTATGTTTGATACAGAACATGTTCGTTACATATTTTTGCACAAAATCACTCTTTGATGATGAGATTTTAGTCTGGTCAATTCTGCCCATCATATGTTTTAGGGACTTCTGTCACGTTAAATCCGAATAAGCTGCTGCTTTGCATTTTCAACTCAGTGTGAAAATGCGAACAGATGTGCAATTATACAACCGTACAGTGCTTTAATAAGACAAACAAAGACTCTTTCCATGAAATCAGTCAGTTCCATACACTCACACACAAAAAAAACATTCCAGCAGCCGTTGTAAAGCACATCCAGCTGACCAAATGTGCTGGAGTTGCAATTGTGTTGCTAGGTGATGAGTGGAACTCTGCTGGGGTTGCTAGGTAACAGTGCCTGCTGATTTGTGACTTTACATTCTGTAGGTTTTTGAAATGGCTAATTTTCCAGACATTAAAAAAAATAAATTAATTTATTCCCAAAAGCCATCTGAGTGTTTTTTTATTTTATTTTTATTTTTATAAGTGCTTGTGCTGTTTTTAGAAGCAGTAGAAACCCAAATAAAAGTATAAAAATGTGCAAAATTGAAAATATTCTAAAACATTTTACCATTCCTGTTATGTTTGTATTATGTTATGGCTGGTGCACATTAATTAATCGTCAGTTAATCGATAAGATCGATCAACTTTAGATTAACTCGTTACACTACAAAAACACAAAACCTTACCAAGTACTTTTTGTCTCATTTCTATTGGAAATATCTTTGTTTTGTCTTAAATCAAGTGTACCAACTTAAAAGTAACTTATCAGCACAATGCAGAAACTTGTTTTAAGTAAATAATTCCTTGATATTGATGAAAAATTACTTATTCCATTGACGTCACTTATTTCTTAATTGTTACCTAGCAACGCCAGCGAAGCCCAGCCTGTTACCGAGCAACCCAGTTTTAGTTCCACTGGCAGATTATTTCACCTAAAACATGGGGAAATTGTCGTGTTACCAGTAAATTTATCTGCCAATTGAACTAGTAAATTTTTATTCATGTTAAGGAATTACTTACTTAAAACAGACTCTTCTAAGTTTTGTCTCATTTCAAGTGTAATTAGATATTTGCAGTAGAAACTAGACTTAAAATACTTGGTAAGATTTTGTGTTTTTAGTGTAATTGATCATTTGAATCCCCAGAGTGAGCTAGAAAACACAAATTTGCAGTTAGAATTGATATTCTTTTATTTTATTCATATTGCCAAGTCAAAGCAATTACATCATCTCGCATGTGACTGCTAAAGGTCATGATGGGGTCACATGTGGTCTCTGTCCAGTTCAAACTGTCCGCTTGTACCTTACCACCAGCCGGCCACATTCATACACCATCGGGAAGTTTCCACTCTCACCTGGCCTGCTCCATCTGACCCGTCGACCAGCTCTTAATATTTCACCGCAGCGATGGTAATGACTAAACCGGCCCAGCAGCAACGCCTCTTTATGGCCTCATTTGTGAATATTCACAGAAGATTAGCAGGAAGTGCAGCGATTGCAGGTTCATTAAACTCGGATCACAATCACCGGGGCTGTGCGGCCGTGCATAATGCTGCTGCGCCTCTGTTGCCAAGGCAGGTGCAGCAGGTTTACGGAGGACCGATCCTGCCATCTTTAATTCATTTAGGAATTTAGATTCTATAGAATTAGTTTGAAACTGTTGTAACTGGGGACGCACCGAGTCACTTTTGTCACTGCCGATATCTATATCTGAGGTTAATAACAGAATGTATACAGAAAAACAGTGCTCAACTAAAGTGTTTCTTAAAAAACCCCACAGAAATAAATGTACTGAATTACAATTTTATTTGCTACATTTAAATACATGTAAAAGGAACTTTAATTTGTCCAATAAGTGCAATTAAGAATATAACAGCTAATGCAAAATAAATAATAAAGAAACTGAAGCTGACAAAAACAATAGGATGACTACCTTGGTCAACCATGTAAAAAATAAATTGCAACAAACCTTTCAAATAGTTCATAAAGTGCAATTATGAATTCTAAATATAATGCAAAATAAACATTAAACCATAGAACTAGACTGAATAGATCTACCATTATGGATTGGGCACATTGTCACTGATACCCGATCTAGGATTTTTTTTCAATATAGGTACAGAAATTAATATCTGATTGGGGAATTTCTACCAAAAATGCAGATGGACATTAATATTCCGTAAAAATATTTAATAAATACAAAGATGTATATAACCGAAAATATATCAGTGTGTAAGAAATAAAAAAACAAAACCAGTTAAATAATTTGTTTTAAGTAAATTTGGTGATAATAAGTATGAAAGGAAGAGAGGGCTTGAAATAAATAAACAAAAGATAAATATATCAGTTTTGATTAAAAATATGCATTATAGCACAGAAATTTATCAAAGTATAAAAATTAAGACAGAAATACACGTTTACACACAATTATTTTATCAATTGTTAAATCTCTTAATATTTTGTTGCATTTAATGGCACACTAATTTATTTGAAATTATATTAATGAATCATTTCTTTACTGCCATATTATTCCTGACTACGGCAGGATTGGTCCTCCATATACGGAAGAGGACTAGAGCCACTGAAGAAAAATATTTTTTTGACTTTTCTCAGAATTCTGACTAAGTTTGGAATTCAGATTCTTTTCTGAGAATTTATCCTTTTTTTAAAGAATTCTGTCATTTTTTCTTTTTTTTCAAATTTATATCAATAAATTTTGATATATTTCTCAAAAGTGACTTTTTTTTTTTACAGAACTGACTTTTTTCTCAAAATTTTTTACTTTTTCTCAGATTTCTACCTTTAAACCCAGAATTCTGCCTATTTTCCCAATTATGAATTCTCAAAATTATGTCTTTTCTAAAATTCTAACTCAATCCTAACTTCAAACTCAGATTTCTGAATATTTTCTAAAAATTCTGACTCTTTCTCTCTAAATTGACTGTTTTTGCAGAACTTTGACCTTTTGTCAGTATTTCCTGTCTGACGTTTTTCTCAGAAGTTTGACTTTTTATCTCACGGGATTTCTGAGAAATTTCTCAAAATTCTGAGAAAAGTCAGAATTTTTAAAAATTATTTTGTTCAGTGGCACTAACCCTCTTCCGTATCTTATTCCCCGTGGCTGTAATGCCGAGGTTTAGGCGCGGCCCGCCACTGTTACCTTAGCGATGTTGCTAGTTTGGTTTAGTTGAAGAAAACCCATGTCTCTGTATTTTCTCCCTTCCCTTGTTCCCTCTCTCCTCTCCATGGCGCTGTCAAGCAGGCCGGAGCTATGGCCGCCGACGAGGTAACGTGTTCTGCTTCCTGAGCCGGCCATGTTTTTTCCTTTTCTTTTTTTTTTTTTTGCAAAGAGGCTGATTTGTTTTTGGGGTGTCTAATTGTGGTGTCACTTCGTGGCTTTCATCTGTGCTGTGGTTGAATGGAATCATGCTAATTTTGACACTTTGTTTTCCATCTTGTGTCTTTAATCAGGGAGGGGGCGAAAGGTCATCGGTTCTGCTTGAGTTAATCTTGTGTCGGGCGCTGAGTGGGGAGAACGAATCTGCAATCTTTGAGTCGGCCTTAAATAAAAACAATGACAAACTAAACTCTTAATCATGTAATCTTTTTGTTTGGACTGATTCCTAAAAATGTCAAAATAAGAAATGATCTTAAGGGATCTTCCAGTTTGGCTTGATGTGCTTTTTGTGTTTCTTCATTAAGAAGGAAAGCTGCTGTGTGACGCAACATTTCCATCCTGCAGGGATTCGAGCTTTGCAGCAAATAATCAAATCAAATTTTATTTGTACAGCACATTTCAGCAGCAAGGCATTTCAAAGTGCTTTACATCATATCAAACACAGAAACACAAAGCAACATGAAATCAACAATCAAAACACGACATTAAGTTAAAGTTCCATCAATAAATTTGTAATTGATTACATTTCAAATACAATCCTAAACAGGTGGGTTTTTAGTCGAGTTTGCATCCATAAAAGGTTTATCTGTTACACTCCTACTGTGTTATATGGAACAAAATACCTGTTGCTATTTTTATTCCCACTCACAATCACACAGTTTAAAACGATGTAGATGCATTTTAATGGGCTTCTGGCACCAGGCTCCGTACACCGGGCTGCATAATGATCTGATAATTAGAAATAAAGTTGTAGTTCAGGCATAAATCTGCAGTAAAAACTCACCGTCTCTTCACACTCTTACTTCACGCTCTCTTTACCTCCCCACTCCTCCTCCTCTCTGTCCATCTTTTCTGCTGTTCTTTTCACTTTTACGCCCCGTCCAGGTCGTTCCTGTCTTTTCCCCTTTGAGGATGGTTTCCTTGACGACGGCCACGGTGACCCCTCCCTGACCCCAGGCCTGAACTCGCCGACCCGCTGTCAGAACGGCGAGAGGATGGAGCGCTACTCCAGGAAAGTGTTTGTCGGAGGTCTTCCTCCCGACATAGATGAAGGTAAAGGATTTTTTTTTTCTTATTTTGTATTTTTTATTTTCATTTTTTGCAGCAAGTTTCACCCTGATGCATATTTTGCTCCTTTTTCCCAGTTGGAAACGTCCCAGAACACGCTGTAGTTGTGACTTTTTGCCTGTTACAGTCACGCTGACATTTATCATCTCCATTTAGGGGCACATTGACACTACACTGCAAAAAAAAATACCCTCCTAAAACAAGTTAAAAATACAAAAAACCAAAACATTTTTACATGTAACTAGTACATTTGGTCAATATTCAAGAATTGTTGACCTAAAATATCTTGTTAAATTGTTTATTTGGTCTTTTTTCAAGTGTAGTAAGATATTTGCACTAAAAACTAAATGAAAATACTTGGTAGGATGTTGTGTTTTTGCAGTGTAGCATTAGTTTTCTACACAAGAGCCACATCTCAAATTGGTTCATGCACTTTAAAACCTTGATCATTTTTGTCCAACAATCAACTTCTAATTTTTGGTTGTTACTAATTGTACTTATAGACCATGTTACAACAGTCTGTTTTTATATTCAATATGGATGATGGTACATAATGTGTACAATCGGCGCTAAGTAACTTTTCAGCAAAATATTGGAGTTTGCTTTAAGTAAATAATTCCTTATAATTGATGAAAAATAACTACTTCTATCGGCAGATAAATTTAGAGATAATCTGGGGAAAATGTTTTGTTACAAGTGAAATAATCTGCAAGTGGAATTAGAACTGGGTTGCTAGGCAACGGGCTGGGCTTGGCTGGTGTTGCTAGGTAACGATTGTGAAATAAGTGAACTAATCTGCAAGTGGAATTAGAACTTTTTCTTCAATATTTAGGAATCATTTACTTAAAATAGGCCTCTATATTTTGCTGAAAAGTTACTTGTAAGTTAGTTTTGTTTTATTTAAAGTGTATTTAGATATTTGCAATAGAACCTATATTAAAATACTTTGTCTGATTTTGTGTTTTTGCAGTTCATCACCTTGTTTAACTTAAAAGAGGCCCGTTTACTTTCATATGTTTAAGAGCATGCTCTACTGAGTAAAGGCGCATTACGTGCTCCGTGGCGTTTCCACAGCCCGATTCAGCCCATTTCATGTTTAATGCAGCGGCTGCTTGCCTCCAGAACCGGGGCAAATAAAGAAAAACAACCCTCCTCAACGTGGCGTTTCGCTCCACATCGAGTTCTTGTTTTCAATGCCGTATGAGAAAACTCATCGCATTTCACATTTTCTTCTCTTTGTTTTTCCCCCCACAGATGAAATCACCAACAGTTTCCGCCGCTACGGGCACCTGGTGGTGGATTGGCCCCACAAAGCTGAAAGCAAATCCTACTTCCCACCTAAAGGTAACAGCAGGTTGTCCCGCCTTGCGCTCATCATAGAGATGCGTATCAATAAATATCGCTGTGGGTGTATCGTTTGCAGAGACTCGTATTGCTCAGCGGTACGCCGCTCAAGCTGGGCGGCGATGCAGGTTTCAGTTTCCTACAGGAATCCCTCCTGTAGGATTTAACTTTCCAGCTGGAGTTTGGATTCAGGATCCGTTTCCTGAGAAGCTGGGAACAAAAATGTTTCTTTTACGTTGAGATTGTGTTTGTTTTTTGCTATGAAGGAGTATTGAGCCCACTGTAGATAAATTTTAAAAAAGGAGTAAATATCCACCAAAAAGACTCAGAAAATTTTCGATTAATCTGATAAATTTTCTAGAAAAAACAAAGTCAAAAATGTGGAAATTTATTCCTCCCTTTTGATTGTCAGAGATTTTCTAGAAAAAAATATGGTTTCAAGTTTAAAGTTTTTGACCTTCGGAAATTTTCTGAGCTTCAAAACTTTTAGATGTTTGACCCGTTGAACTCAGAACGTTTCACTTTTTTCCAGAAAATTTGTGAAATCTCTAAATTTCTGAATTTTTTGGGCAATTTTTTAACCTTTCAAACTCTTTTGCTGACATTTCCACATTTTCTTTTTTAGAAAATTTATGAAATTAATCTCAACATTTCTGAACTTTCTTCTAGCAAATTTTCAACCTTTCAAATTTGGAAATTTCCACCTTTTTTCTAGAAAATTTCTCAGATTATTATGATTTCAAAGATTTTTCCTGGAAAGTTTCTGAGACTAACCTCAGAATTTCAGATTTTTTTTTGTTTTGTGGTAAATTTTCAACTTTTGGATGTCAGACATTTCTGTTTTCTAGAAAATTCTTGAGATTAATCTAAACATTTCTGAGTGTTTTGGTTGAAATTTGCCCATTTTTGTCCCATCTGCCATTGCCCTAATATGGTGTTGTTATTATTGCTCTTTAAGCTTCTGTGCTGCTCCTTTTTGCTTTTATCTATAGTTTGTCTCATATTATGAATCTACTCTGGAAACATTTGGCATTCCATCAGCAGATGGTAATACGCTGCGTCTGGAGGACCTGTGAATATCTCTGCCAGTTTTTCCTCTCCCCACTATTTTTACCTCCTTTTTTTTATTCTCAGAGGGATTATTTTGAATCACCTCTTGTAATCCAAGAGGGGGGGAATGCGGCATCCTTTTAGGGGAATGAATGAGTTTATGGCAGCCAGAGGACGCCGCCATGTAGGGAAGGAGGCGGATGGGTCCGCTCATCTGTGCAGTGTTCATCTCTCGTTTCTGAAACTTCCCGTTCAGCGTCTCGCTCGCCGTTTTATCCGGCCAGCCATCTTGGAAAGGTGACAGAAGCCTTGCAGCTCATGGCTGTGGGATTTAGGGCAAAGTGCGTCCAACGCCTGTGGGACTGAGAAATACCGAGCTGTGAAAACATGTCTGACCCCTTAACTGATTTCATCTGTTTTCGCCGTGTTGTGACAAAATAAAAAAGAAGCCGTTTTTAAATAATGACCCATCCAAATCGATTTGTTTAAACTCCCGTCCAGCACTGGATCCAACAGAGTCGTTTACGTCGCCATAGAGGAATTTTGGCTCACTAGTCAGAGTTGGATCCGACTTTGATTAGGCCACTTTTTTGTTTGATCTTTATCTTAAGGTCTTAACGAAGCGAAGAAACCCCCATCAGAGATCAAGCTAAACTTCTTCGTTTGTCCTTCAATTTGAGCAACAGTGAAAAATTATTTATTTTTAAAATCTGACATTTCATTTTTATTCTGTTTAATTCAGATTCAACAAGCAGAACAGATAATCCACATCGTGTCATTATTAAGCTGAATTCATTCAACTTTTTCTCTGCAGTGACGAAGTTTTGAAATCGGGTAACATTTCACCAAATGAAGTGATCAGAAGTTGACAAGACTCTCTGAACATTGCCTGATCCAGCAGACACTCCCCTTTATGGAAGAATAATCCTGCCATCCTCTCTCTGATGGGAATTTTTGTTATGTTGATTGATTTTATTGAGCTCTGCAATATTGTGTAAAGTTGAAACTGAGTGACTGCACCGAATCATCAGGTGTGTGTAATCTGCCAAAATGACAGATGGCTGTCGGAGTTTTTCCATCACCATTTAAAACCCCCCATCAAAGACAGATAGTATTTGATTTCAGTTATTTCGGCATTGTGTGGATATGGTAGTCGACAAGTGGGAAATGCAAAGCAAACCAACTCGTAACTCCAAAACAAACAAATTCGAAAATCAAATGCAACTGAAAATGCTGTGAACAAAAAAATAGACACAATAAGTGGAAACTCCACAAAAAGCAAAAACAACTGCAAACTTGCTCCAGAAAACTGAAATCCTCCAGACCACTAGGGGGAGTAACACTACCTATGTGAACATGCTGGTGTTCTGTAATGCATGCTTGAAAAAGTAAAACGTGAAGTGTAACGTTCTTTTTCTTCCTGTACGTTAAATCTTGACATCCCGTCTTTACCGAGAGTCCCATTTGATTGGTTGGTCGACTCCCCCTAGTGGCCTGGAGGACTTCTGTTTTTGTTTGCAGAGTTTGTCTGTTGCATTTGTTTTTTTTAGTTTTTTAAGTTTTTTTTTTGCATCGTTCATACGTTTGGAGCTCGTTTTCCCATTTGTTGCACCGTTGAATGTGTGATGACCGGGGCGTGCTGTGGTGGCGCAGGGCGTTAGCACGCCCCACGTTTGGAGGCCTTAGTCCTTGACGTGGCCGTTGTGGGTTCGACTCCCGGTCCCGGCGACCTTTGCCTCATGTCTTCCCCCCTCTCCTCGCCTGCTTTCCTGTCTGCCTACTGTTGCAAAACATACGAGCCACTAGCGCCGCAAAAACTCTTACGGAGAAAAAAATGGAAAAAAAGAAAGAATGTGTGATGACTGTCAACGTAGCGTTCTTTTTAGTTTTAGTTTTACTCCATATGTTGGTCTTGGAATATTTCACTAAAATATGTTGTGGAAACTGTGAGATGGGACTTCATGTTCTTTTTGGTTAGAGGTGGTTTTACCTCTCACACTGATGATTTTTTTTCCTGTTATTGTTGAATCATAAATGCTGATCCTAACTGAGGCCTGGAGTTCTTTAGTTCTTGTGATGGGTTACTAATTTCATTTTGCCTGCCGTTCCTTAAAAGGTTCACCACTGTTTCATGTTTTCTCCATTACTGGATAATGGCGCCTGCTGTGGTTCGCTGAAGCCTCTTAGAATTGGATTGGTAACCCTTTCCAGATGGGTCAGTGCATTACCACTTCTGGGTTGGGTCATCATCACAAGGTGGCCCAAAATGCAATTTGACATGTCAAAGCAAAGAAAAGATCTCAGGTTTTATGCAACCAGCAGGTCTTAATTCTCAATACTGGATATCATTTTTTTTGCTCGGTTCTTTATACTACGAGTTAAATTCAACTGTAGTCAAACTTTGCTCTGCGATGCGCAGAAGAAGAATGTAGATTTCACACTTCAGCGCTCTGTTTATGTAATAACGGCGCCACCTATGGATTGATTTTAACGTATTTCGGCCCACCTTATGATGGAGAAATATTGTTTAATTAAGATATTGATTTGAGAGTCTGGCAGTTATCAGGCCAGTGTGGTTAGTGACAATAAACCAAAAAATATGGATTATCGCAGCTAATTTCTACAGAAGAGGATTAGAGCAAATAAAATAATAATAATTTTGACTTTAAACTTTGTAATTCTGTGCAAATTTATGTCAAAATTCAAATAAATAATCAAATATTCTACAATTATGTTCTTAATGTATGAAAATTATCACGTTTCTTCCTTAAATCTTAAAGGATTTATAAATGTGAACTTTATCCAGATTGAAAGACTGATTGAATTTGTTTGGTAGATTTGAACTTTAAGACTAGATTTGCCTGATGATGCATAAACATGCTAACCAATTTTGATTCTGAGGAAAAAGTCAAAATTTTGAGAAGAAAATTGAATTATGAGGGGAAAAAAAAAATCTCGATTCTGGGAAACATGAGAATTCTGAGAAAAAAATTAATTATGAGAAAAAAAAGGAGAATTCTGAAAAATGAAAATTCTGAGGGAAAAAGTGAATTTTCTGGAGAAAATCAACCCTGAATTCTCAGAATTTAATTTTTTTTTGTGTGTGGCTGTAATCCTCTTCTGTAAATTGCTATATTAAGATGGAAATTGCTTTTTAATCTATCGACAGGATCATTTGTCTTTTTCCTTTTAAACAATTTTTGCAAAAACAATAAATTAAATAAAAAAATCTCCACTCTTTGCCAAAAGATGATTTAGGCTAAAAATTTTACTGAAACATTTAAGTGTGACAAGAAGAGAAAACAGAAGAAACCCAAGAGGAGGGAAGCGTTTCGCTCTGCCAGTGATCTGCAGAATGTGGGATGTGAGTCTGCGGAGGATCCATCCAGGCTTGACCGAATGGAAGATAACTGTCACTTTCCACCCTGCTCCTCGTTAAACTGCCGGCAGCATGCGCCTGTGCCGTTATGAAAGTGTTTTTTGTTCAGCGGTGACTCATACTGTGGCTCAGTCAGGCTTCAGGGGCCGGGCCGGGCCTGGACTGTTTTGGTGCTTGGGATGAAGGTCAGGCAGAGACAGAAAGTTGATGCCAAGGCAGGATTGTTTCCCCTCAGCTTCTTCTCTCTGTTAATATTGTCACAGCCTCCAGTAATGGATCAAAAGATGTAATAAAAAGTGTTGCTCTGATGTAGATCCATTTAATATAGAGCTAATTATATGTAAGAGAAGATTGTTTTGATGGTTGAACTGAGATGTGAACAGGAGATGAATGCAATGTCGTTTTGTTCAGATAAAATGGTTATGTTTTAATTGCAGGAAGTTTAAATGCAGCGTTCTGTTCAGAAACCTAAAATCCTTTTTTATTTATCCAACTCAAAATGTCTGCAGGTTCGTGTTGTTGGCCCAGCCTCCCGTTCCCCGACATCCATCACTTCTGTTTACAGACACAACAAGCTGCCCTGGGGCATTAAAAAAAGCAACGTTAGAGGACTACTGTTTGCTGGAGGCAACAACAAATTTAGCTGCTGGTTGGAGCAACAAGTAGCTCTTAAAAATACAGCAGTAGGTGGAGAGCCAGATGAAACTTAAAATGAGAGTAAACATCAAGTTTCATTTCGTTTGCAGGTCAAGGCCGTGACTCCAAACCAAGCTAATATTGTGCTGTTTAGTTTATTAATGTAGCACCAACATGTTTGATTCATCCTACATTATATGCACAGTAGAATTAATGGCTGCTAAAAGCGCTAATCATAAATATTTGTTCTGCTAATGCTAATGCGCTAAATCAACATAGCATTTAGCAAAAGCTAATGCTAAATTGCTAATGCCCTCAATTTAACCATGTTGATACCCACAATGTGTCAAACAATAGAAAACATGAGAACAGGAAACAGAACTGCTGCGTAAACAATTTTAAACCACTTCAAAATAAGAGCATGAACTAAAACATTTAGCCACCTAAAGAATTAACCGTTCATTCAGCTGAAAGTTTATTAAATAGCCACGTAACTTAGCTTTAGAAGTTTATCTGGAAAAATTGCTTCATCTGTGCCTCATTCCAGAATAGAGAGAGTGAGACATCAGACCAGGCGTACTCGCTATGAAATCTGCTTAATGGGAACAATCCAATTTCCAAAAAACTTGTTTTTCTGTAAAACTTTATTACCCTAGGTTGAGGTGATTTTGAAATAGATTTATTTTGCAAAACTGCAAAAAAACCCACTTTTCGCATCACGAGTCACACGATCAATAGCCAGGTGTTACTACTGGCAGAAACAACAAACAAGAAGTGGTCAGAGGATGATGGTTTGTCTTTGTTCTTTTTTGTTGGACAATCTGCATCTCGTAGTTCACCGAACGTTGCCATTTGAAAGTGTTAAATCTAAAGCTTTTTTTTTACAGTTTCCCCAAAACGCCGCATGTCGTCGCTCTCAAGTATAACGTTTATCGCGCCAACGCCTGAATAAGACGACGACGTCTCCTCTGATTGCTGAATTATGAATACATCTCAAGTAACTGTGACATCCATCGCTACCGTGAACAACCTTATTCACCTGTGATTTTAATTTAATTTAAAATTTAATGGAAACACTGCAGTTGTGAAATTGTGGGTCCCTTCCCTCCCCCCCCAATGTTGGCAGACTATATACAGAAATTTGTAATGGAAACAGAACTAATGACTCAATCTGGAAAAGAGACAGTGAAACACAGAATAACCAGATTGGGAATACTTTCTGTAAAGCAATGAGTTCATAAAGTTAAAAACCCATCAAAAGGAAAGACATTGGAAACCCACTGAAGCCGAGCCGTAGCTACTGATGCTCAGAACCGATTCCTTTAAAGTACAAGTGAGACTCTGTAGTCGTCATGCCGCTGTCGCTCAAACGGCCTCCCATCATCCAAACACTCATTGCTATTGTTGGCGATGAGCTTCAGACGTGAGGGAGCTATTTTGGTCTGTGACTTGGGGCAAAAGGAGGAGGAGGGCTGAAGGTTTCGTTGTGTGTACAGCGTCGTTTGAACTGTGGAAGCTGTAAACTCCTGAAACGCGCTTGCGTCACACAGCAATAACCGTACTTTGAAAAGGTTACAACTGCAGTGTCCTTTGCCTGCACATGGTCATGATCAGCGTTTTATAATTTTGTTTTTATCACACCATGAGTCATTCAGCTCAGAGCTCTGTTCTGTGTACTGTTATGTCTCTTTGAATACAGAGAAGTGCCCCAGTTTCAGTGCTAAATCTTCCTCCATTACCCGGGCCTTGATTTATCTTTTTCCCCGTTGTGTTGGGATTACACTCTGACTGACTGCTTCAAATTGAGATGATTAGCAATGCTTGATTTCTCTGCTTTAAACTCAAGTACTCTCCAGTTTTTCTAAGCCTTTGAGGTTTTTCTTAACCTCTCTCCCCCTCTCTTTCCTTAAGGTTATTCTGTCTCCAGTAAAGTAAAACTTAAAGGTTAGAATAAGTCTATGGGCTACAAAACATGTTCATCACATTTTTTGCACAAAATTCTTCTTAGATAATGAGATTTTAGTCCGGTTAGTTTCAGAATGAGCTGTTTTAGGACCTCTTGTCACTTTAAATCCAAATAATCTGCTGCTTTCCACGACCCCTGACTCAGCATTAGCCATTTACACTCGCATGTGAAAATGACGGATGCAGAAATATACAGCCATACATCTTTGAAAAGCAGAAGTAGAGCCTCCTGCACAACCAACACGAGTGGAACAAGTTGTTTCTGGATGTTAAGTCAATAACAAAACACTTGTCTTTTCCAGCAGCCATTATACAGTGGCAAAACCAGCTGACCAAACACGCTGGAACTCCACTTGGGTTGCTAGGTAATGGGCGAAATTCCACTGGGGTTGCTAGGTAACCAGCTAGGCTGATTTGTGACGTTACGTTCGGAAGGTTTTTGAAACGACTCACTTTCCGGACACCAAAAAATATGGCTGGGGGGTGTTGTTGTTTTTTTCTTTTTAAGAATCATTAGAGGCGCAAATGGAAGTACAAAAACGTGGAAAATGTGAATTTTACATAAAGGGTCTCATTTAAAAAAATCATAGCATGTAGAAGCGTGTTGTTCAGATGGCGTTATTTCTGATGGTTGGGCGCTTTCTCTGGGCTTTGGGCTCGTTGAGAACCAATCCGCAGACTCGTCTCAGCTGCTGCGATAACCCTGGACTTAAATGTCACCATTTAAGCCTGAGAAGCCAGCAGCATGACTCGGTCAGTCGCCGTATCTGGTCATCATTGGATTAGATTTCCGCAAAGTCAACATAACTTTCACTTGATGAGGTAGCGGGAAGACTTGGATTTCAATCTCGGGCTTTGATGTGCCAGTGGAAAGATGTTTGCGCTCTGCTAAGTGACTGACCCCTTGGTGACTTGGGTGTCGTTTGCACCGACTGAGCCATGTGCAGTAGGAGAGGAGCAGCAGAATAATCTACCTCAACTTAAAAACTTCATTCAAAAACACTTCATTTAAAAAATAAAAATGAACAAAAGATTTAATTTAACACCAACTGGGGTGTGTGACCTAACTGCCTTGATGTGAAGTTTGAATACGCTCATTTAGAGTCTGAATCTTACATTAGTTTAAAGATTTTAGTGATTTATTTCAAATGTAAATTTTTCATGTAAGTTTGTTTAATTCTTCACTCATTCCCTCAGTCTCTCTTGGCAGGCAAAGTTTTGTTGGTAAAATTCATTACTGTTGCTCTATTATTGTTGCGACATGGAAAGAAACAGTTAAATAATGAACATTAAGTTACTTCTGAACACAACAAGACTAATGAAGTGTCTGCTGAGAGTGACATCTTCCAGTAATCTGACAATATGTCAGATGAATCAGACATATTGAATCAGGAAGGTATCCGTCCTGTTCGTTGCTGATTGCTCTTTCATGGTGTACACATTGCCTTACTTAGCAGACGGTGCTGAGAGCTCAGGAGGAAAGCTTTCTAACTCGCAGGCACGAGCCACTGCAGATCTCCGCTCTCCTCCCGTGGCACAAGCCTCCGCACTGCGCCAGGCTGACGGAGGCAGACACATCCTCAGCAGCGTCCGGACTGAATATCAGTTCATTCGCTCAGATTAAAGATGATGAAGTGGGTCACATCGATTTGGAGAAACGCTAATATTTACTATAAAAGAACCACACACACCATTACAGATCTATTCCTTCTGAAGTTTCTCACTTAGATGTTTTTAGATAATCAAAGTCATTGGAGAAATACCCAAAGCAAGTACAAAATACATTTAAATGATTATTTTAAGTGCTTGAAAAAAAACATTCAGCCAATAAGTTCATATCTTTTGGAGACTGGAAAATGAGCTGGTTCAAAAACCTCCTGATTAAGTCACACTCTGGGGGCACAGCACCGTTACCTAGCAACACCAGCCAAGCCTAACCCATTACATAGCAACCCAACGCAGAGCTCCAGCATGTTTGGTCAGCTGGTTTTACCGCTGTATGTGCTGTACAATGGCTGCTGGAGAAGATACGTTTTTGTAGTTGACTTACCATCCAGAAACCACCTGCTGCAGGAAGCTTCACTTCTGCTTTTCAAAGATGAATGGTTGTCTATTTGTGCATGACATTACTTTGCACAAAATAATTCTAAGATAACGAGATTTCTGTTTCGATTTAGGTCTCTGTGTTTGTTTTCTAGTCAATTTAGTTTCTGTGTCGTCTTGTCTACCCCTTGGTTGATCCCAGCTGTGTCCTGTTTCCTCGTCGGGTCCTTGTCAAAGTGTCAAGTTGGTGTTTATCTTCACTACTAGAGCTACCAGTGTTGAGTTCCTTGCTTCCTAGTTCACCTGTGCTGCTTGGATTTTCTGTTAATCTGTAAGAGCTTTAATTAAATCATCCTTTTTCACATCACAACCTGGATCCTCCGCAGCCAACCTCACCACCAATTACCGCATTTCATGACAAGGTGTACGGAGCCCCGTGCCGGAATAAAAACGGCGAGTGACTGAGGGTCATTGCGCGTAACGGAAACCCTGTAAATTCTAGACACTAACAGGTACCATAGAACTGCACAAACATCCGTGAGGGACGGCGGAGTCCCTGCTCGAAATTCTGTGAAAGGTGTACGGAGCCTTGTGCCAGAAGCCCATTAAAATGCATCTACATCGTAATAAACTGTGTGATTGTGAGCGTGAGTGGGAATAAAAATAGCAACAGGTATTTTGTTCCATATAACACAGTAGGAGTGTAACAGGTAAACCTTTTATGGATGCAAACTCGACTAAAAACCCACCTGTTTAGGATTGTATGAAACGTAATCAATTACAAATTTATTGATGGAACTTGACTTAATGTCGTGTTTTGATTGATTCTATGTTGCTTTGTGTTTCTGTGTTTGATATGATGTAAAGCACTTTGAAATGCCTTGCTGCTGAAATGTGCTATACAAATAACATTTGATTGATTGACAAATTTCAGTAAACTCACTTCTGCCAGTTTTGAGCTCCTTTCAGAATGAGCTGTATTTTTCGGTGTCTTGCCTCTTTAAATCCAAATAAGTTGTAGTTGCCACGATGCCCAACTTAGCATTTACACTCACACATGAAAATGGCTGCAAACAGATGCGCAATTATGCAACCGTACATCTGTGAAAGGCAGAAGTGGAGAATTCTGCACGACCAACAAGAATGTAGCTGGTGGTGTTTGGATGTTAAGTCAACAACAAAAAACGTATCTTTCCTAGCAGCTTTAAATCCAGCTGACCATATGTGCTAGAGCTCCACTTGGGTTGCTAGGTGATGGGCTTGGCTTGGTTGGGGTTGCCTAGCAACCGGGGTTGCTAGGTGAGGTGCAGAGCCTGCTGATTTGTGACGTTACATTCTGTTTCTTTATTTTCCCTACACCTAAAAACAGGAACTTATTCCCAAAAACGATTAGTTGTTTTTTGGGTTTTTTTTAAAGCTCTTGGTCTTGTTGGTCGAAGCAGTTGAGACCCAACTGGAAGCACAAAACCATTCAAAATGGGAATTTTTGAGTACCAAGTCCCGTTTCTAAGCCTAGAAAAGTGCAAATATTGTCTCGCTAAAGTGGCTTGGTTTCAGTCGGTGGGTTAGTTTAGTTGAAATCAGGAGTTTGTTTCACTTTCAGCCTCTTTTCTCCACTTCCTGAAAGGCTCCTGCTCACCAGAGCCTATTTCTGAATGTTCAGCTTGTAAAGCCCTCATTCATTCTCTTCCCACCTTCCCTTTCCTTTCCTGTTTTACTCTCTTTTCCATCTGCCGTTCTTCCCTCCCCCTCCGGGTCACAGAACATGTTGTTCTCTCTCAGACTGGAAGAGCTGCTGGCTAGCTCTGCCTTTTCATGCCTTATTTTTACCCCGTTTAAATATTTCCCTTCCTCTCTCGCTCTCTCTCTCTCTGAGGGGCGATGATGTTGTCCTAAACCTCAGATTTATCCGAATGACATCCCGTCCTTACGTAAGCGTCAGCCGGCCGATGATGAGGCAGCTTTCCCGTGTGTGCACCCAATTAGCAGAGAGATTATTTGGACGTTTAAAGCAGCTGGTAGCGGTTTGTGTTTTAGCACTGCTGTGTAAATAATAGTTTTAATTAATTAGATCTTTTTGGATTATTGTAAATGTTTAATAGAACTCAGGCTTGGCCTTAAAGTTCTGGATATGTATAGAAATATTTCAGTTAAATATCAGATTTTCGGATTCTGTATCAGATGTAGACATTTGATTTCCTCTTTCTTCTTCTTCACCTCCTTCCTTTCTGCCATCTTTCCTTCTTTTATTCCTTCGTGTGCTGATGCTTCCTTCCTTCCTTTTATTCAAATCTGTCATTCATTCCTTAAATCCTTTTCGTGTCCTTTTGTGCTCCCTTCCTGCCTTCTTTCCTATCTTACTGTATCCTTTTGTATTTCCTTCCTTCCTGATGTGTCCTTACTTTCTTCCATTCTTTCCTTACCTTCTAATCTGTGCTTCTCTTCTTCCTTCCTTCTTGCTGTTCTTTTGTCCTTCTTTCCTTTCTTTCTTCCTTCCTTCCTGTATCTTTTTATCCTTTGTTCTTTCCTGTCCCATGTGTTCATTTGTTCTTTTTTCCATCCTTCCATTCCTTCTTCCTTCCTTCCTCCTTTCCTTGCTTCCTCCCAACCAACCAACAGATTCAGTTAGAAATTTCATTCCAGATTTGGAAAATACATTTTAAAATGGAAAGTTGTCCATCTGTCCATCAGACCTTAAGGATGAACAATGTCTCCATATTTGATCATTAACATGCACTGTCGCTATGTTTCATCAAACATATAAAAACCTGAATCTGAAAGTTTTCTCTGCTCCGTTCCTTTGCTTTTCTCGCCTCACTTCATTTTTTTCTCGCACTTTGCTGAGTCAGCCATTTCTTTTTTATCGCTTTCTTTTCTCTTTTCGTCTCAACGTTAGCAGCTCCACTCACGAAGGAACAAAATCAAAAATAAATGATAAAAAAAGACAGCATCATTTTTTAAAAACTCCTCAATTTTTGCACGTTCTGTATGTGTGTGTGTGTGTGTGTGCGTGTGTGTGTGTGTGTGTTGTCCTGACGCTGCGTCCTCGGGCCGCCGGGCAGCGCGCGATACGCCGGGATGTTTCTGATCCTAATCAGCCAATCAGATTGCTTCTTATTCCCCTGACACACACACACCAACGGGAGCGAACAGCTGTCGCACCAACAGCTGCTGCTCTTTAGATTAGTTTGATGGTTCATTTAAGTGCTTGAAATCCTTGAAAATAATTTTTTTTCAAGGTTTGGAAAGTGCTTGATATTCTAACTGCGTTTTGTAATAAAATTCAGTGTAACGTTTGATTAAAAGCCTAAATTTGGAAAACTTTTTCAGTAGAAACCAGATTATTTTCACACCTACGATTACCGATTATTTTTGTTATCATTTATCTTGATAATTAATCGGTTAATCATCAGTATTTTTTATTTTTGCCTTTTTATGCAATATCAGGAATACATCTGCTGACTATTTTTGGATAAACTAATTAATAGTCTGTTGGTTAAAGGTGCTGAAAAGTAGATTTGAACCGGGTGCCATCTGAGGGGTTTTGGCTAAAACATATGTAGAGACAAAGGTTTTTTTTATTATATTAAAATGCAAAATTTGTTTATTTTTTTTGCACAGTTATGGTTTAATTCCTGCTCTGATGGTGTTGTTCTTTCAGCAAAACTGACATTTTTGAGTCCTCTATACGCCAGTTAACTATTAATCGATTACTTAATAGTTGACAATTAGTTAATTAATCGATTAAAAACCATGATTATTCAGATTAATCATTACAATGTTGGTTGTGTGTTCTTGCTGTCTAAGAAGTTAAATCCGACGAAAAGTTTCTTGGCTGCTTCAGGTTAGTTAGAATTAAAACGAAATAGGGCGTGGCCGTGGTGGCGTAGGGGTTAGCGCGACCCACATGTTGGAGGCCTCAAGTCCTCCGACGCGGCTGGTCCGGGTTTTCGACTCCCGGACCCGGCGACATTTAATTCCGCAATGTCTTCCCCCCGCTCCTCCCCCTTTCCCTGTCAGCCTACTTCATGAAAAGGGACTCTAGAGCCCACAAAAAGACCCCCCTGGAGGGGTTACAAAAAAAAAAAAAAAAAAAAAAAAAAAAAAAAAAAAAAAAAGAATTAACGAAATAATTTCTATTTACTAAATGCCAGAAAACGTAGCAGGAACATTTTTTAGATAAAAAAAACAACAAAACTTTTAGCATATAATTTAAGGAATAAAAACAATTCGTTTGGGTTGTTTCTATGTAGTAAATATTTATTATTCCTAATTTCTCGATAACTTATTGATCTGTGTTATTGAGATAAATGTTTGCTTATATTTGTTTACATTCAACAATATATATCATATATATTTCTTGTGTTAAAATTTGTGTTTTGTTCTCAAATCAGACAGGTTTATAGGATGTTTGAGACGTTTGAAAACATAAAATTTTGTTTTATACTGTTGAATGTAGAATAGAAACACTAAACATTAAATAATTAATAGATAGTATCATGTAATTGTGAATTTAAACTGGAAAATTTTGAAAACTTACTTTATAAATGTTGAAAAATTCTTGAATTTTACTGTGGATAAAGTACGAACCCTGTAATTTGCTGACAATTAAGAAATACAGTTTTTCTAGTTCTGGATTAGGATAAAATTGAGAAAATAGACTCTAAACTAGACATGGGTCAGGAGGAGATTAGATGGTAAGTTACCAATTTTAATAAAGAGGAGCGAAATGACATTGTGAATAAAAGAAATGGAAGATATAAATGTTTTGTTTTTATCCTTTTCCGCTGATGTTTACGTCTCGGATGGATTTTCTGGTTTTTTTGGTGCCTCTAATAGCTTTAGATGCTGAATCGTTTTTTGGCGCTCTGACCTTGAAGGAAGTCTCTGCTCTCAACATTAAATGATGCAGCAGCGCTCAGAGATGGTCTGAGAAAGTTTTTCTCTTTTCTTTCCTGCACAAAACGCCGCCACTCAGCGCGTGTTAGACTGCTAAATATTGAATGGTACCCCAATGGTTGAATATTATGAGAATAAACTTTTAATAATAGGAGAAAAGTCGTATGACAGTCAAAATAATGTCAGAATAAAAATGTAATATTAGCAGAAATAAGTAGTAATTTTATTATAACTTCTACATGAAGAATACAAATTTAAAATGAGGAATGGCAGATTATTTATTTTATAACAAGACATTTTTCCAACGTTAAAAGTGAAATAATCTGCCAGTGGAGCTAAACTTTTTCATCAATATTAAGGAATTATTTACTTAAAACAAATTCAAAAGTTACTTCTAAATTAGTTTTGTCTTATTTCAAGTGTACTAAGATATTTGCTCTAGAAACTAGACTTTATGTTTTTGTCTGCATGTATTTGCTGAAACTGTTAAATTATTTGAATATATGATTATTTATTTGAATATATGATTATTTTTATTCCCTCTCAAGGTCATATTTCCTTAAAATCATTTTTTGGTCCCTTCCAGGTTACGCCTTCCTGCTTTTCCAGGAAGAGGCTTCAGTCCAGGCGTTGATCGACGCCTGCATTGAGGAGGACGGGAAGCTCTACCTGTGTGTGTCCAGTCCCACCATCAAGGACAAACCAGTAAGTGTTACTGGTCACCTGTTACTGGTTCCTCTGGCAGATTATTTCACCTGCAACAAGACATTTTTTTCCAAGTTATGAGTGAAATAATCTGCCTGTGGAACAAATATTTCTCACCAATATTAAGGAATTATTGTCTTAAACTGGATGGTTACTTGTGAGTTAGTTTTGTCTGATTTACTGGTGTTACGTTTTTGAACTGGGGATCAAAACTTGCAAATTTAAACTACTGGTGGTTCATAAAATTTATTAAATTAAAAATGCAAAGATTAGTTTACTGTGATTTTTTTTTATTCACCTGCTCAACAATAAACTATAAATTTGTGAAATCTATAAATTATTTAAAAAGTAAACAGGGCTTCAAACTGTTGCCTTATTAAAAAAATAAAAGACAATTTTCACATTTTTGGGGCGTCAATTGTTTTCTGACATTCTTGTGATCAGGGGCCGAACAAAATGATTTCTAGGGCCAGAAATGGCTCCCAGGCCACACTTTGGACACCCCTGGTCTAATTTCAAATTTCAAGCATACTAAGAAATTTGTACTAGAAAGAAAACCACAAATACTTGGTAAGATTTTGTGCTTTTGCAGTGTACTGATGATAATCTGAGGCTGATTCATTAACAGATTAAGTATTTACTTTCTGCCCATTTTCTCCATATCACACAGCTTCGTGCTAACTCTGTAGCCCTTTCCTCTCCCATATCTCAGTTTTAGCTCAAATATTTTCCATATTGTTTTTTTTTTCTTGTTTTTCTGCAGGTCCAGATCCGTCCCTGGAACCTGGGCGACAGCGACTTCGTCATGGACGGCTCCCAGCCTCTGGATCCCCGCAAAACCATTTTCGTTGGGGGAGTTCCCCGGCCCCTGCGTGCAGGTAGCCTTACGTTATGAATCCTGCAGCTTCTGCCCCTTAAAGCCTCCAAATGCGCTTCATAAAGTGAACCGCAGCCGGAGGCGGTAATGAAGCGTCTCCCGGTGAGAAAGCAATCCTCGTCTTGGGTTCCCAGGAGGGCGACCTAGAGGTCAACGCGTTAGGAATTCATGAGCTAATGGAAGGTTGAGCCTTTCTCTTAGCGGGATTAGCATTGCTAGCTTGTCTGCAATCTGACCCCCAGATAATTTCCCCCAGCAGGTTGAAGCTGCTGCAGCTGCTGCTGCTGTTTGTGGGGGACAAAGTGGAGAATTTTGTTCAATTTTAGAAAGAAGAAGGAACAAACTATACATGCTGAAATCAGTCAACTACTAAATTTAAAACTGGATCTTTTTTCTCCTCTTAATCATTAAAGCTGCATTGTCTAACTTTTACAAAATATTTTTTTTTACATATTTGTTGAAACTGTCACCATATTGTGACAGTTTAATATGAGACTGCTAACTAGAAACAACCAATCAGAGCCAGGAGGCGGGTCTTAGCGCTGTCAATCATCACCCAACCCCCTGTCATAAATGCTAAGGCTAGTTAGCCTACTGATGACAGCAGATGAACTGTTTTCCTGCAACATTAAATGGTTTCTCCGCCAGTGAGGATCTGAGGTTGATTGGCAGCAATAAGCCCCGCCGCCTGGCTCTGATTGGTTGTTTTTGGTTAGGAGCAGCGCATTTCTTTAGACAGAAATAGTAGCTCAGGGAAGAAGTGAAGGAGGTCGAAGTTATCACAGATTATGTTTCATATTAAACTGTCATGACATGGAGACAGTTTTAACAAATATGTCTTGATAATTTCAAAATAAAGTTTAATATCATGACATAAGCCAGAATCTGAGGATCAACCCAGAATATTATGAAAATAAAGTCAAACAAATATATAAATAAAGCAGTAATATTAAGAGAATTATGTAGTAATTTATAATTCCTACATGAAAAATAAAAACTTAAAATAAGGAATGGTTGGGTTTTTTTCTTCACTTAAAATATTTTTGCCATGTTATAAGTGAAATAATCTGCTGGTAGAATTATTTTTATTTTTTCAATCAATATTAAGGAATTATTGACTTAAAAAAGCTCCTGTATTTTGCTGAAAAGTTACTTGTAAGTTTGATTTCTGCCATATTTGCACTAGAAACTAGACCAAAAATATTGGGTCAGATTTTCGTTTTTACAGCGTACGCTTGCATGTTTTGACTGAAGCTCTAAAAGTATTTGGATATGTTTGTTTTTTTTCTCCTATAATACAGATTTTTGGTATTTTGTGTTTTTGCAGTGTATTCTAGAAGAAACCCAGTCTTATTTTTTGCTCTGTGTTTTCCTCTTGTCTTCCAGTGGAGCTAGCGATGATCATGGACCGGCTGTACGGAGGCGTTTGCTACGCCGGCATCGACACGGACCCGGAGCTGAAATATCCGAAGGGAGCCGGGCGCGTGGCGTTCTCCAACCAGCAGAGCTACATCGCCGCCATCAGCGCCCGCTTTGTCCAGCTGCAGCACAACGACATCGACAAAAGGGTGAGCGAGTTCACCAGAGAGAGAGACAAAATTTACACTTTATATTTTGGTCCGTCTGGAGATGTAATCCTTAAATATTAAATGATTGATCATTTGTTCAGTTACTCGGTACTTGAGTAGACTATTTAAGAAATACTTTACTTGAGTTTATGTATTTCCTGCTCTGCCAGAAGCTTCTCTGCGGCCTACAGAACCGGAAGGCCCGGCCCGGCTCGGCTGTGTAATCACTCTGCGTCCCGACAGATGTTTCAGGTTGCAGACACATAGAGCCGGTTTAATTATAGTACTTCCCCATGCGTGAATATCCAGCCGCGCTGCAGCTCGCTTATTTTAGGCGCACCGGCCGATTGAGACCGAGACAGACTGGGTGTCAGCCAGGAGGGCGGGCCAGCCCGGTCCAGCCGGGCCCAGCCCACCTCAGCTAACGTCGTTTATCTTCAGTCGGGGGCGGCAAGGGCTTTATTATGAACACAAGTCAGGCACAATAACAACAATTAAGGGAGAAAACTGCAAAAACACAGCATCTGATTATGTTTTTGGTCTGGATCCAATGCAGATAAATTGGTTCACTTGAAATAAGACAAAAGTAACTGAAAAGTAGCTTTTCAGCAAGAGATAGGAGCTAGTTTTAAATCAATAATTGATTGAAAATGTGTCTATTCCTTGTTCATGTGAGTAATTTTATCCTGCTATCAAAACAAGCTCACATCTTGCTGAAAAGTTACTTCTAAGTTATTTTTCTCTGATTTCAAATGTAGTAAGATAGAAACTAGACCAAAATTCCTTGATAAGATTTTGTATTTTTGCAGTAATTGTGATCATAATTTGTACTTTTTTTGTTGATTTTGCCAGGACTTGTTGAACTCTTGACGACCTCTCTGCGTCTCCCCCTACAGGTGGAGGTGAAGCCGTATGTTCTGGACGACCAGATGTGCGACGAGTGCCAGGGCGCGCGCTGCGGCGGCAAGTTCGCCCCGTTTTTCTGTGCCAACGTCACCTGCCTGCAGTACTACTGCGAGTTCTGCTGGGCCAGCATCCACTCCCGGGCCGGCCGTGAGTTCCACAAGCCGCTGGTGAAGGAGGGCGGCGACCGCCCTCGACACGTCTCCTTCCGCTGGAGCTGAGGGCGGCGGGCCAGCGGGGTCAGCGGGGGATCACGGATCTGCACTATCCTCAACCCAGATGAAGAAGGACAAATGAGAACAGCTCCCGCCGGCTCCACCCGACGTGGGAAAAAAAGCGAAACGGATCAGATTCTCGGTTCTGAACTCGTTGTCAAAGCTTTGTGGGGGGGGAAAAACTCCACCGGCTTACAATTTGCACTTTGGCACAAAGTCTCACTATAACGCACACACATACACACGTACACACACCCAGGATGGTTCGGTATGTCCCCCCTCGGGACCGCTCACGTATTTAAAAATACACATAGCTCTATTTTTTTTGTTTTGTAGTTATCTAGACGTTAAATAGATGGTTTAAATTTTATGCAAAAGGAGCATGCACTTACTTTGAAACAGCTGTAGTTACGTCGCCCCTAGTTAAAAACATAAAGAAGAATAAATCAATTTAAAAACTACCAAAGGCTAATTGAATAAATGCAGAAGTTAGGCGGCATCAGATGTAGCAACAATTACCAGCTCTGAAAACAACTGATATATTCTCTGTAAATGTTAATACCTCACAATCAGATTAGTTTGCGTTTGATATCTAGGTCTTTATTTTTATAACAACATAATTTTTTTAGTGTAATGTAAATGTAACTGCTGCGGGAGCTTTGCTGCTAAATCCCATGGTATGAACAGATACCACAAGTACTTTATTTTATTTTCCCAGCGAGGAATTCAGAAGCAGCCGGCGTTTCAGGACGACAAGTTGTCTCAGGCAACGATGGCCGACGTTTTGAGGTCAGGGGTCGCCCCTAACTGCATGTTCTAGTCAGGCTGCTGCATGCAAAACACTTTTTCAGTATCATGTCTGCAGGTTTTTGTTTTTATTTTCATTCTGGCCATGTTTTGCACAACGCACTGCAAGTCGTGTTGCACCCTGCTGAAGGATTCATGCATCAGATCACTGAAAACTTGATGGTGTTTTACTGGGATTTTATCAAATTAGAGCAATGGAAAGTGATTTATATAGTGGGGGAAATTTGCAAATTAAAAATCTCAATAGGGGAACAATGGAATATATTCCGGCCCTCAGATATCTGAATGTTTCTCCACAGTTACTGCAAAACCAGAAAATCTTACCAAGCATTTTTGATCTTAGTTAAAATAAGAAAAAAATAACTTACAAGTAACTTTTCAACAAGAAATAGGATCTTGTTTTAATTAAATAAACATTAATATTGTTGGATAATTTTTTTTCACAAGACATTTTTCCCATGTTAAAAGTGAAACAATCTGCCAGTGGAACTAGAACTGGGTTGCTAGGTAACGGGCTGGGCTTGGCTGGCGTTGCTAGGTAACAGTGCAGGGGCCGTTGTTAGTCAAATAATCGGCCAATAGAACTAGTACTTTTTCACTAATATTAAGGAATTATTTACTTTAAACAAGCCTCTATATCTTGTTGAAAAGTTACTTGTAAATTATATTTTTTCTTATTTCAAAAGTAGTAAGATATTTTCACTAGAAACTGGAGTAAAAATACTTGGTAAGATTTGGTGGTGTTGCAGTGTGCCACTTTTTTTAGTGCGTCGCTCAGATTTTCACATTTAAATTGAACCCTTGCACTGCACTGATATAAAAATTTGGATTGATAGCGATATCAATATTAATATTGCATTTACGTCCAATAACCGATATTTACCAATATTATACATAGTATATCATAAATATTTCTCTACCGTTTTGACACCTTTAAAAGGAATTAGCCAAAACCAAAAGTCAATAAGATGAAAATAAATATTGACTTTGGTTTATTTATTGGGCCGATTCCGATATGTTTAAAAAAGTGATTAATATCGGCAAATACCAATGTTAATATAAATTTTTAAAAAGTCTTTCCACAGTTTTCTGTTGGATTTAGGTCTGAACTTTGACTAGGCCATCCTAACAAACAAATGTGCTTTGATCTATAGGATTGTTGTCATGATGGAGGGTGAATCTCTGCTCAAGTTTCAAGCTTTTGCAGCATCTTGAAAGTTTTCCGTGAACTCTGTTCAAAGCGTGATGCTGCCACCACTATGTTTCACGCTGGAAACTGTGCAATATCGGTGCAATATCGGTTTTCCTCCGAGAAAGTTTAGCTTGTAGGCCAAAAAAAAAGTTAATCTTTGATCTTAGCAAACACGTTTAAGTCGGTACTCTGGTTTGACGTGTCCCAAATAATTTGGAAAACTACAAACCAGACTTTTTGTTGCTTTCTTTTAACAGTTTTTCTTGCTGATTTTTTTCGTATTATTCTCTAAAAAAAAACCCATTTGAGGCCTGAAATAAAATTACAAACAGCTGGACGCTAATATTTCGGTAACACTGGATTTTATTCAGGGCGATCAAAGTAAAGATGGCAGCGTTTGCTCTAAACCCTTTTTTTCTGTTGAGCAATCACATAAAAATCCCATTAAAACACGTGATTTTGATGCGAGGGAAATATTTTTAAAAAGTTAAAGCGGTGTGAATACTTTTCGCACGGCGCTGGGCGAAAACAGGTAACCATAGCAACGCCGCGCGAGCAGATCAGGACGACGACGGTTTTAAAGCTAATATTACTCACAAATGAAGTGTAGGACTACAATTAAAACCTGTAATAGGTGAAGTACTTTATTTGCGGTGATTGTTGATTATAATTGTGCAATTTTCTTTCTTTTTATTTTATTTTTTTTATACTGTATGTAGTTAGACCTGCCTAGTACTGTGATTCGCTTTAACTGTCGTCAGTGTCCGACATAGAAGTCCTGTGAAACTTCATAAACTAGCTAGCATATGCACACGTATATCCGCCGGTTATATAAATGTAAAATGTTCTCACTGATTCACGTCTGGACACACACGGAAACACACACCTGGGACGGAAGGTTTTCAGGCCGAAGACCTCGAATCTGACCTGAAGAGAAGACAATAATGTGAGCGGGGTTGGAAAAAAACAAAAAAACAACGAACACGTAAAACTATATTGTTCACGCACGCAAAACTTTATTGTTCGTTCCAACTCTTGACAGAAACGTTTTTACGTCATAACGCAACCAAAGAGCTCACTTGTTTGTCTTATTTTTATTTTGGAGCGTGAATAAGCAGAAAACCCCCATAAAGCTACTGGAGATCTGAGATTGATTAACTGAGCCCTTACACATACTGATATATATATATATATATATATATATATATATATATATATATATATATATATATATATATTTTAATTGGGGAAAATGGCGGAGATGAAGGTGTGTGACGCAATCACCAGATTTTTTATTTTTTAAAATCTTTTTTTTTTTGTCTCCTGCAAAGCTTGAAGTATCGGACCTGCTAAATAAATGAAATAAAAATAAAGGTGGACATTATATATTTTTGGGTTCCATTAAAAGCTGAAAAAGAAACGATGATGGTGACGGAAACGTAACTGTGTGTGTGTGTGTGTGTGTGTGTGTAGCTGTTTTCAGTCGTAAACTGTTGTTTTTCCTGCTTTTTTTGGACGGACATTTTTTTGTGTTTCTGTTTAAGAAAAACTAATTGGACCTGAGCAGAAGAGATATTATTTCTGATGAATAATAACAAATGAATTCTGGGGAGAGTTTTTATTTTTTCAAACATTTCTTTGCCTCCTTTTTACCCAGTTTTCTATTATTTTCTATTATTATTTTTTATTTTCCTGTATTTGTTGTGCACTATACTTTGTATCTGAAAACAGTTTGCAACAGTCAGCAGTTTTTTTTGTTTTTGTTTTGTTTTTTGGAAAAGACTGATAAAAAAAATCCTTTGCAATACCTCAGTTTTGACATATATTAGGAGAGAAACATATCTTCTACGTTTATTCAGATGGACAAATATATATTAATTTAATTATTCAAGAGAGATGATTTTTTTAAATGTTTTTATTTTAAGAATTTATTTTTTTTAAAGAGAGTCAATGAAGGAGCTAAAGCTTTATAACTAATATAATAATGTTCGTAGTGATAGTAGGGTCTACTTTACTGGTTTAGAAGAAGGAGTCCCACTGGTTTAATTGGTTGAGAGAGCAGAAAGCTCAAATATCAGGTGCTCTGAGAAGAAATTAAAGCTAATTTCCCACTTTTTTTAAATATTTATAACCAATCATCTATGCTGACCAGAGTTGTGGAAGATCTTCTGTTTATTTTTTTAAAAATAAGTTTTTTATGTTTTCTAAAAGTATGTGCTCCCGTTTTTTTTTTCTTTTTGTTTTGTAAAAAAATAAATAAAAAGAGAATAAATTAAAAAATAATAATAATTTAAAAAAAAGAATTGATTTGCTGTCCTGACGTAGTTGGGAGAAACAAAAAGACTTCTGAAAGTCACTGGACACAGAAAAAGAGAAGAATGTTATTTTTTAACACTAAATAGACACAAATGTTTTCACCTGTAGCTTGATTGAAAGCCCCCAAGGTGCATCAATTTGACTGGTGGCCTTTCTGTTCACGCGAGACTTGAATTAGCCCCGCCCCCTTCCTCCTTTTTAAGGCTAACAACCTTGATTCTTTGTCGTAATGTGCAATACTCTGTACCGTTTGTAGAAAAGAAGAAAACGAGAAAAAGAGGTATAAAATCTTATTGCGAAATTATTTTCATTGCAAGCATTGTGATCCACTAAAATCATTTTCTACTGTGTATTTACCTATTCTACCTGCTAGTACCTTCCAGTAGTAATGTAGCCTTTGTACTGAGAAATTTTCTTTTTCTTTTTTTAAGAGTTTTGCAGAAAAAAAGAGGAATTCAAACATATTTACTTTTTTTTTAATTTCATATATTTTGTTTCTTTACAGACTTCATATCGGGTCATGTCATTAATATTATTTTGTATTTTTACTTTGGATAAATTAATTTTATGATGCTAATTCTTAATTTAATTTTTTTTTGGAAGCTGAAAAATCCCTTTGTATTATTGTTACTAAACTGTCTTGTTTCTTGAAATGCTGAGCTTTATGTGTTAACTTGCTGATGCTTACATTAGTGTGAAAATGATCTACAAAAGTAAAAACAAAAAAAACAAAAAAACTACTCAAAGGAAGAGATTGGTGGTTGGTGATGTATAAGTGGTTTATAATGTAAACAAATGAATGGGCAATAAAGGAAAACTGGCAGAAAGAAAAATATTTGTGCTGTAATTGAATAAAACAATACTGAAGTACAAATAAAAAAATTTGCTAATGTTACAAAAACTAAAATATTGAATTATTTAATCAAATTCCTTAAATGTTAAAGAAAAAGTCGATTGTGATGCTTGAAGGAAGGAACTCCAGTAGCAGTCAGTCCTGCAACAAATCTGAAAAGGCCTCTGACTGAAGATTGTTGCTGTGTGATTCATGACTATCATGATATGCTAACAGCTAGATATCTGGGCAGCACAGATTATATTTCTATAGTGTCATGTCCTGGATCAGTGGTTCCCAAAGTGTGGGGCGCGCCCACTAGAGGGGGCGCAGTGCCATTGCAGGGGGGGAAGCGGTATGGATGAATAATAAAAATAAAAAAAAACAGTTACACAAAAGTGTTTCACTGTAATAAAGAGGGTTTGTAGTTTTGTTACAACCAGAAGTGTGAAATAAACGTCAGTGGAGTTTGAAAACAAAGTACATGTATAGGTTATGTCTGGTTGAATAGGGGAGCCCAGAAAATTTTTGGGAACCACTGTCCTGGACGATGTCATCAGTTGTTGGCTAGCTCTGCTAATCCACCTCATTTGCTTTTGCATCGTAGTTGTACAAAAGTTAAAATATATATATATATATTTTCTGCTGGAAAGTATCCAAAACTGGAGGGAATAAAAGGAAAAAAAGTCTACAAAAAACCTAATTAAAACTGGAAAAAAAAATGACACCTAGTTTTTCAAATTTAAAAAAGCTAACACTATAACTAATCATTATAAATACATTTATGACAGAATTTGGCCACAAAAATTACACATAGAGCTTATTTTCCATTGCTTAAAGCTTAATAAATTAATCTATTTTCTATTATTTTGGTTGTACAAATTTCCAGTACAAATTTCACTGATACGTTCATGTTCTCAAATGGAAGACACTGCCATCTAGCGGCCACTGCGCTCAAGAAGTGTTTCAAAGGAAACCATAAAACCTGCAACAATGATGCTTATATTTCCTCAAAGCAGAAACTCGTGGCTACATTTTGGGGCATTAAGTACTTCTGTAGATTGAAATTTGTACAAATAGCAGAGTTTTGTTCATGAAAATTGAATAAAAGCATCAGTTAAGAGGGTGCGCAATGTGGCAGCTGAAGAATTACATTATTGAAAACCTGAAAAAAAATCCATAAAACTTAAATTGTGATTTATAAAAAAAAAACTATAGCAGACATCAAAAAGTTTAATCATCTGAAGATAGCCTAAAGCCTCGTGAGGAGTTTAAACTTTGAATTGAGTTTCTAGCTGAAAGTAGGCGGAAGGTGTTAGCTTTGAGAAGAGAGAAATGTTTCGGCTGAATTTAGCAGAATTCTTGAGATTTTCAAATGAGCAAAAACAGAATATTTTAACAGTTGCAATAGCATAAAATATGCATAAGAAGATAGGTACCAATATATTAAGATATAATAAAGATAAATGTAAACAACAGAGTGAATGCTTTTCGTTTTAGGGCAGGTTAAAATAAAGATCATCTTTAAAGGGATGGTTGTGGCAGAAAGTATTGATAAACTTCTTTTAAAGGGGCGGTGTTATGTTCCAGGAACTTAGAGCTATTTTAGAACATTAGTTTTAAAAATCCCATATATATATATATATATATATATATATATATATATATATATATATACAGTACAGTATATATATTGTCAAGAAAATCCGAGCTCATCCCACTTCCCCATGCTGGAGATTTTAGTTTAGCAGTAATAAAAAATAAAGTTATCTTTAAAATGAATCACTCAAGTGACATCTAGGCCCAGCAGTAGACTTAAGTGTCAATAAAATAAATCTGGTTGTGTGTGTTGTTTTGTCTCATGCAAACTTTGCTTTAATTCTACTTTTTTCTATCTAATCATAAGAAATCATAGTCAGTCAGAGAGAGTCATTAAACAGGAAAAGCAGGTTTCCTGGAAAAAGAGGAAGTTTCCAGCCTGCAGATTTATAAAAATAGCTGAGACTATTCCTTATTTTAAAGCATGAAAGTTTGAAAGAATGAAATCTAAAACATTTTGAGTAATTTGATAAGATTCAAAGTAAAATACTTATATTAATAATGGTTTACTTGTAATAATATTTACACGAACATTTGTGGGAACACTTACAAGAAAAACAAGTAACTGTAATTTTAGTATTAAATAATTAGAATCATGTATTATTCTTGGTTTCTTTTCAGAAAAACATCTGTAATAACTCACATTAGGATTATAATAAGTATAATTAATAAGTTATGGTTATAAAATCATAAATGAATGATAAATCAGAGAAGCTGAAGAAAATAAATGTGATATAAGTTATGGTTATAAAATTATAAATGAATGCTAAATCAGAGAAGCTAAAGAAAATAAATGTGATTTTGACATTGAACTTGAAATGGTGTAAAAGGTGTAACTGCAATTAAACATCACTAATATGTTGTAGGTAGATAGTAGGTGAAAGGTGAAAGGAAGGGAAAAAGGGGAACTAACAGGAGAGCAGAGATGATCACCGCCTTATTTAGGTAAAAGGTTGTGCAGGCAATGGACATATGAGGTTGAGCAACTCTGAGACATTAGCACAGACTTCAGGACATAATGTCTGAAGGACAGTGATGGATGTGAGGTCATCTGTCTAAGCAGACAGCCAATGAAAATGCACCAAATGGGTGGATAAACCCTATATAAGGTGGGTGCAAAAGAGGAACCTTTCGTTGGATCCTCCGGGCAGCTTCGAGCCAAGAGATGGACAAAGAACTCTGCAGCTGAAGAAGAGCCGGGGCCACGGAGCCGAAGACTGTCCTTCTCATGGAGACCAACCCGTCAGGCCCACAACCTGTGGCTTCAAATCGCACTTCTCTCATCGGCTGGGTTCAGACCCCAAAGACAAAGATGAAGATAAAGACAAAGGCAAAGACAAAGAAGAAGAACTGGTGCCTTTTTTCCTGCCAGCACCAAGTCCTGTGTGACCTCACCATCCATGCGGAGAAGAAGCTCATCAGACCTACAGAGATTCCTGCCTTCGCCGATCAACATCTTCCTCCTGCTGCAGCACCTTCTTCATCATCAAGCCAGGTCTGGGGTTCGAAACGCCAAACTCCGTCCGTCTCTCTCAAAGGTTCCCTTTTTTTTAGTTCTTAGTATCAGCAGTAGGGAAAGACAGACTAGATGATTGATTTTACTTATTTGATTATTTCTGCTACTGAATTAAGCTGTACTGACCCTTGCAAAAATGCCTTATTAATAAAATATTTAGCATAAAGAAAATCTAAAAGATGTTGTGGACATTCAGTTAATGAGTCACCTTAAAGTTCTTTGATGGTTGTAAAATAGCTATGATGTTTGATTCTGGAGAGGAAAAAGTTTAAAATGTTTTTAGGTTGCTGGTAGCCCAAATTTAAAACGTCATCCTTGGGACTCGCCCGAGTCACTAAAACCTACCTGGTTCAATAACAAATGCAAGTTGTAAAATAGAGAACGAGCGACCGTTAACAGGTGTGCTCTGTGAAACTAGTTGGCTGTAGGCTGCTCAGTCTGGCTAATTCACAGGGGGAAGAAGGGTGGGACACCTGGATGTAGGCCGTCAGAAAACCAGGCGAATCGTTTCTCGAAACCAGCTTAAACAGAGTTTACTTCAGTCCTGGACAGGGTAAATCCCGGCAGATTTAGGAAATTCAATTAACCCGTTAGAAGGAGAGCTGGTAGCACATCTCCCCTCTCAGAAGAGGAAGTAGAGAGTGAGACAGTAGAGACAGAAAGGAGGGGGGGGGTGTTGCGCAACAACAATATATATATACACTGTACATGCAACATGTATATACATGTTGCTTCTTGATTTAAAATCGGGCCTTTGTCTCTTTAAGAACGCTTGCCCTTTCTGAAGCTCCGCCTTCAGGAAGTCATCACAACATGGCTCCTCTATTAACCCTTTAGGAGCATTTTTATGAGCATTTCAATAAGTGGCTCGTATAATGAGCTCAGGAGATGCACAGTTCCAGCAGGTGTTTGCTAATTGCTGTTGGCTAGTCTGAAGGAGCTGAAGGAGGAAAGTTCTCTGCATTTGATGAAAACCTCTTGAAATTAAACATCTTTTCACCTTGATGTAATTTTAACCGATAAACCTTCTGATTTGATTAGTAAAATTATATTTAAGCACAACTGTAAGCTCTGTAACAGACCACATGAAAACTCCTGGCGGACCGGATTTGGCCCGCGGGCCTTAAGTTTGACATGGCTTTCACAAACAGAAAAAAAGGGCAACATTCAAGGTTTGCAGAATTTATTACAATTCCACTATCATAAAGAAAAAGCAGCAGTTAGAGAAATATGTACAAGTCTACAGTTCCTTTTTAAAACACTGGGCCAAGTTTTCAGGTACCAGTCTGGGCTCGTCTCAGCCACCTGGGTTCCCTTTGTGATCCAAACCGTGTGGGTCAGAGAAGCGCTGACAGGCAGGGCTCAGTTTAAGACTTTGTGACATGTTGCATTAGCAGATAACACTGAATATCCTCTGGAAGGTGAAGTGCGAAAAGAGCGAGCTTCTGCTGCCGCGGCTATAAATTAGAGCTATAATTATAATACATGTGCTTGAAAGGTGAGAGCAGCACCCACTGACGACGACGCAATTCAACACTGGAGATGTTTGTCGCTTGCTCTGGTTTACTGGTCTGTGACGGTTGGGTTCACTTACTGTGAACGTAAAAAAAAAAAAAAAGTTCAGGAAGAGGACTGAGTCTTGGAGCAGCTCTGTAACTCTAGACCTTTCAAATTAAGAGCATTACAATGTACGAACAGTTCCTGATCTGGTTGTGTTTGACTTCTACTGTAACCCTGATCCATTTTTACTATTTTCCCCTCCTGGCCAGGTCCTGCTTGGCCTGTAGATGACTGAACGGAGTCCTAACAGTGCTAGTGCAACGAGTTCATGAAGCTGTCCAGGTTGTACTCCGAGTCGTACTGCTGCTGGTCCCACAGCTCCCCGAGGCCGTCCAACACAGACTTTATGGACGCCTTCCCTGAGGTCGATGACGACTGCTCTCCTTTGTCACTCTTGTCATCCTGAAATAATCCAGAAACAAAACCAAAAGGATGAATTAGTCCAAATAGCTAGACAATATTCATCTGGACACTCAGAGAAACAAACTGGGGAAAGAAACTGTCTTGTTTTTGCAAACAGTTTCTGTAGTGTTAATCTGAATGTGAAAGTCTAAACAGTTCATGTCCAGAATATGCGGGATCTGCAGAGACGTGTCAAAAGTCTCACTTTCTACCCTTGTGGAACAAATCAACTCGATTTCTTCAGCTGTTGATGCTATGCATGGCTGTAATAAACATAAAGTAGAGGACTATACATCTCAGAAAAATGGAGTCATCTTCTCCAAGCTAGAGGTTTGGACTAAAAAGCATTTTATGTTTTTACAATTCATAGCATTTTATTTTTTATTATATCTACAACTACTACTCAGTGGTAGTTGTTATTGTGTCTTGTCTCTATGCTGTAACTGCGAAGTAATTTCCCTGCTGGGATGAATAAAGTACTTCTATTCTATTCTCTGGTAAGGCACAGACCACCACCAGTGGATGGCAATGTTCTACCATTCCCATCCCACTCTGGAGCGACCGGCTGCTCCGGGTTGACAGCCCTCCCCTCTGCGCCGGAGGTTTGGACTGTGATTCGCTACGTCACATCAGAACAAATTCAGCAAATGTGTTTCCATCTCCAGTCACCTTGTCCAGAGTGAAGAGGTTGAGCAGCTGGTCTGTGCCCATACTCTGCAGGCTGGTGTTCTCCTGGTTGATGACGGTGTTGGCGATGCTCATCTTGAATTTCTGCAGTCCCATGATCTTCTCCTCCAGCGTACCTCGCGTAATCAGCCGGTAAACGTTCACCACCCGTTTCTGCACAACACAGACGACAGGATGTAGAAGGTGAACCTTAGAGGTGACCCTTCATGCTTCCTTCAACAGGCTAGGAGAGGTCAATGGGCGAAACAAAACTTGTTCTTTACATTTTCTGCACAAAAATCAATCTTAGATGACGAGACTTTAGCTGTTTTAGGGCATCTTGTCACTCGCACGTAAAAATGTCTGCAAACATGTGAAATTATACAACCGTACAACCGTGAAAAGCAGAAGTGGAGCCTCCTGCACAACCAACCCGACTTCAGCAAGAGGCTCTGGATTGTAACACTTGTCTTTTCCAGCAGCCATTGTGCAGCACCTACAGCAGTAAAACCAGCTGACCAAACATACTGGAGCTCAACTTTTGTTGCTAGGCAACATTAACTTATTGTTTAAAAAACAGCTGGGTGCTTTTTTAAAGAGCTTAGGAGGTTTTTAGAAGCAGCAGAAACTGAAATGGAAGTACAAACGTCACGTCTCTCCCCTTTCTAATTTTCTATGAGAGGTCATAAAGCGTCCCGCAGCAGTACCTGTCCTATTCTATGGGCACGGTCCATGGCCTGCAGGTCCCTCATGGGGTTCCAGTCGTGCTCCACAAACACCACAGTGTCTGCGCCGGTGAGGTTCAAACCCAGACCACCGACATGGGTGGTGAGCAGCAGCACATCAATGGAGGGATCGTTGTTAAACCTGAGGAACAGAAAAGAAGACGACGATGATCAGCCTTAGTTATAAACCCATCAACAAACTGAGGATTTGTTCTTCTACCTCAGGCGGGTCAAACTCATTTCATTTTGGGTTATATTAAGATCTTGCATCTTCTTAAAGGGCAGGTTGCACCAGAATATATTGATAAAGCACATTAACAAACTCTTAAAATATTAATGAATAGCTGTCTTTGCATTCAATAAGTACTTCTTAATATTAAATATTTTACATCTTTTCACACTGATCAACCCTTCCAGGAGTTTGCGATTGTTTTTATGAGTTTTTGTAATCAAATACACAAATCTTCTGGTGCAAATTAAAAATATTTACATTTCTGTATTATGTTAAACTTGATTTTTTTTGTTACTCGCCACATCGATCACGGACTGTAACTTGTAATGCAGAGGCAGAAGAGTTGTAAATGTAAGAAATACTGCCACCTGCAGGTGGAAGTTGGCATCACTGAACCCAATAATTTTATAAACAGTTATTTTAGATAAACAGTTATTCATTAGTGCACTAAAATCTATGTTTTTCAGAATTGTGAGACTAAAGGAACTAATTGATGTAATGCAACTCATTTTCATTTTGGATCATATCAAGATCATGAAATAGTCCCTAATATTTTGCAATGAAAATCTAATTTTCTGGTGCCAACTTCTAAATATTTGCATTTCTGTATGATGTTAAAGGTGACTTTTTGTTACTCGCCACTTTGATCACGGGCTGTAACTTGACGCAAGTAATACTGAGGCAGCAGTGTTGTTAAGGTAAGAACTACCGTCACCTGCAGGTGGGAGTTAGAATCACTTACACATGATTTTTGACAATTTTTATGGAAAATTTACAATAAAGTGGGATTTGTACAAGAAAATGTGTTGAGTTTGTTTGGATTTTTGCAGAATTGTGAAAAACTGGAGGTACTGATTGATAGAAAGGCCACATAAAAAGCTGCTGCGATCCGGACTTGGCCCCAGAGCCTCATGTTTGACGCAGGTGGAGTACCTGGAGACGATGGAGTGGCGCTGGCCGGCCGGCACGCTGCCGTCCAGCCGCAGGTAGGTGACGGTGGGCAGTTTGGGCTTCAGCAGGTCGTGCTCCACGATGTCCAGCATGCTCTTCAGTTGACAGAAGATGAGAACGCGATGCTGCGCCACCACCGCCTCCGTCCCGCCTTCCGCTCCTCCGCCGCCGCCAAGACCGCAATCCAGTAGCAGCTGGAGAGCGAGAGCACGTCAGAACCGCACCGACATAAAAAATAAAAATAAAAAGAAACACTTAACGGCGCCTCAGCACTCTACCTGTTTGAGAGCAGAGAGCTTCGGCGCGTGCTGAATGTCACGCAGGTTGGAGTTCTGACACGCCAGCTGATCCGTGATGCGATTGTACTCCGGATGCTGCGGCGTCAGAACCAGGTTTGGGTGGTTGCAGAGCTTCCGCAGGTACTGCAGCGCCTTAAGGACAGGAAGTCGGGTTACAGCGCGGTCACAACAGAAAGCAACACAATGCAGCAGCCAACTCAAATCTGGAGCAGTAGGAAAATAATGGTGGGCGATTTGGACTTAAAGTTTTACTGCAATATTTTGTGGTACGATAAACGTGAAGATAACCAATTATTGCTTATTTTTTAGGTAACACTATGGCTGCATGACAGCAACTGTGGTCACAGAAGACAAACACAAGCATTGCACTTGAAAAATATTCCCACTTCTTCAGGACACCAGTCACAAAAATAGTTTATTTGTATCACTAGTCACATATTGACAAATTTACTGATACTTTCATTGGATGAAATAGTAAATCTAACAATCCCAACAATACGGACAGTTTTGAAGTTTCAAACATTAACTGGAATTTATTGTGACAGCAATAAATCAAAATTCTTATGACAATAAATTAAGATAAATGATAAATACGATTAATTCACAAACGTAAAGGAAAATGACAATTTTTGTAGAGTAATGATCTGAAAAGCATGAAAATCTTTGCAAGAAAAAGAACGGACAGGATCAGTCAAAGAGCGTCTGACGTTGCAAGACTTGAAAGTTAAAGTTCAAATTCTTAATTAAATTTAAATCTGGACTTCGACTAGACCATTCTCACATACAAAAATGCTTTAAGGTTCGGGTCTATATTCAGTTTGATAAACTTCTTCTCCAATATTTCCTCTGCCTACATCCCCCAGAATGCCATGCGGCTCTGGAACAGGCTCCAGTGAAATGATCAGGTTCCATAAAAACGTTAATTTTTCTATTGATATTGATCCCATGTCTATTACAATAAACAAACTGAAGTTTGCATTAAAAAAAAGTCTCGGTACCTGGAAGACGTGACCCGTAGCCTTCAGCTTGGGCTTCTCCTCTTCCTCACCGGAGGCTGCAGAGATGCTGTCCTCCACGCTGGCTTTGGCTCGAGACTTCGCAAAGTCTTCGTAGAGCTGAACCTGTGAGAGCATTCAGGGTTTTAACAGATCAGACAAGAATAGAACAAAAAAGAAAAAGCGACATTTTGCATGTTGAAGGCAACAGAATGAAGAACTTCAGAGAAAACAACTGGAAACAAATAAAGAGAATAAATGTTAGTCTGTTAAGAACAGCCGGATATCTGAACGCATCCTTCAACCCTGACTCCTGCAAAAAAAGGAAGGAAGGAAGGAAGAACAGAAGGAAAGAAGTAAGGAAGGCAAGAAAAGGAAATAAGGAAAGAAGGTTAGTTGGAAGGAAGGACAGAAAGACAAAAGGAAGGAAGTCAGAAAAGAAGGAAAGTAAGCAGCCGGTCGGGTTCTAAGGACTGACTTATTTTAATCGAAGATGTTTAAAATATGCAGGACGATTTCGTTTCCCTGCTGGAAACAACCTGAAAACTAATTCGCGTTTAACTCCCAGGTGCTTTTCCAGCTGATCTGAGACTTTTGTCCCAAATGGGACAAAAACCAGTTTTCTGTTCACTGCAATCTTCAGTCTGGCCTGAAGAGGTCCCCAAATCACACCAGCTGCTGTTTTATACATTTCAGCTCTTTCTATTACCTAGAACGGTAGTGGAACATGTTGGATTTCTTTAAGTGATTCTACATTTAAGTATTTAAAAGTTAATAACTAACGGAGAGAGCCCACGTACCTGCAGAGGGCTGAGAGTGCAGTAATAGTCCTGGATTATTTTAGGAGGAAGGTCTTGGAGCACATCCTCCTTCATCCTCCTCAGAAGGAACGGCAGAACCTGCCGATGAAGAGCCTCCATGGCGAGGACGCCTGGCAGGAGGAGAAACGCATCAGCAGTTTAAAACGGAGAAAATAAAGTTAAATTTTAGCCCGAAAAGACAAATGTAAAAGTTTCTCTACAACATTCATGATGACATTTCACAATTTCTACATTAAACAATAATTTATAAACAAATTCAGTTTCTAAAGAATAAAATAGAAGGAAGGAAGGCAAGGACACGAGGGAGGGCAGGAAGCAAATGAGGGAGGGAAGAGAGGAAGGAAAAAAGGAAAAAGAATGAAGGAAAGAAAGCAAGCAGTAAGGAAGGCAGGAAGGGAATTAGGGTTGAAACGATTCCTTGAGTGATTCGAATACCTCGATAATTAAAATTCCTCCAGGAAAATTTATCTGCCTCGAAGCTTTGTTAATTTATGTTTATTTAGCGCACTGTGTTCCAGCTGGGTTATTACTTGTGTTGCTCACTTCTGCCTGAGTTGTTGACGAAAGCTAAGCGTTAGCAGCATAACGTCCAGTTTTCAAGTTCGGCCTGGGAGGATTTTATTGATTCATGATAATGTCTGGGTCTTTGTCGTTTTTCGGGAGACCAATATGCATCCTTAAAATGACTGGCGTGATGCCTGGAGTACGGCAGTTTTTCTCCTCCTGGAGCTGCTGCCTGGTGGCCGGTGTTCAGAGCGAACGAGCGCTAAAGGTGTATTTATGCAGGTGAGCGGATAGACTGAACACTGCGGGCGGCTGCGCATTAGATGATTAACCTAAGTGTAGCTTTACGGACGAACCGGAAAATTTATTTCATATCATCCCGGTCTCAACAAATGTGTGGCGGAGCTCATGGTGGCGGCACGTAGCTGGTAGATGAGTTTCTGTGTGTGACGAACGAAGGAGTCAAATCCCGTCGCTAACATAAACACAAAGCTATAAATGTCTGGGCAAGGTGAGAGTTCATCTATTAAACTGACTGAAGATGAATACATTAACAAAAACCTGGATTACAGACATTTTTTAGTATTTGTGGGCTTGTCTATTATTAAACTGAATATAATTTCAGAGTTTTGTATAATTTTCTTCAGGTTAATTTTCTAAACTACAGAAAAGTTATTGTTAGGGAAGCTCAACTGAAAAATTGGACTGACGTTGATATGTGATAGTAATACTGCTGCTATGCTAGATTTACCTATGTTTTATTAGATTTTTTATCCGATTACTCAATTAATCGTAAGAATAATCGATAGATTACTCGATTACTAAAATATTTGTTTACAACAGCCCTAAAGGGAATGAAGGAAAGCAAGCAAGAAGGAAGGACAGGAATCAGAAGGGAAGGAAAAAAGGAAAGAAGGAAGGCCGGCAGGCATGCTGGTAGGTTTAGACAACGTTTCCCCTTCTCCTCTCCAACCTTTCAGTCATTTTATTCAACCTGAATTATTGTTCCAGGCTGCGTTGGACCGTTACATTCTGGGAACACGACTTACCAGCTTCCTGTTCTCTGGATGAGCTCTTGGCGTCGCGGCTGGCCAGGATGGGTTTCCCGTAGCGAGCGGCGAACTGGCGTTCTGTTCCCAGGAAGCCGGGCATCAGGAAGTCGAAGAGCGACCAGAGCTCCAGGACGTTGTTCTGCAGAGGAAGCGCAAGGTTTCAGTGGATCCACCAGGGGGAGCCGATGCTTCCTCTGAGGACTCACCTGGATGGGCGTTCCCGACAGGATGACCCTGAAGTTAGCCGCTAGCTGCTTGATGGCTTTGGACAGTTTGGTTTTCCCATTCTTGATCACATGACCCTCATCCAGGATGCAGTAATTAAATTTTATATTTCTGTTAAAAAATAAAAAACAGACATTTGTTATAATGGAATAATTCTAAGCCAGAGGTTTCCTAAATGCGGCTTGGGGCCATTTGTGGCCCTTAGACTATTTTCTGCGGCCAAAACTGCAGTTCAAAAATGATACAAATTTAGATGCAGATGGAGACTTTTAGTTTGTAATAATTTACATAATTTTCTTACATGGGAAAATGTAAAGTACAACACAAAGTATTTATCCTTTTATAACCACGTTTAAACCAAACTTAACTTTTCTTGAAAAGCCAACTTTGCTGTAAATCATCTTTTATTCTTTCTTAAACTTCACTAAATCTAGCAAACGGTTTGATAGAAAGTGACCCAAATCTTATTACTGAAATTTATTCAATCAAACCCAAAAGAAATAGAAAACTAGATGCATTTCTTTTTAATACAGCAAACAGGCAAAATTAAAGTAGAAGTAGTAAATTTATGCCAAAAAACTAATTGAGAGTAATCTCAGAAATTTTCTAGAAAAAAGAAGGAAATTTCTGAGCTCTAAAAGTTGAAGATTTACGAGGGGGAAAAAATTTTTGACATGTATACAAAAGACTTTCTGAAATTCAAATGTTTTTCTAGAAAATATCTGAGTTTTTGGCAGAAATTTACTCCTTTTTGCAAAAGGAGTAAAATTTACTATTTTAATTTTAAAGATATTTTTAAAGAGATTTCAAAATCCCTTTAAAGTTTTTGCTCTACAATAAATATCAGTCTACTTCATTTGCTTGATTTTAGGTGGGGTTTTTTTTTTTTACATTTGAATCTACAATTTTGGCAAAAAGTTCGGACACCCCTGCTCTACGTAAAATGTGAAGAGACTTGGAGGATCCTCACCTGAAAAAGTCGATGTCGTTCCGCACGACATCATAAGAAGCGACTACAAGGTTGTGTTTTTTCACTTGATGCTGCAACCTGAAACACAAGACCTCGGTTAGTCATCCAAGTGTTGGCTTTATGAAAAAAAAAAGAAACGTTTTCCTTGCTTGTTCAGTCCTGCAGGGTAAGCCTTAGTCATGCTCCTGCGGCTAGCTGACGGATGCTCACCGCATTCGCTCCGTGGGAGGTCCGGTGTAGTGCAGCGGGTTGAGGAACTCTTTGGAGCAGAACTTGGCCACTTCGTCCACCCAGTGGCCCGTTAGCGTGGGCGGACACACCACCAGCGAGGGCAGGGGGCTGCAGTCTGCTGCCTTGGTCTTCGCATATTCCTGAGCCCTGAAAAGCACAAAGTTAGCATCAGAGCTTCAAAAACGGACAGAAGAAGCATTTTTCATAAATGAGATCTCAATGAATGAAGTTATATTTCAGAGCCGTTACAAAGCTCAGACCTTTATGGGAATTTGTAGCCATGGAAACAGGAGTTGGATGTTTTGTTTATAAGCTTCAGGTAAACTTGAGTGTTTAATCAAACTCTGGTTTGCTACCCTGGATAGTTTGGTTTTTTGGGGAAGTGTGAACGCACAGTCAAACTAAAAAAACAAACTCTGGTCCGCCTGCAGACCTCTGTCTCTGTTTGGTTGAAGTGAACTCTGATATGGTTTGAATGCATATGTGAACGCCAAACGCAACAGAGACCCCTCCAGAAGCAGGTAGTAGACTACAACGCAGGGCATTCTGGGTAAATACAACCAAAACAAACGCTCTAGTTTAGTCCTAGCAGGAGAAATGGCTCCAGATAAATTCTGACTTCCTCTGTGGCTTTTGTGTCATTTCCTTCACTGGTACTTGGTGCAACAGTTGTTTTATTTTATTTTATTAAAAGTTTTTGGTTTGTTTCACATAATGCAGTGAAAATGGAACAACTGTTGAAATTTAAGTCTCCAACTGGACCGAGTTTACTGGACTATCAGGTGTGAAAACGTGCAACATGACAGATTGTGATGAAGAAGTAGGGGAGCTGTAAATGTGCTCAAATTGAAAGTGGGGATAATTTATAAGCTCTTTTAACAAAAACAAAACAAAATCTGTTTCTTTTCCACTAAGTGGTACGGCAGGAGTCGGTGCGTTGTGCTCCCATAATCCTTCGTATTCAGAAAAGTGTTTCCACCGCCAGCTGGCCTCACTGGGAAGGAGGAGATGAACCCAAACATGCAACACTGCATCATAGCTATGCGACAACAAACCTGACGCACTGTAGCAAATTTCAGCAACAAGGCAATTCAGTGTTTCGCATCGTAAAAAATATACAGTGATGTTTTTCTGTCCACTAATCTATGAACTGTGTTGTGTGATGCAGAAGTTGTAGTAATTCAGAGTGTGTGTGACGGGAGTCTTTAATTCAAATGTAGTTTTCTTTGCAACAAAACCTTTGTTCAAAGCAACAGTTACTTTGTTTTTATCATGTAACATCGTTTAACTGCTGTCCTTGATTAAATAAACCTGAACTGAGCACCTGAGGTACTGATCTCCTGCCAGAATGCAGATGGACTGCAGCGTCTTCCCCAGGCCCATGTCGTCACAGAGGATACCGTGCAGCTTGTATTTGTTCAGGAACGCCAGCCAATTCACGCCGTCCTGCAGGACACAGCAGCAGGTTTGTGTTCTAATCTCCAAACAACCTGATCTACAAAAAGTTAATCTCATTTAGTTTAAAATGTAAAACTCAGATCACAAAGTAATGTAGAACTCATTCAGTTTCTATTCAACTTCTATTTTTAAATAAAACATGGATTCGCTAAAAAAAAAACCAAACAAGAGTTAATATATAATATCCACAAATATTCAGGGAAGGTTTAGTGGAAGGTAAAACTGTAGTAGAGTGAGAAAATTATGCATTTTTTTTTACTTTTATGATGCTCCATACATTTCATCAACAGGATAACTGTCCACATTCATCCAACTGGACATGCCAACGGTGCTGCAGGCTAACAACAAAGCTAATTCTGGAAAATGACACTTGTAGTTTAAGCTCCTTAACTCTCTGTCCGTTTTATTTCTTATCCAAGTGAGTAAGAAATCACTTTTTTCCTGTTTCTACTTTTTATTTTATATCTTTATTAATTTCAAACTAATTCATTTTTCATCTGCTGCTCAGACAGCTGACAAACGGCTCACCTGCTGATACTTCCTGAGCTCGGCTTTAATCGGCACAGGGATCTTATAGTTCTCCAACTTCCTGCCGTCCAGCAGCTGCTCCAGAAACTGACGCTCTCTCGCTTTCTGTTGGATCAAGTCGGCTGACATGGCCGGCGGGTCTGGTATTCCTGCCTGCGATTAAGTATGATGAAGTCATTTGATAGTTTTCAGTTCTTTTACCAACAATAAAGATTTAAATTGATAACCCGGAAGAACGTACCTCCAGAGGCACCAGGCGGATTAACGTAGCGAAGCACTGAGTGGCCATAAAACGAATACTGTCGCTGGGGTCGCTCATGCGGCCCAGAACGGGAACAACCAGCAGCACGATGTAGGGAACGATGTCGACGTCCAGCTGCTCCATCACACCTGGAGAGCGTTGGTTAAGGGAACAAACACGCAGAAAAAACTAACATTTCCAAAATGTTGTGATTAAATGTTGACTTTACATCTGACTGGTGTAAATCCAATTTTATTGATTAATCCAATGTTTGTTTTTTCAAGGTTTTATTTGTGAAAAATGTGGATGTTTTTCACCAGTCCTTAGGTTTCCATAGTTCAGTGATGTCAGCACGCCATGGCGGCCATCTTGTTTCACAAGCGTGTTTTACAGCTTCCATTTATGTGGACAAAGATTTTTTTATTATTCAAGACAAAGTTAAAATAAAACAAGAATAAAGTCATAATATTACCAGAGTAACATTGTGACACATCAGTGTGTCCCAGTAAATTTTTCTGGACAATAAATTGCCCCAGAAGTTATCGCAATAAGAGATAAAATTGTTTCGAGGCCATTTTCAAGTAATATAAATGAATATAAATAAACTTTAAATTTTAGTGAACATTTAACACAGGAAGACATTTTAAATATCCAAAATAAATAAAACAAATAATAAAGTCTCTGTGAACAAAATTGTCCAAAGAGGACAATTTTGAGAGCAAAGCAGCAGACTGAAGATTTTTATTGTCCAGTTTTTGGTAGACATAAGAAAAAAAAAAAAATCACGCAAATGTAAATTATTGAGCTCATTTTAATTAACCATCTTATTAACTGATTTATTGCTTATTGCGACAGGCCTATGTTTTTCTCTACGTTTTTCTCATAATTTTAGGACAAGCATTTGGTAAAATTGCATCTTTATTCTGCTAATATTATGACTATATTCTCGTCATTAAACAAAAATTCTGTCTGGCCCTGTTGGTCCGTAATCCAACTCACAAAAGGGATCATTGGAATAAAAGCAACTTTCTGAAAATATATTGTGTAATTTGTAATTTCTTTATTAGAAAAGAAATAAAAAAATGTAAATATCAATTAAAATCGAATCTGGTATGAGAAAGGTTTTATTTGCTGTGAATCACTTTAGTAAGCTGAGGTTGTTGAAAATGTGGTTGATGGATAAACTTTGACTTGATTTCAGTGAAGGATACAAGCCAGCGCTTCGATGGCGCCCTCCTGTTTCGTGCAGTCGTCGATAGCAGCTAACCAGTGGAGCACAGACTCCAGGAAACTGTTCATGGTCTCCAGTGTGGCTATCTTACTGAGCACGCCCACACAGCGCGCGGCCATGTGCCGCACCGCTGTGTACGGGTGCTGCAGGCATGTAAACAAATGAGGTAGGTGTTCCAGTAACTAGAAGGAATAAGAGTGGAGAGGTGAATGGTTGGAGATATTTGGGTCAAAAACAGCAGCATGTAACTGGGATTGCAAGAAGTTTCTGACTAAAGCCTGTTCTCATTTAACCGGTTAATGTCCGGTTCTGGTCTGGTCGGGTTGTCTCCATTGGCAGGGTGTTTCCCTTACTGGGTAGGAATGTAAAATCTCCAAAATCTCACAGTGTATTTGTGTGTTGCAGGTTGCCCCATCGTAATGTAAATTCAGAGGATCAATGAATTCAATCTGCTTCCCCGTGGTTGGCACGCTTCTGCTAACGCGCCAATAACAGAGCTAATTTCTTATTTGTTGCCTTTTCTAATTTTGAAAACATTCAGCACACTTAGCTTCCACTAAATTAATTTCTTGTGACTTTTTTGTAAATTTTCCATCAAGTAAAATCTGACATCTGAGTTAAAGTTTCAGACATCAATTGTTAATTCTTTATGTAGTTATGGTTTATATTCATGCTCTTATTTTGAAGGGGGAGAAAACTTTATGCAGCAGCTCCAATTCCCCTCCTCACATTCTTAGTGGAACAAGTATTTTTGTCTAGTTTCTAGTGCAAATATCTTAGTAAACTTGAATTAAGACTAAACTAATTTAAACGCAACTTATCAGCAAAATATAGGAGCTTGTTTTAAGTAAATAATTCCTTAATATTGGAAAAAATAATTGATCCATTAGCAGATTATTTCACTAAAAACATAGGGAAATTGTCTTGTTATAAGTTAACTTATCTGCCGATTGAACCTGGTACTTCTTCACCAATGTTAAGGCTTTATTTACTGAAAACAAGCTCCTATATCTTATTAAAAAGATAAAAGTGTAATAAGATATTTGCACTAGAAGTGAGACTTGAAATACTAAATAGATTTTATGTTTTTGCAGTGTTAGGGTTAGCACAACCAATTTTTAGTTGCGGTGTCCACCAATGATGCTACCAATCAAATCGCTTGAAGTGGTTCCAAAACACGGGAAAGAACCGTGCAGAATCTGCCAACAGAGACGAATCTGACTGAGGAAGAACCGGTTAAAAAGCAGAAGGGGCTTGGTAGCATCACAAACGACACTACAGGAGAGATAATGAACCATCAGTCTTACCAAAGGTCGAAGTTCACCCGCCATGGCTCCAGCCATGACTTCCAAAACTTGCAGAGAGTTGACCAATTCCTGAGCTGCCGCATCGCCTCTCTCCAGCTGGGCCTGCCTGTCTAAAACACAAACAGGACACACATTGGTTCAGAAGAACAAATACTGAAACAATCTGGAGAGTTTACCACTGAAAACTGGACAAAACAAAACAGACTCAAATTCCTTTTATGATTTTGAGTCCTGAAGGCCTAAAATCTGGAACCTGCATAATTATGAAATTACCAACATATTGTATACAAGTTTATTGCAAAAACTACGCCGACAGCCAAACAGCCTACGTACCAATGCAAAGGTTCTCCTTGGCGACCGCCTTCAACGGTCCCACCGTGTTTTCCCAGAGGTACGGCAGACTCCTGTTGAGGTCCGCACCAAAGTGCTTAGCAACGGTCGTTAGGGCAAACTCCGCTCCTCGTCTTTGAACAAGAAACTGCTTCTTGTTCTTTAAAAAGAAGAAAGAAAACAGTTCATAGAGAATCTGCTGCTGATGGGTGTGAGAAAACGTGCGTCCGTCTTTACCTCATCGTTATCGGAGCTTATTGTGCTGCCAGGAGGAAGCTCCGTCACCGGGGCTTTCGGCGCCTTCGGTGTCGGACCTCTTTTACTTGTAATTGCAAACGCGGCCCGTTGGTGGCGGTACAGAGTGATGATCCCCTGGGTTTTGTTGACCATGTGATGCATGCCATCTCTTTCCAGCCCACCTCCTTAGATATTGAGACACAGAAATGCTGCACATAATAAAGCTGAAGTATGTAACTTTTATAAAAAAAGATATTTATGAGACAGTTAATCTCTGATAATCTCCCAGTGCTAACTAGAAATAACCAATCAATGCGTCTTTTGCATGCCAGAAAAAAACTTTTGCACTCTTTTGGAAAAGAGCAGTTAGTCTGAGTGCCGCATTTTGGATTAGACAAATGTTAGCGACAGAAAGGGAAGCAATAAAAATTTGCGGAGGTGTGGTTTTCATTTTATTCATTTGTTAAAGATACAAAACTCAGATGAAGAAAATTAAATATAGATTTGTGTGACTCTGGAAAATAAGATTAAAGAAACTGTTGGTGTGTGGAAATAAAATTGGGATTTTTCTTGTGTTATTTCCTCTTTTTGTTAGCCTTCTTATCCGTTTGGTCATTTATTTCTGATCTAAATGTTGAATCAAATGTTTATTCATTTACGAGCCATTAGAACTCATGCAAACTTGGACTGTGTGTGAATTATATCTCTATTGTTACTAAGAATATAACAAATGTATGAATATTTCCTATAAAAATTCAAATAAATGTTTTAAAAAAGAAACAACCAATCATAGCCAGGAGGCGGGTCTTAGCGCTGTCAATCATTCTCCATGTGGCGCTGATCTCTGCAGAACTTATTGTGAATCCTAAGACTAGTTAGCATAGCCACTAATGACAGCAGATTAACAGTTTTTCTGTAACCATCTGTGCATGAGGATGATTGACAGCACTAAGCTCCTCCTCCTGGCTCTGATTGGTTGTTTTTGGTCAGGAGCATATAGCAATAGGATGGGAGGATGTGGAAGAGATCGATATGTTCACAGATTATCTGGTTCATATTAACCCTTCCAGGCCGTACGCGTCAGTGACAACGCAGCCAAATTTGCAGTACCGTAATTCCGCCACACTTTGCGCTATCTGAAAAATTTGAACGGTTTCTGAAAGGGAAGACGTTGCGCTTTCCAGCCGATATCGTGTTATTATGGTAATTTCACTCCCGCCGTAGCAGGGATTGAAACTAATATGAGGGGCATGCTTTTAATAGACGGTAAATTGCGAAAATAACTTGCTAGATATCGAAAGCTCCAGTTATGACAAAATGGACAAATATATTTACTCACAGAATGTTTAAAGAACTTCGTACAATTGAAATGAGCAAAAATATCCAATTGGAGATTTGTTACAATATGGTGACAGTTTTAACAAATATGTAAAAAACATGTTTATAAAAGTTCCTTACTGCAGCTTTAATGTTCTGATTTTTCTAGTTAATGATCTCTCCAAACCTTTAGCCTGCTCTTGCGCTGTGGGAACGGGACAAGCGGACGAGGGCGTGGCCGAGGGGTCCATGCACGCCGAAGCACAGAGGTTTTTGATAATCTTTGGGTTGGGGCACGGCGAGCGGACGGCGCACTGCCGCAGCAGCTTGGCTATGAACGAAGCGGCATAACTCTGGATCAGGGTGTTCTCCTCCTTCTTGACCGTCTCCATGAGTGGCCGCACCAAAGGGTTGAGCTTGCCGGGAAGCACTTCCAGGTTGATGGCGGCGCAGGCGGTGAACATGTGGACGCGCAGATGCAGCTGCTGCCATTCCGTGTTGGTCTCCATCACCGTAGACTGGGCTTGCTGTCGTTTGCTTTCTAGCGCCAGCCACTGCTTGGACTTCACGTTCATACCTGCCGTCGTCTCTGTGAAGATGGTGGTAACCTAGGCAACGAGAAAGAAGAAGTTTTATTTTAACAGGGACAAACTGGATTAATATAGCATTTTCTACCCACAACAACACATACAGTACATGGGATACCTGATTATCAAAGCTAACTTAGCTGCTTGGCTAATTTATTTGGCTAGCACCTTCATACATGGTAAATTTAAGAGTTTTGCAGGAAAATTGGTTAGAAAACCCCATAAAGCACGAAACCAAACATCAAAAAGAAAAAATCATTTGCATGAAAGCTTAACAGAAATAGCTACAACAGTGTCACATTGTTAACTTGTAGCTTTAGCATAGCTAGCATGTGGCATCATTTGACATTTCCAAGCCTCATAGACAAACTAACTGGGAATAAGGCTTTTGTTTTTAACTTGTCAGCTAAAGAGACAGGTTAAAAACAGATTTATTTTAAGCTGATGATAAAAATAAAGCTTTTTTCTGTCTTGTCTCGCTGTGTTAGCAGAGCTTCGACCTTACAGCAGCAGCTCATTGGAGAATGAAGGAGTTGAGTTTGTTATAGCAGCGCTGCTGCCAGAAGAAGTGCAATTGCAATTTGTGCAAATAAGAATGGATCAGTTTATAAAAATTTTAATGCAAATTAGTATCCTTTTAGTATCGATTATACTGAGATGTGAGTCACTTTGACAACCCTTCTAAACCATGTGGCAAAACCTGTTTTTTCTACATTGAGCAAAAGAAAATTCTGACCCATACACACATAATGATATTTTTAAACACTGACTTTAATCTAAAGTTGTTTCATCAGCATATTTGAAAAGAGGAATATGTTAAATAGAAAATGGAGCCTTGAGGAACCCCACGCATGTTCTTTTTTTTGCCCAAATTTGTAATCACAAAAATACTGTAGCTCCAGTCTGCAGAAATCTGAACTAATTTAGAACAAAACCAGACAAACTTTTATTACTTCTGTTTTCAGGGATTGTGGAAAATTACCAGAGTGAAGAGAAGAATTAAATATCTGGAATATTTCAGACACAAAACAGCAAAAGCTTAATGATTTTATAATGATTAACTGAATGTTTTCCAACTCCTGATGAACTGTGTAATTTGGTTAAGGAAAATCTCTCAGGTTGTTCTTTTCTGGATGAAGAAAATGTTAAATGTAGGTTTACCAGTTCGTTGGCTTGGTCTATGGTGAAAACGCTGCTGCTGAGGCGATCTTGAAGGTCTATGTGAACCTCAGCAAGCAACGAAATGAGCTGCTTGCATTCATTCTGCATGCGTGTGAAAGGAATCGCGATCTCGTCGTAGTACAGCTGCTCGGTCAGGACAGCCAGAAGTCGCGGCTGCACCATGGACGACACCATCTGGCAATCCTGAGAAGATTCAGACACAGTTTGAGGCTGTGGTCAAATCTAACTGGTTCCAATCAATCAAGTTCAACCAATATAGTTTATTTGTATAGCACATTTCAGCCACAAGGTGCTTTACATCATAAAAACATAAAAATATAAAGTTTAAGAACATGCACTCAACAACTGAAGGATTACATTTTGTCAAATGCCGTCGTTACACATCAAAATATTGATTGTTTTATTTATTATGGTTCAAAAGCAACTCTGAACATGTGGGTTTTTAGTCTAGATTTAAAGGAACTTGGTGTTTTGGGTGTTTTCAGTTTTCTGGAAGTTTGTTCACTGCTAAAACACAATCTTACCAAGTATTTTTTGTCTAGTTTCTGGTTAACTGAAGTTAACCAGATACTCGAGATACAACTCAAGATATCTGAACTAGAAACTGGACAAAAAAAATACTTGGTAAGATTTTGTTTTTGCAGTGATAATAAATATAGGGATTAAAAAAGAAAACAAAAAGAAAAAAAAACACGAAATCTTACCAAGTATTTTTGGTCTGGTTTTTAGTCCAAATATCTTAGTAAACTTTAATTAAGACAAAAGTAACTTAAAAGTAACTTTTATAGAGGCTTGCTTTGAGTAAATAATTTTTACTCAAAGCAAATAATTTTTGGAAATAATTTTTCCATCAAAATAAAAAAATATTTTTTTTATATTGATGGAAAAATTATTTATTCCAATGGCAGATTATTTCATTTATAACAAGACTTTTTCACGTTAGAAGTTAATGAAACAAGAACTTTTTCATCAATATTAAGGAATTATTTACTTAAAACAAGCCTCTGTTTGTTGCTGAAAAGTTACTTAATTTGTCTTATTTAAAGTGTACCAAGATATCTGAACTAAAAACAAGACTAAAAATACTTGGTAAGATTTGGTGTATTTGCAGTGTTCCAGATTTGTGGTGCATAGAAGCTAAATGCTAAGGTTGTTACAGCAGCAGCAGATCTTTAACCCGAGCAGTGATTTATAAAAACAGTATTTTAAAGTGTGTTCTCTGAGCTACTGGGAGCCGGAGGAAGGACTTAAGAATTGGCAAGATGTGCTCTATGTTCCTGGTTTTAGTCAGAACGCCAGCAGCAGCGTTCTGAATCAGCTGCAGCTGCTCTGAAACGCTGGACATTTACCTTCTGCAGTGCAGCCCACTCACAGAGAACCAGAGCCACGGCTATCCGTTGCAAGGCTGATTTGGAGTTGAGATGGAAGAGCAACAGCTGGCCCAAAGACTCGGCTGGCCGGATCTCCTGGGATGCAGCATTAAGCTGAGGGTCACAGATGCACCTACACAGAGCTCCCAGCAACCTAAATAGAACAAATAAATAACTCTCAGAAGAAATAGTCAAAAGTCAATCTGCTGATCCAAATAAAGCTTTTAAAATGTACCTGGCGGCCATGAGTCTGGCACGAATCACAACGTAATCCCTCGTCAACGAATCGTCTGATAGAGTCTCAGCCCCGGCTATGTACTGCTGGACCGTTTCCTTCACTTGATTGTTTCCTAGCCGAGCCTTTGCTCCAGTCTTATCCTGAAGTATGAATATATATACACAACTTTACCTTACAGAGTAAATAAAAATTACATCAGGAAGTGGCCACAAATGTTGAGTATGAACTTTCAGAAGCATAAACTTATGATTTAAAAAAAAAAGATGTGTATTTTCAAAGTTTACTCAATGTTCTAATTTACAACATTATATAAAATAACTAAAATAAATAGACATTTAAAGGAGGGGGTACAGTTATAATATCCTATTTATAAGTAATTTATCAGTAAATCTTCAGTCTACTTTCAGATTCTTGATTAATGCAATCGATTCATTTATAGGTAAGAGTATTTCTAACATTAGCTCTAGTAGTAAGATTGAAGTTATGTTGTTGAATTACTCCACACGCACACAAAAACTAATTATAAATGAAAAAAATATATGTATACACACACACCTCTATGAACATTACAAAAATTGATGTTTTCAGACCAGCTGGAATAACTTTAACGCTTCTTTAAACCGGTAGCTCCTTGGTTTGAATACACAGACCACATTTCCCATTGAATTCAAGTAATTTGTTTGTCACCTAGCAACCACTGAAGTTTATTGCTGCACCTTCAGGTCAAACATATTAACTTTAGTCCCGATAAATAAATCACCATCATCTGATTTTTTAGAAATGGCTAGAAACTGTGTCTCTCCCAAATATCCAATACAAGAAATTAATCACGTCCGCCCACAGCTATGTGTAGGAGACGGATGGAAGGAGAGCTGTGCAGATAAAAAGTAAACAGAAAAGCGAGTTACCTTGGAGCGGGCCTTCACCTCCAGCAGCATGTTCAGGTCTATGGGAATGTGAGAGGCCTGCATCATCAGGCAGAGCCAGGCGCCCATCCAAGGACAGCTGGCTGCCACCACGAACTGCTGGGGGACCTGAGACAGCAGCTCCATCCACACCTGCAGAGGTGAAATATTGGTACTTCCAGAACCAAACCTTTGTGCTCCAAGATCGATTCTCAAATTCAAGTATCAGTACTTTCAATATTTAATGCTGCGTTCACACCGAACGCGTTTCGCGAATCAAAAACGCGTCTGAGGCTTCAAGTTGGAAGCTTGTGCACTTCGAAATCAATCTAGATGCGCGTTGGGACGAGCCGTTGTTTTCTGTTTCCGCTCTCTTGTACAATGGCAGATGAAATTGAGAGAGTAGAACCAAAATATTATGTAGTGATCAAAACTGAGTGATCAGATGTCTTTGCTGGACATTTTGTGTTCAGTTTTTACTGAACAAACAACAATGACGGCAACAACAGCATGACGCGCGTTGGAGCTTCTTACCTTTTTATCCTCTCCTGGTTGCTTTGAACAACAGCGGATGAAATATTGAGATCATCTAGTTTTTATTAACTGAAATCAATAGAATGTTGTCGTTGGGCGATTGTTTGAATTTACCAGATAATTCAGAGGTGTTGTGAGGTTTACAGGCAAATTAAGAGGTTTTGCACAAAGTATTGGATCGGTATCGCCGATACCAGCTTCAATTTTGATCAGTATGGATTGGAAGGGAAAACAGGGGAATTGAAAAATTATCATTGCACATGTTAGCAAATATATTTCTTTTCTAAAAAGAAGAGTACGTCTTTAGCTTTTACAACTAACCTTCTGAATGAGCTCCAGTATTTCGTCGTTGCTCTCCAGTATACAGGACTGGAAGATGTGCCGCAACATATCTTGTAAAATGGGATTTATCCAAACCGCACAACTCTGAACGGAAAGAAAAAAAATAATAATGCAAAAATTATCAATAACTCATCAAATCATTGTACTTTATCTCCAGTGTGCTGTTTTACATTTATATCCCTGGTTCTGATTAGGGCTGAACTAGAAATTTCATTAATAAATTATTCTACCAATTAATGAGTTAATTGGTAGAATAGTAGATTAATCCGATAAAAATAATTGGCAAAGTTTGCAGATTTTTTATTTAACCACGTAAGCTGTTTTTATACATTACCATAAACAAGCAATTTCTGAAATTATTCCTTTAAAGATATTAAACATTTTATTGCCTAAAATGCAGCAACATATCATTAATTCAAAGCATGCTTAGTCATTTGTAGCAAAGAAAGCACCTGCAGCTAAACAAAAAAATAATCATACAGTAAGTCTGGGTAGAAAATATTTACAGATTTATTTTTTTATTTTTTTTATCTTAAATGCAAATTTTATATATTTTTTGTATAGTTTTGGTTTAATTACTGCTCTGGTAGGTTTCCACTTTAGCACATGGCTTTCTTTAGTCTGCATGTTCCAGTTAACGATTAATCGATCCGTCATGATCAATAATTTCAGCTCTAGTTCTGATAATTAGTAGATGAACTTGCCTCATCAGCTTTAGACAGCAGTGTGTAGAGCGTTTCCAGCGCAGCCTTTCTTACGGATGATATGGTGTGTCTTAAAAACGGCCAAACTCGAGGAACCAGGACAGTCAGTGACTGCTCCATGCTACAGCAAAAACAGAAAATAATAAGACTGTTTTAATATAAACTATGCAGGAAGGGATGAACTGTGATCACAAGCCAATATTCAGCTGTATTTGAGATGCCAATATGAGAACCTGACCTGCATTGCCGAACGTGAGGAAAGGTCAGCAGCAAAGACAGCAGCGTCATAATGCTGTTGGTGGAAGCGGTGAGGTCGTCCAGGTCCAGGAGTGCGTCCCATAGTGTGTTTACAATAAAAGGAACCTGCATGACAGCAGCGTTGCATCAAAACCAGCAGAACAAACATCACAAAGATTAATGCTACCAATGCCTTCAGCTCAAGACCCTGTTGGGACAAATGGCTGCAGGTGAAGTGCAGCTTTATTCAGACGACGCTCTGCTCTGAGCCAGGATGATGATGGTGTCATTTTATGGCTTAGACTTGCTTCTCCATCAGTGTTAGCCTTTCTACCATGAAGTAGGTCCTACACATATTTGGAATTTGGTTGGATAAAAGCTGAAAGTTCAACTGGGATGAAAATGTCTTAAATGAGAAAAATGTGCAAACTTCGCTTTTTAGCATTCTTAATGGTGATATTTCTTATGCCTGGTCCACACAGCAAGATAATGACGAAGATTTTGGACCAGATTTTCCACTAATGACAATCTTAAGGATGTTTTGATTGTCATGATAGCTCTAGTGTTAAGAGCAGAGGTGGGAAAAGGACCAAAAACTGTACTCAAGTAAGAGTAGCTCTACTTTAACGCATTTTTACTCAAGTAAAAGTAATAAATAGCCCTTCAAGAAAATTACTCAAGAGTAAAACAGTATTTGGTAAAAGGGCGACTCAAGCAAATTAGAGATATTTATACAGCATGTTAGATTGTTTTGGTATCACAGCAGGTGGAAAGAAAGCGAAACGGAAACATAGAGGGGAATATAAATCACAGACGACTGCCAAGGCAAACCAGAAAGTCGGTCAGACGTCAGACTTCTTTTGTTTTCCCCTCAGTTAAAAATAGACAACAAGCCATCGCTTCTTCCTCGTCAGACATGTTTGTTTACTATGAACTCGTGTTTGATCCTGAGAAGTTTTATGAGATTTCCAGTCTGACATTTGAATATCGGCCCGCGTTTTTCATCTTTGCCGTGTGGCTCATCACCACAAACTGTACGGTCAAACCTGTTATATATATATAATATATACACGATTTGGTTTGAAAATCAACAACCTTAAAATCTTGCAATGTGAACGAGGCATTATGAGTACATTAAAGCTGAGTTTTTTTTTCTTTCGAACACTCCTATTTTTAAACGGGAACTTGTACCTGCTTCACTTTGACAATTTATTTCTTCATGTACTTTTACATTGGTGTCAAACTTCTTGCAACAACATCCCTATTTTTGGTCAAAAAGAGTTCTTTGGACTTCCTGACTAAATGTTAAGTCTTGGTTTAGTTTTTTTGATTGGGTCTATTTTTAGTGCAGCTGCTTAATACTTCTCTGTTGTGGAGAAACCTCAAACTTTCCTCACTTTTGGACAGAAAGTGTATAAACCTGATTTTAGAGAATAAACAACAGATGGACCAGTTGTGCAAGAGCTGTTTCATCTCTTTCAGGCATCACTACTGGAAAAGATACACTACAGAAATAGTGCAATTCTGCATTCGCAATTATAACCCAACAGCTCTAAATTAATGGCTTTACAGCTAAAAGGACGTCTGCTCAAATTTACGAGCATGCCGAGTTAATTACTGAAGTTAAAGACTGAATATCTAAAATTAAAGGACTTAAGATTCCATCACATCTATAGCTTGCATCCAGGAATATGGTGTGAATAACTATTCAATGCTCAAATGATTCCTAAATTTAGAAATCAATCAAATTTTTACACACTTGTAAACAACAAGGGGATGCAGTCTGCAGAGGAATGAGGTGATTTGTAGTTTTTCTCTGCTTGTACAACTGCAGGCAAGAGGACTACCTTGTTGGGCAGAAGCTGGACCAACCCTTCCACCACTGGGATGAGAGCAGCAGCAGCCACCGCCCTGACATCATCATCCAGGTCCTGCAGACCTTCTGTTATTGCAGGCAGCACCCGGGGAAGCAGGACGGAGATCAGGTCCTGGAAACACAAGGAGAAACAGAACAGAATATAAAAAGGTATGAAAACAGAATGTCTGCTAGTAGATTCATATGTTATGCACTTGCAAAGGAATTACAGGAATTACAGAAAATAAAAAAAGCTTTCTTACCTGTCGGACAGCCAAGGCATATTTGATCCCCAACAGGCCTCCATGCCGGACCTCCCATTGGTCCTCCTTCAGCAGCTTCAGCAGGACGTCCACCGTCATGGCAACGCTGTTTTCACTCATGTGAAGAAGAGAGACACCGAGCGTCTGGGCACACGTCTCTCTGACAGGAGCCACCACCTGCCCAAACACACCAAAACAAACAAACACGACGTGCTGCATGTCAGCAGGTGTGCACTGCAAAAACATCTTACCAAGATATGTTGGTCTAGTTTCTAGAGAAAATAAATTAATACACTTGAAACGAGACAAAACTAACTTTTTAACAAGACATAAAAGCTTGATTTAAGTAAATAATTCCCTAATATTTCTTTTTTTAAAAGTTCCAGTTCCACTGACAGAACTTATAACAATACATTTTTCACATGTTATAAGTAGAAAAATCTACTAAAGGAACAAGTTGTTCTTTTGTCAATATTAAGGAATTATAAATTTAAAATACACTCCTATATTTTGCTGGAAAGTTACTGTTTCAAATGGACTAAGACATTTGCACTATGCCTGTCATAATAAATTTTGCTGGACAATAAATTGTCCCAGAAGTTATTGTGATAAACGACAATATTGTTGTTTTGAGACCAATTTTAAGAACTGTAATGGTAACGGCAAAATGAAAATGCAAGAACACCATTTCATTTTTCCATAAACTTTAAATTGTAATGAACACTTAACACTGGAACAGAAAGACATTTTAAATATCCCAAATAAACAAAATAACAAATAAATTGAATTATGAAGTCTCTGTACACAAAAAGGCATTGGTTAAATGTAATGCACCAGAATGAAGACTTTATCATCCGGTTTTTGGTAGAAATAAAGAAAAGAGAAAAACGATAAATCATGCAAATGGAAATTATTGAGCTCGTTTTAGTTGATCATGCAATTATCATAGCAACACGCCTAATTTGCACTACAAACTAGATCAAAACTAATATTTATTGTTTTTGCAGGGCATGAATACTGTATGAAACTTGAAAATATTACCTCATCAGATACGAAGTCCCCAAAGCGGTCCAAAGCAAACACACAGAGGAGACGGATGACCAGATCCTCGATCCACTCCTGATGCTGTCGCGACATCTGATCCAAAACAAAAATCACTAATATTGTAACCACTTTCTGTTTGGAAGGGAGAAAAAAAAGCTTCATGTTTGATTAAAATTCACCTGTTCTGCAGTGCTTCCAACCAGTTTCCCACCACCAGAACCATGAGACTTCAGGATTTCTCTGAGGCCTGTGCCCGCACCATGACGAACCTGACAACCACATAAAACAACTTCTTATTTTAAAGTCGCAAAAGATTTAATGTTGGAAATACATTTTTCATCTTAGTTCTACCAAAATATCTTTCAAAGTTTTCACACTACTTGCAGTTCCTCTTTTTGTTGTTACAGCTGCGCAATTTTGTGCATTTATTTTGGGAATCTATGAGACACTCCATGTTTGTGAAGGCTTTTTGTATAAATGTAAAAAAAATGATAACTGTAGTCCCATATAAAGAATATTCAGACATCAACTAAACCAGTCATCCCCAAGCCCCGGCCAGCGGACCAATTGGTACCGGGCCGCACAAGAAATAATTAAATATTTTAGTTTTTATGTATTTTCTGAGTCTTGGGGGGCTTTTATTTTGAAAATCCTTTAACCGGATTCTCTCGGTTACGTCTTGCGCACCAACATTAAGCCCACAAGCAGCAAAATGAGTAAGAAACAGATCAGATGTCTTTAGAAGGATTCTTTGGGAAGGGGAAAAGGCCGAGAAGAGACAGGACAATCACGGACCCGTAGGCGATTCCCACATTCCAAGCCCGCTCTGCATGATATGTGGCGTCTGGTTTCGCTAATGAGGGAATGAAGCTTCTAACTGATTCGCCACATAGAGACCAAGCAACACTTCAGGTGTTATTGTCTCATCACTCTCAGATAGGACCGTCTCGTTGCAGAAAGAAAGCTCAGGGCTCCCATTGATTTGTCGTTATCTGAGTTACAATTTTCATTAAAGTAAAATGTTTGAAAAGTCCAACAGGTTCGGTCGGTTCGTGTGTCCAGCCACACGGCAGGAGCAACACACCACACACGAACCAATTCCACTCACGAACACCCCGATTCTAGAAGAAAATCCTGTAAAACTCCCAACATACCATACATGAATTTAGAATATCAAACATATCTGACGATGTAGAAGCAACAGTGATAGTCTGTGGACTCATTTTAAGCGATAAAAGACATAACATAAAGGAAAAACGTTGGATAAAAGCAGCCGCTCTATTTAACTGCACTGTGCACTAAACCAGGCTCTCAGTTGCCCGATGTCAGCTGTTTGGGATTCCCCTCCGTGATTATGTCAGGTTTGGCTTTCTAACTGGCTACCTGTCACATTCAACAGGTTGCTTCTCGCTCCCAGTCAGGGAAAACCCCTCACGCTGAGATTAAAAGGGTCAAGACAATCAACATGTTGAAAATGCCAGATGTTTGATCGGAGCGGTCCCGACATTCCACGTAACACACCAAACTGCAGGATGATTATAGCCAGCGACAATCTTAGAACTCGGAAAGTTCTAATATTGTCCTAAGGGGAAAATCAACGCAAAAAATTTAAACACCCCCACCCCTGGGCTGCAGTAAAACTGCCAAGCCTTGACCGGTCCACGGTGATAAAAAGTTTGGGGACCACTGAACTAAACTACTCTGAAGAAAAACAAAGAAACATGTTTTACAATGCAAGTTTTAATGAAGCTGAAAAACTTTGATTTTGCTCTCATCTGATGTTTTCATACTGCTGTTTATTCACTGATATTCTCCAAAAGGTTGCAGATAACTGGTTCTATTTTAATTAGAGTAAAGGAAACTAAATATAAATGCACAAACAAATGAGAAAACACCGCATCACTTTCCTTCAAGGTGACCATTTTTACCACACATAACATATTGAAGTTCAGAAACTGTAACTTTCTAGATGTTAAAACTTGTTTAGGGGAATCAAAAAAGTTATCTTACCTCCCATGATGGGTTGAAGAGGTCGTTACAAAGCTCTTCACAGAAGCTCTCCAACGGCCACTCGTGTGACTGAAAAGTATTTAAACGTCACATTTAGAGTAAAGAATTAGGATTCATAAACATGTTTATTTATAATTTCATACCTCCTCTAAAAGACTGGAGTTGTCTGGAACGTTGTCAATTAAGACCTTATGTTCTGTTGCCGGCTGGTCGATTACGACGTTGGTTGTTTTCCTCCGTTTCTCCTCAGGTTCACCTTCTATGCTGTCATTGCTAACATTGAATAAAATAGTGCAGACACTTAACACAAGCTGGGTAAAATCTTAAATAAAATAAACCCACAGAGTTGTGTTGTGGATCAACAGAAAAGAAGCATGAATGCGCGGCTAATCCCACCTCTTCTCGTTAGGATCCACGTCTCTGGATTTTTGTTTTGCCACGAGTTTAGCCAGTCTTTTGGCTTTGTTCTTCTGACGGCTGCTCATGCCGGGCCGGAACTCCGAGTCAATCAATTCAGCAGCTTGAATAGTCTGAAACCCCCAAAGAAAACAAAACAAAAAAAATTACTGGATGTTAGAGCATAAGCAGGAAACAATAAAAGAAAAAACAATGATTTCAAGACTGTTTTATCTGTATCCTCTACAATCTAAACGGTAAAATAGCTGAGACAACTGAATTATGTGCCACTGATATTATGGGTGGTTTAATGTTTATGTTGCTCCTCTACAAAACTAAAAAATGCTGGTAATGATGACCAAGTTTAAAAGACACCTGCTTTTTTCTCTTAATTGCAACTCCAAATTCTTTACTGAAAACTATTCATGGATTTTTTGTAAAGAAAATCAAAATTATTTGAAAAAAACATTATTAAATTAGACAGATTTAAGCTATTCATGGAGAGTTGTGGTCCCCAACTTCTGCGGATACAAGAAGTCTACTATATTTTCATCATGTGTGACAAAGTAAATAATGAGTAAATATAGAAACAGCTGGTAAAGATTAACTTTGATAATATGCAAATTAGCACCACATAACATTAGAAAAAATGCACTGTGATGGCAAAATCATCACATGCACTCAAAAAAATTTAAGAATATACTTCAAATAGAAAAAACATCCCACAAAACAGAGCTGTCACACAAAGTAAAATATCTCAACCTTAAAGAGCAGCTTGAAAAGAACATTTTGTAGGCTATTTCCAGTGTCAAGTATTGCTGCTTTGCATATCAGTAATATATTTGGCCGGTTGGATGGAAACCAAATGCCCTCAACGTAGAAGACATTGTGTAATAAAAAACATAAAGCCAAGTTTCTGGAGAAATTTGAGTCAATTATAATCATTACTGTTACAGCAATTTTCAGCAATGGTATCACAATTAGGGTACGTTCACACCAAACGCGTTTTCAGCATCAGGCGCATTTGGTTTACACTCAAAGTCTATGTGGAGGCGCGTCACATTTTGAGCGCCTAGCGCTGTGGAAAATCTGAACTTTCGCTGCTCAACGCAGAGCATCAACAAATCGGAAAAAATCTGCTATGTGGCCTAGCAGTGCATTTTCCGACGGGATCTCAGACAAAACAACAACAACAAAAAATCTATGGAGGACAAACCAATTGTCGCTGTTTCCTCTTGTCCTATAATCTACGACCAATCAAGTTATACTACAGGGACAGGAATAGAAAAGACCTTGCTTGGAAGAGGATCAGCGAAGGAAGTTGGAATGTCAACTTATAACTTGCTATTTGAAAATATTTCCCCTCATTTGAGCTATCCAAATCCATCCAGCAAAAACGTTGAGTCACGTTAAATGTCTATTGAAAATTTTGTCTAAATAAATGTCTATTTATTTAGACAAAATTTTCAGGAGACGGTGGAAGAGTTTGAGGGACACGTATGCAAAGGAGTCTCTTCTCAACACCCGCCTAGAGAGTTTTTGACGCGTCTAGAGCAAAATGCCGAGCGTCTGTCTTCAAAGTGCACACGCGTCGAACTTGAAGTGTCAGATGGTTTTTGACACATAAAACGAGTTTGTTGTGAATGCAGAATTAAGCTGAGGTACCATCATTTTCCAAAAACCAATTTTTGTTCTGAGCCATTAAGAAGATGGCTTAATAAAACTCCAAGACAGTTTTATTAAGAACTCACTGCAGAATTAACACTATATACTGCAGTGTAGTTGACCTACAAATAAAATAATTAAAAATCATTCTATGTGAAAGTTCCAAATAGGTCAAATGATCTACATTTGACCCAAACACTCACCACGTGGTTGCGGGAGCTGCAGCCAGCTGTAGCTCTGAATCCTTGGGCTTTAAAGCCGCTGGGATGGCAGGAATAGTCCAGGTCCTCGTCGTTGAACAGCTCGTCTGTGTCCATTCCTATAGCAGCTCCCATATCCAGACCCAGCTTCTTCTGGAGCAGCTTCCTCTGACGAGCCAGACGTTCCTTAGGATCCATCTCACCTGACAGATTTTAAAATGAGACTGTTGGTGTGTGAACAATGGATCATTCAGAAGGAACACCATGGATACAGTTAATGTCTACCTGAAGGTTTTCTACAGGAAATATGATCCAAAGAAAACGGCAGATAACTGAACAAAATTAAACTCTTCTCTCCTTTTTTAAACCTTTCCCCCAACTTTATCTCACCCCCCAATTACAGAGCATCTTTTATTATTATTTCATTTACTTAAAGTTTAAATTTAACATGTTGACAAAAGCTTCGAATGAAAATCAATAGTTTGAAGAAAAAAAATATATAAATACACATTTAAATTAAGCCTGTAACAATACGCAATTAATTACGTGATAAAAATGTGCTTGATCATTTCCATTCTGATGATTAATATTCTTTGATTGTAATTTTGTTTAGAGACATCATAATCATTTTTTATGGTTTCTGTTGACGGTTTTTATTTTTTTTTGGTTGTTGTGTTTTATTTCAAATATCTTCCAGTTCCAGTGTTGTGTGCAAAATTAAAGAGAGAGAAGAGGATTAACTTATATTTTTATGTCATTATGAATATATTGCTTGAAAATTATCAAAAAATGACAATTTTATTGTTTATTCCAATAATTTCTGGAACAATTCATCGTCTAACAAAATTGGTCATTGTGACAGGAACACAAAACTTTTTAGGCAATGTGTAAATATAAAAATCATAAATTGTTTTATAATAAATCATGATCTTTGTATTAATGGAGCACTGCTGAATCATAGCAAAAGCTATAATGCTCCACTTGAAGATAAATCTGTTGAGGTTCAAACAATTGAGTGACACTGTCAAACAGAACGCATTAAAAAAATTCAAATATAAAAATGAAACGACCAGCAGACAAGAAGACCGAAAGTAAAATGTCCTGTATGAGATAAGGTCAGCTTTTCCTATTCAAATCACATTCAAATGCAGCAGAGTGGCCTGGTTGGTCACTGACAGATAACATGATCGTTTTCTCTACAGAAGTGGTGTCACATTTCAGAAAGCAAACCTTTAAAATTAAGATTGAAAAAAGAAAAACTGGACAGGTACGGTTTTAGGAAAGGAAAATCAAGATGGAAACCACACATGAAACTCAAAGCAGTTACCAACATGTCTGTACAAACCAGTTTTGTCTTCCTGCAACTCAAACTCGGCTCCTGCGGATCCGAGCAGCGACGCTCCATGCCTGAGCAGGCGGGAGATGTCAAAATGGTAAAAATTCAACCGGTCACAGGACGAGTCCTCCGGGGACAGGTTTTCACGGGACTCTAGAGGAAAGCAAAGAATCCAGAAACGACTTCATTTTTTCCCCAACTGCTTCATTATCACCTGGAAATGTTTAGATTAACGCTTTAGAAATGACAAACGGTTTGGCATCTTTGTTACAACTCATGTCGTATAGCAGGGGTGTCGAACTCATTTTCATTTTGGGCCAAATCAAAAATCTGAATGTTCATAAAGGGCCAGTTGTGCCAGAATGTATTGATAAAACCCACTAAACTGTTAAAATACCAATAAATAGCTGTTTGTTTCAGCATTCGGTAAATGTTTCTTTAAATTAAATGATATAATTGAACATCTTTTCACTGGTCAGTTCATCTGGTATTTTGTGATTATTTTTTTACTTTTTTGCAATCAAAATCACAGATTTTGCGATGTTAATTTAGAAATATTTGTAAAGAATATCTGTGCTAATGTGTGATATTAAACATGACTTTTTATTAATTGCCGTATCGATCACAGACTATGACTTGACATCAAGTGAGGTTGAGGCAGCGGTTACTTAGACTAAATGTTTTTAGCCAATTTTGAGAGAAATTTGCAGTAAAATTTTAAAAAATCAGTAAAAATGTGAGAATCTGTTGATTTTGTTTGAGTTATGCAGATTTGCGAAAAACTGGAGGGAGTTATTGATGTAATTTGGAGTTTAGAGGGCCACATAAGACACTCAAACAAATTAAATTTGTTCAACAAGCTGGCTGAAGTGCTGCACCACCATTTTCCAACTACACCATTGGTTGCCATGACATATGCATTAACTATGTGTATGAAAATCAAATTGTGTTATTCTCAATCATATGGTTGAATTCTCACCTTCCTTTGGCTTCGGAGCAGGGTTCCACTCAGGAATATTTTTCACAATGGCCTCCACGGCTTGGCCGGCTGCAATTCGAGTGTCCCAGCTGGGACTCCGTAGATAGGTAAGCACCTCGGGACGATAATTTAAATTAATTTAGTACAAACATAAAGAGCATGTACAGTGTCTCGCTAAAGTTTTCATACCACACGTTTATTTTTTTACAGATTCAAATCTATTATATTTGGATTTTTGCTTGTTAGCCAACATATTCGCATCAATCGCAATAAGAAGCACTTTAAAAAGTGGTGCATAATTACAAAATGGAATCAAAATTACATATTGGTAATTGAAATAAAAAGTTTAAAAAATGTGGCGTTTGCTTTCTGCCCGCCCTCATCCTGAGACCACAAAATAAAAGTTTGTGCAACCAATCATCTCCAGAAGTTACCTAATCAGTAAGTGAGTGTAATTTAATCTCTGGATACATCCGGCTTTTCTGCAGAGACTTTAGTGGTTTGTTTGAGAACATTAGTGAACAAACAGCATCATGAAGACCGGGAAACACAGCAGACTGCTTAAGGATAAACTTGTGAAGCAGCTTAAAGCAGAATTAGGTTATAAAACTAAATATAACATTTTGAAAAGCTCACTCCATTACCTAAAGATGGACATACTGGACAAATAAAAACCTACCAAGACACATCCAGCGTTTGTTTCCTGTTTTGACAAACAGGCAGGAAAGTGATATTTTTAAATTGCATATAAGCTAAAAAATATTGTCATATTGTAATACTGCATGTTTTTTGCTAGTAAGCCTTTAAAAAATGTTACAGAAAATGCTATTGAATATTTTTCTTAGCATCAAATTTAGTTGAAGTGCTGAAAATTGAGAAACTATTGCAAAATTTGAAAAACTGATGATTACAGATGCTCTAAATCCAAGTGGTCTGAGCATTAGCTGTTGATGGGCAACAATTTTAAGATCTACATATACAAACCTGACACTTTCTCAATTTGCTTTTGTCATTTATTTTTTTAGCAATGTACCCCCCCTCTTCTTCCACTACAACTATCCTCTACTTTGCGTTGGTCTATTCCTAAAATCTTAGTGCAGTTTGTGATTGCAACATGACAAAAATATGAATAAGTTCAAGTCATACTGATACTTTCACAAGGAACTGTAATTACATGAGCCAAGGAGAGATGATGGCAAAAACTCTAATCTGCTCAGGAGGATTGCACAATATAGAAAACACATCCTGTAGTCACCAGATTACCAGTTTATCTACGTATGAACTTGTGTTTGAAACAATGTTAGAACAACAACAACAAAACTAGCAAATCCTCACCTTTGACAGGAGGTTGTTGAGTTCATGTGGGTGAAGTTTCACCACTTCTCCAAGCTGCTGGGCTGCTGCTTTCCTGGTTACTGGTGTGGTTCCAGTGTCGAGCAAGATAAACAAACGGTCAAGTCTAGGAGAAGTTAGCAAGATAAGAATCCAGATCAATAAACCGTTAAAGGCTACAAACATGCATGTTGCCATCAGCGAGTTTGTGGCTTCACTTTTTTCTTTGTGCTTTTCTATATTTTTTATTTTTTCTTTGATAAATCGTCATAAATTCAAGATAAAATCTAACCACCGATTCATACTTCCCTGGCGATTATTACTTCCTAAAACAGATTTTTATTTTAATGTTGCAGGTTACAGTTTTAGTAAAATTACATGTATTATCCTTTTCAAGAGTTATAATACTGTTTTTTCAGATATAGGTTGTTTAAACATGCAATGCTTTTAGAAATGCTGCCAGCACACATACTACTGCACATGCACAGCAGTAACAAAGTGGATTTAAACAGGTTATAACAGCTTTGCTGCGCCACAGTGCACATATCGTTTTCTATAGGTACATACTTTTACTTCTGTCATATGCAAAGGAGTACAATTAAAAAAATAAACTAAACAAAGAGATGAACACTTAAACCAGAACAAGTTAGGCAACTGTAACACAAGGTCACCATTTAATGGGCTTAGATTAGTTTTTAATAGGTCGTATAACAACCCTTCGGTTACAAACATGGGGATAAATTAATTAATGAGCGTTTGCAAATCCCATTTAATCACCCAACTTCATAATAACCGTTTATGTAATACTAAACAACATAAACCCAAGTCAGGATAAAAATCAAGTCCAATAAACGTCTGCCAGCAGTTGTGAACTTCAATAAAGTGATCAAATCGTTTGGAACCAAATTGAGGTAACAAGAGTCCCGGTTTAGTCGGCCATCGCCACGCTATTCCGCTGCCAATTTAAAGCTAGCAAGAGTTAGCACACCAGCTAGCTAATTGTTAAGAAAACTCGGTCGAACAGAACCGAGACGGTACAGGGACAACTTGCCTTGATACAGCCATGATCATGTGTTACAGGAGCTTCAACTTCCCACATTCAGCATTGGTTGTATTCCTTCTTTTCTTTGAGGGTTCCAAAACGGCAGAGAATAGTGGGCGAAGTCATTAGCTAGTTAGCTGCTAGCTGCTAACTAAGGCCCTGCCGGGGCTGTGTGATCCTCAGCAGCCCAACGGTCCACGAAGATTCCGAGCTCTCACAACCATGTCTTCAAATCCGTTCCTGATGTCCTTATACTATATATTTCCACAAAATAGAGCCTAATGTCACCACGCTAAAGCTCAGTTTATCCTTCAGAACTCGTCGCGGATAAATATTTTAACCTAATAAGGATTAGAGAGTTATTTTGTTGCACGATGAGGGCAACCAAGAAGACTGTTTTTATATGAGGAGCCATCTTGCATTTATTCCTTCCTCCATGGCAGGCGAGGGCTGATTGGCTACAAGCGTTTGGGAGAGCCAATCAGAATGCGTGTTAAAAGAAGAAAAGAATATATGTCAAAAAGAGAAAGAAAACGCTTCATACTTTTTTCTTCCTAAGCGTGGAGCACCGTGTACATTTCCACTCTCCACGCATGCATTCGCTACAAAACTGCGTCAGCAGCTTTTGTGTATGTATAATAACAAATAGCCATCATTGTATGACATAAAAATTACGTTAAATTAACAATATTTATTAGAATTTTTTAATCACGCTCTTTTAAAACATTTACTGAAATGCCTGCCTATTAAGACTTGAGCTGGCCATGGTCCTGAAATAATTTAAAACGATCAGCCAGGTTTTTCAGTAAACTCGCTTATATGTAGTTCACCTATCGGGCAAGTGAGTTTTTCTTTGTGCTTTTCTATATTTTTTATTTTTTCTTTGATAAATCGTCATAAATTCAAGATAAAATCTAACCACCGATGAATAAGCATCCGTGTATACATCCGTCTGATGACATCACATAAGGGGACTTCTCAGAAATCTTTTCAGTAAGCCTTTTTGTATTTCACATTTATTTAAAAATCAAATATACTTTATTGCTCAAAGATGGAATTTAAAAGTTGCTTTAACTCATATTATGTATTTTTCTTCTAGTTGTTGTAGATGCTGACCGTGGGTAAGAAGGGTATTCTGTAGCAGTCTGTATTACAGCAAATTTAAGGAATTCTCTGACTGAAGACACTTTTACATATAAGAGTCAAATAGAGATAATGTCAATAACTTTCTTTATTTTCCAGATATTCCATCGTAGTCCACAGAACAGAATAGTCCTTTTTTATGTCTTTGGAGCATATAATTTTTATTTTTTAAATAATTTTTTACAAATTTATTTATTTTCTTGTTAAGTAACTATTGTTTTTCTTGTTCTGCTTTACATATTTTTAGCAAAACTAGTAAAATAAATAGAGCGATGAAGAAACATGTATATAAATTCAGTGAACAGAAGCTGCACCTTTTGGTTTTGTACAATTGAATGACTTAAATTGATGTTTTAGAGTTTAATATTAGAAGATCATTTATAATTATTTAAAAATATACTTATTGTTTTCCATAAATCTGTGATATGATTACAATATTTTGCATCTGCTGAATATGTGGATAGCATTTACAGTTTCTTTTACTAGCCACCTTTTACAATTCTGCCAATTTCTCTGTTTTAGCTCTCCCAAAGGGAACACTATGAACGTTTTTCCTCTTCATGATGTGAGTGTTTTCAAATTGTTGCCATGTCAACCAGGCTTTTCTTGGTTTCAGTCCTTTTATCTGCAGTTTCGGATCTGCAAATCCTCCAAAGTATTAAGATTCGCTTGAGGAACATTCAGTCCAACAGAACAGGGTTCCTGGGGTCTGAAAGGATTTTATCACATTACGAACATCCTGTCTTTATTCCGCATTTTTGCTTATGAAACATTGTTATGCAATCTCTAAAATAAGCTCATGGCAGGGTAGTTTGGATTAAAACAGCAGGTGTCCACACATGTAAATGTCAGTAAATTCTATTTAATCTAATCTACTCTAAATGTATTCTTTTTTTGTATTTTTGATTTGTTATTAAACATTTTATGACACTCTTTAAACTCCACGGTCACAAACAGATTTGTGTTTTTTTCACTCTGCATTGTTTCTTCAGTCTAATTTAATTAAATGTATTGCAGCTTATTTATGTAAGACCAATTTATAATTAGTGGCATCTCAAGGTTTTGTGGCAATTGAATAAAATTCACATGAACTCAATCAAGTCAATCAAAAAAGAATATAGTAAAAGAACAAAAACAAATAGAAACAGAAATTCTACACAAGGAAATAGGAAAGGGTTAAAAACAGAGAAAACATAAAGTCAGTGATTATTTCATACATGAAATAATTATTTTCTAATATACTTTGATATTCATTTTTGTTTCCATCTGACCTCTGACCTCCACTCAAAAACAGCAAATCTAAAGTTTTGTTGCTTTTATAATTCTTTTATAGCAGCCATAAACTAAACAAGGTATAAAAACAAACTGATATGTTTTTTATGTTTTTGATTTTTTAAATTTTTTAGATCTGGAGGCGACATGTAGCTTTTTAAGATCTTTTTTGCTACTTCATGTTGTCAGATATTCCAATTAAGTGTTTCTGAAAATAGTTAAATTAAAGCAAAGAAAAAAACCAACAATGTGTATTGGTGGTAATTTTGCAATTTAACATGACAGGCAACCATAGTTTGAGTTTTGATTGCTTTTTTTCTCCTTGAAGTTCATGCCACTGTTGCCTGCTGTTTTGTGGGTTCAGAGTTGAAACCAGAAAAATATTTTTAGGGTTTTATTTTTTGCTGATAATGAAAGACACAACCATGTAGGACTCATTTTATTATAGATTTAGTTAAAAAAGCTCTGGTTGTTTCCATTCATGCAGAGAAACAGATGGGTGAGTGGACTGCTGGGGTTTTTCCACACAGAACAACGAGGCAGAAATAAAAAATTAAGAGGAAGTCACTGACTCATTTTTTTAAACTTCCTCACTCCTGAATCTTCTCTGGTAATTATCTAGTCATTGTAATATATTTATATTTCAGGTCAAAGTTTTACATTTTGATAAATTTTTGCAGGACTTAAATCTAATCATTTCACAAGGTTGAAACATACGAACTATTCCTCCTCTGTTTTTAATCTTTACAGGGTTTCTGTAGGATTTAGATCTGGAAACTCAAAAAAAGGATGTTTTGTTCTTTCTGACCATATTTTGGGTTAATCTTCCTACTAAAAGAATAAAAGTTGACCCATTTTCTGTTTTTCCATAGATACCACCAGACTTTTATTCAAAATGTCGTCGTATTTTATTTTTACCGACTTGTTTTTGTTCTGACTGGAAAACAAATTAACGATTTGGAGCAGGCCAGGCAGAGTCCTGACGTGAACCCGACAAAGAATCAATGAAGGAAGCTAAAGATTAAGCAAGAAGGCCTTCTAACTTCAGACACTGCAAAAACAAAAACTCTTACCAAGTATTTTTGGTCCAGTTTCTAGTGCAAATATCTCATACAGTACAATATAGAGGGTAAATATGGTAAATCTGCTTCCTTCTGCACAGGAAACTCCATCCCATTATAACAAGCAGGAACCAGGAATCCATTAGAGGTTTTTACTCACCACATTGTTTTAGTGACAGGAACTCATTTCATTTCAGTCCCCTTAGAGATTTTCATTCAGAAACAATCAGTCTATTCAAAAACAAACTAAGAGTTTGAAAAAAATGACAGCGTGTGATTCACGCCTTAACAAAGAAAAACAAATATTTTTGTTTTAGCTGACCTTTAAATGATCGGTCTGTTTTTACGTCTTCAGGGTCGAAGTTTCTTTTGAGGAGTTTAAAAAAATATATATTCTGATATTTTTCTCTGGAAAATCTGCAGGATGAGCAAGAAGTTTGATGGCTGAGTTTTTTTATTTCTCATTTTTACGTCTGAGATGGCAAGGAAGATTTCTTAGCGCTCAATAGACAAATGCTGCCCTCTGCTGGCTATCAGCTGTCACTTCACTTCACATGCAAAACATGCAGAAGTTTTCGCATTCCTTTGCACATTTGTTACATACACATATATTACACATATATTAATCTGTTATTGGAAATTTTAGGTGGTGGGAAAATAAAGAATGGTTGTTTTACTTGTTTTTTTCGATGTTTGTTACATATCAGTGTAACAAATATGCAAATAATAATAATAAAAAAACATTTCCTGGAAAAACAGGGACATTTGCTAGAAAAAAAATCAAATCTTTAGATTAATATCAGAATTTTTTTTTACAAAAAAAAACTTGGAATTTAAAAATTTAAAACGGCTAAAATTTTCTACAATGGCCCTAATACATCGTTGTAAAAATAAACACTTTCAAGTTTTGGATCTACAATAAATATCGATCTACTTTATTTGCTTGATTTTAGCTTTTTATTTTTGGAAATAAAGATACAGACTCAGTGTTGCAGTCATCCATTTTTAAGGATTTTTATACAGTGAAACTGACAGAATTTCAAGTTGTAACGTTTTCCCCCCTGAACTGGATCATTAACACAGGTCAGCGTCTTATTTAAAAGGACTGTAGAAGCTGACAGAAATCTGGGGGATCATTTTCAGGTGCTGCCATCTTTGTTCTTGACATTTGCCCACACAACTAGAGAAAGAAAACTTAAAAAAGAACAACAACACAACAAAAACTCTTAAGTTTCCCCCTGAAACCCACTTTTGGCTACTGCTGTCTTAACTTTCAACACAGGGTAATTAATACTTCAGGTTGGCATAAAATGAACACAAGGCTTTTTGGTCTGCAGCAGTGATACTAGCAGAGATTGGTGCAAAATAGTCCATCAACATTCACTCTGTATCTCAAACATTAAGAAAAGAAACATCCTCATGTATTGCACACTGTACGGCTCAAAGTGCTGCACAAATCTTATCAAGTCTCCGGAAATTAAAAACAACATTCTGTACGTTCAAACGATCGCGGCTGGTTCTCTCCCAAAACGACAATCATCTGTCGTAGCACGGCGCCTGGTAGCTGTAGTGCATGCTGACCGGGTACGCCCGGCTGGGAAGGCTGGGCTTCGGGTCCAGACAGGCGACGGAGGCTTGTGTGTCGCTCTGCTGGGGGCCCTGCGGGTAGGATGCAGACCTGTGGCTGGCAGGCAGGCATGCCTGTGGGGCTTTCTGAGCAAACTGCATGGAGGGCAGCTGCAGGAACTGCGACACAGCGGCTGGCTGGCCTGAACTGTGGAGCAGCGCCTGGCTCTGCTGCTGCTCAAGGCACTGCTGCTTACTGGCTTCTTCCACATCACTGTCATGTGCACTGAAAAAAAACAATGTCATATTTATAATCCTTTAAATGCATAAATAAAATCCTTGAGTGAGTAGTTTAACCCTTTTATGCATTGTGGTCACTACAGTGGACAGGTATCAAAAAGCCATTTTCTTGTGCTTCTTGTGGATTTCTATGTTATAAATGCACACAGACCACTGAAGTGGACACTAATGCATCATAAAATACACCATCAACTACTGGCCATCAGCTGCAAATGCAAGAAAAATTTTTGTTAAATCCAAAATGGCCGACAGACAAAAAAATAGCACGAGAACCGACCCGGTCCCTCCTTCTACTGTAGACGACTCTTGCAGGTAAAAAAAATATTGTGACATCAGATAACCCCTAAGAACAATACTACTGATGTATCTTGTCAAATAACAACTTTGTATTTGGAGAAAATTACAATTGATCACCTAAAAAAAATAAAGTAAAATAAAAAAAAACTTTTGTACAAATTTTTTTCCCTAGCTTTTTTTTTTATGCCTTACAAAAATAAAAAAAATTTTGGAAAAAAATCCTGAGACAGAGGATCATAATTCATTGATAAAAGGATTAGTTTTGCAAGTGATTGTGTGTAAACTACAGAAGCTGAGAAAGGACATTTTCTCCATACTTTTCTTCCAGATAATTTTCTGGAAATAAGTTCATTTCCCGATGGTTTTCTTGAGAAAAGGAGTAAATTTCCTGTTTTCCGCATATACGTTTTTATGAGTTTTCTCAAAATAAAGAAAGTCATTTTTTTATGGTTTTCTAGATTTAACGAGTTATTTTCTTGTTTTCAGCTTATACTTTTTCCCAATGGTTTCTCCAAATAAGTTGTTCTCCAGATTGTTTTTAAGACGAGTAAATTTTACGTTTTTAACATAAACTCTTTTCCTGAAGGTTTTCCCGAAATAAAGGAATTCATTTCATATGGTTTTCTCACTATAAGTTAACTTCCTATTTTCGGTATAAACATTCTCCAGATAATTTTGTAGCGATGCCGAGTTAATTTCCTATTTTCCACAAATACTTTTCCGCCCCCAAGGGTTTTCTTGAAGAAGTAAATTTTTTTATGGTTTTCTCAAGAGAACTAGTAATTTTTTTGTTTTCTTGATATCCTTCTTCCCGATATTAATTCATTTTCCGATTGTTTTCTTGAGCTAACGAGTAAAATTTCTGTTTTCCACAAATACTCTTTTCTTAAGGTTTTCTCGAGGTAACAAGTTAACTTCCCATTTTTCGTAAAAATATTTTCACTTTAGATAATAAGTTAATTTCACTTTTTCCGTAAATACTTTCCCTCGATAGTTTTCTCGAGATAACAAATCCACCTTCTTGAGATAACGGGTAAATTTTCCGTTTTCCGCATATACTTTTCCCCAATGGTTTCTCTAGATAAGGAGTTAAAAATATCCTAAGTTAATTTCAATCGAGATGTGAGCTGCTGCTCAGGTGAGCCAGCAGAATACAAATGAATCCTTCACTGTTCAAATTTTCAATTGTCAAAACATTGAAACTCTCGTATGTTTTCAGTTATTCACTAGTTTGTCTTGGCCTCTCTCACATGAGCAGCTTCTCCACGCAGGGTATGAGGTTCTCCCAGGCGTAGCCGGTGAGGCGCTGCAGGCGGGTCGGCCAGCTGGGGGAAAGATGGAGGACGAGGCGGGACGCCGCCACGCAGGCAGCAGCCACCAGCGACGGAGCAAAGCACAAAAAGATGTGATCTATGGAAAATTACATAAAAACAAAACACAGATCAGAGGAAGAAATCCAGCCGATAAAACAAAGGTGTCTATTATTAAACCTTTTATGTCAATAATTTCCTCCAGACTCAAAATTCCAGTTTTATCTGTAATTTTATAGAAGAGTTTAAAAACATAAATACAGAATTCACAGGAGATACTTGGAGAAGGGAGGAAGGAAGAAGGATGAAAGGAGGGAAACATGGACAAAAAGAGGAAGGAAAAACAAAAAGAAAGAAAGGAAGAGCGTATACAGGAAGGGTGGAAAAAAGGAGACAGGAAAGGAAGGAAGGAAGGAAGGAAGGAAGGGAGGAAGCAAAGCAGAAAGGAGGGAGGGAAGGAAGGAATGAAAGAAGGAAGCAAAGAAGGAAGAGGAAAAGGAAGGAAGCAAGGAAGGTAGAAGGAGGTAAGGACAGAAAAAAGAAGGTAGGAAGGAAGGAGGGAAGAGAGAAAAGAAATAAAGAAAGACAGAGAGAGAAATAAACTTGTTCCATTCGTCCCTAAAATAAATCTTCAACACACAGAAACAAGTTCTCTGATTTCCTCCGCCTAATCTTCACCTTGCAAGGAGACTTCCAGGAAGTAGTCTGTGTACTTGGCCATGTACAGCTTGGTCTTCTCCAGGCTCGCCAGGGGCCAGCCGTCGTGCAGATCTCCGTCCAGGACGCCGACGGACAAATAGTAATCAATGAAGTGAGCTGCGGTGGGAAGGTACAGGTTCCAGCTGAACGTTTCCAGCAGCAGCAGCTCCATGTGGAGCAAACCCTGCTTGGTCAGGACCAGGTTCATGGAGCTCATGCACCCCAGGCTGTTCAGGGTCTCCAGCTTCGGCACGCGGTCCTCCCTTTCCTCAAATTTACCTGAGTCAACCGGGACAAAGTTAACCGCATCAACAAACCATTCAACATATTATAAACGTTCCTATTCTGTTGGCCAAGTTCCACATACATGCCTGCAAATTTGCTAAAAACAAACCTAACCTCACTGTTTTAGAGATTATTTGAGATGTTTTTTGGACTCTTTAAAATTTTGCACCAACTCTAAAGCTATGAAACTTGTAGCTTAAGTGATGAATTTGATTTGTAACCTGTTATTTTTTTCTCATGGAGTCCTATGAAATTGTTACACCAGCACCTCGAGCATACTACTACTGTCTGCAATTGAATATTCTTTATTTGTGAATAAAATTAATTTTAAAAAAAACAACAACTGCCTGTTAGCGTACATGCAGTAAGTACGCATGCGTGCGCATTAAGAGTCTGCGACGTTTAGAGGAGCTGTCAGTTCGGCATACACGACAAGATACGACAAAAAATAAGTTAAGAAATTGTTTCAATGATAATTAGATGGATATACATGCATTGTCATGGTTTCAAAGTGTGTTTAAAGCAGCCGCAGCTACAATCAACTACAAAACACGCTGTATAAAACTTGATGATGGTCCACATCACTAGCTAACCGCTAAGTTGGGCTGTCATACAGTTGTTAATAAAGTTTACTATCTAACATCTACGTCAGGATGTCATGTTGCTGATTACATAAAAGCAGATGGCAAAGACGGCGCATACTTCTCTGACAGATACAGCCGTCAGTTTTTGCTACGCCTATGGCGATCTGACAAAGCATCTGAACTGAGAAGTCACAGATACACATACTAGCCAGAAGGAGACAGGACAGAGAGACCATGTGAAGCTGCTGCATGGTGACATCATAGCGGTCCATGAAGAGGTCCAGCAGGTAGACGGCCAGGTGTCTGGCCGCGGGGCAAAGGCAGAAGTGGTTGCAGGTGATGGCGATGAGGTCTGCAAAGTATCGCCTGAGGTTCAGCTGAGGGGACTGGCCTCTGTAGGACGGCAGTTTGAGCTCCTGTTCCAGAATCACAACAATAATAAACTGTATTTACAACACAGACACGATGTACAACTCAAATATAGATATTCGCTGTTTTCATCTGTATTCCCTTAAGTTACCAAAATGGACATACAATATAATAATAAAATAAAACCAAAAGTAAAACACTAATAATCCATAGAGATCTGGCATAACATTATGACTTACATTAGGGTTAATTTTTGCTTTAAAAAACGACCTGATGGGACACTGGGAAAGACTATTTTGTGCCAACAAGAGTTAGATTTAATTAAGCTATTAAATCCTAAAAATTCATCTCAATGCTGAACATGTTGCAGCAGCACAGTTGTCCCCAACGCTAATGTCAGCATCCGGAGTTCACATTTCAGAATAAGTTCCATGAATGATCACTTACTAGCACTTTGCACCAATCTTATGGTTGGACAACATAAATAGCAGATTTTAAAACAATCAGAGGTGGGTAGAGTTCCCAAAAAATGTACTTAAGTAAGAGTAGAACAACTTCAACATATTTTTACTCAAGTAAAAGTAAAACGTAGCCATCCAAGTAAAAAAAAGTATTTGGTAAAAAGTCTACTCAAGTACTGAGTAACTGATCGAATTATCAATCATTTAGTCAATCAATTTTGGTATTTTAAGGACAAAATGGCAATAAGTAACAAAAAATAACCAAATCAGGCAAAAGAAAAATTTTCCAAATTGGTTTCTTTCAATAAAAAACTTAAGCTTTAACAAAAACTGCAGGTGTGTGTTTGTGTCTGGTGAATTTTTGGTTAAAACATGTTTCATTCAGTGGGCAGAAGTTCCAGAAATTTTACTAAAGTAAGAGTAACAAAATATTTGGTTAAAAAAATCTACTCAAGTACTGAGTAACTGGTCAAATAATCAATCATTTAATATTTAAAAATGACATCAGACAGACCAAAACATAAAGTTAAGTGGAAACAACAATAATTCATATAAGTAATAAAAAAATAACAAAATTTACTTCTTCCAAATCAGTTTCTTTCAATAAAAAACTTATGAAACTTTAACAAAAACGTCAGGTGTGTGTCTGTCTGTGTCTACACAAACATGTTTTTGGTCCAAACATGTTTGTTTTTCCAGTTAGTTGGTAGAGAATCCAGAAATTTTACTCCAGTAAAAGTAGAAATACTTTATAATAAAATTACTCACGTAAAAGTAAAAAGTAAAGTATAGTAAAATTATTCCTAAAGGTACCTAAAAAAAACTAAAATAAATGTAACTGAGTAAATGTAACTAGTTACTACCAAATTCTGAAAACAATAAATATATTTGTTGTTGAGCTCATATGTCTATTTATTCAATAATTAACCAGCAAAAATGATTATTGAATTGAAAATGTTGCTTAGTTTGTTGATATACAGTTTGATTAATTAACCCTGGTTAATTAAAACATTTTAATCAAGTCCCACCAATAATTAAAAGCATAAAAAACAAGGAAGCATACAAATTTAAGGTAGTTGGACAAGAACCAAACAGTGGTGGTAAATGACAGATTCGATGCATCTCCAAAGCTTGTTGGTGGGATCCAGGTAGGTTCTGTCCAAGACCAAGTGGTGCAAAACTCACTGATGCAGACGAAGGCTTAATGCTGGTTCTGATGAAACGGTGTCAGAATGAAAAGTGTGTTGCAGTTTGTTGCTTATTGGTTAACCAGTCAGGGTTACCATGCTGACCACCAACATTGGGAAACTCGAGCATCAAAACTGCAACAGAAGAATGTCTCCCAAGAATGGTTGCTTACCTGGTGAACCAACAGAACCATGATGCATGATGGGAAAAACATCATCCAGCTAAGGCAGTAGGACGCTTTATGGAGGCTACTTTGACAAATACCACCAACATGATCTTTGCTACAACCGTTCATGGAGACAGTTGAGTGCCTGATATTTTAGCAGCATACTATAATAAATGTATTCTAGTTTAGTTTGCAAACAAACCTACCAGATCACAAATCAATCAAAAGGTCAGATCAATAGAGGCCCCACCTCACAACTTTCAGGAGTGGAGTCAACAAGTCAGGGCAGAAACATAGCTAATAGGCAGAGTTGGGTAAATGTAATTTAATTGCATTTTCTTGATACCTTTTTTTTTAAAGTTTACTTTTAGGAGATCATGTACTATTTTGCACTTTTTACTTGAGTAATTTTATTATGAAGTATTTCTACTCTTACTTGAGTAAACTGTATTTTCTACCCACTGAATGAAGAACAAACATGTTTTAACCAGAAACTGACAGACACAGACACACACCTGCAGTTTCTGTGAAAGTTTTATAAGATTTCTATTGAAAGAAACAGATTTGGAAAAATTTTTATTTTGCCTGATATTGTTATTTTTTGTTACCTATAAAAATTATTGTCATTTTGGTCCTTAAAATACCAAAATTTCCACTCAACTTTACATTTTAGTCCGTCTGATGACGTAATTTTTAAATATAAGATGATTGACAATTTGATCAGATACTCGCTGCTTGAGGAGACTTTTTTTTACCAAATACTTTTTTACTCTTGAATAATTTCTTGGACAGCTACCTTTTACTAGAGTACAATTGTTGCTACCTGCTCAAGGGATGTGGTCTTAATGACATGCCTGACTGGTAAAACATCAGTAACGTACAGGATGAACACAAGCTATCAAAAACGATATAGATGCACTGAAATTGTTAATAATTTTTTCTCCACTGTGGCTCCATTTGATGGTCAATCGCCCTCACTTTGCATCTGAGCGCCTGGTAAATATCTGCAGCAAGTTGTCCCTTCCACCATTGGTCCTCTAGCTCCATTTAAGACAGTGCTTTGAAAACCTCTGGAAGTCAAAACAAAGTTAAAGTGATTAGCACACTCATACTGGGTGCTGAAGATGCGCTCTCAACGTGTAAAACGCAACGTTTTTGCACGCAGGATTTCAACAACACGCATCGGTTAGCGATCCCGTGGGTGTCATAACTCAATCAGCTTTTCAATCCGTCACACGGAAATGAATGATCGGTGCAGACTCACCCAATGCGCAGGTTCACTGGAGAAACAGTGCAGCCTAGACTAGCCGATCATGCTTTGCTTGGTCTCGTTGTTTTAGGCTCGCAAGCGGCAGCAACACGAGTTCTTCAAACTCCCCAGGTGCGTTCAAGTGCTGCTCGAAAAAACCCAACGCCCCATAGCTTGTCAAACAGAACAACCAACCAGAAAGACGCAATGACACCAGAGAAATGGGGTTCGGAAAGTGAAATAAGCATCAAAATGTGAATGAGCCACTTTTAAAGTTATCCGTCGCACATCTTCATGTTTTTTTACCCGTTATTTGATTGTGGCATCTTTACATTTTATTTAGCACTTGAAAGCATCACTACCAACTACGGCCCAACTATAAATTAATGGGTAGTTTTGTAATTGGGCGTTTATGGGGTGTAAAGTTACATTGTCCAAAATTACCAGCAGTAATATGGATTACTGTCATAAGGGAAAAACAAAATGGGGTTCATTATTCAAAGTGATATTTTCAACTTGTTATTATAAATGACATAGTTTCAAACTAAATATTTAGTTAGCGAGTTAAATATTTAGTTTGAGAATAAATAATTAGATTGCCTACTAAATAATCAGCTTTATCTAAATATTTAGTTAGCAATTGATTCATATTTAGCTTGAGGCTAAAGATTTTGCTTCAAACTACAGCCCCAAACGAAATATTTAGCTTGAAGCTACATATTTAACTAAAAAAATTTATCTAAAAATATTTAGCTACTAGTTTCATTAGTAGCTACCGAAAGCTACTAATGAACTATCATTAGCATCTTTCACAACTAAACTAAACTACAAAATAAGCTAATATTTAGCTTAAAACTATACTTTGGAATTTAACTTCAAGCTAAATAGTTACCTAATAAATATATTGAATGATTACATACAATTTTACTCACCAATAAGCAGAAGTGGACTACCAAAATAGTCCTGGGTCTGGTGAACTTGCATAATATAATATAATATATAATATAATTTCACTTCAGCTGTTGCTCATGTCTCCTCTTCTTTATTGTTCCTTCTCCTCTCGACATGTGCAACATCTCAGCTTAAAACGGTGAGCCATTTTAATGGTAATTCAGACTTTTATCAATGAACTCACCAGCAAGAGTTGATGTGGAGGTTCGCAAGGCCCAGCTTTTACTTTGAGCGTTCACATCTGGTTATTAGCAAATGAATTTGCAGCTAAGGATTTACGTTGGTAATTAAATATTTTGTTTGAAACTGTTGCATTTATATATTTTTCTCTTATGATAGGCTAAATAATCAAAATTATTGCCATTAATTTTTCACCGTGTAACTATAGAAACGGCACCCGGTAGGTGTTATATTATTCTATACTTTGACTGCAGGTGGCGCTGTTTCTTCTTTACACCTCAAATGTTTCGTCCCACGTTTCGTATGATCAAGATGTACATACAAAGTGATTACATATCTAAAATTTTAATCAGCTAGAAAAAAAAATTGCCACATTTTCCGCAATGTCAAAAACATTCAGGCCATTTTCACAATAACGTTAGATGACTTCCGTTCTGACTCGATGCGGTGTATCTGTACTTCCAGCTGCTTTTGCCTCAAAAAAACCTGTCTGGAAAATTCACGTAAACTCATCATTTTTAGGGTATAGCGAAAAGTGAGGTTAATAAAAACAATACTGACGTGTTAATTAGCCATGGCAACGTTATCCATTATTGTTAATTTACCATTTTCTTACCGTGTATAAGGGAAACAGCATCTGATTAGCCAGCTAGCAGTGGCTTTTTAGCCAAATGTAGCTAAAATATACACCGCTTCATGTCAGTGCTGTAACGTTAAAAGGTTTACTTTTTCTGTCAACGTTAATAAAAACAGTATTTACCTGTTAGTTAGTTAGTCGTGTCAGTGTTATCCACCATTGTTAATTTAAAATTTTCTTACAGTGTATAAGGGAAACAGCCTACAATTTTAAATTCAGCTAGCTAGCAGCAGCTTTAGCCACGGGTAGCTAAAAATATACACCGCTGCCTGTCAGTGCTGTAAAGTTCAAAGGTTTACTTTCTGTATTAATGTAAAATCACGGACAACTTCCAACATTGTTGCTTGGAATACTGTTGTAAATATTAAATCATTTACATATTCTGATATGATTCATAATTTTTTATTTTGAGTAGGAACTTGGGTAATCGGACTTCAGAGTTAAAAAAAAACCCTGATTGACCTCTGACCTCTCTGCAGTGTTTCTAACATTCTCTAGCAAACCTCTGACACAGATCAATAGACCCATTCAATAATTTCAATAAAGCTCCACCTATCTCACCTTTAGGACTCAACCTACAGCAGTTGGTCTGTAATCAGCGCTGTGATCATTTCACCTTTTACCTTATTAGGAATGTCATGTTTCAGTTACTATTTTATGACAAATATAGTTTTGTAAACGTTTTAAAAAACACTTTGGAAATTAGCGTCTCACTCAATACTGTGTATTTATGACAAAATTATTTGTCATCAATAAACATCCCTTTATAGATATCTATTTTTTATGTTTATTAATTTTGTTGAAAGTTGTACTTGGTTTACTGTATATCTTGGGGTTCATTTGTAGGCTAACCTTTTTTGTTCGTTTGTTTTTTGTTTTGCCTTTGTAAGTCAGACAGGAAGAGCTTTGTTGCCATTTTCTATAAGTATAGAAACAGGACCAGGATGTACCGGGGTGGGCTTATGTTTTTTTTTTAACCATAGCGGGGGGAGAAGAAGGAAACAATAGAAAGATAAATCTTAATTTATTGCTTACCAAGGTGGATAAATAAACCGTAAAATGCAACCTTATAGCTTTTGCACGTTGGACTTCTTTTTTCTGAGAATAAAATACAGAGCAGAAGTGGCTCATTGATAATTGATTTCTGATGTAGGACGCTTGGTGTGAAAACAAAACAATTCAGTTAAAAAGTTCAATTATTCCAGTAACTAAGTAAAACACATTATACTAAATAATTACCTGATGTTTTCAGGTCTCTCCTTTATTATTATTATTTGCTTATGAAATCATATTTGATATTATAATCAAAAGTATTTTTAAAGGTTATTTTCAAACAAAATCTAACAAACCAGCATAATCAGTTTACTCAACATGGCCAAAGTTGGGTTGTAACTAGTTACATTTACTCAAATATATTTACTTGAGTAACTTTTTGGAAAACCCCCCCCAAAAACCTTTAGGAGTATTTTTACTATGTTGTACTTTTTACTTTTACTTGAGTAATTTAATTATGAAGTATCTCCACTCTTGAGTAAAATTTCTGGATTTTCTACCGACTGAATGAAAAACAAACATGTTTTAACCAAAACTTCACCAGACACAAACACACACCTGCAGATTCTGTTAATGTTTTATAAATTTTTTATTGAAAGAAACTGATTTGAAAATATGTTCTTTTGTTATTTTTTTTTTTTGCTACTTATGTAAATTATTGTCATTTTGGTCCTTAAAATACCAACATTTCCATTTAACTTTATATATTGGCTTGTCTGGATTATGTAATTGTAAAATATTAAATGATTAATAATTTGATCAGTCACTCAGTACTTGAGCAGACCTTTTTACTCTTACTAGAGTAATTTCTTGGACAGCTCCTTTTTACTTTTACTTGAGTAAAAATACGTTAGTAGTGCTACTTTTACTTGAGTTCAATTTTTGGGTACTTTACCCAAAAACATGACTACATTGAGATTAAACTACAAACAAGTGGACCCTGTTTACTAATGAAGTAACTTCTAATTAACTTTATTTATTTATGGTTAGAGTAAAAGAGACTGATGAATGCCCCACCTTTCAGTTTAGTAGTTGCAACAACAACAAAAAAAACCCAAACAGAAAACCGTTCAATCCTTTAACGTCACAGTTGTTAATTTCATATTAAATATTGGTTAAACACACTATATTTTGCGGCTGTAACGCGTGAAACTATACAACAAGCTCAACAGGAATGAATAACTCAGCAAAACGGAGTGAAAACATTGGAGGCAGAGGAACAGCGGAGTGTTTGTGTGGAGCTGCAGGCCTGGGACAGCAGCAGCAGCGAGGAAGCTAACGGCTAAAGCTGCTCACAGGCTGTAATCCCCGGATGAAACCATCATGGCTGCCACTCGATGAGCTGTCAAGCTCTCCACAAAAGAAAAAGGTAAAGGGAAAAAAAATTACCCCAAACACCCGAGGCAACTCCACATTTACTATGAATTTATCCCACCCGACAGCTTTGTCTGCGGTAATAAGTCGAGTCGGCGTGAAAACCCGGTGGTGTGCGGGAACTTTATCGTCGCGCTTTGTGCTCTGTAACTTATTTCGTCTTTGTAAGCTCCTCTTCTTAAGCGTCGCGTTAATTCAAACCGCAGTTAACGCCACTAAATGCGTGTTCAGATATAAACAGAGACGCTCAGCCCGTCTCTTTTCCTCTAATTTCTGCTTCTATGTCTTCTCTGCGCGTTGCAAAGCGAGTCTTTATCGCTTTGTTGTGGTTAACTTTAACTAAACAATGGACCAACGACCCCCCGGCTGTTTGTGCTCGGTCGTTTTAAGTTTTAGTGCGTTTCTTGTTTTGCTTTTCCTTTTAACAAGTCGTAAAAAATGATGTCTTTTTTTTTATTTCGTGTGTTTCTTTTGAAAAGTGGTTATGAATCTTGCAGGTGAAGCTATTGTAATTTTCTGCATGTTGTTGATAACTATCCGTATTTGTTGTTTGTGACACACTAATGCCCACAGTGGGGTATTTTGGACCTGGGCCAAGCAACAGGTGGACCTGTTTAAGAACTACAAGCTTATTTTACGGGCTTACATTTAATTATGATCATTAAATTCAAGTAAAATTACATCCCTTGTTCAAAATGTAATTTTTTTACTTCTAAACAATGCTGTTTTCATTAACCGCTGCATATTTTCTGCACCAGAAACCAGAAGAAACATGGATGTTTGCACAGCCACCTCAACGGGCCACAGAAAACGGCAAGTCAGCAAGAAGAATAGAAGCTGGCACAGACGGCTCCACCTCAGGAAAACTGTAGTTCAGCCCCCAGCTATGCAAAGCCAAGATAAGAATGGGCCAAAGAAGATAGCGAAGAAGTGGGAGCAGACCAGCATGTGGCCTCCATCGAAGGAGCCTCCCCGGGAAGCCCGCGTCACAAACGACGGCGGCAGTACGCTCAGGTTCCCCTGCTCTCAATGCGGGGACAACTCGGATTATGCCCCCAAAGACCTGGCGAGGCACTTCATGGAAAAACATGGAGGCAGTCCACCCGTTTTTTCCTGCCATATGTGCACCTTCAGCGCCCATGAATTCTCCTACCTTCAGGTTCACCTGCTAAGCCACAAAGACACTTTTTCTACCTGCAGCATGTGCAACGACAACGTTCAGCGCACCTGGCCTGAGTTTAGTGCACACCTGACTATGTATCACTGCTCGGACGGGAAGTATTCATGCGAAACCTGTAAGAAATTCTCAACATGTGACTTTCGGGTGTTTCTAGACCACATATATAAGCATAATTTTACCGTTGAAGAAAAAGAAGTTGGTGGTCGTCAGTTCTGCGGCGGCGAGGCGCCAGAGAAATGGTTGATCAATAAGAGCGTTAAAACTGCTCATGTTTGCCAGAATAGCAACCAGAGGAAAGATGGGAGGCAAATTCATTCCATAGCAATGAAACCAAATGAGAGGATCCCCAGAGTGAAGACGAGGTTAACGAGAAGCACTGTGAGGGACACCTGCTGGTTGACGCAGGACTGTCTGTCGCTTCCCGGGAAGGAGTTTCTGGATAAATACTGCCATCTTTCTGATGCACAGACAACGTTAGAAGAGACTCAGCAGTTTTTGATGCAATCTGTCACCGGGGAAACCGACGACCAGAAGTGGACCAAGGCTCTCAAATCCGTTCTGTCAAACGTCCCTCAGAAAAACTCCGAAAACGGCATCGCGCCCAACACGTCAGATCTCGCCGTCCTCACGGTCAAGAACAAAATAACGCTAGCTAAGAACGGTGCTGCTTACGCGAAAAGGTTGAAAATGGCCTCCACAGATAAGGAACCTACCTGTCCCCAAAGCGCCGATGGCGACTCTTTGTGCGCAAGTGACCAGAACGGATTTAATCCAAATCTGAAAAACCAGGCGCCTTGTTTGACTGAAAACAAACCACGCAGTGACTTCTCGTCGTCTGGCGCTGGGACGCAGGAAAACCGGGAGAACCGCAAATTAAAGACTGATTCAGAGATCCAGGAAAACGGTGAAAAACTGGAAGAGCCTGTAGATGATGTGGGCATCTGCAAGTCGAGTGATTTAAAATTGCCGAATGAGAGTGAGGGGAAGATGAAAAAACGACGGCGGAGAAGAAAAGCCAGGTTTAAAAAAGTGCAAAGAAAACCAGAAGGAAAGGTCTTAAAGATTGTCATAAAGAAGACTCTGGTAAAGGGGAAGCAGTGGGTTTCTCAAAGCTCTTCATCTCCAAAACATGTTGAGATCGATGGTCATGTGGAGCCGCCAAATCCTCAGCAAAACGCCATCAAAGGTTCCCCGGCAGGCCTTCCTGATCCGTCTAGACGAACTGCAATCTCTGACTCTGTCCGACCAACGGAGGCTGAAGATGCTAAGACGGAAAATGAACATCGAGACGATCTGGAGGAGTCGCAGGATTTCTCAGACAAAAGTGGATCTGCTGAGGGAACAAGCGAAACGAATACCGTGGCTGCATCAGTGACCTATGTGGGAACGCCGCATGAAGAGCCGGCGCTACAAAAATCCAACGAGGAGACGGAGGAGACGAGAAGTCCTGCTGCTTCTTCGCCACATGGTAAGACAGTAATTTATTGTTCAAACTCTGCAGGCATGAAATGAGTACCGGAAAACCACTTTCTGCGAAGAGAGAGTACAGATGAGTGATATGGACTTTTTATCGCAATATTTTCTTTTACTTTATCTTCAGTCGAGTCAAAAAAGAAAAAACACACTAAGCTGAAAAAGCACAATACAAAATTAGCTCAGAAAAAGATAATATTTAATTTCCTGTCAATCACAAGAACACAAAGTGTCACAATAACAAATTTTATTGTCCCAGATAAATTGCGATAACATTGTTGCTTTGAGATAATGATAGTAATAACATAACAATAATGCAAGAACATTTTATTCTCAAAGATAAATAAACTTTAAATTCTAATCAACATTTTAAACTGGACCTGGAAGTCATTTAAAATATCTAATATACAGTACAGACCAAAAGTTTGGACACACCTTTCTAATTCAATGGGTTTTCTTTATTTTCATGACTATTTATAAGGCAATAAATCCCACTTATTAACCTGACAGGGCACACCTATGAAGTGAAAACCATTTCAGGTGACTACCTCTGGAAGCTCATCAAGAAAATGCAGAGTGTGTGCAAAGCAGTAATCACAGCAAAAGGTTGCTACTTTGAAGAAACTAGAATATAAGGGGTATTTTCAGTTGTTTTACACTTTTTTGTTTAGTGCATATTTCCACATGTGTTATTCATAGTTTTGATGCCTTCAGTGTGAATCTACAATGTCAATAGTCATGAAAATAAAGGAAACTCATTGAATTAAAAGGTGTGTCCAAACTTTTGGTCTGTACTGTATAACAGAAATAACAAATAAAATGGACACTGATGTCTCTGTAAACAAATTCGTAGTTAAAAAAAGGACTAGTTGAGATCAAATCACCACTCCAGTCTTCATTCATGTTTTTGACGTTCGCCTGGTTCAACACACACGATGCGTCTAAAAAAGTACTTCCAATGTCGACATCCAAAAAGCTCATCAATGCAGTGTAGAGCTGATTTGTTTATTAAATTTGAGAGGAAAAGGTGATAATAAAACTATGCCACTTGGAAAATTTTGGGTAGAACATATTTACAGGCAAATGTCTTTTTAATATCTTAAATGCAAAATTTCTATCTTTTGTGCAGTTTTGGACTAATTACTGCTCTGAGTGTGATGTTCTTTCAGCAAATGGCCTTTTTTGAGTCTGTATACTCCAGTTAACGATTAAGCAATTTACTAAATGGGTTGATTATTTCAATAATTGATTAATCACAATTAACCCAATTAATTGTTTCAACCCTATTATATTGGCATATAAAATTGCTTGAAAATTGTTATCAAAACAACAATATTATTGTTTATTGCAATTTCTAACTTATTTATCTTGACAGATCTAGCTACAACTGTTCTGATTATTTTGGATCCCATTCTTACCACAAAGTTGTACATAGGCGTTTATTGAGATAAACGATAATATAGTCATTTTGAGAACATTCTCAGATAATAAAATAATGATAAAAATGACATATGAATGCAAGTACTCAAAGATCAAAAACGTTTAATTTCTAAATCATATTTAACACTGGAACTGGAGAACATTTTAAACATCCAAAATAAGAAACAAAACAACAATAATTAAAATGGATTATGAATTCTCTGTCATTTAAAAAATATTAATCAATTTAGCTAAAACAAGGAAAATAGGCAAAAGTAGCAGGAATGTTGTTGTTGAAAAAACAGAACAAACAAAAAAAATAAAACAGAGTGGCTGCTTTTCAATGATATCAAGTGAGACAACCTCTTTAATGACTGGAAATTATCAAGCTTATTTTAATTTATCATGCTATTAATTGATTTACTGCTAATTGTGACAGACCTAGTTGAATGATATTGCTTTACTGTAAATTTTTCCTTTATTAATCACCTTTATTTTTTACAGTGGAGGAAAATTTGGACTCGAGCCTTGAACATCCATCAGAGCAAAGTGATCAAGGGTCAAGATGCGAAGAGGCGTCGACAGATTTCATCCAGCATCTCCTGAGCGGTGTCCGGTCACCTGAAGCTGAAGCGAGTCAGCGGGAGCCGTCAGCTGGGGCGGCCAGGCCTCAGTGTCAGCTGGTTCCGAAACACCAGCCGAGAACGCTGAGGTTAGTCGCCATAAATCCATCCCAGCCAGTCAAACGTCCGGCGGGAGACCAGCCCGTCGTGGTGCTGAACCACCCGGACGCCGACATCCCCCAGGTGGCCCGCATCATGGAGGTCGTCAACAAGTACAGGCAGGTGCGGCGAGTCCTGCTCTCCCAGCAGACTCTCAGGGCTCTATCGGTTCTGAGTGGTGGCGGGGCGGCGGCGATGACGGACGATCAGGGCGAGAACTCGGTACAGGAGAGGTTCACCCTGAGGCTGAAGTTCCGCAGGGTGAGCAGGAAAAAGTACGAAATCGTGGGCGTGGCGTCGCCCGGCCGGGTCGCCTCGTCGAGGGTCTCCTGCTGGTTCTGCGGCCGGGTGTTTGCAAGGCAGGAGGAGATGATGCTCCACCGGCAGCGCCACCTGATGGACTGGAGGAAGCCAAACTGTGAAAAGTCTTAAACGTCAGACACACTGGATGGGGAGGGGGGAAGGAAAATTAAATCTGGAAAAAAACACTGCAAAAACACAAAATCTCACCAAATATTTTTGGTTTAGTTTATTTTTTAAATATTGTACTACACTTTAAACAAGACAGAACTAACTAATATATAACCTTTTAGTTAGTTTGAGTCAGTAATTCTTAATATTGATGAAAACGTTGACACTTATAACATGGGAAAATTTCTTGTTATAAGGAAAATAATCTGCCAGTGGAACTCGAACTGAGTTGCTAGGTAACGGGCTGGGCTTGGCTGGCGTTGCTAGGTAACGACGCCAATAGAATTCGCCCTTTGTCATCAATATTAAGGAATTTTGTACTTAAAACAAGCCTCTATATTTTTGCTAAAAAGTTAGTTGTAAGTATTTTTGTCTTATTTCAAGAGTATTGAGACATTTGTACTAGAAACTAGAGCAAAAATAATCTGCAAGATTTTGTTTTTTGTAGTGAAATTATTGTTTTAGATGTGTCTTGTGATTTTTTTTATTTTTATTTTATAAATAAATTGATGATGCTTGCTGGAAGGTTCACATTCTCAGGGTAAACAGTTACCTTTTGTTTCTCTTCCAGTAAAGCTCAATACAGAGAGTTTAGTTTATTTTTATGAGTCTTTTTGCCTCCATAAAGGTTTTATTTAAGGTGATTTAGGTACACTGTCATGTGGATTATTTTATAAAAACACTGTAATCTGTTAATTTGCCATACCGTCTGCTTTTGGAGCAGATTATGTACGGGTAGACTACACAGTGTGGTAGCTGTCATATTTATGTTATTGGAGGCAGAACGCTGTAAATTACTCAGATATACCAAATGTGTGTATAAAAATAACAAAAAAAGTACAATAAGCTGTCTTACTCAACATTTATTTATCCTGCTTAGATTTAGTCTTTTAATGCTTCTTTTATGCATTATTTCTAAGGAATCTGTGTATTTCTAAATTCTTTTGTATAAACTTTGAATCATGTTCAGAAAGTATATTATTTACTGTGAGAGTTCTATTTTTCATGCTTGTGGGTGTTAATATCCCTGGTCACAATTTTTAATTAGTTTGTCAAAATTGATTTAGAAAAGAGAAAAAAAAGATTTAACAGATTAGATTTTTGTTTTATTTCTTGAAGATTTGAGGTTTGAGGACTTGAAATGATGCTAATTGTTGAATTGCACTATAAAATGTATTTTCCCTCCCTTTACCTCACCTTTTTAGGCCTTAGCCTTTGACAATCCTGCTGTGGCTCTTTGTTTCCCTAATGTAGCCACTGGCCCTTATTTAAATGGGAAATATGTGCAAAAATCCCTGTTTTCAATGATTTCTTTTTAAATTTAAATAATTAGTCTTGTATATAATCCGTTATAGGTACTGTAAAAATAAATAACCTGAGAATATTCACCAAGTGCCTGGGAATTATGACTATGCAATAAAACTGCATGGGTGTGATAGCATTACGAATGAAACTTGCTGTTTTCGAGTGGCGATGATATGAGTCGAAACATTTTTGTTTAAATTTTTACAGTAACTGTTGAAGTAAGAAGTCCAGCTCCCTTTTGCTGCAGCAACACTGTCTCATTCCTCATTGATTTCAATGGATTGTTTCCTGACTGAGCATGAAAAATCCTAATAAAACACGAGTTATAAATTCTTCTGAGTCCGTCTGCTGCTTTGGTTCTACGTGCTAGCTCGTGGGAAGTATGAAATAACAAGACAGTTGACGTTTGGGTACGGGTTGTAAACTCTTCTTACTTCCTCCTATATGTAGCGCACCTGCAGGCAACACATTTCTAACTGCATGTCATTGCTGGTTTCACACGTTGAGTCATTTGGGTTGTTTAAAGAGACAACACTTCAACAGCTGTCGCATATAGAAAGCAGATTAAGATCAGAGTTAAACACTCAGAGTCTGTAAAAGAGTTTACACACCATAAACGTTATCTCAACCACAAAAATTGTAGAGAAAACAAAACATGGTTGAAAGTTGTATATATTATTTCCTGAACAATATTCTAATCCAATAAATTAGAATGTTATTAAAAGGTCTCATTTATTTGCATTATATTGATTAATTACAAACAGATGGGTGTCGGATAAAGCCTTTATTTTTTGTTATTTATGACGATTTTCCACCTACAGCTAATAAAAATAAGATATTCAAAATTATTATGTAATATTACATCTGTTGTTGTATCAAACCACTCATTTCTTCTGGTTCTGGTTTTGGTCTGCTCTGCATCCCCAGAACCAGAACCAAACATGAAGAAGCAGAATTCAGCTTCTGCGCACCACAAACTTTAAGAAAACTGAAAAACAGCCAAAACACTGACTAAAAACCCGCCTGTTTTGGTCTGCTTTTGATTAATAAAAACTGGAACATTGATCAATATATTTGACATGCCTTGATGATTTTCAGGATGTTTGACAAAATGTCAAATTTATTGCTTGTTTCATAATTGGTGACTGATATTTTTTTTAACTTTAAACTTGTTGCTGAAATGTGCTAAACAAATAAACTTGACTTCACATAAGATAACATTTTAGATACATAAATGTAGCCTTAATGGAAAGTATGGTTAATATCTGCTTAAAGGTTGTCAATTTTCATAAAGTACTGAATGCATATTCTAATTTATTGAATAAAGTTTCTGCTGCGCATCCCTACAGCATGATGCTGACATTTCTTTTTCATAGTTTGTTACCAATTGCAATATTACAGATACCAATGTACTTTGAAGAACAGATTTAAAAATCTGTTATATGTCCAGAGTTGGGTAGTAATTAGTTACATTGACTTAAGTAACTTTTTTGAAAAAAATATATTTTAGGAGTATTTTTACTATGCTGTACTTTTTACTCTTACTTGAGTAACATCTAGATTTTCTTCCCACTGAATGAAAAACAAACATGTTTTAACCAAAAAATTACCAGACACAGACCTGCAGTTTTTGTTAAAGTTTCATAAGTTTTTTATTGAAAGAAACTGATTTGGAAAAATTGTCTTTAGCCTGATTTTGTTATTTTTTGTTACTTACATGAATTATTGTCATTTCTGTCAGAATTTACACTTAACTTTATAGTTTGGTCTGTCTGATGATGCAACTTTTAAATATTAAATGACTTTTTACTTTTACTCGAGCAATTTCTTGAATGGCTTCTTTTTACTTTTACTTGAGTAAACAATTGCTGAAATATACAATTTTCGGGTACTCTTCTATCCTCTGAATATATTTAAATTGAGTGAATCTCACCCAAACCCAGATTAAAAAAGAACTACTAAAAAAACTACCAGCCCTTCAAAATGATACTGACTCAGAATCAAACTTTAGCTTTTATGTTGGTTAATGATTTCTGAATCACAAACCCAGCTACTGCCCAAGTATTTTCAGAGTAAATATGTTGTACTTGGATGTCCAGAACAATATGAACTTCAGAAAATATGCAAAAATGTGAAAGCTTAGAATAATAAACGTTTAGAAATTATGATTGAGAGAAAACAAAAACTCGCTCTATAGCACCAGAAAATGAACAGGAGAATTTATTACAATATGAGAAAACAAAAACAGCACCAGAACAAACCTTTGGGAAAAATGTCTTATTGAGTATTTCTACAAAACAGAACTTAATACATTTTACAAAAATGACCTGTAATGAAAGAATGAACATCTATTGTTAAGTAAAGTTCCTGCTTAAAGAAAACTATTGGTGGTAAAAATGCAAAAACTATAATTACCTCCAAAATGCTCTAAAGCGCAGAAAGGATAGCGGCAGTGTCATACTTTGTAGATGTTTTTCAATTAGAGAACCATGGAAACTAGTAATAACAAAACAGGTAGCAGTAAGAAAAGCAATAAACTGTACACTTTACAAGAAGGTTTTTTACTGGCAGAGTGAACAACAATAACCTGCTGCTTAAAAAGAAACAAAAACTATGAGCAAAAACTCATCAAGCATGAGCACAGAGAGATCAGGATGTGCTACAAATGTAAAAACTCCCTCAGTGAAGCATGCAAGTTGCATTATACAGCAAGATAATGGTCACAATGTGGGAAAGGATAGCTGGAAGTAAGGAAAATGTAATTTTGAAGAACTAAAATTCCACATAAATCCACAAGAAGAAGAAGAAAAAGTTGCATCCAGGATAAACCTTCCTGTTCATTTAATTTCTGTAAATGTCTCCATGTGGAAGAACCAGGACTGCAGTGGAATCCTGCAGGAAGTTCCTGAGCAGTTCTTGGCCGGTTTCAAACTACCGTCACCTACAGGTCTGTGTTGTACTTGTAAGCACGTTGAAAACTGGCCGTAAAGATGCAAAGTGAAAAAACTGAGACAGTCATCTATGGCTTTACAGGAAAAAACAGCTTGGTGGCGTCTTTGCTGTTGCTCTGGCTGTCGATCAGAACCAGCAGGTTCCTCTGGTGGTTCTCTATGATGCTAGAGACGCTGCTGAAGAACTGAAGGGTAAAAACACAAGAGAAAAACAACCGGTTTATTGGTTTGACCTAGATATGTTAAAGCCTGAATGCTGTGATGCTTAGTGACAAAAATATTCCCATATAACTAATAATATTAGGACATTTAAATGCACAATTGTCATCTGCATAAGGTTATGTTTAATTTATTCAACATATTTATTGTTGAGGCGTTCAAAACGTTTCAATGAATTGTAAAAGCACGAAATAAGTGGACAAGTTTGAGTCATTTTGAATTTTCTTTGTTCCATAGAACATCTGTACACCTTTGAAAAGCAGAATTAGAGCCTCCTGCACAACCAGCAAGAATGCACCAAGTGTATTCTGGATGGCAAGCCAACAACTAAACATTTGTTTTCTCCAGCAGCCATTGTACAGCACATACAGTGGTCAGACCAGCTGACCAAATGTGCTGGAGTTCAGCTTGGGTTGCTAGGTAACCCAAGCTGGAGTTTGCTGGAGTTGCTAGGTAACAGGAAGTTTTTGCAAATTTGTGACGTTTTTTTCCCCAGACATTTTTGAAAAGGCTCATTTTCCAGACACCAAAAAATATTAATTTACTGTCAACAACAGATGCATGTTTTTTTTAAATTCGAGATCCAAATGGGAGCACAAAAATGTGCAAAATGTGAATTTTGCATAATTAATATGACATTCATCTTCAAGACAAATGTGTCTGCAATGAATTTAAAAGTAGTCTGATGTTAGCAGCCCAAATGAAGGCGCTGTACCTCCTCTCCCTTCTTCTCTCTCCCCAGCGCGTACTGCTTGGTGCTCGGCACGAAGCGGATCGGGATGTTGTAGACTCTGCCTTTGTAAAACACCACTAACGTGTAAGGTTGCTGCACATCCTGACCCGAGCTCTTTCTCACCATGAACGCACCGTCCTGAAACACAAAACACTCCCAGTCAACCCTATGGCTTTCATGGACAAACACTTTCATACGCGCTCTCATCCATTCAAACCTTATTTGATCGCAGTAAAGCGTCATCTGCTGTTTTGCGGTCACACCCGTTGGCAAACCAGGGTTTGTGATAAACATCTGCATCCTGAAATTAAAGCAGTTACAGAGCTGAAACATTTAAATCAACACTCTTTATGTAAAAGTAGATGTAAAAGCACACCTTGTCATGGTCTGTGGAACAATTTTCAGCAGCAATGCAACCCCGCTCAGCTGGTTCTGGGACAATAACTTGCATCAGTTGATTTGGAAAAACAAAGATTTAGTGTGAATGGTTGCGAACTTACGGATCAGAACTTACTGGGTGGTGTAAACTGTGGCAGGGGGATTCTGCAAGGAAGTAAAAAAAAATCAGCAAAATGCAGTAAATACACAGACAGAAGATGTGATTAAAGACAATTCATTATCAGTGAAGTATAAATGTAAAATTTGAACGTAGAGCGCCTTACTTCGGTCGTTTTAGATCCAGTGAGAAAGCTTTAGGAGACGGTTTCTGTTCTGTGTGCATCACAGGCAGGGAGGCGCCTTTGAAAATGCAGACATCCTGAAATTAGCTGCCTTCCTACTTAGTTATTAGCATAATGATGGTTTCCAAAAATAATCATCTAAAGTTCTTTGCAGAAGTATTCACACACTTTCAACTTTTCACATTTTGCAATGCTAGAACCAAGAGGAATAAATTTGTAACATATCCACAAACTTTAATGTTTACATGCCTTGTGTAAGAAATGCCTAAAGTTTGTTCTTTGATGCTTGTTTCTAGTTTTTATTCACACATAAATGCAGGGTACTGTTTTTATTTTAAGTTATTGCATAATTAATTGTATTTAAGTCCAGTTTCTGTTTTCATGTAACTTGCTTTTGGCTCACTTCTGTTGCTAAATACACTGCAAAAAGACATATTCTACTGCAAAAACACTAGAAATAAGACAAAACTAACTTACAAGTAACTTTTGATTAAGCTATAGAGGCTTGTTTTAAGTAAATAATCCCTTAATATTGATGAAAAAGTTTTAGTTGCACTGGGAAATTATTTCACTTACTACACAATTGTTACCGAGCAGCGCCAGCCAAGCTCTGAGCTGTTACCTAGCAACCCAGTTCTCATTCAATTGGCTGATTATTTCACTCATAACAAGACAGTTTTGCCAGTGGAAATAGTACTTTTTCATTTCTATTAAGAATTTATTTACTTAAAACAAGCTAATATAGCTTGCTGAAAAGTTACTTGTAAGTTAGTTTTCTTATTTTTTATTTCAAGCGTAAGAAGATATTTGGACTAGAAACTAGACCAAAAAAACTTTTGATTTTGTGTTTTTGCAGTGCAGCGATGCATGTGGCTAACTGAAATGGTGCAGAATTAGCCACAATGGCTAATCATTTTTGACTACATGTTAGCCATTGAAAGATTAAAACAATACATCATATTTTTAAATGTGGAATATAAAACATAATCGTAATTTATTTAGATTTTATGTAACACAAAGTCGCTCACAAATCTGAAACAGAAGGAAAATTATAAAATGGTTTTCAGGTTTTTTTATTCTTTAGACTAGATTTAATATTGTAGTATCAGGATAAAAGTGAGCTGAAGTCATTTTCTTTAGCATTTATTAGTAAAATAAAATGAAAACACACATTAATAATTGGGAAACAGAAGGAGAATGATGCATGATTTTTATTTGCGTGCATGTGAGCTTCATTGTTAATGAGGTTAAATGAATAAAAGCACACAATGACAAATTTTCTTTACTACTTTACAGATATAAATTTGCAATAGTAAAAGTGGTGGATTAGCAGTGTAATATTGTGAAATATCATCTCTGCTTCCTGATAATTGAATTGTTTAAAATTTATTTCCCTTTGGGATTAATAAAGTTTTTTTTTTTTTATTTGATTTAATTGAATTAGCATGTCAGGACTGTCAGTAACAGTGTCTTCAGTAAGAGGGCTCTTCAGATTAGCTGCAAGACTGAAAACCTTCCTGCCCACAATGATACTTGTTGATAGGAGTTACAACAAAATTTAACTTCCCTTTGGGATAAATAGAAAATTTTTTAACTGATCTGAATGTGTTTAAGTTTGTAGTTGTGATCTGATAACATATTTTAAAAAAACAACTGCTTTGAGTAATTTAGCTGTGAAAAAAAGATCTTTAAGCTGTTGATGATTTACGTCAAAATAAATCTACTCCTGCCTAACTTTTGAGAAAAACAAAAATAAACATAGCACCAAGAATCTTTCAATTGAATTCACTTACTTTCAAATTGTCTTGGTTTTATGTCTTGTCTCTGCAATAAGACACAGTATTAGAGTCGGTATCATAAGGTGAAAATCAAGTCAAAAAGGAAAAGCAACAGGGATGTCCAAACTGTGGCTCAGGGGCCATTTGCGGCCCGCAGGAGGATTTGGTTTGGGCTCTCGGTCCATAATTCAAGAACATAGCAAATTTGTGATTAATTTGATATTTTTACAAATAAAATCTTAAAACAATATAAAGGATGTTTTTATTTTATTTTTATTTTTTATAGATATTGAGGACAATAAATCCCCAAAAAAGTTTTAAAAAATATTTACCTGTCGTTTAAAACAGCAACTGTCCAAGACTGGGTTTATATTTTGGATCGACAATGATCTCCAAAATTTTAACTGCTTTGCTTGTGTATTTAGTATATTATTGAAGAGATAAAAACAATAAATATCTTAAGTATTCTCACCTTGACATTTTTGGCCCTAATACCAAAAGGTTTGGACACCACTGGTCTACAAGACTTTATTATATTACTAATTTATCAGCATATTCTTACCGGCAATAGAGGCGGCTTTGGTGACCTCCTGTAAACAGATCAGATACAATTTTAACCTCGTCATCAAGTAAATGCTGTGTTTCCAGGGTGAGTAATGCTTACTCTCTCTGTACAGGTTTAGGTAGACGAGGGGGAGGACCGCCTGGAGGTTCATGACTGGGACCTATGAGCGGGCAAACAGTGCAACTTAAAATATCATTTTCTCTTCTAATTTACTCAAGTTGCATATTGTTGACTAAAAGCCCACATTTTTGACTAATTTTCTTCTCTTTTGAACTAATACTCACTATTATCACAGAGTTCATATTCATCATCATCTGTGGGCTGCTGGATCTGAAAAATATGCAGTTTGTGTCCAAGTTCAGCTGAGTCAACAATTTTAAATCTACTGTTCAACATCTGATGACACTTACAGGAGGCGTACTTACAGGAGGCCATTTATTCAGCCTGTAAAAACAGCTTGGTATGAGTAAAGTGTTGGCAAAAACAGTAGCTTTAGTTTGAGCTTTTGACCCTTTGCACGTGACGTCACGCCCTCTAGAACTCCGCCCACTCCGGTCGGTATGGGTCGGTTTCTAAGCTAGCTATTTCAGTTATTTTGTAAATACGGCCATCTATGAGCTCCAACCAGGTGTGTTACCTTCATAGTCAAATTAGCTCGACTCGAAGTGGAAGCCAGGAATAAACTGGCCAAAACGATTCCAGTCGCTCTGAATAATCCTTCACTTCCTACGTTCGTCATGGCGACTGAAACGATTTAGTGACGTAGTTGCTTAGGGTCGATTCCTACCTGGGTGTTGGTTTTGGTAAAGAAAGACCCGGTTTGAAAGGAGGTGGACGAAATCTATAAAGAGAAAAAAAAAGATGTTAAATGTATTTATAAAGTTTTTCATAGCCATAAAATAAAAGAGGAGGAGTATTTTAATTATTTACTGAAAACCAAATACATTTTTTTTATACTGTTTGAAGTTTTCTGCACTTTTTTCATGTTAAAAACACAAACTTGAATGTATCTCACTTGGATTTTATGTTTTAAACCAACATAAATCAAGGCATAATTGTGATGTTGAAGGAAAATTTCACATTATTATTTTTTTTCCAATAAGAATCTGAAAAGCGTGTGCAGATTTACTACAATCCCTCTACTGCCTTTACACATCTGTTGAAGCGTTTGACTATTCTTGGTTGAAATGAATGAATAACTGTAGGTGAAAAATACATTTTAAAGAATTGTTCTCAATGGAATATAGGTCAGAACTTTGACTGGGCCATTGTAATGCCTGAAAATGTTGTGATCAAACCATTCTGTTGTAGTTTTAGCTGTTAAGTTTACTAAACTTGTCTAGTAATGGGAATATCTGCCCAAATATAAAACCTATTAGAGCCTCTAAGAGGGTCAGCCAGTTTTTAAATGTTCAAAAATGTAAAGAAAAAGAATACTCCATATTATTTCCTTTCACTCACAATTTTGCGCTATTTTCATGTAATTAAAATAAAACTGATATTTGTGGATGTAACAAGACAAAAAGAGGAATATTAATGGAAGTAATACTGTATAAACCAACAAATCACTATTTAAAGCTGACTGAAATAGCAAGTATTATACACTTTTCATCACTATGCAACCAAGATTTTATAATTAGTAGTAATTATAAACATATTTTTTCTGCAGTTGTAGCTTTTTTAATCAACTAATATTTCTCAAACTTGTGGCCAGATAAATTAGAGAGATTCTGGAAGAAGAAATACTTTCTCAAAGGTACATTAAGCTTTTTGTATAACATTTTGGGGTTCAGCTCTTTAAATTTGACTATTTGAGAACAATATAAAGGAAATATTGCTAGAATTTTCTTCTGTCAAAAGCATTAATAACCCTTAAAATGTTTCATATTATAACCACATCCTTAAATGTTGACACAACATCCAGACACAGGTTAAATATAATGGTTTAGTATTTAAATCCCAACTTAAATCCAACTACGAATGTGTAGCAAGACTTGAAAATGTATCTTTATGGACATTCTCCATCCAGTTTTATGCAATTGTATAAATTTTTCTGTCAAATTTAAGATTGCACATGAAGTATAAAAAATAACAAAACATGTGGAAATATACTGTAATAAAGTCTAAAATTGACCTGTTTCTCTGTGGAGGCGTAGACGGTTCCTGTAAAAGTGACAAAAATTATAAGTAACCAACAGCATGTTCCACATATTATTGTTCCTATTGAGTAATTATTGTTCATGGAAAATTAGTGAAGTTACAGCAACTTGCCTCTTTCTCAGGTTCTTCATATAAATCTGTCAAAAAAACAAAACAAGGGAAGAATCAGTCACGTAGCAGAAGTTACCTTTGCAACTGAATCAACTATCTGACATTTTCATTTCTATTTCACACATATACAAGCACCTAACAACATGTTTCACTAGCCCTATTTCTTAGCTAATTGTCTTAGTTTCATCTTTAGCAACTTAGCCTTTAGCTATTAGCATTAGTTTTGCCAAATAACTCAGTAGGACTATTTGAAAACCGTTATTCTTAAGTTGAGCCTGTTTAAAATTCATTAGCAATTTTTAGCAGGTTACCAAATAAATAAATGTTAGCATTCACACATGGTGGCATTTGTGCATGCTAGCATGTACAATTTAGCATTTGTAGCTAGCGACCACCACACACTTTAAATTGACACAAATAAGTTTTATTTCTTATCCGTAAAATTAGTTTAACCTGAAAAAGAAATGTTAATTTTTCTGGGACGTTTATAACTACAATTAAAAAGATGCAGAGGAGATTTTGTCAATTTGTTACTTATTCACTAAACTAAATAACTGCACAAAGAATTTCTTTTTTATTTCATTTATTTTTTTTACAAATTATTTTGAACAACATCCTGCTTGTTGACTGCTATTTAGAAAGGAATATATTTTTCTATGAAATGATGCGAGTTAAAACAAAAATGGTTCTTAGAAGAAGAATATTCTGATATCGCCAAGTTGCGCTTGGCCAATAAAATGCTCAGTGTGGCAAATTATTCCTTGCGATATAACTATTTTTTTATTTTTTTTTTTCATTTTTTTCTCCGAAGAGTTTTTGCGGCGCTAGTGGCTCGTATTTTTTTTCACAGTAGGCAGACAGGAAGGAGGGTGAGGAGAGGGGGGAAGACATACGGCAAAGGTCGTCGGGACCGGGAGTCGAACCCGGGACATCCGCGTTGAGGACTAAGGCCTCCAAACGTGGGGCCTGCTAACCCCCTGCACCACCACAGCACGCCCCGCGATATAACTATTTTAAAAATATTCTTCTTCACAAGCAACTGTACATCTAACAACCTGTTGCAAATCTGTTATTTGCAGAAAATGCTGCAGAAAGTTAAGGTATTAGTTGTGAGTTTGTTATTTTTTTGGGTAAAAACTAGCTTTTCCCTGCCTGTTTACAGTGCATATTCACATTTGAATTTCTTGTGAACTTTGTGCTGCATGTCCTTAAGTTATTTGTTGCTTGTGTATGTGATGTCAGCTAGTAATGCTGCAGAAGAGGGAATCATTTATATTTCTTTTTGTAGCACTTTGCACTGTTTCATGCAGAGCTCCTGCAATTTTTGCAACTTTTCCATTATGTTGCTTTATATATTTGTTGTCTTTTTTTGAAGCACTACATACAGGTAGTTGTATTTAAGGGTGCATTCACACCAGTCCTGTTTAGTCTGCTTTAATCAAACTTTAGTTTGTTTGCGTAGAAAGTCCGGTTAGTCTGGTCCTCTTAAACCTTGGTCTCGATTTGGTTGAAGTGAACTGTGGTGAGGTTTGAATGCATATGTGCAAAAACAGGAAGTTCATTACAGCCCAGGGCATTCTGGGTAAATACAACCAACTCAAACAAGCGAGTCTAGCACTAGCGGGAGAAATGGTTCATGGTCTTTTACGACAAAAGAGAAATCCTACAACCACTAAAATCTGACGCTACTCCATTTTTAAAATATATTTTATGAAGAAGGAAATTGCGCTTGGTGTCTTCTTCAGAGGTTTTCATGTCATTTGTTCAAGTGGTTCTTGGTGCAGCACCGCCACAGGGGAGGAGGGGAGCAAGTTTTTCAATTAGTTTGGATCATTTGACTCAGTGCAGCGTGAAAACGAACTGCAGCAGCTGTAAATGTACCAAATGGTGCGATTTTGGTTCCCAATTGAACCAAGTCCACCCTATGAAAACACCCTACGTTGACAAAGTGTAAAATAACTGATTCAAGATTTACTTAGCAATATTAAAAGTAAGGTTTCATATAATCAGCATATTAAATAAACTCACCTTCAGGACTGGATGGACGATCTGGTAAAGCTGGAGGCAAAATGGGATAGTCACCTCTGTTTCCACCTTCTAACGTGGGGTGTGAGGAAAGGCAAGAAAAACACTTGACAAATTATTAACATTTCATATATATAAATTCACATTTTCTGCCAATTGTAACCATATATTTCTTTTTTTTTTTATATCTACTTACTTGGAGATGGATTCTCTGTGGGTTCTATGTAGTCGTCCTCACCATTAGCATCTGGGTCTACGTAGTCTTCCTGCAAAACAAAAAAAGAAAGTTTTAATAAAGGAAGGCATTTAATAAAGGTTAAAAGGAGGTAAAGAAAGCTGCTTCACTTCTTTGTCGCTCCATGGATGTGGCGGTTCAGGAGGAAGTTGTTTGGGGGCTTTAACAGGACGGATGGGCTTCTTGGGAGGTCGGCTTGGTCCGGCATGACTGCTGTCTGGAAAGAAGAAGAAAGACAAGAAACAAAATATCAAGGTATTTGTAAACAATTGACAAAATTAAAAAATTATTCTTTGTTCAAGTATCTAGCTCAGTGCATTAGTAATAGACAAACTCTCCTCTGTGTAAACATTTCTTTTTCAGGTTAAATTATTTTACTTATAAGCAACAAAACTTATTTGTGATGGTCGCTAGCTATAAATGCTAAATTGTAAATGCTAACATGCACAAATGCTGCAATATGTGAACGCTGACATTTATTTGTTAATCTGTGCAGCATTAAATTTTAGCATGCTAACATTTGCTAATGAATTTCAAACAGGCCCAACTTAAGACAATTGGTTTTCAATTAGTCCTGCAGCATTATTTGCCAAAACTAATGCTAATGGCTAAAAGCTAAGTAGCTGAAAGTGAAGCTAAACCAATTAGCTAGTGAAACATGTTGTAAGATGCTTGTGTGAAAACCTATTAACTTATGAAAATGTTTTTTCTGATTATTTTACAATTTTCTGGAAAACAAAAACACTTGAAAATGACTCGTATTGTGTGGAAGAAATGAGTCAATGTATCAGACATTTTCTGGCTGCAGTACTGACCGAGATACTCCCCCTTTGGTAAGGAAATGAAGGGACTTCTGGTGAACTCTCTGTGGACCGGAGGAGGCTCGTAGCTGTCATCATCAGGCGGGTCATCGCATGGCTCGTTCTGGAAACAACACATTTGTAACTCTTCAAAGGAATATCTGGAACCAGAACGACTGGTTTTGAATTCATTTGAAGTGACTTACGTATTCTGGATCAGAGCATTGATCACTGTCTCTGAAATCTGCAAACAGAAATTAATTTCATCATAAATGGAAACTGAAACTCTTTAAATTTGCAGCATATCTAGAAAACCCCCAAACAGTCATAGGTAACATGCAAGTGTTGGCGGACTTTGTCTATTTTTAGAAAGATGCCTGGGCTTTGAGTGCACCGTCCTGTTGTAGGGGTAAGCGGAGCGCGACACCTCACCTCCCAAACTTCAACAGATTTATGATGGATTAAGACAGAAACTGCAATAATTTAGCTCATAAATTCACTCAGGCAAGCACTGAGGAAGTGAAACTGCAGTCAACCAAAATCCCTAATCTGTGAATACAAGTCCTGATAAAAACATGTTAACATCTTAATTGAAAGCTGTGCTTTCATATTTGTTATATTTAATTAATGCAGTCATGCAGCACCATTATTTTTGTTATTAATATTATTTTGGACATACATTGAGCTGTTATTGCTGAATTCTTACCTCTGTAGTCTCTGGCAGGAACGTTCGGACGAGGTTTGTTTTTCAGTCTGTCATAAATAAAACAATAAGAACAGGAATAATTATTTATGATTATCAATTTATTGAGCTCTGCCACATCTGTGAAGACTTTTTCTTTGTAAAGTCTCGACTGTGAGACTTTACAAAAACCAAACGTTGACAAGAACCACTCAGAAAGAAAAAATACAATTCTAAAAGCTTATTTTCTTTTTTTTCCCATCCATACTAATTTATCAATTAAATAATTGATAAATTATTAGTAATAATGGCTTCATTATGGTGTTTAGGTCTATTAATGTTGATTATGGCCTACAATGAATATTACATAAGACTAGGGCAATAACAGTCTTATTAAATAACAGCGTCTTCACTGTTAAATCAATAACAGTGAAGACGCTGTTATTGATTTGTTGGACAATAAATGGACAACAAATATCTTGCGATAGACGCGTAATCAAAATCAATAGATAATATGTCAGAATATTCATTGAACTCCGCACAGCATTCTGGGAGATGTAGGCAGAGAAAAGATGTTAGCCTCTCATCCTCTGAGTTAGCAAAGACTCACTCACTCACTCACTCACTCACTCACTCACTCACTCACTCACTCACTCACTCACTCACTCACTCACTCACTCACTCACTCTCTCTCTTTGGTTACCTAGCAGCAACCTGTCGAGCGCAGCAGTAGTTTAAGGTTCCGCCACCTTCAGTCATAACTGCTTTAAAATAAAAAACAATGGAGTGGAGTAAAAATTGCAGGTAAATGAGGAAAGGTCACACCACCAGTTTGGCTGTATTTCAGACATTTCAAACAAATCGATAATTATTGGTTTCATATAAGCATGAAACGCTTACATTGTTATAAGTTTTTCAGCCATACCGTCCAGCCTTATAGAAGACCAATAAAAACATGTCAGCCTACTAAACATTCTGTTCATTTATTTTACAGTGTTTGAAAGCTGCACTTGGTTGAAGCTCCTTTTGAATTAATTATTATAAATTGTTGTATGGAGTCCAGCCCAAGTTGCTTTAACTTTACTTTCATCTGAAAAAGGGACTTCGACATGTCTGTCGAACTGTGACTCTTTAGTCACTGGAACACATTTAGTTTCCCACACTTTTTTCTTCCACTAAACTTTCCATTAATATGCTTGTATGTGAAACAAAGTGAGCATTCAGATTCTCAAATTGTCTGCTTGACTGCTGACAAGTCACCAGCCCCTTACTGCTTAGATAATATCAGAAGATTTCTCTATTAAAAACTGATTAGTTATTGATCTTTTTCAATATTATATTTTGGGTTTTCTTATGTTCGTCTCTCTCATCAGACATTGTCTTCTAGTCATTTTGTTTGTTGTTTTCGATATCGACTGCTAACCATTGCCGTAATCATTGCATTTGTCAGAAACAAAAGCTTAAAATAAACCATTCTGTGTGTAATAAAACTGGAGTCTTACTTTTTGAACCGAATTACTGAAATTAATCAGATATTTGCAAAGCAAGGTGAGAACAAACCGGCTCATTTCAGGAAAGGAAAGTGAGAGAACGGCCATCTGTTTTAGGTATTTTGGTCCATGCGCCGCTCTCTCTTTCCAACGTTTGTGAAAGAGGAATTGGCGTTGTCCAGTGAAGCATGCACTGTATGCAAACCGCACGGAGAATTTTTAGATCAGCCGACTTCGAAAACATAAAAATCCTCCTACATAAAACAGACAAGTGGACAGAAGTGTTTCAATCATTTCTTGTAGCTACAAGCACTTTTAAAACAATGCAACTGACAAAAGAAGTGAGCAGATGTTGAACAAAAGAGTTGACGCTGATTTAGTTTTAGTGAAGACGTTGCTCCACTGTAAAACATTTGAGTCACGTTTAGTTGTGTCTGCTATCTTCTACTTTTTAAAGTAAATTCAGCGAGTTTTACTTTCTGAACCTAAATGTGTGACTAAGTGAAAGATGAATTTACAGTAGTAAGTTGTGCTAACTTTTTATTAATTTTGTCAAACCTCCCAAGAGTTTTTAGGATAGCACTTAAAAAACTGAAAGAAGAAAAAGAAAGGAGTGGGAACTATTTCCCAGAATGCTTAGCAGCATGTTTTTGTATCCTGAGATGGAAGTGCGTTACATTGATCTGACTCTGATGTTATTAAGGCAAATGTTCATTTTTATGTCCTGTTCTCACTAAATGTTTTTGAGCAGAATTCATTGTGATGTTTAATAAAATTTATAATCAGGTCAGAAATTTTGTTCATGCAGTTTGAAACAAGAATTTAAATTATTCTGAAGTAAAATAATTAGTTATTTTAACTCGACAATGTGTGAAAATAATACAGAAATGCTTTTTAACTCGGTGAAGGCAGTTTCTTTCTTGCATATTGTGAAATAATTATTGGTTGAAATTGAAGCATTAAATTAAAACTCACAATTAAAGATTAATGAACAAAACGATGTTTAGACAACTTGTTGTTAAATCAATTTCATAAACTTTAATTTCTGAGTTAAAAGCAAAACAATTTTTCTGTCGACTTAAACTGCATTTTCAAGGCAGCAGGTGAACTTTCATTTTCAAGTTAAACCACCTTCAAATGTTTTACAGTGTGCAACACAGCCCAAAAGTTCCATAAATAAAATTTAAAACACATTTGTTAGTTTATAAGTCACTGAATAGTTTAGCACCAACATACATAATAAGGATCTGTTGTGGTATGAACTTATCAGGCGACTCAGGTTTTCTGGTTTCTAAGTTCCTCTGCACTGGAGCAAACTTCCAGAAAACTGTAAAACTGCTGAAACACTGAGTTCCCTTAAATCAATTTGTTTAGATTTGCTGCCTTTGATTAATAACAATTGGAACATCATAAAGTGATCAATCTGTCATTGTTTTTCCTTACTCTGCCACTGTAATGGATTGTTTTCTTTTTTTGCTTGCTTGTTGATTTATTTCTGTCTAATCCTTTAAAGCACTTTGAATTGCCTTACTGCTGACAGTGTGCTATACAAATGAAATTGCCTCGACTAAGAAACAAATGGAAGATGTTATAAAAGCAGCTTTATTACCAAGACGACAGGATATTTCAGACACTGACCTTCTGATTTTATTCAGCAGGCTGCCGTCATTTTTCTTGATGTCTTGAACCATTTTCTGAAGTTGCCTGAAAGACACAACTCTGCCATTCAGAAATATGTCCTCAGAACATGAATTCTTCTTCACAAAGAGTTTTTTTCCCCACTCTTATTTAGTTAGAAAAACCTTCAATATCTATTAGAGAAACCCGATAAATTTGTGCTCACAGCTTGTTGAACAACAAAAAGCGAGCAGGAGTACAACTATTAAAAATGTAAAATGATCTTCTTACCGAATTTTTGCTGTTGCAGGCGCTGCGAGTTTATTCAACGTATCCATATTTACATTTAACCCAAGAGTTGACATTTTCCGAGCTTTATTCCTCTCGTAGGTTTGGGCTGTGCTGCCGTGTTATTAGCAGGTTAGCAAACGAATGCTCTGTATGACTGTCAGTCTTGAGAAAAAAGGGAGTGCTTTTGTTCCAGTTGCCTGAGTCTGAAAAAAATCACTTCTTGTTTTTGACCACACTTTCTTGCATCACATGATGCTTTGTGATTTTCTTCAATGTCGCCCGTTTTTCTAGCAGCAGAAGTTGCCCTTTTAACACCTTCACAAGACAATATGTAATAAAAAGACAACTTTGATAGAAATGTATTGAACACTGTAAAAACACAAAATCTTGCCAGGTATTTTTGGTCTGGTTTCTACACTTGAAATAAGACTAACTTAAAAGTAACTTTCTAGTGTGATGTGGGAGCTTGTTTTAAATAAGTAATTCCTTAATATTGATGACAAAATGCTTTTTGCTTGCTTGTTAATTTAAATTAATTTCTAACATGAAAATATATCTTGCTAAAAATGAAATGTATCTATATCATGCTAAAGTTACTTTTAACAAGTGTACTAGGATATTTGCACTAGAAACTTGGGAAGATTTTGTGTTTTTGCAGTGTAGCAATTACAAAACGATATATTAATGTATCAAATAATAATCCATTCAAATGTATTGATTCTTTGAAAATATTATATAAGCTTTAGAGCATTCAGTAGAGAGATAAACATGTAACTTTATCTAATTTAATGTGGTCATGTCATGGAAAACACTGTGTTGCAATCCCAAGTTTTTGCTATTTATAGTAACCTAAAGAAAATGAGTCTGCAGCCTTTCCTGTCAGGAAGATTACCACATGTGTGGTTGCCATGGCGAAATTTTTTTTTTTTTACACTTATTTTAATTTGCCAATATAATTGCTGGCACAGCACATGACCATAAAAACAGGAAGCGGTTTTTGCGAAACGTCCACATCATTCTCTGACCAGGCTTCTGGATGTTTAAGACTTTGAATCATGAGAAAAAAAAGGACTTTAGATGTAAGAAAGAACGAGAAGCTTCATGTGGTTTTTCTCCGAAGCGACTAAATTTTGACATCCTGTGACTTCATTTCCTAAGGGAATAAGTTTTAAAGCCTCCACACGTAAAAGGAGATATCACGCTTCTCCAAAATTAGCTTCTCTTTATTTTTAAATCCAGAGTCTAATTTTAAATTCTCACTTTGTATGTGTGAAGCTCTAAATGTTCAGACTGCAGATTAACTGAACGATAAAAGCAGAAAGAGTGATAAAGTTTTTAGACATCTAGTTCTGTGGAACAAACTTTAAAAGTTTTTTTTTATTTGTAAGAATTATAACATATTTACCTTTAAGTCTAGAACTTTACTTTTTTGATTATATTATCCTGCCATAAGTTTAGTTTTTTTCTCTCTCTTCATTTATGCATTACTTGCTTGTATTTCCCATTTTTAGCCTTCAGTTCTCTCATTGCCTTTTATTTCTGCTAAAGCATAGTACTTCTGTGTTTGGATGAGACTATTTCCTGGACAATGCATTTAATCAAGCTGATTAATACACCTAGGCCAGCATATTTATGTTTCCTATATTTTCTTGTGTTTCTTCCATGAACAAAGCTTGGACAGCGCTAATGCTGCAGCTAACTCTGTCTGCGTTTTTGTTTTTAATGTCTCATAATAACGGTAAACTTTATGTAGTGTGCACCTGAAACATATATGTTGCCATTTTTATTTACAGGTTAAAATAAAAACTAGAATCCATGTTTAGCTGAATCTCTTTCCTGTATTGTTTCCATTGACTGTATGATTGCGCCATTTAACATTTTGAAAATAAATTGTCTTCATAGAAACATAGCAATTTCGAAATTACTCAAGTTTTTGGATAAAAATTTTTATCGCTAGGATGAAGGGTTTTTTTTTGTTTTGCTGTATCAAAATTGGTTTATTTCACAAAATTGCTAAGGAAACACTTTTTTCACACGACAACAGGAGTTCTTAACAGGATGTTGCCACTGGCGGAAACCACGAAGAAGACGATGACAGGAAGTAGTTGGAGGATCATGGCGCTGCATGTTTTTTTTATTATTACTTAATGCATGAATAAGCTTATACACATGGATTTTAATTACGTTTTTAGTAAAACACCGCAATTGCAAAATTTATTTTTTGCGAAATTAACGGAATATTGACAAAGTTTTATGCACATTTGTAATGGAAAGTATTCCTGGCTCAGGAATACAGAGTCTATTCCCACTCATTCTTCCCTGATTGCGATTATTAGCACTATTTCTGCCAATACCTGTGGACTCCTTGTTTGTCAAACATGCACCTGGTCTGGGGCTGGTTTTTTTTTTTGTCTACTTCCTGTCCTCCCAACCTCCTGTTGGTTGCGGCAGATGGTCATACTCAGCCTGGTTCTGCTGGAGGTTTCTTCCTGTTTGAAGGGAGTGGTTCCTCTCCAGTGTCACCAGATGTCTACACAGGATGTTTACTTTAAAGATAGCTTTTTTTAACCAACAGGCAATACATGCTCAGCTGCAATTATTGTGTTGCATTGTGAAAATATAATTGCAAAGAGATTATTTATTTGGTTTGGAATTGGATTTTACATGAGATGATAGTCATTACAGAGAAGATTCTGATATATTTACGCCCAGTGGAACATGTTGCAACATCATGGTACATCAGGATCAGAGGAATAATTTGAGTGGTTGTTATGTTTAACACCACAACACAATAAAAAGACAAGTCATGACATGCTATGTTGCTTTAAAACTTAATGTCCTGGTTCAACAAATGCACAATGAACCACAATAATACTGAAAATGGAAATGTTAAGTGGTTGGTCGGAATAACAATTTGTATTTGCAAGGAAAACTCTATAAATCCACTATATTCAAGAAAACCTTTCCCTTGCATGTTAAAGGCAGGCTCATGTGGAGTGTTACCTTTTTCTCTGCTGAAATTGTCTTACTTATAAGCCAAAAACTTCAATTTATGCCTCATCTGACCAGAGAACCTTCAAAAAATGTTTGCTCTGTGTCCCAAAAAGCTTGTGCAACTCCAAATGGGAGCTCTTCTTTTAAAAATGGTTTTCTCCTTGCTACTTTTCCACAAAAGCCCAAATTGTGGCATGCTAACTGTCTCTTTGACTGTAGCAATTCTTGTTCGGCTTGCATTTTTACCTTACTCTTCACATTTTTGACAATTTATTACCTCAAAATGCTTTAAAGAGGCACTATTATGTATTTTCTAGCACAATCAAGTAACTATGTTATGTCTAATTGTTATAGATAGAAATTAAAAGAAATTTGACTTCATAATTTAACGCCTTGAAATTGGGCCTGTCTCTTTAAGAAACTCCTGTTCTCTCTGAAACTCCGCCTTCAGGAAGTCATCTCAACAGCTGAATGGTTGAGATGGGAGAATCAAGGCTTTCTCAGACATGCATGAAAGAATCAAGGCAACACTCCAGGTATGTTTTTGATGAGAAAATAACTTTATAACATGATGTAAAGCTTAAAAAAAAGAGTTAATTTTACATTACACCGCCCCTTTAAATCTCTAGTGAACTATCTCCCTGGCCTGTCTGCTGTGTTTGGTCTTCATGATGCTTTGCATTCACTATTGTTCTCATTATGGTCCCCCATCTCTAAATGTTTTAAAAGCATCCCTGTGTGCATTTTGACAAAGGTTGCTATCTGTGGAACATCCTAATACATAAGAAGTTATAAATGACATTACGTCACACTACTAATATACAAAGTACTTTAAAATAACTCGCAGCTTGCCATGCAAAAAGAAAAAAACCTAAACTAAAATAAAAAAAGCACCATCTCAAACCAACATCTCAGATTGTGAGATGTTGATGACTCAAAGTCTTCTGGAGAGAAATGTTGAGAGCAGAAACAGGTTTTTCTTAAGTTGTTTTTGTCTCTGTAAAAAGCTTAAAAAAGCGATTTAAAAACAGACGGTGACGTAGTCTGCCTGATGTTCTTTGGCAAGTCATTTTTCCACATTGTGGTTCCACATTTAAGTTGAACTCTATATAAAGGGAAAAAAAGCTTCCTTATTTATAGAAATAGCTGATGTAATATAAGCTGCAAAGTTTAGTATTTGAGTAATCACTTAAAAGAATCCACAATTAGTTGTAACAATACACTTTAATTGAGAAATATTTTTTAGATGTAAAGACAGCATAGTAGAGATACTGTAGGCTGTTTACTTTTTTATAAAATACTGTCACATGGATGTTGCCATGTTGTTTACGTTGCAAGGCATTCTGGGTAATGCTTGCTGAGTTTGAGTTAGCTTTGTTCCCTCTGACTGTTGCCCACACTCCAGTCCAGTAGGAGGCGGTAAATGCACCTTAAGTTGGTTTGTCATCCGCCAATAAAATACAAAAGAAGAAGAGCTAGCTCCGTCCAGCCAAAACAGCTATAAGTAATGTCATTAAGCCTTTTCAGTTTGAATGGGAGCATGTTTAAATCAATGGGAATGTAGAAATCACAAGGAGTAATGAAAATGAGGAGGACCAAATGGAGGAAGATGAAAAATTGGTCCGAGTAGCTGCAAGTGTTTGTGTTGCTACCGTCGCCTTCAGCTGGATAATGAAACAATGAATGAAATGTACCTCTGGTCGGACTACGATCCGGTAAGCAGTTCTGTAAGTAACGCTGAGTCCGGCCTGGTAACGGCTGTTTAGGGTCCAATGTCTGTTGTGGTTTCACATTACGTATCAGTGGCAGTAGCAATTAGCTCCATTTGTAGTAGCAGTTAACTGCGTTAGCATCTAAAACAGCTTCCAGTGCTGCCTGTCTGATGTTTCTTTTTTCGTTTTTTGCAGCGGCTCTTTGTGGATAAAAACTGTGGCACTGCATTTATTTTTTTTCTCGTTAAGGTAACGACCATTTGTTGGAACCTTCATCAGTTTTGCTCGAACAAATCACTCAGTGGCTTCGGAGAGAAATGTTGAGAGCACAAACAGGTTCTTCTTAATTAAGTTGCGCTCTTTTTTTATGTAGGAAGCGATGCAGATTCACCTAAATTATTATTTTTTTTTTTAAATTCCAGTCAACAATGACACCTTGTGGCCTTATCTAAAATTACACCAGTCAAACGCAATATGATGACCAACAACTCGGGTAAAGTTAGGCTTCCTCTGTTTACTTTGTAGATTCCACTGCAGAATGGAATCTGTGTCATCAACCCAGCAGATGAAAAAACAGCAACCTCCATGGGTGAAAAATATAACAAAAGGTCTAAATGTTTTGAAGTAATTATGTTTTGACGTACCACAAACAGCATTTTTTTTAAGGTAATAGGCAAATTACAAGATATTTAGGCCAACATGTTCAACTAACCGTGGATCCCAGCAAAGCACTAAAAACTTAAGTATGAAATTACATATTCTTCTGAAACTGCAACTTTTGCAATAAATTAACAAAATAAGGAAGTGCATTTCTATTACTTTTGTTATTTAAACATAAATCTAAGAATCCAAGAAATTACACTTCTTAACAAAAACAACATATTTAAATCTTTCCTATTAATCTGAACAGAAATTCTTATTCGGCAAAGCTGGCACCGCTAAACGGGGAATTTGTTTCAGGTTGGCAAAAGGTTACATAACCCATAAATAAAGAGGAAATGAACATTTCAGAGTAAAATGCATATGCAGTCAGGCATAACCAAATCTCTTCTGTCTGTCTCTTTCTATCTGTATAACAAAACCAGCTGCTGCACACAGCTGTAAACACAACGTTTGCTCTTTCCACAGTATTTCCAGAGAACTCAGAGATTTTATAGCTTCAGTGGGATGGGCCGTGTTTCTCACTTGAAGCTCTCTGAGAATCACAGCTGGTCTATGACTTCATGTCCTTTAGCAGCATTTATCTTTGGTTCATTTCATAAGAAATTATCAGAAATTTCAACACTTTTTCTAAGTGACACTGAATTTTGTATACTATTGTCTGTTCTGCGAGTTCTAGCTTTCGAACCTAAATGTGAGTTTGTGAAAGATAAACTTACAACAGTAAGCTGTGTTAACGTTTTATTAATTTTGTCAAACCTCCAAGAGTTTTTCAGTTAGCACTTTAAAAAAAACCGAAAGAGGAAAAAGACAGGAGTGGGAATTACTTCCCAGATTGCTTAGCGGCATGTTTTTGTATACTGAGATGGAAGTGTGTTATATTGATCTGACTCTTGTGTTATTATTGTTATTATTTTATTCATGCAATTTGAAACAAGAATTTTAATTATGCTAAAGTAAAATAAATAGTTATTTTAACTTGACAATGTGGGTAAGTTGCATTTTCAAGACAGCAGGTGAACTTTCATTTTCAAGTTAAACCACCTTCAAATGTTTTACAGTGTGAAAAAAAGCTAGAAAAGTTTATACACTTACAGTATATAAACTATAATTTTCACTTGAAGAAGTTAATTTTACTTAGAGACAAAACATTTTTAAATAAACACTCTCGGGTCAGTTTTACTGGCACATTTTCACAAAATGTAATCTTTTATTTTGGCAGTAAAAATGAGAGAACGTAGTGGTCGTGAAAATGAAACGACTCGCTCATAGAGCAGTTTGTTTCGTGTATGCAAATGAAAATACAAAAAATATCTCATAAGAGCTGCACTGCTCTGAACCGATTAAGTTTTGGGTTCTACCTTTTCACCTTAAACACATTAAAACAATTTCTTTGTGACAAATTGATGGCCAATCTCGAATATCATCTCAAATATTCTAAGTTAATTTTTAAAATGTTTTTATCTCAGTAGAGCCTCAGTTTGTTTAATATGATTCTGTTGTACTCAATAATTTTCATAAATTAATTTTCTGCATTAATACAAAAGTAAGTTGGGGGTTACTTACGGCTGCTGAAGGAGGCTGAACTTTCTGATGTCGTTCTCAGTGAGATTCTGTCAAAACATGAAATAAAAAGAAAAAACGAATTTACAGGTGAATCTCAATTAGAAAATCATCACAAAGGGAATTTATTTCCGTAAATGATCTCTGATAGAGCTCTAAGATTTTCGGGTAGATGGTTGGAGTGACTTTGGACTTGATAAAAGAACTTCTCTGCTCTTCTTTCAGACTCTGGGATCTCGAATTTGAATTTAAACAAAAACTTTTCTCATTAGCCCAAGTAACGTTTCTGACATCCCTGCTTAAGGGAACAGCTTAACACAAGAAAACCCCTAAATGGGTTTGTTTCACAATCCTTTCCTATCCCAGTTGCTACCAAACCTTTTCCTTCCACTCAACTTTCCACTGATATTCTTGGATACAGCAGTCTTTGAGCATCCAGCTTCTTTTATGATGACTCTTTGTGGATTTTACTCACTTTTTGAATCAAAATAAAGAAATGGATATAATTTTATAGATATTCTTATTTATTGAGCTTTACATTAGAAATTAAACTAATTTAAGCAGGTGAACAGTGAACGCAATATCTGCTTAATAACAGCAGATGGCAGCATATCTCTGAAGGCTATTCACAAACAGCTCAGTTAAACACTTACTGCACTGTTTGAAAGCTCATTTGAATTGCCTGCAGATCAGAGACACTTGCAAACATTATATTAATAAATTACATTTTCAACAATTGTATTATTCTTTTGTGGACTAGATTTACACAAACTGGAAGCTGAAATCCCTAAAAACCCACCACACAAGGGACAAAATGCCAAACAAATAAATAAAAACATGTAAAAAAAATGTATTTGGCTTACCATTTCAATTAATGACATTAAATATTCAAATAAAAACATAACCAAAATGATCAAACATTGAAGAATTAATGTACCTGCCTGTTACACTGTATTTTATTTTGTCATATTTCAACATGTGCGTTGTTGCAGAAAGGTAATTGTCACTCCTAAATGAAAGGAAAAATGATTAGGTTAAAATATGCAACTAACCCTGCTAAATTATGTATTCCCCTCTTCATTCATAATTCATGGCTCCAGGTCGTTATTTGCTCTAAGTCGCTTCAGTTTCCAAAATTGCTGTAATGTGATGAAGACCCATGATGGCAGATTTCTGAAAGCCTTTGCATTGAAGTTTGAGGGATGAGCAACGACAGAAAAGTTTGTCTTCGGCTGGTTATGCTAAGATACAAATTAAATACAAAATACGTATCAATGATGTAGAAACTGGCCAATATGAGCCGAGTATGTGAGCATTAAATGAACGAGCAGTAAAGGGCGGGACCACCTGGCAGACCACTCCGGACATGAAGGGGGCGCTATTTCCTTTTATTATACACGGTCCCCCTTTTTTATTTTCTTTGACAGCTGACAGCATTCATTGATTGGCTCGTTATGGGCTCTTTGCACCTCAGCTTCCGCGTTCGGGCAAAAGCGGCTCAATCGTTTCCGATCTATTGAAAATGACTCTTTCCACTGGGTGTTTGCAGGGCTTGTCCAAGGTAACAATTAATGATGTACATCGATCCGAAACCCCGACAAGTAGCTGGAGAAAGGTTTTAAGATGTACGCCTCGTTATACACAGATACGAAGGTAAGTTTTACTTTCTTTAAACTTTGCGGCTAACATTAGCTTTAGCTTATGCTAGTAGGCAATATTCTCGGACATTTTTCTTGTAAAAATGTGCTATTTAAGTATCTAAACATTTTTCATCCATTCTAACGGACAATGTTTTTACCTTATGTTCAAGTATATTATGTGCGTTTATTGTCGTTGGTGTCAGAGACCAAGTAACGGGGATTTTACGGTTCAGACTTTTTGCTTCTGAAGCCTGAGGAACAACAAGCCCATAGCTTAACAGTAGAGCAGCTCTGGTGTCGGAGTTCTAGTTCAGCTAACTGTTCAGGTTCAGCAGCGTGAATTAGCAGCAATGCTAGCAGCTAGCTAAAGAGAGAAACGGTGCAGCTGTGGTCAGCTTTCTGATGGAGCTGCTGTTTTGTGCCAACTGTGAAACTCTGGACCTACATAATATTAAATTGTGATGTTAATTTTATTTTTCATTTGGATTAAAGAGTAATAATAAAGTTTAAGCTTGGCTATTGATTTACATATGTTTTGTGCATTACCTAAATCCAAAATGTTGCATATTTAAAAAAATAAAGTGCCAGAATGTAATTATGGTGAAATAATCAGCTGATCTGAACCTTTATCATTATGTCTGGGCCACCTATAAATTTCTGTAAGACAAAATGAAATATCTGGGTTTATTTTAGTCCATCAGAATCAGAACCCTCTCCATTGCTGAGTGTTGCTGCAAACGTCAGCGGACAGTTGACCACAGCTGCTGCTGCTCAGGTCCTGCCCACAACCAGATAATGGAACAGGTTAGATAATGGAATGGAGATTTTCAGATAATGGAAAAGCTTGCTGCCTGCTGTAAAACCAAACCGTACATTAACCGGTTAGAGCGCGACTTGCCAGTGGAAAAGCGCCTATTGTGTTCAACGAGTCAAGTCCTTTGTGGTCCCAATTGTATCTGGTTCTGGTCAGAATACAATGAAGGACAAACAAAAATGTTGTGAATTGTCACAAGTCTATGATGTAAGATTTTATATCTGAGTTACATTAAAATTGTTATTTTTTGACGTTGTTTTTAGGCTGGAAACAGTCCGTCAGATCTGGCAACCCTGAGCTGTATTACCTCTAGGAATACGCCCATAGCATAGCTGGGAGCCCTTTAGGCAAAGCTTGTGATTTAATCATTTGTAAATCAGAGAGAGAGATCACTTAATACGAAAGGCTTTACCTCCTTCAAAGAACTGAACCTTGGCCTCAGAGAAACACTTAATCATAATTCTGGCTCACAGCAGAGCAAAAAGCATCTGTATAAAATCAGACTTAGCCTTTTGACACAGAATGAAATATCAAATAGTCTACCCCAGTGGATACTCGGGTACTACTCCTAGCGTGAATTATTTATAGGAGTGTCTGTGCTTGTTTTAAATGAGACACAGCAGCCACTTTTTTTTTTTGCTCCACAGACCTGGAGTCTTCACGTTCAGCTTCATTTTTATTCTCCAAGTGCTTTTTCAGGTTATATCCAGTCCAGAACGTGATCAGAAAACACGTCTATGTGGCCCTTCACAGCTTGAATTCTTGGATGTTGTTGAAGAACGCCTTCTCGGTTTACGTTGTGAGAAACTTCAAGGTTTCTGGAATGGCAACCTGGCCTCAGGGTTCTGGTCAGACTAATAGCGATGTAGGAATGTTGATAAGAGAAAAAAATCCTAAACTCTAACTTTAAATACAAACTGCATATATAAATGATTAAATTATATATTCTTTCTGATTCAATGTTAAATTAACCAGAGGAGAATTTGAACAGGCTTTGACTTATTAAATTAAGTCGATTGTTTTTTTGTATAGGACATTTGAGTGACGGCTGGGGCTGTAAGGATTTCTCGAATGATTCGAGTACCTTGATTATTAAAAATTCCTAGAGGAAAATTATCTTTCTCAAAGCTTTGTTAACTTATGTTTTATTATTTAGGGTCATGCTCTGGGTGATTGATTATGTTGCGCAACGCTCTCACTTCCACCTATGAGTTGTTGACGAAAGCTAAGTGTTAGCATCATAACGTCCAATTTTCAAGTTCAAAGAAGATGAATACAAAAACTAAAAACTGGAGTATAGACATTTTTATAGAAGTGTCCTTGTGAACCTGGTTGTTATTAAATTGACTATAATTTCAGGTATTTGTATAGCTTTTCTTCAGGTTAACTTAGAAAGTGAGCTTTTGTTGTTACAGGTTAATTTTCTAAACTACAGAAAAGTTGATGTTAGGGATGCTCAAATGTGAAAAATTGGCCAGATGTTGATATCTGATATTTATTTATACTGCTGTTATGGTGGAATTTACCAGTGTTTTATTCGATCAAATTTTTATTCAATTACTCGGTTAAGCATCAGAATACTCAAGTTAGTACTTGATTACTAAAATAATTGTTTACAACAACCCCAGTGACAACACAGTTCAAAGTGCTTTGTGTCATAAAAAGTCATCAATTGTGAAGCAAGCAATAAACACTTAATCAAAATCAAGCATCAAATATGCTGATCAATGTTTATGTCAATATTAATCAAAAACAACTCTAACCAGGTGGGTTTTAATGAGCTCAGTGTTTCAGCTGTTTTTCAGTCTTCTGGAAGTTTGCTCCAGATGTGAGCTGCATAGACGCTGAATCTGCTTTTCCAGGTTTGGTTCTGGTTCTGGGAAATAGTTGTGAAAATAAATTCAGCATGTTGGCAGAAATAAGCTAATTAGCTATTTGGAAGCAAACTGTTTTTGAGGTTTTTAAATTGTATAATACATTCTATTTTAACTTGAAGGGAAAGATTTCCACCAGGAATATTTTATATTTGTTGTCGAATATCAAAATTTGACATTTCCAATTTAGAAAACTCAACTGCAGGAAAATCAGAGGTCCACCACCAACATCAGGCTTCACAATCCAACATGGCTGCCATCTAAAATTATGTAATAATTATGTAATAAGTCTAATAATCAACTGTTTATTTCCTCTTTTGACCCAATCTTGGATAAGCACAAGACAACAGATGGATGTTTTTTATGTTTTTATTTCCTCTATAGGTATAATAGTTAGAAATGTCTGTAATTCAAATTCTTGTCCAATAAAACTAATTTTGATTCTGATTGATCAGCTAACAACCCAACATTTCTAAGTACAAACACCTGAGCTGGTATTATGCAGCTTAAACGCTGAACTAAAACAATGAAAACCTGGATTGCTAGTAGTGATAGTTTCCAAGCAGGAATTTAAATGATTTCTGTTCCTCTTCTGATTAAAATTGACCATACGTGGAAAGAAAATAAAAAGCTTTTGTAAGAGTGAAATCTCGGTTTCAACCAAAAGCAGGCATGAGGAATGCGGCCATTGTTTCTGTACATGTGGTTTGCTGGTGAAATGTCAACCCAGCAAGTAACACTGCTATTCACAGGTTTGTTCAAGCTGTTCTTTTTTGTTTTTGGTAAAAATGAGTTTAATTTTGCAGCAGACAGAACAGTTTCACAGCTACATGCTCACGTTATTACCTCTGATTCTTTCACCACCACTGCATGATGTCTCCTGACCCCCAACATGTTCACAGGGCGGCATTACACGCTCCAGAACCACCGATGTGACAAGCTAATTCCAGGGAGAAGTGTTTTATTTTTCCTTCCTTCATGACCCAAAACATTCAGTCCGTATTTGTTGCTTTTCCATCATATTTTGAACCAAAATGAGGATAAAATTAGATTCTAGCAACATCTAATCCAGGAATGTCAAAACTTTTTGCTAAAAAACCCCCAAATGTAGCAACAAAAGTAGTTTGATATTTATTGTAGATCCAAAATTTTAAAGCGTTTTTATTTATTTATTTTTTTTGGTCCACTGTAGATAGAATAAAAGGAGTAAATTTCCACCAAAAATTCAGACATTTTGTGATTAATCTCAGAAATTTTCTTGAAAACTTTTGACAATTTTTCTAGAAAACTTATAAGAAAATTTTCGACATTTGAAATTCAGTAGTTTTCTACTTTTTTGTAGAAATTTTCTGATGAAAATCTAAAAAAATAGTTTTTTTAAAGAAAATTTCTGAGTTTTCTTTGACAGAAATGTACTACTACTACTACTTCAATTTTGCATGTTTGCTTTATTAAAAGAAATACATCTAGTTTTCAGTTTATTTTGGGTTCGATTGAATAAATTTATTTTATCCAAGTTTAAGAAAGAATAAAAGCTGATTTAGGTGCAGCAAAGTTGACTTTTCAGTAAAAGTCCCTGGATAAACTCAGTTTTACCTTTTGTTTAAACTTGGTTATAAAAAGACGAATACTTTGTGTTGTACTTCATATTTTCCTAAGTAAGAAAATTATATTAGTTACAATTTTCACCCTGATTCCAAATTAAAAGTCTTCGTCTGCATCTACGGACCAAATTTGAATAATTTTTGAACTGGAGTCGGAGGCCTCACAAAATCAGTCCGAGGGCCACAAATGGTCCCTGACCCACATTTGGACACCCCGGATCTAATCCATAAAAGCTGTTCCATCTTTTAACAGAACTACAGTTTACATTTTTAAAACATCTAATGTGAAGCCCATCTCTTAACCTGGATGCTGTAATGCGTTTATTTAATGTGTTGTCATTGACGGGCTGTCCTCCATGACTGGCCTTTGTTTGTAGTGTTGATGTGATACACAAAAGCTAAGAGTAACTTCCTTACAAAGCTGCCAAACAGGCAGCGTCCCAGAGATACAGAGTGACACTTCTTTGATCTGCTACATGTATTTTCTTCTTACCTTCTCTACCTGTGTGAGCAAATCTGACTTCAAAAAGAGAGATTACCTTTATCTTCACTGTGCTGACTGGCTGTCGTCCTCAGCCCTGCTGTAGTACTCTGAATTAGACTGTATTTTTCCACACCTTTCATTCTATCTGATAAACTGACAGGGAAAGTAAGAGGCTAACTTTGAATATTTTTCATGGCAGAGCCAGCTGCCACCATAAGCTAACAATCTGCGGTGTATTTCAGGTGTTTGTATACAATAATCAGCAGGAATTTTAGAATAATTTTGGACATTTTATCACTTATTGGAACTTTTTTTTTTCAAAGTGGAACTCAAAGAGATTATGGTGTACATAGATGAACGGACTGAACTTACGGTTATTGTGACCGTAAAAGTTAACCCACTAAAGCCAAAGTGCTTTAGTGCGTTAACCCAGGCAGGGGGCGCCTTCGAGATATTATCGGAGGATAAGCTCAAAACTATCACTGCACTTGACCCACAAGAGCACAACCACATTTCTAACACGCATCATGTGCATGTCGCACAAGCCTAAAGTTTGCAGCGGATCAATACGCTGCTGCTCGCATTCTCCCTGTTTAACTCTCCAGCAGTTTTAGCACAACGCTCAATAAAAGCGTGGCAGATGTTACAGTCGGCCAACTGGGTGAAAAGTTTCCTCTTCAGTTTGCGAAACCACAAAAGAAAGCCGACCCCCATCCACCAGAACTGCTTAGTGGTAAAAACTTAGGTGGGGTCCACTCACCCCTCTTAGAACTACGCTTATTAATTTTTAGCTTACGAAAAGTGAGCCAAGCTGCCAAATAAACAAAAGTAAACTGACCAAAAACATTTAGTTTTAAGACAGACACATGTCCCTCCCAGTACAAGGCGTACAAGGCTACAAACAAGATGTTTTGACAGAAAATATCTTTTTTCTCCAGAGTTTTGTTAATAATAAAGAGGGTTGGATAATAAAAAAAACCCCAACAACTATTCTTTTAAACTTAAAGGAAAATCTGAAGATATTAACAGTGCATACAGCTGCAGGCGCTAGCTACTGAACCCAGAGGCACATCGACATGTGACAGTTGCAAAACAACAACTCTACCCACTGAGCCACAGTCATCCCTTATGTACTCTTCTTGGCACAAATAGTAGAACAAAAGTAATAAGACAGGGCTATTAAGGATAGTCCATAAATTTTAAATAGGGTTCACTTCTGGGCCAGATGCTTAATGTTGGTCTACTTCCTCCACTCAACAACCATTCAACTCTGCCAACCTTAAACCTTGTGTATGTTTTGATGTGAGGGGAGGAGAAATGCTTCATATTTCACACATTTTGCAGTGAACCAGAAAAAACAGAACCTTACTATGAAGCTACCACCACCATACTAAGTGTGTTAGTCTGGTAGACACGGTTTGATTGGGGACCAAAGTGGCTAAATTTGTTGCTTTCACACTGCACTGTGTCAAACAAACCACAACGTTTTGAAAAACCTGTTCCCCTCTTCGCCTGTGGTGGCGCTGCATCATTGACCACTGAAGGAAATGACACAAAAACCTCTGAAGAAGACATTGAGCGCAACTTCGTTCTTCACAAAATGTAAACAAAAATGAAGTGGCGTCAGATTTTAGTGGTTGTAAGATTATTATTTTTTGTCTTTGCCAAAAGACCACGACCCATTTCTCCCACTAGCGCTAGGCTAGCATGTTTGTTTTGGTTGTATTTACCCAGAATGCCCTGCGCTGTAGTCCGCTTTCTGCTTTTGGAAACTGCGCCAGAGTTCACTTCAAACAAACTCTGGTCCGCCTGAGGCTTGCAAGGCGGACCAGAGTTTTTATTTTTTTATCCGAATCAGAGTCTGATTATGCATTCACACCTCTCCAAACAAACCAAACTTTCTCAGCAAACAAACTAGAGACTGATTAAAGAAGATTCAACACGGCTGGTGTGAATGCACACTTAAAACTGGTGCAGTCTGATAACTTTATGTATCATGTATGTTGGCTTTACAGGAACATGGAGCAGGCAGGTCTATACCAGAAATGATTTAATGAAAGATAATGCCAAACTTACCAGCAGAGTTCAGCAAAGAATGTTTAGAAACAGGAAGTGAGACTGATTAATTGAATAAATTATATCTGAATGGAAGCATAAACTGAGCTAGCTGAGTGGAAAAATGGCAAAATATAAAGACAACACCACTATTAAGAGATGAAACATCAAATATGACAAGAGATCAGAAACAGATGTTAAACGAAAAACAAAATGTAAATAAATCTCATTGCAACTAGTTTACTAAAATAAAAAACAAAAGTATAGCTTAAAACCGAACCTAAGCCAACACAAAAAGACCTAAAGTGCAGAACAAAACCTTACAATTAAGATGAAATCCTTCAGTTTGGACTTTAATCGAATTTCCATAAACATGCTACTCGCTGTCCCTCATCTGATTACAAAACATTTCTCCAGAAGGTGTTTGTCTTGTCCATATGGAAAGCCTCAACCAAAGAAGTAGCAGCAGGCCATAATTGGACCTGCTGCTACTTCTTTGGTGTGGTTGAGTGCCTTTAGTTAATTTTAGTTGTATATATTGTTATTATTATTATTGTGTGTTTGTTTATTTTATTTATTGTATATATTTGACTTTTTGCACGGGAGTTGCAATAGAAATTTCGTTGAATCCTGTTCAATGACAATAAATGCTATCTATCTATCTATCTATCTATCTATCTATCTATCTATCTATCTATCTATCTATCTATCTATCTATCTATCTATCTATCTATCTATCTATCTATCTATCTATCTATCTAATTAAGCATGAAGGTGCTGATTTTGCAGCATTGACACATTATCTTTGGGAAGTCTTGGAGATCATGAGACATTTGCTTTAATCATAACGGGACTGTTTGGGTCAGATGGTTGAAACTGACCCAAACAGTGAGTTTGGGTCAGTTTCAAATGAGTGCTGCAACAGGACAATGATGCAAAACAGTCATTAAATCTGATTCTGGAATAGTATTTGTATGGACTATGCTGAAAAACTAGGTTAAAACCAGAAAACCAATTAGATTTACTGAACTCCATCTTATTTATGCCTTTAAAAGGTGTTGAGTTTCTTGCTAAGAGAAACTTACTGATTCTTACTTGTAGTTGGATCAGTGAAAAACTGATAAATTTAAAACTGCAGGGCATCAAATTCATGTTTTTACATCTTTGACGTTACATTTTTAAAATCACTCAAGCTTCTAATTAATCCAACAAAACTAATAAATGTTTCTTTTTGCTTTTCTCCTGAAATCTCCGCTCGCTGAGCACCCAGCTGCTTTACATTGGTTAAAACTGAAGCCTTCCTAATTATGCATGATTGGAGCTTTCTGATACTAGAGATGAAATAAAACATGTAGAAATATTCTCGCTATATCTCTTCCTCAAACAAAACATGGAGTTGGAATGTCTCAGGATTTTTCTACATCACACGTCCATTCTGGGCCGTTGTTAGATTTTCGCAGATGTAACACAGAATCCTGCCAGAATGTTTTTGCAAAATAAAGGAACAGACATTTGACTGCCAGACGAAAATTCAAGCCGCTGGTCCAAATTAGAAAAAGAACAGTGTGCCTTAAAACCAAGTGTCTTTTACAACAACACATCCAGCGGAAATGTAGCTTTTAAATTTTACTGCAATATTTATACTTTTGTACAATAATATGTGATTTATAACATAGTGAAACAATCAGTTCTAAATTCGTTGGCAGGCCATTTTAACATAAAATCAGCTTTTTATTTTTTTTCATTTTTTTAAGTCTTTCCCAAACTGTCGTCTCTGGACCGCTGGTGGTCCGCGGGTGGTCAGCATGCTAGCTAGCTGTGCTAGCATGCTAGTGTCACCACAAAGTAAACAGCACCTCCATGTTGCTGAATATCAGCGGGGACATTGTTTCTCCAGAGATGTTTGATCAAAGCAGGAGATCATTACTGTTTTTTGGGTAGGTAATTTAATAAATTATATTATTATTGTCTGTCTATGTTGTTGAGATAGGCTGATATAGTGGTATTACATATTCATTGGTCCTTCCTGTTGTTAAGTCTTAAAATAAAGGAATCTTTAATTTCAATTGTATAATTTCATTTATAAATTCAGATTCTAATCAAAGTAAATTTATTATGCGAAGAAAAAGGGGTGTTAAAAAGCAAATGTTTTAAAGTATTAGGCCTGTCATAATACCAAATTTTGCTGAACGACAAATTGTCCCAGAAGTTTTTGCAATATACTATATTTCCATTTTGAGACCATTTTCAAGTAATAAAATGGTAAAGACATATCAATGCAAAAAAATAAATTCTCAAAGATCAATAAACATTGAATTCTAATGAACATTTAGCACTGAAACTGGAAGACATTTTAAGTACCCCAAATAAATAAACAATAGAAGCAACAAATAAAATGAATTATGAAGTCCCTAAATAAAATTGTCCTTAAAATATTGGCTAGTTGAGACTAAAGCATCAGACTGAAGACTTTTATCAAGTTCTTGGTAGAAAGAAAGAGAAATTATTGAGCTCATTTTAATTTGTCATGCAATTAATTGATTTTTTGACTATTGTGACAAGCCTAAGACTGACTGCACAATTACTGCACAATTATTGGTAAACTGCCGATCGATTCTTTACCAACAGTTCACTTCCTTAGCTGCAGTACTGCATCTTGTTTTGGTACCTAATCATACGTACTAAGATGTTTCTTGTAACCAGATAGCAGTTTAACAAAATTTCTTCCTTTTTTTAATTTTACAATAATACAACATATTAACAAAGCTTAACAAATCCAAACAGCCCTACTAAAGCTAAGGCTGTGTAGATTATTTTTGCAAAGTTTGGCATAGTTTCTCATGGTTACCACCAGAATGGGAATCAAAACCAAAGCGACACGGACACCCCCGAAGGTTTGCTCCTTTTACTTATAAACTAACACTGTCTGGATTACATTCAGTCAACGTGGACACACGTTGTGGTGCGTTTTGAATGTCTAGAGCTCCGCAATTGAAGCGTTTTGAGCATCCGACGTTGGAGTTTGAAAATCTGAACTTTTGCCGCTGGGCAATGTGTGTCAACCAATCAGAGAGACTCCGCTATGTAACTATTGGCGGCTGTAGTTGGTGTCCTGCCAGGAGATGAAGGCATGCTGCGGGTTTGCAGATCATCAAACTGGGCTCAGTTGAGACGAAAACAGCGCTCATAGCGATCCTCGACAGCACCCATCTAGCTTGTGAAACCCACGAACCTCACAACACCCTTGAATTATCTGGTGAATTCAAACACTCGCATGATGGCCACATTCTGTTGAATTCAGTAAATAAAACCTACATACACTCAATATTTCATCCGCCATTGTTCAAAGTAACCAGGAGAGGAAAAACAGGCAAGAGGCTCCTTCTATAGAGTATTAGGCTACTATCAGCTGTCGTTGCTTGTTCAATAAAAACTGAACACAACATGTTCAGCAAAGACATCTGAGCCTCTGTTGTGATTGCAGAAGCTGTCACTACGTAATATTTTGGTGCCACTCTCTCAGTTTCATTCACCACTGTACAAAGAGACCGGCAACGGAAACAACGGCTCGTCCCAACGCGCTTACAGAGTGATTTTGATGCAATTTACGTTTATCTAGAGCAAAATGTCAAGCGTCTGACTTCAAAGTGCAAACGCGTTGAACTGGAAGTGTTGGACCTGTTTTTGGCGCACGAAATGCGTTCGGTGTGAATGCAGCATTAGAGCGCCAACGGTGCACTAATGAAATAAGTTAGACTGAACCGCAGTGCAGTGTTTGTTGGCCTAATAGGGCTGAATCTCTCTCTCTGATAGGTATTGACTGGGATCTATCAGTCAATATCTCTATGCTTATGTATTTTTCAGCTCTGCTCTGGTACCTGACTCATCAAAGCCTCTGCTCTGAAACATTCATCATTTTTTGACTGATCATATTTCCTGTTGAGTCTCCTTTAGGAGAAATAAGCTTGTGAGACATAAGGCGCAGCTCAAGGTGAGTAAATAATATGAAAAAATAATACATTATTGCTGTCGTGTGGAGTGTGACAGGTAGGATGTATACATTACCCTGAACTTGTTCATTTTATAAGGTCACAAACATAAAGATCAGTGTATTTTTTCACATTTTCTGGGAGAAATAAACATTTTGGGGAAAAGAATTGTTGCCTTTGACCATCCTCTCCTTTTATTCTGATACTCCTAAATAAAATCTAGTGACACTAATCAACTTCAAAAGTATTTTATCTGTAAATGATGTCCACCTGAAAGTGATTGTCAGTTCTGTGAACCAATGGACATTTATAAAGTAGATTATACAACAATTAGCACTGCATGGCTGCTTGGAGGTCTCAGATTAACTCAGAAGTCTAATTTTCCTAAAAGGTAAAAAAAAAAAAAAAAAAAAGTAAAAAAAAATGCCAAGTGGAAAACTGTATATAATACAATTAATATCATGCCAGGATATATGTGGCATGAGAAAGATGGAATCTAACTTACCCCATTTTCAATATAAAACATGGTAGTGGCAGCATTATGGAAATGTTTGTCTTTAACAAAGGAAGTCTGTTCTGATTTGATGGGAAACCAAAAAAGACTTTAGATGGCAGTAAACCTACAACCAGAGATACAGTGGAGCGGTTTAGATCAAAGCATATTCATGTGTTAGAACGGCCTAGTCCAAGTGCAGACCTAATTCCAACTGAGAATCTGTGTCAAGACTTAAAAATGAATCCATCTTACTGAGCTTGAGCTATTTTGCAATTAAGTAATGCTGATAGAAACCCCACAAAAAGACTTTTAGCCTGATTTGCAAAGAAAGGTTCTGAAAATAAAAGCATGCCACACTTTATAGATTTTCTATTTCGAAAACTATTCATTATCTTACAAAACATTGTGGTAGTCTATCACACAAAATCATTAATGGACAAAATCATTAATGTTTAATTGCTGTTTGATTAATGCCAACAGTTAATAGAAATACATATTTTCTACCGTGGAAAACTAGAACATCACAGTTAGTTGATGTCAAATTAAATTTCTTTCAGTTGTTTCAGCTGAAATCATCATTTCTGGGAAACAACACAAAAGTGCAGTGAATACAAACGCAGCCAAAGCGATGAAAGTGACTCTCAAAGCAGAAGTTGCAACAGATTTACTGACTGCTGTAAGAGGAAGGGCAAATTGTGGGAAGTAATACAAGCAACTGTGTTCGGTTCCGTCATGGTTCAAGTTGTGCACTGCCCCGTCTGTTGTCCCACGCGTTTGCAGAAATACACACACAAAAAAAAAGCTGAATGAAAATGGTACAGAACGAGTTTAGCCGTTTGTTATTTTTAGTGATTTAATACAGAAATCCCCATTTTAATAATTTGCAATAGGGGAGTCAAACATTTTCAGTTTCAGTTTGGGCCACATTAAGATCATGAATGTTCTTAAAGGGCCAGAAAGTATCAATAAACCAACAGTTGGAGCTATTTATAAAATTAAAAAATAAATAATATTGAGCATCTTTTCACACCGATCAGTCCCTCCAGAATTTCAAATTTTTTATTTTTTTTTGCTCTAAAAATCAGAAAATAAAATTTTTCTTTTCTGATTTTTTAAAATGTTTTATTGTTATTTTTCTATGAAAATCAAAACTTTTCTGATGCCAATTTAGAAATACAGTACAGACCAAAAGTTTGGACACACTTTCTCATTGAATTCAATGAGGTGTGTCCAAACCTTTGGTCTGTACTGTATTTGCAAGAAATGTTGAAATATTTGTGCTTACGTATGATAAATTTCTCTCAAATAATCAATCGCAGACTAGAACTTGAAATAATTAAGCCCGAGGCAGAAGTGTAGAAGTTAAATATACTGCCACCGTCTGGTGGGAGTTGGCATCACTTCAAACCAATGTTCTTGACCATTTTTCAATACTCATTTATACACAAAGGTAAAAATTATGCAATTTGTTGATTTTGCGTTCATTTCCGTGATCACAGTGAAATTAGACATATTGATTAATGTAATTTGACAAGTAAAGAGAAAAAAACCACTTTGATTTGATTAATAAAATAATATTTAAGCACATTACTGTTGCCTTGAAGGTTCTAATTGTGCATATCTCAGCCGTTTAAAGGGCCACATAAAAAAGATTTGTTGATTTTAATGTTAAAATAAAACAAAGTGAGGACAACTAAATGTAGTTTGAGATAAAACAATTTTTTTTCTGCAAAACTAATGCAAGAATAATAATACTAGTAAAAAATAGACTCACCAGAAGTCTGAGTCCGTCAATCTTTAATCTGGTCACAGTTCCAGCGCAGTCCTGCATGTTATTCTGACGGTAATCGCAGAAAAACGTTATCAGTAGCCACATCCTGTCAGTCACTGTTTAATTCTTCAAATGTTGAGGGAAATAGATCCCCGCCATCAGCTGTAAAACGTTTTGTTATTCCTCTTAAACCCACCTTACACATAAAAAGCGCCACTTTCATGTGGTCCCACCCTTCACACTCTTCTCTGGTCGGCAGGTTCATGTCTGCCGCCCCTGGGAGCCTCTAACTCCTGACGTTGTGGTTCCAGAGCGAGTTTCCACACACTGATGGTCCAGCGCTGCTTCAGTTTGAAGAAGTACAGGCACCGAGGTCACCTTAGAGTAAAAATACATGCCCAGTCTCATTCTTCATCATACATAAATATCAAATGTCCTGGAACTGTAACTAAAACACAAGTGAACATTTCCCCATTGACGGTCTTACGGCATCAACAAAAGGGAAGCTGGAACTTCCTGAAAAAATATTCTATATTAAAACTGCAAGAAACCAAATGTGTCACAATAACAGGGTTTACTGTTAGGCAATGTAATATGAAATGGAGTTTTTATTTTGAGCATACTCATTATACTGCTAATCAGCACTAAATGGACATTTCTGTAGATTTTGCAAAACCCAAAAGATTCTAAAAACAAAAACAAGTTGAATCCAAGCTTTGTTTACATCTCAGAACGCATAAAAAATATAGAAAACGACATTTTTTAATTATAAGTCTAATACTATCATCAATATTCAAGAAACATTGACTGAAAATAAGCTCCTATATCTTGCTTAAAAATTACTTGTAACTTACTTTCATCAGTTTACATCAGTTCACCAGAAACTAAACAAAGAAACGTGATAATATTTTGTTATAGCAGTGAAAATCTCACAACACACTCAAACTCAAAAGTTAGTTATTTTGTAATGTACATCGGCATGCCCGCATTTTCTCTAGGTTTAAAGAGATAGAAAGAAAAAAATCAACAAAATGTGGAAATCCTTGACAATTGTTACTTACAGGGAATCCATCATGCAACAATTCTCAAGGATTTCCACATTTTGCACCTTTTTATACTTCCACACTGTTTCTTAAAACAAACCAAGCATTTAAAAAACAACACAAAAAAAAACACTCATCTGTTTTTTTGGCAACAAGTTAATGATTTTTGGTGTTTTATGGTTCCAAAAACCTTCTGATTGTTAAAAGACATTCAACAGGCAATGTGCTCTTACCTAGCCTACTTTTGTACAATGGCTGCTGGAAAAGATAGATAGATAAATCTTTATTGTCATTGTCACAAGAACAACGAAATTTAAACCCCACAGGGACTAGTGTTTTATTGTTGACTTACCATACAGAAACCACTTGCTGCATTCTTGGTCATTGTGCAGGAGGCTGTACTTCTGCTTTTCAAAGATGTACGGTTGCATAATTGCACATTTTAATTTGAGAGTGTAAACGTTGAGTTTCGGGGGCGTGGCCAGAAGCAGCTTATTTGAATTTAAAGAGACAAGACACCCTGGAACAGGCCATTCTGAAATGGACCAGGCTAAAATCTCATTATCTAAGAATGATTTTGTGAAAAAAAATGTAGTGATTATGTTTTGTATAGACCATAAATCCTAACCAGATCAAGGAAGCATAATAGGTCCCCCATAGGGCCATATGAAAATATAATAAAAGCCAAATATAATATTTGTGCATTTTTGCACACCTTCACTTTCCACCTCTAAAAGGTTGAACTATGGTTGATTGTAGCTCCTTTTGAGAATCAGCATCAGATGCACTCGCTTCATTTCTCATCTTAAAGAGAAAAATCTGCTTGTACTCAACAAGTGGTACACAAAAATTATCTAGAGGAAGTACATTCCTCAAATATAACTTCAACCGCAGAGTTTGACCGTGTGAGCATCACTTTTACACCGTGTACCAAATTATTATGCAAATTTGATTTAAGTGTCATAAAGATGAAATTTTTTGTTGTGCTATTACATTCATAGATGGTATTGTGTGTCAGGGCTCTTTGAATCACTATAATTAATTTCAGAGAGCTGGTTGATAGTTTGTCTGGTGAGCTCAATTAAAGGAAATCTACTTGAGAAGGATGTTCCACATTATTAAGCAGGCCACAGGTTTCAAGTAACATGGGAAAGAGAAAGGATCTCTCTGCTGACAAAAATCATCAGATAGTGTAGAGCCATATGACAAGATATGAAAACATTAGATATTAACAAAAACTGAAGCGTTAGCATTGTACTGTGAAGAGATTTGTGACTGATTCAGAACAAAGATGGTTTGTGCAGATAAAGGCATAATGAGGAAGGTTTCTGTTATACAAATTCATCGGATTAAGAGAGCAGCTGCTAAAATGCCCTTACAAAGCAGCAAACAGTTATTTGAAGCTGCTGGAGCCTCTGGAACCTCAAGGTGGAGGATCCTCCAGAGGCTTGCGGTGCATGAAGCTACTATTGGGCCACCAACCAGAGCTCACAAGCAGAAACAGTGGCAGTGGGCCGGACATGAAGATTAATTTTAAAACAGGCTTGTTCACTGATGACTGGTGTGCAACCCTGGATGGCCCAGATGGACACAGTAGTGGATTGGTGGTGGATGGTCACCACGTCCCAACACGGCTGTGACGTCAGCAAGGAGGTGGTGGAGTCATGCTTTGGGTCGAAATCATAGGGAGAGAGAGAGAGAGCTGGCCGGCCCCTTCAGAGTCCCTGAAGGTGTGAAAATGACCTCAGCAAAGTATCTGGACTTTCTGACTGATCACTTTCTTTCATGGTTCAAAAAGAAGAGCTGTACCTTCAGTAGCAAAATCATCTTCATCATGACAATCCACCATCTCATGCTGCAAGGAATACCACTGTGTCATTGGCTGCTATGGGCATAAAAGGGGAGAAACTCATGGTGTGGTCACCATCCTCCTCTGACCTCTGACCTCAACCCTATTGAGAACCTTTGGAGTTTGATTAAGCAGAAGATCTGAGGGTGGAATGCAGTTCATATCAAAACAGCAGCTCTGGGAAGGTTTTCTGACATCCTGCAAAGAAATTCAAGCAGAAACTTTCCACAAACTCACAAGTTCAATGGATCAAGAATTGTGCTGTGATATCAAAGAAGGTCCTATGTTAACATGTAACTGGGTCTGTTGAGATGTTTTTGATTGAAATAGCTTTTGATTTTAGTACATGTGACCACTTAATGCTGCACATTCAAAGAATGACATTTTGAAGTTCTTTATAATCCATAAAATGTTTAGAAAATCTGCTGTGCATAATAATTTGGAACATTTTGCATTTTGAGTTTTTTATTTTTGAAAAAAATACTGTTGTCATGGGGAGCTTTGTTCAGTAAAATTAGATTTATACTGTAATAGTTCATGACTTGAAAATTATACTGACCATCATTTGCATTGACCATTTAAGAAAATCTGAGAAAATATCACTTGCATAATAATTTTTTACACAGTGTAGATGATTGCTGAAGTTTTAAGATTTGAAATTAGTAACTAATTCAGTGGTTATGCTCAGCTACTAAACTAACTCTTCGGCTGAAGCGGACTTCCTGTTTGGTGGATTTCACTCATGCAAATGTAAATTTATAAATGTGAAGAATGGGGATGTGGATGAATTACAAAAATATTGGCAGACAATGTTAAAGTATAGAGGGAAAGCAAAGACTGGCATTTTATCGGCCAAAAAAATCTCAAAATACTTTAAAAGATGAATTCAACTGACCAAAGGAAGTCATGCGATTTTATCAAATAGTTTTATTTAGATCCAATTGGAGTCCAAGTCTTAATAGGTAGACAGTTTGGGCCGTCTACCAAGACCAGCTGAGGGAAAAGAAAAACAAAGAGAGTACACAATGTTAATGGCAGCAGCTTCATTAATAACTTTGTCTAAGAAAGATGCAACTAAACATAGAAGCACTTGGCAAGGAGAAACAAATGACAACATGGTGTTAATTGCAGCAATAATTGAAAATAATGCATGAGCAGTGAGTAGAGGGAGTACAAATTTAGTAACCGACAAGAAGCTCTGCTTGCCAATTTGTCCAACTGTGGCAGGTGAAACTAAAGGAGTGTCACACTTTACTCTCAATATGAATATTTTTGTGCCAGAAAAACAAACTAAAACTGAAAAATCTGAATCAAATTCAGCTTTTTTATTGGTTTATTGCTTTATTTTTTTAAACAAAAAGAGGCTTTTCAGTCACGTCCACTAAAACAAGTGTGAATATTATTAAAAAAATTTATTATTTCAGTTGCACAGTTCACAAAGTGAAACACATTATCTTGATTAATTAGACAGACTGAAGTAATTATGATGATTTTCTGCTTACAGCTAATTAAAACACAACAATTACGATTAGAATATTACATCAAGCCAATAAAAAACATTTTTAATACAGAAATGTGACATTGCATATAATTGTGCCTTTTTTACAGGAATATGCTAGATGGATTTGTGGAAGATTATTTATGAGACACAAAGATTTTAGTGAGCACTTTCATTACAGAGGTGAGCAGAGTAGCCAAAAATTACACTCAAGTTAAAGTAGCACTACTTCAACATATTTTTACTCAAGTAAAAAGTGGCCATCCAAGAAATTACTCAAGTAAGAGTAAAAAAGTATGTGGTAAAAAAGTATACTCAAGTAACTGATCAAATTATTAATATTGGTTAAAAGGTTCTAGTTCTTTAGGATATTATTTCACTATCAATGGGCCCTGCGATGTTACCTAGCAACGCCAGCCAAGCCTAGCCCGTCGCCTAGCAACCCAGTTCGAGTTCCACTGGCAGATTATTTCACATGTAACCAAACATTTTGCCAATGTTACAAGTGGAACATTTTGCCAATGGAACTAGTATGTTTTCATCAATATTAACTTAAAATAAGCTCATATTTCTTCCTGAAAAGTTACTTATGATCAGAGGGGACAAAGTTGCCAAATATTGTACTCAAATAAGATCAGCACTACCTCAACATAGTTTTACTCAAATGTAAAAAGTGGTAGAAATTAGTTGGGTAAAAAATGTATTTGATAAAAAGTCTACTCAAATACTGAGTAACTGATCAAATGATCAATCATTTAAAATTTACATCATCAGATGGACAAAAATATAAAGTTAAGTGGAAATTTTGATATGTTTAGGACCAAAATTTAAATAATTCATATAACTAACAAAAAATAACAAAATCACCCAGAAGAAAATTTTTCCAAATCAGTTTCTTTCAATATAAAACTTATGAGACTTTAACAAAAACTGTAGGTGTGTGTCTGGTGAATTATTGTTTTTCATTCAGTGGGTAGAAAATCCAGAAATTTTACTCAAGTAAGAGTAGAAATACTTTATGGTAAAAACACTCCTAAAAGTAATTTTATTCAAAAAAGTTACTCGCGTAAATGTAACTGAGTAAATGTAATTAGTTGCCACCCAACTTTTCTTGGGTGCAAAGTTGTTTGTAGAAATTGGATTGTTTTATTTTAATGATACATTATTTCAGATAAACCTTTTATTATTTTAATAATACACTTTTATAGTAGAAGCTCAAAAGCATTTTTGTTATCTAATTACCTAAATGTGATGTGAAAACTTGTAAAGGTTCATTTAGAGGTAATGTAACAGCTCCTTTTGTCAACATCATTGTTTGTTGCAACTGATATATTTTTCTCCTTTTGTAACCCAAACAGTTTGCCTTCAGAACTGTGTGAGAAGTTAATGCAGATTGAATTTTATCTCAACTTCCTCAAGTTTTGTTGAATATTTGGTTTTGTTTGACTCTTCATGTTCCCTTGTGTAGAGAAATTTTCCAGTTTTGTTTTCAGATCCTTCGCTTGTCTCGCTCTTTTGTTAGCACCATGTCAGCCTGATGTTTGAGTCGTCTCTCGTTTTAAACTTCCTGCCTCAGCATCACGTTTTTTTTCCTTTTTTGTTGATTTATAAAAGTTGTTTATTTTTACTTTCCAACTGCTTTGGGAGTCTTTCTTGTTTTTGAGCGCTGCTCTTTGCAAAAAAACCCCCCAAAAACAAACAAAAGGCTCTTCATGCCCAAAGGTTGTCAGGCCAAAATTTCTCCATGAATAATAAAATAAAAAAATATAAAAACAATGGAAATGCACTCTAGCTGAGCTCTTTCCGCAGAGGAACAACAGCTTATTTCTCGTCAGACTAGAATAGAAATATGTGTACTTTTGTGCTATCCATATGAACAGAAAAATAAGGATAACAGTACAGTGAGGATAAAACTCAAATTAAAACAAATGTGCAACTGAGTAGGAAAATAAATGCAAAAAAAGTCCAACAGACTATTTACAACAAATTAAAAGAGAACAGTTAGATTTGTTTTTTATATGTGTGATCCTTATTTTCCTTATTTGTCAACAGGACAAATATTTCAAATATTACACACCACCACAACTGGTTTCTTTATTTTATTTCAACACACTAATGGCCTAATGTCCAAAAAGTGAATAGAGCCCTAAATGATTATCAAAGTAAGAGATATGCACCATTATTTAATTAAGAAGGATTTTTTTTTCTTTAATATTTGCATGATAAGATGGTCACTAGGGCAGTTGTCCAACTTTTGGACGTTTACAGATGCCTGAAGATGATTGGTTTATCGCAGGAAACATGATGATGACGTATCCTGTATTAGGATGATTTATCATGGAAACTTAAAGTGTCACTGTCCTCAGAAAGCAGAACAGATTATATCTCCCAGAGGTCAACTTGGTGTTTTTATTTATTTTGAACATGATAGCAGTATTAAATAATAACAGACATAAACAAGGAATGCAAAACACATAATCTTAACATGTTTGAAAATGAGGAAGAATATATAATCCCACTTTAAGGAAAAATGCTGGAAATGTCTCTCTGCCACGTTGTAGGCAACCATAATGGACTGACTGACTTTTAACTAAAACAAAACCTAACTCCACTCCGGCCACAAGGGGGCAGTAAATCAGTAAATCAACAGAAGACAAATACACAATACAGTCTAGAAAGGCTGTTTTGTTAGGGGAGGTGTGAATGTGCGATCAAATCTTAATTAGAACCAGAAAAGTCAAACTCTGGCCCGCCTACAAACCTCAGTTTGGTTAAAGTGAACTCTGGTTCGAATGCAAATGTGAACACCAAACGACTGGAAACCGCTCCCAAATCAGGAAGCAGGCTACAACGCAGGACACTCTGGGTAAATGCAACCAAAACAAAAGTTCTAGTTTGGCGCTAACAGGAGGAATGACTTCTGGTCTTTTAACAAAAGCAAAAGAGAAATCATACAACCACCAAAATCTGAAGCCAGTCTATTTTTGTTTACATTTTGTGAAGAAGGACTTTGTGTCTTCTTAAGAGGTTTTTGTGTCTCTACCTTGAGGGGTGTGTGGTGCAGCGCCCCCACAGGCGAGGAGGGGAACAGGTTTAGTTTTGACTCAGTGAAGTGAGAAAGAGAACCACAGCAGTCGGTTCAGTTTTGGTCCCCAATTGAACCGAGTCTACTGGACTATCAGGTGTAAAAACAACCTTAAGGGAGAGCTTTTGTCAGGTGAAACTAAGACTGATGTTGATCCTTTCCCAGTAAATTGAAAACAACTTCATGTGTTGGGTGTGTCAGTGATGCTGTCGGCCATGTTGTTTTCTACAAACCCTAGAAACCTTGAGAATGGCATTAACAAATTTCTTTAAGTTTGAGCTCCATTCTCTATTTTGAGTGTGACTGAATTGAAAGTTTTTCACTCAGAGGCAGATTATTTTGGATAAATACAAATATTATATCAAAAACTGCATTTGGTATTTATTCAGGTTGTTATTAATCTGAAACATTTAGCTGTGACCAAAAAGCCAGACGCTTATTTAATAAAAAACTCCACAGAAGTTTTCACAGAGTTCCTGGCAGGATTTAGCTTCCCTCCAGGGAGGCGGCTGAATCCCGGTCACCTGGCGAACCCCATCTCAGCTGTCCTGCCATGTCCGGTTCGTCCCGCCACTCACCGTCTCATTATGTCCGGACCAAGTCGGCACCATCTGCTCTCCAGCTTTAATTAGCTCGCCTCCTAAAATGAAAGTCTTTGTGTGCGTTTCCCCAGAGGGCCCCGCCGCTCACATACGGCCTTTGCACACATACAGGTTCTGCATGTGCAAGCTGTTGATGATTAGTACCATTTACCGGCGGGAATATGACTGCATGCGCTTTGGTCAGGAACACAGACTGAAAATAGATTCGAGATGCAAGACCCATTGATCGTTTTAATTTCCAAAGAGGTAATTACAACAAGAGGCATTCTGCTGCAGAGAACAACGATACAAAAAAGGTCTTAATTTGCTTCAGCTGTAATTATGCACAAAATGCTTTAGATGCACACGCAGAAACGAGTTGTTTATTTTGGCACTGAATAAAACCTTTGCAGACCTTGATTCTTCATCCAATTAGGACAGCCTTGTTCTCATCCTCACCCTAATAAGCACACCTTGCTTTCCTGTGACAGGAATTAGTACACGACTCTCATTAGTGTGGAGTGCCGGGGGTTAATGGATGTCAGAGGACAGACACGACTAATTGGTGGACTGTTTACCCCTCCAATCAGTCAGCGGTAGATGAGGGTGCTGGCCCCTATCCAAAAATGAAACCAAGGAAATTATGCAATCTTTAGGAGGAATGCTGCTATCTCTGCAAAAGATTTCTGCACCGGATTGGTGCTAATAGCCTGCGCAGGAGTGCTCTAACATTAGGTTGAAAAATGCTTATGAACCCCCCTCACGTTGTTGTTTACATCTGGAAATGCCGCACATGCTCACAATGCTGGAGAGTGAAAAGACGCAGTAGAACAATCCCTAAATGAAACATGGAGATGTAGCTATTATTACTTTAGTGCTGTGCGCCACAGCAGAGGGAAAAATAACGCAGAAAAACTGTTGAAGAACAACTCAGCCACTTTTTACTCGCTCTCTTTGTTGGCTATGATAACGGCGTAGACTCGTTGCCATAGCAACTGACATCATCACAAAATGTTTCAGGATTCAACACCAAAACACACTCAGACATTTCTCACAAAAATAGCAGAACATTCAGTTTGTTACAGTTTTATGTTTTAAGACTTGACGATTAGTCTGCGATTTTAAATAAGTGACCGCTGTGGTAGATTAGCTACCACAGCTATTAGCTAAGCTAACACTGCGGTTGTTTGTGTTTTCATAACCAAGTTTTTATAATAAGTAGAACCACATTTATCCAGAGATTTCTACTGACCAAAATCAGCTTTTATTTAATTGTCTGAATTTGGCTAAATATTCAGTTGGCAAGCATTTTCAGTTGGATAAACTTGATTTGGTTACTTGTAACAAATTAATATTTGCATTGCTGAATTGTTTCAGATGACACTACTAATTCAGGGAGGAAGTGGAAATTTACAGATTATCTGTCTCATATAAAACTGTCATGATATGGCGACAATTTTAATAAATATGAAGAAAATATACAGCTCTGGAAAAAATGAAGAGAATGCTCCACTGAACCCCATTGAAAACCTCGGTTATTCCACCGTATGTTGGTTTCTGAACTCTTCCTGAGTTAAAACATTAGTATTGTAGATTCTAAATGAATATGAACTTGTTTTCTTTGCATTATTTGAGGTCTGAAAGCACTGCATCTTTTTCGTTACTCTGACCTTTTTCATTTTCTACTAATAAATAACATTTTTTTGCTTGTTGTCACTGACATGTCAGTAGTTCATAGAATAAGAAAACAATGTTCATTTTATTGAAATATATACTTAGAAAAAGTAAAATGAGAGAAACTGATAATTTGGTCTCTTAATATTTTCCAGAGCTGTTTACTTAAAGAAAAGTTACATACTGAACCTTTAAGTTTGACAAATTACCAAAAACAGAGGAAGTTTTTCATGGCATTGTTGTTCCCCACCGAACAGCTTTTACTGGAAATGAACGACTTCATACCAGCAGAGTGTTTTTATGTTTTCTTCCCCTCTGGTATTAATAATCAGTCGATCTTGGCAGGTGGTTTTTTGGTAAACACCAAATCCTCAACACCTGTTGCCAGAAGCCTTTTCAGCCTGGCTCTGAGCAGCTTTGTTTCAACTGAAACGCCGTCCCAGAGAGCAACGAGACATAAATAACCAACTGTGCCACAGCCAAAGTGGCCGTTATTCCCCGACAGAAGCTGCACACAGCAACTAAACAACAGCAGGAATTCCCGTAGGTGCAGCTCATATCCAAAGAGATGTTTCACGCTCCCGCCGCACCCCGTCCGAAGAAGAGGTCGAAACCAGCAGAGGACAGTTTCTGCAGGCGTGAAGAGGCGACGTTCCAGGATGTTAGAATATTCCTGGTAGAGAGGAAAATGGGCCGCAGCCGGAGAAGCTTTCTGACCCAGCTGGCCAGGTCAAAGGGCTTTGTTGTGGAAGACATTCTCAGGTTGGAAAAAAGAGATTTTGTTGTTGATGTCTGGCCCTAAAAGCTTTTTCTTAGTGACGCTTTTATAAAAAGGTTCTGATGGATTTCAATGGCATTTCCTAACCTTGAAGAAATAATTTAAAGGCCTCCTTCAGTCGGTCCAGCAGGCAGGCTTATAGAGATGCTAAATTAGGGCTTATCTTTTGTCACAAGCTTCTGCTTTTGTGTCATTTTTATCTAATTAGCCAGTGACAGTGTCACTGATGCCTCATGAAGATCTAATTATGAAGGATTATGGAATCATAGGGCATTATGAGATTCCCCCTGTATGATAACCTTGAGTAAAAATACGGCATTATCACAGAAATTACAAAAACCCTGATAATTCTCTACATATATTTATTGATATTTTTCTAATATAAACCTACAAGATTAGAAAAAGAAAAATTCAGACTTTTTTCTCAGAATTTTGACTTTTTTTTTCTTAAAATTTTGACTTTAATCTCAAAATTAAAAAAACCCAAAACATTTTGTTTTTTGACAAAAAAAACATTTTTATGCCAAAAAAAAAATATATATATATATATGATATATATATATGTATATTTTTGGCATAAAAATGTTTTTATGCCAAAAATTTTTGACTTTTTTGTCAAAATTTTGATATTTTTTATTTAGAGGTTTTACACAAAATTTAGACTTTAATCTGAATTTTGAGTCCAAATCTTGATATTTGGACTTTTTTCCTCAATTTTTTTTTCTTCTGAAAATTTGACCTTTTTCTCAAAATTTTGACTTTTTTTCTTAAAACTTTGACTTTAATATCAAAATAAAAAAAACCCAAAACATTTTGTTTTTTGACAAAAAAACATTTTTATGCCAAAAAATAATATATTTTTTTTGTCTAAAATTTTTGACTATTTTGTCAAAATTTTGATATTTTTTATTTAGAGGTTTTACACAAAATTTAGACTTTAATCTGAATTTAGAGTCCAAATCTTGATATTTGGACTTTTTTCCCCTCACAATTTGTTTTTTTCTTCTGGAAATTTGGCCTTTTTCTCAAAATTTTTACTTTTTTTCTTAAAACTCTGACTTCAATATCAAAATTTACAGTTTTCCTCAGAATTTTTTTAATTCAAACTTTTTACTCAAATTTCAGACTTTTGGTCACATTTTGGACGTTTTCTAAAAATTCTGACTTTTTTCTCAGAATTTTGACATTTTTTTTTAACATTTTGACTTTGATCTCAAAAGAACTTTTTTTCTCAGAATTTTTATATTTTCTTATTCACACTTTTTCTCAGAAAAATAAATTTTGATTTTTTAAAATAAAATTTGACTTTGTTTTCCTCAGAATTTTCCTCTCACAAGATTAAAGTCAAAATTTTGAGTAAAATTTTTTTACTAAGATTAAAATCAGACTTCTTTTTTTCTTCAGTGGCCCTAATTGTCTTCTGTATAAACCTCAGCAATTATTAGTAATTTTGAGAAATGCTTGTTGCAGTCAATATTTGAAAAAACTGAAAAGCAAAAGAAATGTCACTTTTGTTGACTAACATAAGCGCTTTTACTATCCCGATAAATAAAGTGCATTTCTTTACAAACATGAAATGTTAAACTGACCCACAATGATTATTGGAGTTTCACAGATTAAAAAAATAAATGTAACTGCATGTTTACAAATATTTACAGAAAGCCATGTGAGGTGGTGCAGCTTTTTTTTAGCCTTATATTAGTCGCCATATCACAACAGCAGCTCACCGACTTCCTGCTTTCTGCAGAGGGAAGAAAAGAAGCAGGAAGGAAGACAGAGACACGAGTCTGAGAAAAATACCAAAAATAGAGACGACAATCCACATGTCTGTCTAAAATCAGCCGAACCGGGAGAAGGCAGAAAGGTCTATTCAGAATAAAGACCTTATTATTCATAATAAAGACCATCCTGAGAGTTTAAACTTTGTAATGCAGAGAGCTGCAATCACATTAAACACATTTTACATTCAATCTGAGTTACTATAGAAAACAATCCAATTTTCCTTCCTTTCTGCAGATCAACAACAAATGTGATGATCTTTTTCTTCATTACTTTGGGATGAAATGTGCATTATCCTCATTACATTTGGAGCTTTGCTCTTTTTGTGCCTATTCAACCATAGAAAAACTCTGAACTCTAAACCAAAAGTTGCATGTGGTTTGAAAGTGCAGCTGGTTAAAACTTTGATATATTTTCATGGACCCTTGACTCTTTGCTCAAAAAGAAAGTAGAAATTGACTCGACCATCTGCAGATTGCTGGCAGTAAGAAAACAGCACAACAGAGGTAACAAAGAGCAAAAAAAACCAAAAAAAAAACTTTTTTAATTACTTTGGTAACACATTTTTATGCCAAGTCACACTTAAGAACAAAAGCTTTGTGTGCCTGCTCCTTGGAGCGATGAATCCTCCATTGTGTGGTAATTATGGAAGCAGCATGCCCCGTTCGTTTCTTCCGTCTCTGAATGAAAGTGTCTTTCAAATCACAGACTGTGAGCGCAGCAGAAGTCCTCTGCTTGAAATCAGCCGCGTTTCAGTCGCTTTCCTTTGAGGCTGGTTGATACTCTGGATGCAGAAACCTCGCTTTTTTAAATATCGACAGTTTTGCAAAGCCGACACTTCAAGTTTTAGCTTTCGCAGCTTCGCTTTCATTTAAGAGGAGGGGGATAAAAATGAATGAAAATAGGCTCAGTAAAAGCGTCCAGACATGTATACAGTCAGTAAATGTGCATGTGTGAGGAAGAGATTGTTTGAACACGTTTCTTAGCGTTCCTGCCAGCCTGGCCATGGCAGCATTCCCAGAAACACAGCTTGAGCGTTCCTACGGTTACACTTGGCTTGATACACTTGTTTGAAACCAACGACAGGAAGTGGAGCCCGCCTGCCTCAAACTGACATTAATCCTGCAAGCTCACCAAACTGAAATCAGCTGCAGTTTGATAGCAGCACCTCCCTGTCTGGTCCTGTGCGTGTTATAGGCAGACAGCCTGGAGCATATGGCCTGACAAGCTGCGCAATGGGTTCGCAGAGACACACACGTCTTCCCGCTGGTCTGCCTTTCAGGTCCGATGCACATGAACGTCCGTCCAAATATCGGCATGTTTTTCCTGGTTGACAGATAGGCCGCTTCAGAAATGGGAGTAACCCAAATGTTCACACATGCTGTTTTGGTGTCTTGTGCCAGCAGTCATATGAACTGAAACAGTAAAAAAAAAAAAAATTCACATTTTGCTACTAATCTGAGGTAATCAGTGAATTTATACTCTATATATTCTCTCTCTCTCTTTTTTTTTCCTTCCAAATTTGTTCACATTTTCTGGACTAAGAAGAACGTTTTGTGTCAGCCGTCATAAAAGATATGACACCACCACACATGGATGATGAGGCTGAATCTGTTGCTCTCTGGATGTACACAGATTGATTTCTCTGTAGGAAAAAAAGGCCTTTTTAACTGGAACATACAATCTGTAACCATTCTATGTTCGTCTCAGGTCCAGTATGTCGACTTCCCGACAGATGCATTCAGACTGTATTTATTCTAACAAAAGGGGAAATCAAGTTGGTGGTTAACACCAGTCCAGCAGCTTCAGCCCCTATACTTTAAAGAAAATACGATAAATAAGCAAACTACAGAGCGATAGCTTCAGTTAGCGGCAGTTAAATACCTAAAATGGACATTAATAGCAGTTAAAAACGTTTACAAAACATAGCAAAATTATTGATGAAATGCTGTATTTTATTAAATCTGTCTAAAATATATGTTAAAATGTAATATTTGTCAAGAAAACACAGAGCTGATAGTAATATGTACCACAGCTACAGACCAAAAGAAAAAAAGGGGAGGAGCTAACTGCCGAGAGCAACATAACAGAACTTAAAAACACCAATAAATGTCTGAAGAAACAGCTTGTTGACTAAACAAAATAAATCCAATGAACACATTTTGACAAATTTCACATGTTTAATATTGTTAAAATAAAACCCTGTTACATATGTGTCAAATGGATGTATGTTTACTTGCTGGAAAAGAGAAATAATGCCGTTGACAGAAGGAGAAAACATCTGGAAATGGATTTTGCTGCAGGATTATGAAAAAAATCATTTGAATATTGAATTGATATGAAAGCAACTTTTTTGAGCTTTACCTCATAATGTCATTCCCTTATCAAAAATATACCTGGAAAGTTTGAGAAATGTATCTGTGAGAAATTATTTAATCACCATGGCAACCACTCAGCTGTTCAAAACGCCTGGTTGGACCTAGCCCCGCCTTCGAGACGCAGCTTCCGAGTCCCTGCCCAACTCGGCTCCCACAGACTAGCCAGCCTCAATTAGCAAACACCTGTGTGTTTGAGCTCAGGAGCAACTTGTCTGAGCGACACCGGTTAACAGAGGAGCCATGTTGTTTTGACTTCCTGAAGGCGGAGTTTTTAAATAGGCAGAGATCCAATTTCAAGGTTTTAAATTTCTTTGAAGTCATATTTCACAAATGTAACATTCGTAAGAGCTGAATGTAACAATTACTTGGTTGCTATAAAATGGCTCTTGGCCTCAAGCTGAATGACGTCCTAATGAGGTTTTTGAGCTATTTGATTTAGGTACTTTCTTTCAAAAATTAAAAAATGCTCTCCAAAGAATCCATAAAGAGCCAGTTTTTATTTTGTGAATTTGGAGTTACGTTCTACAGAAAAATCGATGAATTTGCAAATACTGAACCGTGAATATGTTGATTTCCTCTGTATCTCTTGGATTCGCTCATGGCAACGAATAAAACTATTATGATCTACAAGCATAAACACAATTAAGAGAGAAAACTTCTTAAAAATTAATGACATTGTGCCTACATTATTCAAAATACTACTTATTTAAATAGTTGGAACAGCATTTACATGCAAACCAGATTGTACGCTGAAATAACTCTTGAGATAAATCAGAATCTAATGTAAGGGGACTTAGATTGGAATAGTAAATAAACTGCAGCTTTTGCTGCTCCAACATGCAAATATCCTGCCTGCTGTGACTTGCCTGCTCTTAAATGGAGCCTTTAGCCAGACTCTCACCGCTGCTTCCTACTGTTTCTCTTTTATGTTTCAGTTCCTTTGGCGAGGCATCAAAGCTTGTGAAATGGAGTAAATTAAGTAATAATCCCATATTGATTGATTAGTATTAACATTTTCGGTAATTGCAGTGAGTCTCAGAAGATGAAGGGGATTATGTACAATAGAAAATAGGTGAAATTTGTGATCTCATCTCGAACTTTAAATTAGTTAATCAACCACCGCCGTGTTAGATTAGCTAATAGTACGGAGACAACATGCTAGCTAATGCTAAACATTAGCTAGCATGTTAAATAGCAAGATAAATGCGGGTAACCATGGCAACCAGTGAGCGTTTAAAGGCCGGCCTGGCTGCAGTTGATTGTGTGCTGTGTTTACAAACAATCCTCTCTATATATTATAATACATATTATTATAATCATATAATAATATACAATGTATTTTATTATATATAATGTAATATAATAATATTAATACTATAATAATATTATAAATATAATACTGATATTAGCTATAATATTATAATTACTATAGTATTATTATTAATAATATAAAGAAGTTTATGATTGTTAACTTCTTTATTATTATTATTGAAACTTGTTTATTATTATAAACAAGTTTAAATTTTATTCCACCATCCATCCATTATCTAACACAAACAAAATCTTTTTGGACTGTGGGAGGAAGCCGGAGCGCCCGGAGAGAACCCATGCATGACATTTTCAAGATTTTTATTAATTCTTGAAAATTGAAGAATTATAGTATTTTAATTATAGTGTCCAATACAAAACATATGCAACAAAAATTACAATTTTACCTTATTACCATTGTACATAAAAAAAAATAGAATACTGCACAGAAATAACCGCTGAAAAAAGCGACAAGTATGGAAGCATCAGAAAAGGAAGTAAGCAAAGGAAAGCAAATACAAAAGAAAATAAGGACACTAACGGTTAGAATCAAACATTTACACCATAAATGTTCTGCATTTTGGTTGTGAATGTCTTCCTCCGTGAGAACTTTCCCGTCCGGGTCAGTTTCTACTTTGCCCACAGTGACAAAACTGTTCCCACGGATTGTGGATTCATCCTGAGCACCATTCTGCGATGTTCTGTCTGTTAAATCAGTTGCTGTGCAAACTTTCAGGTCCAGGTTCATTTTTTCTTTGGCACCAGTGGAAGATTGGTACCCAGGGACTGGGGTCGCATCTTGAGCTCCGTTTGGCAGTGTCTCGTTTTTCAAACTAATCGCTTCGACTGTAGAGAAAACCTTGTCTGTCTCTGGGCAAATTCTCAGTTTCAGGTAATATTTTTGTTTGGCACCAGTGGGAGATTGGTACCCAAGGACTGGGGTCGGATCTTGAGCTCCGTTGTGCAATGTCTCTTTTTTCAAACTAAAGACAGTTTTTTCTTTAACTGGAGAGAAAACTGTCTCTTCCTCCGTGTGAACTTTCCCGTCCGGGTCAGTTTTTACCTTGGGAACATCTTTCCCACTGTTGTCAGAGACCTGTCTCTTCTCCTGATCGCTGCCTTTTGACGTCGTGTTTGTCAAGCTGATCTCTTTGACTTCTGAGAAATCTTTCTCTCTTCTCTTGGGAAGAGTTGACTTATCCATCCCCTGGTCTTTGCTCTCAGGCTGAGAGCTGCCTTCATCCTGATCAGTCCCAGGAAAGTAATTGTCGTAGAGCTTCTTCATTCCTACTATCGCCAAGTATCCGAGTCCAAAAAGTACAGGAACTGGCACCTTTCCGAAAATATTCATTGTGAAATGCTGTGTTTACAATCAACCAACTGCTGGGATCCTAACTGCTGTTCTGAGAAACAAGCCTCCAGAGCCTCATAGATCTTCTTTGGTCTATGATGTCATCTGTGACCTCATCAATGAACTCACTGTTGTTCTGGGGCAAGGTCTTGCTTCTGGTCGTTGCTATGGAGATGATCAGATCAGTTCTGCATGAATTAAACTATTGACCCTTTGCACGTGACGTCACGGTTTCCAGAGCTCCGCCCACTCCGCCTTGACGGACGTCAAAGCAACCAATGCGCTCCTTTAAAGCTGGTCTAAAAGCAGGACGTCTGGAGCTTCATATCGCTTCCATTTAGTTGATTCACCAACCTTGCTAGCTAGCAGAGAGGTTTAGCGGCTAAAGTTTCACCTCTTCCTAAATCCCCCAGAATGCTGTGCGGTTCTGGATTGTATTTTATTGATATTATTTTGTGATCTCATCTCGAACACAGTTTTGAGATATCGTGTTTCTCACATCAAGCACTTTGCAAACTTTCCCGTCCGGGTCGACTTTTACTTTGGGAACAATTTTTCCCGTGTTCCTTAGTACATTAATAGCCTGTTCAGAAATTTTACATTTTTATTCAGAAAGTTGAGCTAAAAGTATGGCGTCATTCATAATAAAAATTTTGCGGATGTGGCAAAGACATCAATAGTTTTGTCAAAAGAAAATGTCATAAAAAATGGATTTAGTTAAATTATTAAAGTTCTCAGCCAACCAACCTCTAATAGTTTAACTATCCATACCAACAGTTATTGCTTTGAAGCATCATGGGGCTTTAATGGAATATAGCTTAATATTATCTACATATGATTAATAATAAATGTCTTTGAGCACATTGTGCTAAAGAGGAAGGAAATACAATAGAACTATAAAGGGCCCAAAACAGGACCTTGTAGTACACTGCGGGCAAGAGAAGTGGAAGAAGACCTAAACTTAGAAGAAGCTGCAGAAAAGGATTATTGAGTCTAATATGAAGAAAAACACTCCACCGTCGACCTTATCAAAACTTTAATGTGTAATACTAGCCATGCTGAAGATCATCAAGAAATGTTGGACTAATCAAAAACAATTTCCAAAATCTGACCAGTAATCGAACATTCTGAGATTTTAATAAATTTGACTACTTCAGGAAAAGTAGTTGATTGTTGAGCAGATAGAGGATTAGCTTTGGTAGAGCTGTGGCCAATCAAGGTGCAGCCTAAAGTCTTTCCAATTACTCCCAGGGGTCAAAAGAGAGGAAGAGGAGGCTCACGCTTGGGGTAATTAAGCATGACTGGAGGCTTTGATTGGGTGCAGCACATCTGAATATGGAAGCGGGAAAGAAAAAGAAAGTCTCTCGTGAGATGAAGAGGGCAGTGGTTCAATAACTTCAAAACCAAAGTATGAAGGGATTCACTGAGCTGATTGTTGTTTACCCAGTGTGGATCTCCCAAAACAACGCACACAAAGACCGGAACTGCATTTAAAAAGTCTTCTTTCACTCTTCTGAGACCATGATGGAGATGCACTTGGTGTTAAAATGAAGAAAATATGTTATAATTTACAATATGTGATCAATCTTCCTTTTGCAGATTTACTTATAGAGACTTATTCATCAGTATTATGAAATTATTGACTTACAGTATTTCTTGCTGAAAGTTACTTGTAAGTTAGATTTGTCTTATTTCAAGTGTACTTATATTTTTGCAGACCAAAAAGTACTTGGTAAGATTTTGTGTTTTTGCAGTGTACCTTAAAGAAGTCATGGGCCAAATCTGATCCAACGTTTTTAATTCTTTCAAATTAAATGTTTTTATTCTTTTGTCTTTTGTAACTTAATAAGTTTTCCTCCAGTCAGAGAGGGGAAACATTTAAATCTATGTTATTCTGGTAAACAAGATAATCATGTATTTTTTTCTGATGTGCACATGGGGTTCTGGTGGTACTTATGCAGAGGATCATATTGAAATTAATGCTCACATTTAGCATGTTGTTCCCAGTGATACTGATACTGACCATCTGGATAATGATGACTCCGATATCAAAAGAGGCGCCGTCTGGGGTGGTGTGTTTGGTTCTGTGGGAGCGAGCCAGACTAAATAAGAGTGATGATAGATCATTGAACCCTAATGAATGGGTTATACTGGGACCGACCCAGTCAACTCAGTGTGTGTTTGAGAAGCTGAGTCCTTTGTTTTTATTGCTGGTTCAAAAATATCAAATTAATGGGTGGCAGAGATTTTTTGAGAAACAAAAAAGAAACATAAATACCTGGTAAAAGAAACTATCTTTGAGTTATAATTATGAACATTTTAGGAACTTTTTGTCTTCGATTTCACTTTAAGTTTAAACTTGAGTGGCTTTTGCAATATTTGTTTATATTGAGGCTAATTTTCTAGTCTGGCTCAAATTTTTGTTGTGTGAAACTGAACATCAACTCAGCCGTTTTGCTATTATTAGGATTTTCATACTGGTTTTTAAGGTTAGGGATGTCAAAACACATTATATTATTTTCCACATCAGCTAAAATTTAAGGGGAGGTTTTATGCAAAATCAACTTTTATCATGTTATAAAGTCAGTCCCTCATCAAAAACATACCTGGAGTGTTGTTTCCCCACTCAGCTCCTCCAGACTAGCAGCAGCAGCAATTAGCAAACATCTGCTGAGCTTATCATACAAACTACTGCTGAGTCCAGCTATAGTAAGAACTGTTGTAAATGGCATTATGGAGAAGTATTGTGAGGAAAGATTAGGTGATTCTTAAAGGGACACAGGTCTAACTTCCAGTCGTTAAATTGCAAAGTCAAACTTATTTTAAGCGATTTTTGATGTTTACAACATTTGTATCACAACTGTAGGCAACATAGTTACTTGACTTTGCTATAAAATGGCATCATATGCCTGGAACATACATAATACAGCCACTCTGGAGGATTGGACTTGGCCATCCTTTAGCCAAGGATTTTTAACAGTTTGGGTTTTTTGTTGAACTCCAACTACCAGCCAGTTGTTATGATATTATAACTTTAAAGTCTATTATGCAGAATGTTTTTAGTATCTGAAATGACATGTAGAAAACCTGAAGAAGCTCTGACTGGATTTATTCCTCTCTTCACAGCGATGCCGTCACCCATGTGGTGTCAGAGGACAGCCAGTCGTCTTCCCTCTGGGCGTGGCTTAAAGGTCGCTCGTTGCCGGATCTCTCCACAGTAAACGTGTTGGACATCAGCTGGTTCACCGACAGCATGAGAGAGGGAAGACCTGTTCCCGTGGTTAGTCGAAGCCGATACACAGCTAAACAAGCGATTACAGGTTACAAATTAACTCAGTTTTTTAAAGTTAGAGCTCCATTCTCTTTTTTCAGTTATTGTAAATATGAATTTGTGCTTAAAGTGTAACTATCTCCCTTGTGAAAGCATAACCCTGGCCCCTGACAATTGGGAAAAATGTCACCAAAGTGGGAGGAGCAAAGAGACACTGAGGGGCGTGGTCAAGTCTGGGGATATTACAAAAAAATCACTGTTGCTTACTTATAAACTTTGTCGCTTTATTTAACGACTTTCCAGAAACCTCTAGTAACTTTTCACACTCACTATTCAAACTCCTGACTCACCGAGTCTGATGTATGGCTGGGCAATAAATCAGTAACAATGTACATCACGATACACGCATGATATGTCTGATAAAATATTAAATAATTTCACTGAACCCCGATCTAGAACTGCATGGCATTCTGGGGGATGTAGGCAGAGGAACGGCTTTGGCCGCTCAACCTCTAACAGCTAGCTAAGCAAGGTTGTTCACTTCAACTACCTCCCTCACTCTTTGGTTACTTAGCAACAAGCTGTTGAGTAACTTGCGCATTAGCAGTTTAAGGTTTCAGCACCATGCCTCATAACTGCTCAGAAATAGAAAAACAGCGGCGTGGAGAAAGGAGAAAATGAATCCAACAGCTTGAGAAGAAACTGCAAATAAAACAGGAAAGGTCACGTCACCAGTTTGGCCAAACATCTTCACCTTGGTCGTGTTTGTGTAATAAAAAGTGTATCCCTGAACTCTTTTGCAAGTGTGACATGTAGCGAATAGATTTTTTTCAGCGGTCTAACCTCAGGTTGAACTTGCTGTAACGTTCAATATTGTGGAAGATTATCAGCTTTCCTGAACATCTTCCTCCAGTCTTGGAAGAAACATTCTTACAAGGACAAACGGATTCTTTCATAATCTTTTCACAGCGCTGATGATCTGTTACTACTTTACACTACACAGATCTCTTAATCAGAAGACTTCTGGTATTCAGTTAACATAATGTTTGATAATTATGTACACTGACTCACTTTTAAGACAGTTTTGACATTTAGCAAGCAAATTAATATATGAATCATTCAAAAATGTACCAAAAAATTCCGGAAGTTTGATGCCTAACTCCAGATGTCTCTGCTCAGTTCTCTTCTCTTTTCTTCTCTGATAGTAAGAAATAAAAAACAAACATCCTCCAGATTGTGTGGGAGTGTCAAATGAACCCATCAGCTGTATGTCAGGGCTCATAGCAGCCCTGACATAACAGACACACATGGATGTATATATATATATATCCATATTTTCATGGATGCACAGTGTTTTCTCTCCTGAATGGCAGCAGCAGAGCCTGGGAGCAGATCAGGCCCTCATACATAACACTCAAGCGTTGCCAGTTTGACAGCCATGATGTTTTCTCTGTGCAGCCTGCTTGGACAGTAATGAGAAAATAATACATTGCAGGTACTTTATATTCTTTGGCGGTGAGTTAGGGGTGTCAGCAGATTTGTTCCCATTCGTCCTTAAAATGGACACCATCAGAAACATCAACAGCGTTTTATTTCCCTACATTTTGATATGTTACGTCGTTATTCCAAATTGTGCTAAATTAATGACTTTCCTCAAAATTCTGCACATAAGCACTTTGTTACAGTAATGTGGAAAAAGGTATAATTTACTCAGATAAATATGAAAAACCAAGAGATCACATTAACGTAAGTATTCACAGCCTTTTCTTAATACTTTGTTGATCCACCTTTAAATCTGAATCACCTGTCTTTGGTTAGTTTAAGCCATTCTTCTTTGCACCAATCTGATGTTTGAATGTCCTAAATAACAGATTAAAAACAAGAGATGTCTTTGTTGTTTACCTTGTATGTGTATTTATTCAACAATTTAGCTGCAATTTAAAGTATTGGTTATTTTGTTGGTATATGGTTTGATTAAAATACAATTAATTCCGATTAATTGATTAGACGCTTCAATTAACTCAATTAAAACATTTAATTGAGGACCACAGTTAATCTCAATTTAGCTGTATGACTAGAATTTATTCAGATTAACTGGATTTATTTAATCTGAATCCAGTCTGAATTTAGTCTGAATCTATGTAAACTGGAGTTGAATGGAACCAGTTTGTCATGTAAACTGACCTGACATCAATTTGTTGTGGTGATATTGCATTTTCCCAGTGGTTGTTTCACATCGTGTTATAATGTTACTCCCTCATAAAAGAAAACAAACAAAAAAAAAAAACATGGAGTGTTGCTTTAATTCTTTCATGCATGTTAGAGAAATCATTTAATCTCTATAGCAACCATTCACATGTGCAAAACACCTGGTTGGACCTAGCTCCGCCTTCGAGACGCAGCTTCAGTTTCCAAACTCCGCCTCACATAACAGCCCTCTCTCTCCCACTCAGATCCGTCAGACTAGCCAGCACCAATTAGCAAACGACTGCTGGAACTGCGCATCACCTGAGCTCATTATAAGAGCCACTTATCAGTGAAACGCTGGTAAAACCGTTGTGAAAGGGTTAATGGAGGAGCCGTGTTGCGATGGCTTCCTGAAGGCGGAGTTTTAAAGAGACAAAGGCCCAATTTCAAGGCCTTAAATTACAAAGTCAAATTTCTTTTCAGTCATATTTTATATGTACAGAAACTGAAGGTAACATAGTGACTTTGTTGAGCTATAAAATGGGAATATGTGCCTGGAAAATACATATTACTGTCCCTTTAAAATTAAGGACATTTCTGGTACTAAATCTGCTGAATTGGGATATTTTATTTTCTGGTTTGTAGAATGGCTGTTTAAGTGTAAATTACTTAAACAAATTTCTCATTTGAAAAGAATGAAAATGGAAAATTGACTCCCAGAGGAACTGAATGTGTGTGCTGAGGAATAGGTGCAGGTACAGGAAGTGGAATCTCATGGACCTTTGCCCCGGTTGCTGGTCTTCGTTAACCCGCTCATTTGGCCCTGTGACGGGCTTTAGCGTGGCAGGAGCTACAAGCCTGGATCGTCTCGACGGTTCCAATGAGAACACGAGACTGTGTGAGAGGTAGCAAAGCTTATGTTGCCCTTTCATCTGAGCATATGGTGTGTGTGGAGAAACGAAGCCCCGGTGTGCAGACTGCACACATTAGATTAGTTACATCTAAGTCACAGAGCAAAGGTGAAGAGGACGCTGGAGGGAAGCCCAGTGGGGGATGTGCTACCTCTGCGCTCTGGCTTCCTCCCTCTTGTACAATATGGCTGCATAATAACTGAGCCCAGATGGGGGAACCAACCTCAGCATGCTGAGGCACTGAGGTTTTTCTCCACGGAGTCACAAAGCCATATTACATTAAACCAACTGCAGTTAAAGTGGAATAGCAAAGGAGAATTCCCTCCTGTTGGGTTTTAAGGAAACACAGACAGGAAATAATGAAGGCAGTTTTAGTTTTGGCTGCCTGAAAAAAAAATGTGGCGTGAAATAAATTCAAAGCTGTTATTTTTCAGGAGGGAAATGAGGAAGTGTCCTAGGGGAGAATAAACGCTGATCATGTTTGAATTCAGCCCAGGATTTGATGTGTTAAATCATTTTATTATCTATTAAACAACATTTTCCTCTCTGAATTAATTCCTGTATCAGGATTGTCTTTCCAACAGAACAAAAGCATTTACTTTTATGTTTTTCAGCCTCTTTATCTTCCAGAATCACACTGAATAAAAGCATCCCCACAGAATCATATTGCCTCCACCGTGCTTCACAGATAGGAAAATGAATTTCGTATGTAGGTCAAAACATTTATTTTGGTCTCAAACCTCCTCCATAAAACCCTGATTGTCCTGTCAATGCTGTCGTGTTTGGTGATATTTGCGATGTATGGAAAATAAATTTTGTCTCAGTAGAAACAAACTTTTGTTAGACAGTGAGTTTATAACACTGATTTTTTTTTTAATCCTTTGCAGTTATGCATATGATTTTACTTTAACTAACAAAAATTTCCCCTGCAGAAATTTGACTGCAAATGTGGCCTTCTGGTGATGAAGTCAAAACAATCAGCACTAGAGCGAGATGAACAGATTGCAGCCACTCAAATTACTCTAATCTGATCATGTGACAAAGCGCTAGCTGGTTAGCACAGCTAACTGCTAAAGGGCTTCTTTACGGTTCTTTTAAATGGCAGAAAAACAGTATCTGAGGTGAAATGGTGAATTTGGTTGTTGCATTAGGTTTGTAAATATCAATATGTTTTAAATTGTTAAACTGAAGAAAAAGTTTCTAGAGTAAAATGCACAGCTGTCATTAATATGAGGGAAGCTTTTTGCTAGTGAATTTAAAGTAAAAAAAAAAAAAATCATATGCATAGCTGCACAAGATAAAAAATCTGTTTCTATTAAGACTTTGTTTCTCCCATAAAGCAGGAGCACAAAGTGGACAAGACAGATTAATACATGAACAAACTAAAATGCAAAGTCTAAGCAAATAAAAAGAGAAATAATCAACAAACAATCAAATACAAATTTCTGCAGCTCCTCCAGAGTTACCTCGGGCCTCCTGGCTCCTAACGTCCCCAGCCTGGTAGGTTTGAAAAGGGGCTCTGAAGGTTGTGATATTATTTTATAACCCAAACCACACATTATATTGCTAATTAGATGACTTTTGAAAGCAGTTTGATGGATTATATTTCAGGGTAAAAGAGGTCATATATTTTGTATGCTGCACTTTTTTTGACTTTTGTCCTTTCACATTTGCCCTGCTTTGCATTTGTCTGCCACATATAATTCCAATAAAAAGAAGCCATGAATATTTTTCGCATGCATTCTCTCCACCCACATATACGGATGATTGTCAAAGCACGCCTTGTTACATTTTATGATGTGTAATTGTCTCCACGAATATTAAAAATTACTTTGGTAATCCGTTTGCAGCTTATTTTACAAACGTGGAGCGTTTTATTCGTGGAATGAAAAGGCAATTTACAGGAAGAAAATTGGATGATGACAAGCAGATTTGTAATGCCACGGGTCAGGTAGTGTAATGGATTTGGATGCCACCAGACTGTGAGATGAGTGTCATTAGCCTGTTGCCCCGGAGACACATAGTCATAAAAATAACTTCTCCAAGGCAAATGGCTGCATTTAGATGTAATTGAATTTGAACTCTTGGCTGTGGGCTCATCAGGAAGTGACCTTACACACTTTTACACATTCAGACCATCGATGGTTTGGACTCTGAGGAAAATATGACCATGAATTTGAGCGTGAATGAGTTTGGGACTCTCTGGTTATTTATTTATTTATTTTTTACAATTTTTTTTGTGAACAGGACATCCTGCCAGAAGCTCCTAAGGCCGCTCCCGTGAACACGGTTTCACAATACGCCTGCCAGAGACGGACAACCACAGAAAACAACAACAGGATTTTCACAGTAAGAAACACTTAGTGGCTGCCCTGCTTTGCCATGTAAAACGCTCCCCTAATCTGTTCTGGTCTAATTGGATAGCTGGCTTGCCTCACTCACTGGCACTCTGACACAAAAATACATTAACGAATGAGCAGCATCTGCAGCCACGACGTACCGAGGCAGAGCAGCTGACATGCCGGTGATCCCTGCCACAGGGGGGCAGACATGGACACGCCCTGCAGCTCCGCCGCCGTATCAATCTCCTGTCTTGTCAGTGGAAGCGATGGGTCTTTCTCTCTGCCATCTGTGGGTTTAGGATGACAGGAAGGAGAGAATCAGCAGCAGAAGAAGGAGTTACTCAGCTTTATTAAGTTAAAGCTGCAGTATGTGACTTTCTTGTGGTATGAGATGGATAATTTGTGAAAAAAATCAAACTTATTTGCCTTCGTCCCAGTGCTAACTGGAAACAACCAATCAGAGCCAGGAGGAGGGTTTTAGGGCTGTCAGTCAAACTCTGTGTGGCGCTGCTCATCCCCCCTCATTGTTCTCTGCTGATTTGTAGAGTAAAACAGTAAAAGTACTCCGCTACTGTTCATATATCTGAAAAATCAACTTTTCAGAAATACAAAATCTTACCAAGTATTTTTTTTGTCTAGTTTCTTAATATACTTGAAATCAGACAAAACTAACTTTTAAGGCTTGCTTTAAATAAATAATTTCTTAATATTGATGAAAAATTACTAGTTCCACTGGCAGATTATTTTACTTATTTCGCAGTCGTTACCTAGCAACACCGGCCAAGCCCTGAGCCGTTGCCTAGCAACCCAGTTCTAATTCCATTGGCAGATTATTTCACTTACAAACAGACATTTTTCCTGTGTTATAAGTTAATTTATATGCCAATGGAACTAGTACTTTTTCATCAATATTAAGGAATTATTTATTTTAAAAAAGCTGAAAAAATTACTTACAGTTTTGCTGTATTTCAAGTTTACTAAGATATTTGCTGTAGAAACTAGACCAAAAATATTTGGTAAGATTTTTTTTTTGTGTTTGCAGTGCTTGAGCATTTATCTTTCTGAGGACATTTTAGTTTTACTTCCTACATTTTAACAGAAATATTTGTACTTGTAAGGAGTACTTTCTTCTACTCCTTATATTTTCACATAGGACTGAAAAAAATAATGATAGAAAAAAATCCACCGCTCGCAGAAAAGCTGTGTTATAGTGTCGGTAATTCACCATTCATTTGGATGCGGCCAAAGCAAAGCAGAAGGAGAACACACTGTGGCACGAGAAAAACGAATCAATGGAGACTTTAACCTGACTAACATTGCAAACAACAGAGGAAAACATTCAGAGACGCAAACATTCCCCATCTGTTGCCTTATTTTAAAATATCCCTGCATTTGTTTGCTCAAGGAATGACTAGGGACGAATTCTCTGTGACTTGTGCAATCAAAATTATAAGTATTTTGTAAAATTTCTATGCCAATACAGTGCAAAAGAAAAAAATAATATATTTTGTATGACTAGAACGTTTTATGTAGTTTAGACTTTATCGAAAGTCATTTACAGTCCAACATGTACTTGTACCTTCACTAGAATATTTTTTTCAAGTATCTGTACTTCTACTCAAGTAGAGAATGTGAATACTTTTGACACCTCTGGCTCTCAACCGGTCATGAATGCTATTATGGAAAAACAGTTTTCCTGCAACAGTAAGTTGTGTCTCCACCATTTAGCACATTTAGCAGCGCATTCATGGCTTTGATTGACAGCGCTAAGCCCCTCCTCCTGGATCTAATTGGTTGTTTTTGGTCGGGAGCGGCTCATGTCGGACACTAACACTTCACTAAAAGGAGAACAGGAAGTGATATGTTGGAGGGCAAACGACGGATCGACAGCTCAGGGAGGAAATGGAGGAGATTGATCTTTTCACAGATTATCTGTCCAATATTACATATTCACAACATAGTGATAATTTTAACAAATATCTAAAAAAAAAGCATAGTTTTAAAAATCAAAGTTGCGTACTGTAGCTTTAAGATTTGGTGAGCGGGAAAGGAAAAGAATGTTTCATTTATGATGATAATTAACAGCAGCTGCAGGTGGTGAGCGAAACGTTAGTAGAGGAAAAAAGAAACAAGCTGGTGTCAGCATGTGGTCAATGTATTTCTCTGGTGAGGAATAATTGACTCGTATGCTGATCATTTAATCGCGTTTCTTTCCACTTAGATTAAATACAAAATTAAAATGTATTTTCAAACAAATAATGCAAAAACTTGATACTTGTCTGGCACAACATTATGACTACTAGTTTAGTAGATTACTGGTCCTTTGTTTGGTGTTAAAACATGCCTGACGCTCTGAGGGAAGGACTATTTTAATAATTTTGGCTAAAAATAATAAAGAGTCAACAATTTTAAAAAATAGAGATATAATTACAAATGCAGGTCTTACTGGTTTTTCAGCGTCTTCATGGAATAATTGCTCTTAATTAACACAACAGAATGACACGAAAAGTACCAGTAATATTCTTTAGATCTTATATTTTTTTCTGGTCATTAGGTTAGAAATTATGTAGTTTTTCCACAAAAAAATGAATCCATCCTCTTTTTGCAAAAATAAAAAAAAAGTAATAATAATATAAATATCTTGATTATAAAACCTTAAAACAGAAGGGAAATCATGTTTTAAAAAAACTGTATCACATTTCCTATTGTTGATATTTATCTAAAATTTTAAGTTTTTAAAAATGTTATGCAACATTTGTAGCTCTAAATGTGTCTTGTTTTGTTGGACGAAAGTGAAAGTGTCTCTTTGGATTGTAAAAGTCGCAGATCTCTGGGCTACTTCTTCAGATACTCACTGCAGTAAGATCTGGGTGTTTCTGACGCTAAGTCAACACCTGAACCTGGTTGTTGTGCTCCATGTGGTAGAACACACTCCAGGAAATATTGTCTCCATCAAAGGCTTGTATGGTCTTAAGTCATTTATAAAGCACTTTAAAAACGGCTATTAACTGCACCAAAGTGCTGTTCAGTATTCATAAAGACCTTGGTTACTCTTGTTCTATAACACGTTTTTCTTCCACTCAACTTTCCATTGATATTCACACTTGGAAAAGCCAGATATGTTGTGGCTTACCCTTAATGAATGTCTGCTGGATTACTTGCGAGTCAGTTTCATCTGTAAGCCATCATCATTAAAATTCCAAGAAATAAAGACCTGAAATATTTTTATATATTATGCAGATTTATCTCATGAATCTACATAATATATGAGTTTCTGAAACAAATGACAAAAATATTAAACTTCATCTCAATATTCTAATTTTCGGAGCTGTACTTGCAGTGAACTCCTCCTTGTAGGAATCCAGCTTTCTGCTTCGTTGTTCTTATTTTGCATTTTGTTGCATCTTTCAAGCAATCTCCCCCGATTTATTTTTGCCTCCGATTGTGAAGATGAGAATCTTCTGTGTGTAATAAGGTGAACCAACTGCCAACTGCAAGTTTGCGCTTGTGTGGGAGCAAGGAGACCCCTTGATGAGTTTTTGTAAGACCTATTAAGAGCTGCTTATGAGGGCCTGTGAGGCATCTGCTTCATAATGAGTCTTTACTTCCCAGAGAGGCTAAATGTTCATATTCTTGGCACACGTGCCACGCTGCTTGCCCACGTGTTTTTGCATGTGTGTATTAAAACTCTCACACGTGTTTGTCCACATGGACGGGCAGGTGCAGATGTGCACACCATCAACACGTTCTCACCTGCGGGAGGCTGCTGTTCAATTTCTGATCCACGGTTTCTTTCCACGGCATTAACTCCGTAATTAGCAATTCCCCTCCGTTTTCCTATCCCCATGATTAACTCATTATCTCTGCATAAAGCCACATGGAAGGAGAGTTTCTGATTAGGAAGGTTGTTCTATCTGTGGACCTGAGAAAACTACAGGTAAAACACTTCACCGGGGCAGAAAAAAGCAATTACTTTGACTAGCCAAGTCAGACAGGAGTAGGGAAAAAAATGTGTTGCATTGCTCTTTGACTGTAAACCAAGTCACTGCTTAGAAATTATTGCTAGCCAACCACCCAGGAGAACTGTGATAGGATAGTGTGATAGTGCTAATGAGGAGAAACCAATTGATCCATATTGATGATCCTGAATCTGCTTCACTGCCTGCTTGGTTACACAATATCTCTACTAAATGTGCCTTCCCTGCCATAGTTGCATTTAGTTTCCTGCATATTTGTTGAAATACTCACTACACTTACAGTAGTTGCTTTACTCTATCCCTTAAACCAATGGTGTTAAACATGTTTTCATTTTGGGCCATATCAAAAATGTCCTTAGAGAGCCGGTTGTGCCAAAATTTGCTAATAAAACACATTAAACTGTTAAAATATTAACAAATAGCTGTTTAATAGCATTCAATAGGTGTTTTTAAAATTAAATATTGAACATCTTTTCACACTGATCACTCCATCCAGGATCTTGTGATAGTTTTTGCAGCTTTTTCGCAATCAGAATCACAGACTTATGGCTGAGGCAGCAGTCACTTAAGTTTTTGGAGATTTTGAGAAAAATTTGCAGTAAAAATCAGAAAATATTTGATTTGAAGTGATTTTGGCAGATTTCTGAAAAACTGGAGGGACTTTTTCATGTAATTTGGAGTCTAAAGGGCCACAAAAAAAAGCTACGATGGGCCAGATTTGGCCCCCAGGCCTCGAGTTTGACACTTGTGGCTTACACTATGTCACATTTCACACACCTAAGTTGGATTTAATGAGGACTTTATGATAGATAAACAAAAAATAGTGCACAATCGTGGCAAGGAAGGAAAATGACACATAGTTTTCAAAATCTGTTGCAAATCAAAATCTGAAAAGTGGCTCAACTTGATATTTAGCTTATTTTCCTCTGATAAAGGAAAATATGCTAAACATGTTCCTCTATACATTTCAGCGTCACAAGTTGCAGTTTCCTTCAAATACTGAAGAAAAATCCACCAATCTGCACATTTTCCATGACTAATTTTGAGTTACTTTCCAAAGAAAAATCTGAAAATATGGTGTAGGTCCACTGTACAGACCATTTATTAAAAGGAAGATATTATTTTAACATAAAATATATGAAATGTAACTAAAGTAAAGTAGCATAACTACTCGATGTGTACTGAGTTAAATGGACATATTAAATTTTATATAATGAATAAATGATTAAGTTATTAAGAATCTAGTGTTTTTTACAGTCTTAAAATAATTTTTTTCATGTCTCGTTGCTCTGTTCCTAATTTGACCCGCGATATTTTTGCATGACATTATTCAACACTTTCCCAGCAGTTGTGAGTCACGGTTATGAATGGCAGCTCCACAAATAGGCAGTGAGTCAGTGGGTGAACTGTGAATGTGAATGTTATCACTAAATGCAATCTCGTGGTGAAACGCGAAACTGTGTGGACTGAATTTGTGTTCTGTGTCACAAGCTTTGCTCTTTTCATGAACTCAGACTAAACGCCGACTTTTGGGAAACTGACCCGAAAGAAGAGAAGGAAGTTACAATCGGATGTCTCTCTGGGCAGCCTAGTCAATTTCCTCTCTGACTGATTTCCTTTTACACTTTACACTTCTCAAACTTTACTTTTCCCTCCTATTTCTGCACCTAGTTGTCTCAAATTGAGACTATTAGTCCCTCTCCCAATTATGTGTTGAATCAACTCTGCTTTTGTCCATGTTCTGCTCTGGATGTAGCAACACCTCTTAGCCTAATAGCTGGTTTATTGTAAAAGCCACTTCTGGTCCTAAAATGAAAAAAGCCCTTTAATTATAAATCACTCAACTCAAAAAGTCCAAGCTGTTGAAGCACAGAAAGAAAATTCATGTTTAAACAAAGAATAAAATCAATTTTAACTATTTTTATCCGTGAAACTAGAAAGATTTAAGATGGAAAAATACATTTTCTTGATACAAAGAAAAATATTTTAATGTCTTTGTGTATAGATTAATTCATTAAAAAGATATAGGAACCACTAGAGAAAAAAACTCAGCAACAATTTATGTCTTCAGGGGCTGAGAGGCGCATCTGGTGGAGCAGGGTTTGTTGGTGTAAGAGCAGGAAGTAGGAGGTGCAGAGAGGTGTCAGGAACACCAGGAGAGAGAGGACAAGCATCATCCCAGCAACACCCCCTACCAGCCGAGGCGTCAATCACACACTGGCAGCGAGCGGCCGGCCCTCCACTCCACAGCCATGCACTATTGATTTATTCATCCCTGCTTCCTCTTCCTCCCCTCCTGCCTCTCCTTTACACCCATTTTACTTCTCTTTTCCCTTTTGTTGTTTCCAATAGCATCTTCCTACAAAATTCTTCGTCTCATTGTTCTGCCTCTCTCCACACTGTGTCTACAAACACACATACACACACACACCACACACACACACACCTCCACAAGTCAATCCCCCAACCTATTTTTTTCCTGCTCACCCTCAAGTCGACTGCTGTCATCACTTCACCACATGCCGGACGTAAGGAAACACAGAAACTGATGTTTGTTTCCTGACTGATTGATGTGCCGCATGGGCAAAACTTTTCTCAAATGGCAACACACCCCACACACACACACACACACGCACACCCCCCCACATTCACCCCCCCCACATATATACACACACCCTTATGCAGTTCTGTGATCCAAATCAACCTGGTTCTGTATGAAAAAACAATTGCCCCCAAATCTCATACTCGTGTTTTCAACTGATTAACTGGTAATTGGCAATAATGACTGTCAAGTGTTTTCTTTTATATTGCTGTGGAAGATTTGTTTTTCACAAAATTGTTTTATTTTCAGCATTGAAGGGTTTTTCAGCAAGAACTGCCCGTTTAAGGTTGAATCTTAATTGAACTTAAGTCTTGTATTTGACTAGACCTCTCCAAATCTTTTTTTTCTTTTCATTTTTTTGTTTCATTCAGTAATGGATTTGCTAAATGCTTAAGATTTAAAGGGGATGTATTGTCTAAAAGCCATATTTTGTTTGTTTTTGTGTTTCCATTTGGGTTTCTACTGCTTCTAAAAAAACAGAATAAGCATTTAAAAAAACACTCAACTGTTTTTTTTTGGCAAGAAGTTAATGTTTTTTGGTGTCTGGAAAACATCACGTCACAAATCTGCAGGCACTGCCTGTTACCTGGCAACCCCATTGGACTTCCAGCATGTTTGGTCAGCTGGTCTTACCACTGATGGTACAATGGCCGCTGGAAAAGACAAGTGTTTTGTTGTTGGCTTAAACATCCAGATTCTTGTTAGTTGTGCAGGAGGTTCCACTTCTGCTTTTCAAAGGTGTATGGTTGTATGATTGCATGAGTAGAAGTTTATTTGGGTGTGCCAGGTGGATTTAAATTGGATTTAAAGTGATAAGAGGCCCTTAAAAAGCTCAATCGGAAATAAACTCAAAATTGGCAGAACTGAGCAGACTAAAATCTCACTACCTTAGGCTGATTTTATGCAAAAAATGTAACAAACATATTTTGTAGTGTTTAGAAGCATAGTGGGTTACATTTGAAGATTCATAACTCGTGGCTTTATCTGCACTTCTAGTAAAACACAACATGACACTTCATGATTTCTCCAACAACGAAACATATATATATATATATATATATATATATATATATATATATATATATATATATATATATATAACCATTGCCAAGGTGGGTCAACTTGGGTCCCTCATTCTGTGTAGAATTTTACAAAACACACCAAGGCTTGCAGAGCTTTTATAGATTTTTGCTTGGAAGGGGCTGTGTGAAATGCAGGAGGCAGTTTGAGCTCTGTCCTAGTTTAATCAATATTGCAGCTGTCACTTTATGGCTCCAGCTAATTAAGCACACATCATCACAAGACATGGTCCACTGGAGCAGGTGACGCGTAAAAAGGCCAAGGTGGCTTAAAAAGGGGTTCCTCCTGGTGGCCATTTAAATACTGATTATCAGATTTTATAAGACTCATTTAGGTTAGAAACATGTTTAAGTGAGCTGGAAGAAGAATGTAAAATGAGCTGGCATAATTATTCTTGCTGTAAAACATCAACAACAACAGGAGTACATAAGGTCCAGAATCAAATCCATCTGTTCTCTGTTATTTTTTCCCCTCATGTATTGAAGCAAAGAGCTGAGAAAAAACAAAAACGTTCTTGAAGGCATGTCCGTTAGAAGTTGGTGGTGGGGGGTAAATGGCTGCACTATATCAATGTCCCCACACACCAAGCCTCCCTGCCTACCTTGTCTCCTCATTAATCAGATAAATGCATATGCAGGGTGTAGCCTGGAGCACGAACACCACATAACTGCTGCAACAGCATGACAGCTGACAAAACCGCAAAGATCGAATGCGTGTGTGAAGTTCCATTTTTCTACAGGTTAAGCAATTACATGGAAATGTTGAGTTGTTTTCTCTGCTCCATTAATTTCAAAAAGCTTAAGGGTCACCAAGGCTTAATTACTCCAATTAATTTTTGTCAGTGATATAAAAGAAAGTTTTAAATCAAGAGCTCTTTGGAAAATTGTCTTGACAAGAGTTAAAACAGAGAATGGCTCACGCAGCTTGTTGAAAGCATGGCTCTGTTATTTGTTTTCTTCCTAAACCTTTTGTGTGAAACACTGGAAATCACAAACAAAACAATATAAACTATAGTCCCTGTTAACTAATGGGGTCATGTGGACAGGCTGATTACTTGTTTGATTAGTGTTGGTTTTTCCACCTAAACTCAGATTTTGAGAAAAGATCTTTAACTTTTCTGGTTTAAGAGCTTAAGATCAGTTATTTTATAAATTACATCAATTTAAGGTCTTAATGCAAACTTTGAGCAAAAACAGTTTTATGTGAAAACTAAAAATGTACGGGACCAAAAACGGAGCCTTGCGGAACACCGTAGTTTAAATCCTGTAAAAAGTCCTCTTTTGGTTATGAAAGTGGGAGATTTTGGGGCAGATTGAAGAATTTTATAGATTAGATTAGGGTTGGGACATCGTAATTTATACTTCAGCTAACACCTTGAAAATCTTGAGATATCTAAATGTGCGTAAATGTTTGTATGTGTAATTTTATGTTCCCTTTCTCTGTACAATACTGTGCAGATTGTTACATATTCAAAAACAACTAAATAAGTAAAAAATATTATTAAAAAGTTGAACCACTTGGAAGATAAAGCACCAAAGGCTTCACTGAAGCTGTTCTGAAGTTTTTGTTCCCGTTCATGTTGTAACTAATGTTTAAAATCAGTAGAGATTAATCTGTTGATTTTGAGAGTTTTATTTAAAAATCTCCAGTGATGTTTATCCAGAAACGCAGTGACATTGAATGTCATTATTTTTTATGGTGGAAAAAATGCCAAACTTCCCAAACTTTATTTTTTTTTCTGAAAGTGTCTCAGCAGGTTGATGTGTTTATATCTAACATGCATATTTCTTCACATAGTCAAAAAAGTTTCAAAAAAATTTACAGAATCTGCCACCCTGCAGCACCAATTTAAAAAGTTTGAAAAGGTTTATTATTTTGTTTACCGTGGCTGCATTATGATTATGGCTTCTAATGAAGATATAGGCTGCAGTACTTTTGGAAAATCTTTGCTAATCCACTCAGTCCATGTGTGCATGTGGCATCTGGAGTAGAGAAAATGTGAGTGCAACAGATGCAGAGTGTTGTCGGCTCAGCTGGAAACATCTCCTATATAACATCAGGTTATGTTGTTAAGTTGGAAAACATTACACTGAAAATATTTAATCTATAATAAAAAAGCGAGAAATTAGCATACTAGCGCCCTGGATCATCTTTTCCATTTGAAAGTGACCCAATTACTGTGTTGTACTTGTTGTTTGGGATGCGATGTGCTTACAACACAGCCTTCCACAGCACCAGTCAGCCGTAAAACCTATTGAGTAACAAGCTTGAATTTTCTATTTGTTGCACGCTGAGAGGAGAGTCCAGCTGTTTGTGTGTGTGTGTGTGTGTGATGTAAAGGGTCGTTTTCTCCCCATGTGCAGCAGTAAACGGGTCAGCGCCTCTCAGGGGTGAGCCGGGCTGAAGGCTGCAGGTCTGCGCCGGACCACGGGCGGTGCAGTGACCTCACATTTCAGCTCGGCTGGAGGAGAGGAAAATCAGACGTAAATGTGCTAAAGTCCAACTCTGCCGAGTTCATGGCCTGAATTTCACTCTCTTCAACTTTAGTCCTCATATAGCAGCAGCCACTATTTTTTAATCAGGCGTAGTGGAATAATTTATAGATTGGTGGGTTTTTTCCCCCTTGCACTGCGAGTCTTATAAATATTCCCTAATCATAGATTTTATAAGTTGGCTTTCCTTTTGTTAACCTCAGTGTCCAGAATGGAGGAATAAATACCCAATCTCATAAGACTTGATACTGACTCCTGCTACAAATACATTGTTAATACAAAACATCTAATATTTCAGTGAAAGTGAATGGAATGATTTTGTGCAGCTTTTAACTGCAGTTCAAGAATTATTCAAATTCGTCTAATTATTATTACTGATGTCACAGTACAACACTTTATAACCCGGCTTTTTAACAAGTAGAACCACATTCTGTGCTCAAATCAGCTGTTATTTAATTTATTAAACTATAGCAAGTGTTTTAAAAGAAACTGATCCTATAACTGAGAACAAATCTGCAATTTGAAAACTGCACGCCTTCCTTTTGTGGAAAATCCTTTTAAAGTTTTGGCTCTACGATGAATGACATTCCTTTCCTGCAAAATAAAAAAAACAACAACAATAAAATAAGACTACTTTATTTGCTTGTTTTTGTAGTTTTAAACTAAAATGCATTGCACAAGGTAAAAAAGTGATTTAAAATGAATTGTTGATGCAGAATCAACAAAAATATGTGATGAAAACATGAAAACCTGTTCTTTGATTTTTTTAAAAAAACGTTTTTACAAATAGAGTTGATTTGTGTTTTTAAAAGTCTGTTTTTAATCAAATCAAAATGTTAAAAAGGTTTCTTAAACATAATTTTACAAAGTTACAATTATTTTAATTTGACACCAGATGCATACACACAACTGGAAATACAGTTTTATGAATAAACTTATTCACAATTTGAAATAATGATTGAATTAACTTAATTTTCTTTCACTGTGATGTAGTGTTGTCCAAGAAAGCATCAGCAACCAGCTCCAGGTTCTTCTGGAGGATTTTATTGTTTAATAATTTTGTTTTCTTTCATCTATCCTAAATTTTACTGGGTTTTTTATTTTTTAAACCAATCCAGCAACACACCTGCTCTACATTAGACCATACCATGACAGAACAGGTCAAACCAAACAACAAAATCTAAACAAAGAATCAGAAATGAGATTATTAATCTAATTTACAAACTCATCTACTTAATTAAATGATCTACAAAATAAAACATCTAATACAGAGCAACTCAAAAGGTTTATTTAAAGAAAATAATACAAAACAAAAAAGAAACCCCTCCACTTGGTAGAACCCAGTGACGCAATCAGTGACATCATCATACATGCATTTAAACAGGAAGTGCTGGGCCGGCCCCTCCCCTACACCGTCCAGGTTTTAGCGTCTAAATGTTCAAACAGTGGTGAGTAAAAAGAAAAGAAAAATAATTTACCAAAAATGTACCTTGAAACAAAAGACATATTCACGTTTATCTAATGGTTTAGAAACGTTAGCTTTAACTAAAACTTACACATGGATATAGACGGCAACATAATGCTACCACAAACACCAAGAATAGTGAAAGTTGTGCAAGTTACAACAGCAGTGTTTAAATTAAAGCATTATGACCAATGTAGAAAAATAAAATTAATAAATATATTTAAGGGGCAAGTGGTAAATAAACACAAACTTAACCACTTTATCAGAATGCTAACATGGGTAGGCTAACACCAAATTTATATAAAATAAACTGGATGGAGCTGACAAATGTTCCCTCCAGAAAATTAAAACAATTATTGGAATGTTTTTAAACTTTTCACCAGTTTAACTGACAGATTAACCTTTTTTTTTTTTTTTACACTTCATCTGGGAATAACTGAAAACTGACCAACTATTGAAACTAAAAAAAAAAAAAAACTGCTCAAGGAACTTTATTTAAAAGTAGCTAAAAAAAGTTTAGCACTTTAGTTTTTTGTGAAAATATTCTGTATCAGTTGAAATTTGTTCGTATAATGTCCTAACTAATGGAACATGACCACAGAAACTGTTCAACTTTTCAGTAAAGAATTTTTTTTTCTAATATGGAAAGTAAAATGTCAACAACTCTAAATGAACAACAGCAGATTATGTTCTGTTTCTAATACACATGAATGATGGTGGGGGCGTTTTGTTCTGTGATGCTAACAACAAAACCTGAAAATAAATTGTTGGGGGGGACGGAACAACCACACACTAACCTGATTTTGAAAGATGAGCAATTTGAGAGGAGACAGACACATTTCTGTTAAAAATGATCGCTGCAGTGTGCAGATGGACCAAATTATAACTTTCTGTTCAAACCCTTTATTGCTTTTACTTTTTGGACATGAAGGCAGCAGGATATTAATAACTTGACTTTATGTCCACCTCCAACACTCTTTTTGTTCTATATTTAGCAGCTGTCTTTTCCTGGAAATTGCTGACTATTAGGAATAATTAATAACTCCAAGAAATTTCTCATAGCTCCTTTTTTAAAGGTTTTTTTCAGTTTGTGCTTATGTTTTAAAATTGAATTAACCAACTAGAGACATGGAGGCCGTTAGCCTGTAGCTGCTAATTTGGTCTTCACCTCGTCTGCACTCAGGGGTATAGTGTCTTATCTTTTTCTTTAGAATACTCCAAAGATTTTCTGTAGGCTTTGGTTGGGCCATTTGGCTGACTAATTAAGAAAACTAATTAAGAAAAATTAAGATCCATTGCCATTGAAGTCCTTCCTCTGGCTCAGTGTAGTTCAGAGAATAGACTTTAAAGTACTGTTGTTAGCTTATAAAACACTAAACAGCTTAGCAACAAAATGCATTAAAGATCTGCTGTTGTTGTACCAACATTCCAGACCTATCAGGCCTTCTGGTACTGGTCTGCTTTGCACCAGAACCAAACATAAAGATGCCGCATTCAGATACTATGCACCAGAAATCTGGAACAAACTTCCAGAAAACTGTAAAACAGCTGAAAAACTGAGTACCTTTAAATCTATCTGCTTCTAAAAACAGCCCATGTGCTTAAAACAACCGCCCAGCCGTTTTTATGTAATAAGTTTATGTTTTTTAGTGTCTGTAAAAGGACCCATTTCAAATCTAAATGACCGGAAACAAGATGGCTGCCAGTTTGTATTAGTTTGGAGTTGGTCAGAAAGTGGTGGATTTTGTTGCGCTACAATGTTGGGTCATAAAAATACAACAGGGACCATAAAAAAACATGAAATATACCATTAAAAAAATACTATTTATACAATGAGAGATGAAGCAAAGTGTTAAAGATAAGAGGGCAATCATGAAGTAAGTAGGAAATTAAACTAAAAGAGTAAAAATCATTGTAATTATTGTACAGTTAAATAAAACATAATCACAAAAACTGATCAACATGTGAGGGGTGTTACAAATAAGACTTTGATATAACTTTATATTTTTGTGAAAGCGTGAATTAGACACCCTGGACTCGGAGAGAGAAGTTCAAGCTTTGGCATTGTGATATGAAAACATTTTTTCTTCTTTTTATTTTGACTTCATTTTTGTTTTGTACTCTTCAGGTTTGATTAAAAATAATTAGCTCTTTAAATCCATAGATTTAATAAACGGTGCACTTACTTTTTACCACGACTGGTAAAATCACTGAAAAATAAAACATTCTGGCTCCTGGTTGTGGGCGTTTCATGTTAACATTAGATTCTACCTTTGGAATAAAAGAAGGTACTATCACCACAGAGCCTCTTACAAACATGTGGAAAATGACTGGAAACTGTCTCCTGTATCTGTGTGTGTGAGGGCGTGTGTGTGTGTGTGTGTGTGTGTGTGGTCATCCAAGAGAAAAGCAACATGCAGAAGGTCCTAGACAGGGACACTGACGGAGAAAAGACAGAGGAGTGAAATGGAGCGTGCAGTTATCTCTGTCTGGTTTTCCTTTATGGTTGAGTGAAGAGAATCCTCACCTGGCATATTTTTTGCGCGACCTCATTTTCTCTCCTTTTCTTATCGCCTCCTCTCTTTTTAAAGCTTCACAATGGTTAATATGTCGTATCTTACAGAGGGAGGAAAAAGCTGCTCCTCTCTCCTGCATTATCCTCCAGCCTGCCTTAACCTGCCCTTGCCTTCATCCCTTTAGGATGCGTTTGAAGTTCTGGCGGAAAACTACGAATTCAATGACATTGAGGGACGGTGCTTGGCCTTCAGGAGGGCGGCCTCCGTCCTGAAGAGTCTTCCCTGGGCCGTGCGGTGTGTCAGGGCCACACAGGACCTGCCATGCCTGGGTGAACATACCAAGGCTGTCATGAAGGTAAGGCCCAGCGAGGCTTGCTTCTTCGTGCTAACTGAGCCCCACCTACTTCAAATCAAATGACATTTGTCTCAAACGTTTGTGCAGCAGAAATTTTCGTTTGTGCCGCTATCATTTTTAAGATACTAATAAATGTTTATGTAGCACAATTGAGTGACACCATGTTTTGTTTGATTTTGCAGCTGTGGAGTGGCTGGCTGACCTTTGACCTCTGGAAACATGTATTAGTATCTTTAAAATGATAGAAGCAAAAAGACAAATTTTTGTTGCACAAACATTTGACACCAATTTAATTTAATCTGAAGAAGGTCGGAGCAGGTAGCTTCACTCGGGTTCACTGTGATTGTATTTTGTTCTGTTGATAGTTCTGTTTTAACTCCCTAAAAAGGTACAGGGTGTAATAAATACATGCACACGAAAACTACAGTACTAGCCACTTAATAGTTGATGTTAGTAGAAATAAGTGCTTTTTTACAAAAAACCCCCACAATAAAATAAAACAGGATAGTTTTAAGCTTCCTCGGTCTTCGTGATGTTATTTATTCACATATATTCTCTAACAAACCTCTGATATCTTCAGAGAACAGCTGCGTTGGAGCTGAGACTAAATTCCATGCACACAATTTTCTTAAGTGATATTTCCTGGTAGTTGTACTGAATTTTATTTTGATTTGATTTTTCAACCCTGTCCCTTTTCAACCAGGATTTGTGATGAAATGAGAAGATTATTCTTTCAATGCAGTGTAGAAAGGATCCTTTCTATGAGCTCCGGTCCATAAATGTTTATCTTTTACCATTTGAGAATAAAATTAATAGAAAATATCAGCCAGTCAGAGTAAGATATTCTCCTCTGTTTAGTTTCTCTGCTAATTTAGTGTCAGGAATCACATCCGAAGGAAACGAGCAGAGAGTGGTCAGTGGTTTTGCTAATGCATGTAATTCTATCAGTGGTAATGAAGGACCCAAAGGAACAGTTGTGTTTTGTAGTAAAATATGACCTTGAGTGTGTTTTTAATAATTCAATAGAAGAAGAAAACCATGATTCTAGTTTTAAACCATATCTCTGACTCCTGCATCAATAATTCGATCAATTATTAAATTAAGATAGATGTTTAATAGTGTAGTACTGAACTAAAAGTATTCCTTTACTGATACATTAATTGAAAAAAAAATTTCTTAAAAAACCAATCTACTTATGGTTTTCTCTGATAAGTTAGATGGAATTTTTTATTGGTTTTTCTTAATTTTCCTTTCAGTTGTAAGTATTTTTAACAGATTTGTTCAGTTTTTTTTTCTGTTTTGTCACATATGAATGTTTCAGATCATAAGAAAAACTTGAATATCAAACAAAAATAATGAGATTAAATTCAAATTGAAGGTTTAAAATGATGACATAAAAGAATTTGTATCCAAACTAATCCTAAATCTGTGTGAAGGAACCTGTTACCTATAAATCAAAGTCTATTGTGGATCTTAAAAAAAACTCTGCATGTTCGTTCATAGGACATGCATCAAAAGATGCTTCTCTATGTTGAAAATTTGAGGATTCAGATTTGATTGCACAAGGTCAAGTTACTGTACTCACAATATCCCAGAGAAAGAGCAACAATCATTCAGTGCACACATGGGATGACGTAAAGCAAAATCACAATGAGCGGTTATGAAAAACGTGGGTAGGGGAGCTGTGGTTTAGACACCAGGAAGGCCGAACCGCGCTCTGTCTGTGCCTCGTGTTAACCTTGATCGCTGCTGCTGCTTTGTTAAAGTCATTCAGACTGTTGACGTACAAAGCAGTCTGCAGTCCTGTCAGTCTGTCAAAGCGCTGTCTCTCACAATGCAGCTGGCTTCTGGTGTTGGCCTTCTAAACCGTACTGACACCTCATTTCAAGTATGCAGAGCTGTCTTTAACCCTAACACCATCTTTGTTTTCTGCATTCTTGTACAGTAGCACAAAATAAACCACCAAGGCAGCAGAAGAAGAAGTTAGTTTATGGAGAGGCCTTGCCAGCCTGCAGGCCTGAGTCCTACAGAAAAACCTGTAGAAGCCAAAAGAAGAAACAAAACCTAAAATATTGACCAAGCACAAGGGCTGTTTTAGCGTTGTGCTTTGCAGCAACGAGTCATGTTTGGCTTGATGATCAAACACTTCATTAGCTGCGCAACCGGATGTTGCCATTGGTGCAAACCAAGAAGAAGAGAACAGGAAGTAGTTGGAGGATGATGGTGTGGCGTTTTTTTAATGACTTATCACGTGAACAAACTTATTCTCGTGTGATGTTAATTGCATTCCTTATCTAATGGAAACATCACAAAATTGTGTTGTTTTATTTTTTACATTAGCAAATTATTGACAAAGTTTTGAGCACATTTGTAATGGAAACATGGCAATGCTGTGGTTCTCAGTCTTGGTGCTCAGGATTTATTGTTCTATGTGTTTTTGTTGTCTAAAATAATGATTGAATTACTTCCTCAGAATGCCATTAAGTGTTCCAGAAACCTGATAATCACCAGTCAGGAGTGTGCTGGCAGGGAAACACCTAAAACATGGACCCGGAAGATCAGGGTGCAGAACCATTCTGCTAATCAATTTCAAATATTGTTTTGTCTTTTATGAATTTCTAGTTTCAGAAATTTTTCATTTCTTTGTAATTGAGCAAGCTTAAAACAAATCAAATCTCGAAAAATTCAATTCAGTTTATTTGTGTAGAGCCAATTCGCAACAAATGTCATGTCAAAGTGTTTAAGAGAAATATGTTGAACTGAAAACTATTTACTTCTTTATAAATTTAGTGTATAGAATTACACAGTAAGTAGAGGACATGTATAAACTGCTTTCTGTGTGAAAGAAGGCAGAAATAAAATGAACAATAATTGACTTTGAGTGAAAGTGCAGCTGTCCTCTTGGTTACCACACAGTTGGTTGAGTTTCTTGCTCTGTAAAATCAATACGAACACAGTAATTACAGTCATTTGGTCCCAAATTGCTGCACGAGTTGAACAGTTGTGGATGAAAAAGGCTACAGATAAACCACACACAGGAAGATGAAAACATGCAAATATGACGAGCACACAAAGCCAATCGATGGTGTTCATCCTTGGAATAAGAGGATAACTCATTTCAGGGCTGATCAATACAGATCCAAACACACAAATCACAAAATCTTTACTATATTTACTCCATATGTATATTTTGTTAATGACAAAGCAGAACACATTCAGTGCTGGTTACTACATTTGGCAACAAATCTAAAGTGTGAAAGATATAAAAACATGATATACATGATGTTTAAAGGCACAAATAAAAACATATGAGAGATAAATTTACATAAAAGCACTTAAACCAGTGCAGACGGGGTCTGGACTGCAGGGACGGCTCATAATGAGTGTAGTAATAAAAATATTTGTGGCACCATTTGGACGTTTCATAAACAAAAATTATTGGTGGTGCAATTATTTGGACTCCCACTGTTAATATTTCTTTCCAACAGGACAATCCTCAGTTTTAAGGAATATTTCACAAATATTCCTCTTTGCACAAAATATCTTAGATCATCAAGAGTTTTGGGTTATTTCCTGAACTTTGCTCATCACCGTTTCCTTCCTGCCATCCCAAACAAATTAGATCTGATATTTGGGAATTTAGTCAAGAAGCTCTGTTGTTGTAGCCATTATCTGATTCATAAAGATTCTGATTCATGGAGTGTACATCTGTCTTTCCCATGTTGAAGAGAGGCTGCACTCTATGGAAATGGAGTCATTAATTTCTAATTAACTTTTTAAAAAGAGCAAAGTAAAATTGTAATAATGCGTCAAGGATTTTTTAAAATTAATATTCATATATCGAGAGGTTTTTGAAATTAATTTTTTTTTAAGACAGCATTGACTGAGCTGCAAGTTTGACATTTACATCAAAATACATAAAGTAAAACTAGTCAACAGTCAACAGGAATGTTCAGCTTAGAAACCAGCACTGTTAGCTACAAAACTCTGAAATATCTTTTAACCAGGGAGACTTTAAGCGCCAGAGTCCTCAGAAGGTTGCTCCATAAGCAAGGTGCAAAATAAGAAAAGGCAGTTCAGCCTTGATCAGAGAAAAATGTGGTACACTCCAAATAAAACTCAAGGACCGAAAATCACAGCAATGTTTGAAGGTGTAAAGAAAGTATTTACAAAGGAGGGGAGTTTAACCCAGCAGAGCTTGTATGTCCATGTTCTACACAGGGAATCTGTTATTAAACATCAATCAAGAGCATTTCAAAAATATAATCTGAGCAAGTTTTTTTTCCCAATAAAGAAAAATCGAGTCTAACTTTCAGCGTTTTTATTAAATGTCCAGTAATTATTCTAACTAAAAAGCATCCTCTGTCTCCCTGCAGCATAAAAACACCAAGGCAAGTTTACTTGTACTGCACATTTCAGCAGCAATGCAAGTATAAAAACAATAAACAAGTAACAAACGTTAATTTTTTTTAAATGTCATCATCAAAATCATCAGATATCATCATCATCACAAATGTTGGAATAAAAACTAAAATTAATCAATTTTCCAGTAATTATTGATCAAAAGCAGCTTTAAGCAAATGGGTTTTTGCCTTGATTTAAAGGAACTCAGTGTTTTGCAGTTTTCTGGAATTTAAAGCCTATCAATTGCCTTCCTGCAGTAGATCCAGCTTAGTAAAGTTTGGTGTTATCTGCATAACTATGCAGTATGTAGTTATTAAAATGTCATCAATAAGAATGGAAAAGAAAACGAGGCTTGAAAGTTGGACGTTAGTTTTTGTCAACAACTCAAAGGCGGAAGTGAGAGCGTTGCGCAACATAAATAATCACCCGGCTGTAACACGGTGCACTAAATAATAAAATGATTTAGTGAAGCTTCGAGGCAGGTAAGTTTCCTCGAGAAATTTTAATAATCGAGGTACTTGAATCATTTGAGGAATCGGTGCAGCCGATAGCAAAAGCACACTGTGTATATGAAAGGTAGCTATTACAATGCCGAATTGGTAAAACCAATTTTACTGAGGTCAGTGTAATCAAATGCATTGGACAGACCAACAAAAGAAGCGGAGTGATGATTCTTCCTGTACCAGTTATGCTACAGTGACATTTCATAGCATTCACTCAAATGTTCTGAATATAAAGGTTAAAATTTTCTTCATTTCTTTGTGTTACCTGAAGTTGTTGCAATAAAAAATAAATTCATTTTAAGGCGTCTTTTAAAGCAACTTTCCAGGGGTGTTAATAAATGCACTGTACAGTTTTGTTGAAGCTTATTTATAAACTCTCACCAGTACACATGGGTCACACCGCAGGAGAAAACAGTCTGCTAAAGTTACTTCATCTTCTCACTTTGTCGAGTTCAGGTCAGAAATCATGGCAGCCTGTCAGAGAAAGTTTGCGTGGAGAGAGCGCAGAGTCCCTGCAGATGAAAAAGTTAAAAAAGGGCAATCCAACTTTCTGACACGTTAAACCTAACGTCGTCACAGCGGGTCTAAGAGCAGGCCTCCAGATCTGTCAGAGCTGTCAGCGCTGAGGCAGAATTATAAAACAAAGTAACATAAATGTGCCGCGGAGACCAAATTAGACAGTCTGCGGTTGACCTCTCGTCTTTGTTGTTTGCTCGACGCAGACACCCACCTCACTCCGAGCTCTGCGCTCCCAGTGTTGTCTCTTTGAACGGATTGCTGCGTGAAAACAAGAGAAGTGACATGACATGGAAAACAAAGTGAAGCCGAATGGAGTTAAAAAAACAAAAAACAAAATGCTTGATGTGGCTGTGAACATCAGAGTGACACCATCAGCGGCGACTGAGCTCCTCGCTGACAACTGAGCATCCAAAGTGTGGAGAGGACATAAGCGTAGCAACATAAAAACAAGGCGGCGCTGAGGGAAGCGTGGGGATGAATGTGTGTAAGGCAGAAACTGCGCTTGTGAAGGAGCATATCTTTCCTGGAGCAGGAAGTGTGGTGAAGCATTATCCTCCCGTTTGAGGTTGGCCTTAGCTGGAGGCTTGAAAAGCAGAGGTGGACGGTTGGATGCTTCGCTGAGCAGTGAAGGCTTCTGCACACTGCTCTGTACTCACAGCCTCGACCTTTGGATCAATAGTTCATCCATGCTGGTTGCCTTTCCTTTATGCTCAAGCTTAAAATGAGCACTAAGCCCTGCAGAATTGAAAAACATATCAATCTCTTTTTTTTTTAGTACTAGCCAGGTAACTGCCACTTGGTTCACACAATGGAGACGTTTAAAATGGAAGTGCAGACGATTTCATTTGGAGCAAATAATGGAGTCTGAGGAAAAAACCCTGTCACCCTGGGCGTTTAATGATTGTCATTAAGCTGGTGTTAATCCCAGGTTTCGCGGCAACAAAGATGTTTTTTCTGGGAACAAAATGGAAATGACGACACCTGATTTAAGTGGAAATAGTTTGCAAATGAGCAGCTATTTGAGGGCATTTGCCGACGGCAGACAGAAAATAGAAACCCAGGAAAACAGCGCTCTTCTCTCTAATCTCATTTGCTTTTATGTTTTACAGGAGATCCTTCAATATGGCCGCTCGTTTGAGGTCGAGAAAATACTCTCTGATGAAAGGTGTCAAACTCTCAAGGTTGGTAAATAAAAACCAACTTCAGTTAGTCATTCATTTGCTTTCTCAGTCATTTAAATCGAACCTCGTTCCCCGGCAGCTGTTCACCAGCGTGTTTGGGGTTGGACCTAAAACAGCCGAGAAGTGGTACCGCAGAGGGCTTCGCTCATTCAGCGACGTTCTGGCGCAGCCCGGCATTCATCTGAACCGGATGCAGCAAAGTGGTACGTCAAAAATTTTCCCCCCGTCTTCAGAAAACCACTTCGCAAATTATAGATCAGGGAATTCAATACAAGCTTGCTTCCAAAAAAACACTCGGCAGCCTAATCGTTAAATTTCCACAGTGACTGTATCTCAATTAAACTTTGAGGTTTATACAGAAGTATTCACACTTGTTGATCTTACATTGCAATCCTCTGCCTGTTGAAGATTTCCTCTGATGAACATGGAGCAGTTTAGTGTGATCATGAAAGTTTGCATTTATATTCAACCCCTTTTACTTTTAATACCTCTAAGTAAAATCCAGGGCAATCTAAAACAATACCCAAAACTTTGAACACCTCATAAAGTTGCATTCAATCCATCATCTAAACATGAACCAATTGCAAAGTTAACAAGACATGTTTGGTGATTGATTTAGTTAAAAATAATTTGACTGGGCGTGCCATGGTGGTGTAGTGGTTAGCGCGACCCATATTTGGAGGCCTTGAGTCCTCGACGCGGCCGTGATATTTGCCACATGTCTTCCCCCCTCTCCTTCCCCGTTTCCTGTCACCCTACTGTCATATAAGGGACACTAGAGCCCACAAAAGACCCCCTGGAGGGGTAAAAAAAAAAAATAAAAAAAATAATTTGACTGATTTAATTAAAGCTAGTGTAACTCAGCGTTGTGTGTTTCTGTCGGCGTATCAAGTAGAACAGCAGCCAGGTCTGGGTTGACCATCTTTTATTTTGTCTGATGGAGATATCAAAAGAAACAGCAGAGAGTACTCTGCACAGTCTGGTCCAAAACGCCTCTCTTTGCAAGAAAATAAAATGCAAAATAAATTAAAAAAATTAATCAAATAAAACAAACAACATATTGACTGAGCGTGAAAGGACTTGGATTAGAATTGGCCCTGGAACACGATTTCAAAAGGCAACGATGGAGGTTTACTTTGTTTCTTTAATTATTTTTCTTCCTTTGCCTTTAAAAATGGTAAAAGTTATGAATCGTTTTCTTTACACTTCATACTTATGCATTATTTCAAGCTGTGTGCATAGTTTAGTATGGAGCTGCAGGTGGATAAATCACATAGACACCCAACCTTTCAATAGCTGAGACTTTCCAAAAGATGCTGCCAGTAGCACATAGTGTTGCGCTTCATGACCGGGTGATTGAAAACCTCAAATTGCAGTGTTCACAGGTTGCCATTCATTTCAAACTCCATTCAATAGTTTATAATGCTGACAGACACGTCCATCAAAACGGTCACAATCCATCATTCGGAACGGCGGATTCGTCACTTTGAACGGAGAAATATCGCAGGTTTTTGAAGTGGAAAATGTCTTTGAACCCTAATCGCCTTGCTGTATTCTGGAAATCTTTACTGAGCAGAAACAAGAGCCATCCCATTAATTTTCTGCAGCACCGACAGAAAAATCATTAAAGGTTTTGTAATTAATTGGAGGTGCATCGCTGTTCGTCTGAGGAAAAAAAAGGAGAATTAAGTGCTTTTTAAGTGGCACAAAGACGGGAGAAAATGCAAAGTGAGATGCATAAAATGAGATAATCATCAATGCATCAATTATAATTAGGAACAGTTTGTAGATACAGTAATCCTCTTGTGTCTGCAGCCGGAGCACGCCGTTAGTCGGCTCCTATCAACGAGCGGAGCGTATCACATTTCTACCTTACTTTTAATCCACCCTGACTCTGTGCTTCCCCAGAGCAAATGGCTGTGATTGATGGCTAGCTGCCAGACTAATAACCATGTGGTCTTTTCCCTGCAGGTTTTCTGCATTATGGAGACATCTCCAGGGCTGTCAGTAAAGCAGAGGCACGGGCCGTGGGGAACATTATTGACGAGGCCGTCCATGTGATCACACCGAACGCCATACTAGCGCTGACAGGTGGCTTTCGGAGGTACAAGGCTTGTCTCCTTCTTTCAGCGTTGAAATTGTAGATGAAGTAGAACAGCGCCTCCGCCTTTTTCTTCCCGCTGCTTTTCTTAAATATCTTTTTTGTTATGCACAGGAAAACACGGGTCTCGGGAGGTGTTGATTCCCATTTGAATTTTCCCTGCTACCTTCTGTCAGAGCAGTAACTGAAGGAGTTAGTTTGGCATTGAAAGTGGATTCTTGGTCTTTTTAAAGGAAAAAAGAACAGGTCAGTCCTGTTCCGCACTGAGTCTAGGTCACTCAAATGCATTACATTGTCAGTATCAGGGCGCATGGCGAGTGTTCTTGTAAAGCAACCTGCTGAGTGCAACTTTTTGGTCACAGACAACACCTCCCTCCGCTCCCACCTCTTTGTGCTGCTCTCTTTTTATGTGCGCTGCTTTGTGCCCGAGTAAGCACGGAGCACTCTGCTCTGTGGCGCTGTAAAAATCCAGCCATAACCCAGCAGCGTGTGAGGTAAATAATTCAAAGCGCAGTCTGGCAGTGAGGACATGCACTTGCTTCTCAACGGGGGTGAGAGAGCTGCAACGACTTAGCTGATGACCTTTAATGCTGTCTGGGCTACAAACATAGTGTACACTTTCTCTTTCCTCCATAAACCTTAGAAAGGTTCATGTTTCATATTCTAACGTAGATCTGGTTTTCCTGCTTAGCAGAAAATTACTTCAGATTGAGCTTTAAATGTAAATAAAGCAACTTGCTTAGTCTACGTCTCAAATGATCACAATCACTAAATAATAGCAGCATGCTGTCATCATCCATTCATTTTATAGTTTGTTTTTTTTCAACCCTTTAAAGGAATCCATGATTAGTTGTAAAAAATAGACTTTATTTGAGAAATATTGATTTTAGATGTAAAAACAATACCGTAATAAAACTATTGGCTGTTTGGTTTTCATAAATTTTAATAAAATATTGCCACACGAATGCATTCTGGGTAAATGATGTCTAAAGGTCCAACTGCCTAGCTCCATCCTGCCAAACCAGCGACGAGTAATGTCATTAAACCTTTTTAATTTGAACAGGAGCGTGTTGAAATCAATGGGAATGTAGAAATCACAAGAGGTAATGAAGGTGAGGAGGACCAAACGGAGGAAGATCACAGAGTTGGCCGAAAAAGCTGGTGTTTTGCTGCTGCTGCTACCTTCAGCTTCGTAAATGAAATAATGATGCTTCTGGTCAGACTTCGGGATTCGGTAAATACTTGATTAGCTTTGGGTCCGGTCTTTGTTCGAACATAAACGACAGTAGTTCCGCTGGTACTACTACAGGGGAGCTCTGTTAGCATTTAAGAGACAGGAACTGCTTGTCTGATGTTTCTCCCAGCGTTTTTTGCTCTTTAGCCAGGTGTTATGTCATAGGCTCTTTGTGGATAAAAACTGTAAGCATGACATTTACTTTTAGCTCGTTATGGTAACGATCAGTTAGAGCCTCCGTCGGTTTTGCTCTTACAAATGACTCAAAGTCTTCTGGAGAGAAATGTTGAGAGCATAAATATAGGACCTTTGGAAGATTTGTTCAGTTATTCCCACTGCATTCTTCTGTTTTTTTTTTTTTTTTGTGTAGGAAGCGATCCAGAATTTTTGTTTTAATTACAGCCAACAGTGACACAGTGTGGCATTACCTGAAATTACACCAGTCAAAGGCAATATGATGAACAGCGACTCAGGTGAAGTTAGCCTTCCTGTATTTACTCTATATATTCCAGTACAGAATGGACCAAAATGTGTCTTCGGTCCATCGGGTGAAAAAATGGCAATCTCCATGGGTGAAGATGTACATTTTTAAAATTAATTATGAGTTTTGGTGTATCACAAACAGCAATTTTTTAGTTCATAGGAAAATTACAACATATTTAGGCCAACATGTTCAACTAATCCTGGTTCACTTTAAAGTGTGGTAAATTTTGAAACATTGAATTTCTATTTACACTCTTAACATTCACATTTTTGTCATAACATCTGTACTGCAGTATAAACAAAGAAAGTGTACAGCTTTTTCAAATTAATACCGCATCAAACACTGCCAGAGGAGGGAAAAAAAAGTAAGCATCCCTAATCTACAGAAGGACAGATGACAGCTGGAGAGATATCTGATTATGTAAATAATGGCTCCTCGATGAGGGAGTGTTGTAAAATGAGCTGAGGAAAGTGATTAGCATATCATGGATAGTTAACATCAAGAATGAAGGGGAGGAACTACTTAAGATTTATGGGCCAGCGGCTCGCTGCAGAGCGTAAAGGGGCCTGTGAGTGAGCCGTTATGGATTTAAACTCGACCAGATGAAGCACTCATTTACCTCGCTTTAGATCTATGCAGACTTGAGGAGTCACATGAGACTTCATTGGAGCCATCCAGAGATGTAGCTGAAAAGTAATGACTTTTACTCCATCAGTCACTAATTTAGCATGTTCTTGCTCAAAAGCAGACGACGCCTGGAACAGTTCAAACGCTCCAAGCTGCACCACTAATAATCGTCTGATTCTCTGCAGTGGGATATATTAGATATCTTTTTGAACGTACTGTCAAAGCTTGATTTAATAACCTATAATTTGAGACTCTCATTAGCTTTGTGGCCAATAGCCCTTGTCAAAATTTACAAGTACAGTGTATCGTATAGCTCCTCGGATAGATATTTTTGGCTCTATCGCGTCTTTTATCTCTGGATAAGATGCACAGAAAATAACTCTGCTCCCAAAACTTTTGCAAAATAAGGGCTGTACTTCATAGGCTGGAGTTGTCATCCACTTCAGAGGAGAGCAGCATGGCAGGGATTTGTTGATGCCACTGACATTAGGCTTATTGAAAGGACAGCTGTGGAAGGCGGGTGACAAGCCTTAAAAGCGGTTTTGTTGGGGTGGAGGGGGATTAAAAATAGATTAGGCGTGAAAATGCATCTCCTACCAGCACTCTGCGTGAAAAGGCTCGCACTGTGTCAGTGGAGCGCTGTATTTATTTCAGCATGTTGCCAGTGATTCCCTGCTGTGGATCTTGTGTAACATCAGATTGTCTGGAATATTAACTCAAAGTGACACTGATGAGGGGGGGCGGTGGTATCTGCTCTCCAAAGCCTCAAACAGGGGCTGAATCTTGTGCTTTGTTTGCCTGCAACAGCAGCTCAGATAAGGATTCCTTATCGGCTTAATTCATGGTGTCATGATTGTTCAGCCCAACTCTATTATCAGCTCACAGGAGGGGAGAGCAAAACAAGATGTCTGGCCTTAATGTATGATCCAAAGTACTTGGTGTGTCTCCATGGCTTCATGTTGCATCCATGAAATCAGACAGAGCCGGAGTCAACACATTGCTCCTGGTGATTTAGCTTCTTGAGCGCGTTCCCAGTGAATGTTGGACTCTGCCAGGTCTGTCCCTGATCACTGATCTTGTTTGTTGCCAAGTGTTGGCAGCATAACGTCCAATTTTTAAGTTTGCTCCGTGGATTGATTGATTGATGATAATGTCCAGGATTTCATAATTTTTCGGGGGACCAATAAGCCTCCTTAAATTAATGGGCCCGATGCCTGGAGTACGGCAGCCTTTCCCCTCCTGGAGCAGCTGCCTGGTGGCCGGTTCAGAGCGAACAGCAGGGAAGAACACGGCGGGTGTATTTATACAGGTGAGCAGATAGACTGACTGTCTATCTGTTGATGCTTTTAATGTAAGTATAGCTTTACGGACAAACAGGAAAAATTAATTTACCACAATTTTGGACAGCGGTACAGCTGTCATTTGTGAACGAAGGAGCATGGATCCCGTTGCTAATATGGACACAAAAGCTGCGAAAGGCTGGGCAGGGTGAGAGTTCATCTATTAAATTGACTGAAGAGGAATATATAAAATAAAAACTGGTTTATAGATATCTTTTATAAGTGTCTCTGTGACCCTGCCTCTTTATTATTAAATTGAATATAATTTTTGTATAATTTTATCCAGGTTAACTTGAAAATGGAGCTATTATTATTAAAGGTTAATTCTCTAAATTACAGCAAAAGTAATTGTTAGGGATGCACAAATATGAAAATTTGAGCCGATGTTGATATTCAATGTTAATTCTGTTGTTATGCTAGAATTTAACAATATTTTACTTTATCACATTTTTTATTTGATTACTCAATCAATCATAAGAATAATTGACAAAATACTCGGTTACTAAAATAATCGTTTATAACAGCCCTTCTTCAGAACCAGGAAAATAAATAACCACTTCACATCGTTATAATGTTGAAATCCTTTAATATCCATGGCAACCATTCAGCTGTGCAAAACGTCTGGATGGAAGTAGCACCTCCTCTGAGCTTCTGCCTCGATTCCCTCGCTCAGCTCCTTCAGACTAGCCATCAGCAATTAGCAAACATCTGGTGGAGCTGCTGAGCTCATTACACGAGCTACTTCTCAGTGAAACGCTGCTAAAAACGTTGCTGAAGGGTTAATAGAGGAGCCATGTTGTGATGACTTCCTGAAGGCGTAGTTTCAGGAAGAGCAGGAGATTTTAAAGAGACAATTTCAACGCGTTAAATATCAAAGTCAAATTTCCTTTAAGTCATTTATATGTATCATTTTTGTAACAGATGAAGGTGACATAGTTACTTGATTGTGCTGTATAACTCACAATACTTCCCCTTTAAGCCCTTTCTCCATTGATACGTCAGTGTGTTACTCACAGACGTTGTTGTAAATATGGGCAGGAATGTTGGAACGTGGAACTGTGCTCAATGGAGAACCTTGAGTTTGTGGTTTAATGCTCTCAAATAAACCCAGTAATTTAATTTTGTCTTATAGAAATTCATTACCAGTCCAAACATAATTAAAACAATCCCAAGACTTAGTGGTGGAACTATTCAACTCTGGACATCTTAGTTTCCATCTTACACCCGTTACCTTGGTGATCACAATGCATTGAATAAAGATAGTTCAGATTTCTTTTTCTGGACCACCTTCTGCTGAGTGCAGCTGAGCTCTCTCCCTCCTGCAGATGACTTCATTCTGTGGATTTTCCATCAGCAGCAGCAACACTTCCCACTTCTTTATTATTCATTCATGTCGCCTTGTCGTCCATAGAAATTTGTAAATAGCTATGTATATTTTATAGGCCTGGTGCATACCTGTGAATAATTTAGCACTTTCCCTCACGCAATAAAAAAGTAGACATGCTGAATTCACACCAGGTGTTCAAAATGTTCTTCACTTCAGCTCTGTGTTGCACCACGTGCTGAGAAACACATGGCTGCTACTCCACACTTTGCATCGGTGAACGAGCAGAACCTTTGTTTCAGCCAAGAATAAAGAGGAAAATATTTGCTTTGCTATAGAAACGTTGCAATGTGATGTCACGCTCGCAGACACTGATTTCTAATGCAAATATCTTAGCAAACGTGAAATAAGACTAAACTAACTTACAAGTAACTTTTTTTTTAGCAAGATATAGAAGCTTGTGTTAAGTAAATAATTCCTTAATATTGATGAAAAAGTTCTAATTCTTTTGGCAGTTTATTTAACTTATAACAAGACATCTTCCCATGTTGCAAGCTAGTGGAACTAATGGTTTTTAATCAATATTAAGGAATTATTTACTCCAAACAATCTTCTACATCTTGCTAAAAAGTCACTTTTAAGTTAAAGTTAGATATTTGCACTAGAAACTCGATAGGATTTTGTGTTTTTGCAATGCAATATGAAAAGCTAAATCTTAAATGTACACCTGATATGTAAAAGAAAAAGGTATAAAGTATTACATTTCACATATCCGTAAAAAGCTTTAATGAAAAAAAAACGTAGCGAGGGAGAAGGAAGTAAGTCAGCTATGCTAGCTTAACTTTGACAACCTTAAGATGTAGAAGTGCTGTGGCATTCAGTGTGTTTCGCTCCAGTTAAAAAGAAGGCAACCCGCACAATTAGCTAATCAACCGCCACTGTATTTAGACGATCACTTATTGATAATCACAAAATAAACATCATGCATGAAAACATAAAACTGCAACACACTGAATGTTCTGTTCTTTTTGTGGAAAATATTTGCTTGTTTTTTTTTTTTTGTTTTGGTGTTGAATCCTGAAACACCAGTGGAGCTGTTGTCAGTTAGTTGCTACGGCAACGGGTCTGAGAAAAACAAGTGGTTTTGAGTTGTTGTTCAGCGATTTTTCTGTTTGTTTTCCCTTTGCTGTTAGTGCAAATTGCACTAAGTTAATAATAACTACATCTTCAGGTTTTGTTTGGTTAACAGAATTGTATAAATGTGCAAAATTTCGGGATGTTAATAATGTCTTGAAATGTGTATGCGTGAACAGACATTTTTAATATCTTCAGTTAAATAATTGCGCTGACCTGACAGATTTTACTAAAAGAAGTTCAAATGTAATGCCATGGTGTCTTTTCTACAGATTAGTACTGAATATCACACAGAGATCAGGTGCAACATGAATGTTTTTTTTCCAGATTTTCCTCCATTCATGAAGCACATTTAAGCTGCACACTTGAGTGAGTTTTGCCTGCACAGCAGAAGCCAGCAGTAAAAGTAATTTAACAACATTAGCACAATGTACGTGCTGGAAACATTAGAGGATCTCGGCTTTGCCGTGTTTAATTAGAGGAATGATTCTCGCTCCACCCAAAGAAATCTTTGATACATTTTAAAACGGTTAAGTCCTACCAGTAAAATATCCTTCTATCTTCCAGGTGGAATAAATATTAAAAAATAAAGGGCAGACATATCATATGTTTAGCTAAACGTCCCATTCTCTTCTTCTTTTTGCTTGTTTTTGTTTCTTTGTCGTTCTTTTTATGTCTCCTACTTTGTTCATAGACAAAAATTATAACTCATGAGCAACAAGCATGAGCAAAATAGCAGAAAGAAATCTTGTAAAAATTATGATTTATGCCCTTTATCCTCTGCCGACTCATCCTGATGTTCCATTAATGCCACCATAACTGTAAGGGCACAAACTTTTCTTATTTCTGACTTGCTACCTGATTTAGCCGTGTGAACCTTTGAAGCTTTCGCCTGCAGCTATCCTCAGCCTCTCTCCATTCCTTTAATGTCACTCACACTGACTGCCGTCAGTCATTTGCCAGTGGCACGAAGGAGAGATCAAACGCAGAGCCTTGTGGATGCAGAAGCTGCTTTGAAGCCGTATCGCCCACAACATTCACTGACATTTTGCTTTGTTGTAACAGTGACACTGGAGCATACTTCTGCAGGAGGTCGCCTGTTGTTTATCAAAGGGTTTCTGTGGGAAAGTGTGTGTAATGTGTGTGCGCTAGGTAATGATCAGCTTGAAATGAATCTTTTTGTTTGTTTTTTTTTGGCAGGAAGGGCCAAATTGATGCGGACAAGTCCATCATAATAAGCTTTCTTCCCACACACAAAATCCTCGTGCGTCACTTCTATCAAAGCTGCTATTTTCTGTCATCTTACTTAAATGGCAGCCAGAAACCTACAAAGAAAGAAAACCATCCTGTGAATCCATCCTGTGTTTGTAGATCAGTTCTACAAACAGTTTAGATTAGATTTTTATGTAATTATTCCTAAAAAAAGAACAGTTGTTGTACACCGTAAAACACTTGAGCCGCATTCAGTTGTCTACTTCTACTCTTTAATAAATTTAGCGAGTTTTAGATTTTGAACAAAAATGTGAATTTGTGAAAAAATAAATTTATAGTAGTAAGCTGTTAATTTTTTATTCAATTTGCCAAACCTCCAAGAACGTTTAAGTTAGCACTTAAAAAAGCTGAAAGAAGAAAAAGACGGGAGTGGGGACTATTTCCCAGAATGCTTAGCAGCATGTGTATCCTGAGATGCAAGTGCGTTACATTGATCTGACTCGTGTGTTATTAAGGCAAATGTTTATTTTAGTGCACTAAATGTTTCTGAGCTGAATTCATTGTAATGTTTTAAAAGAAAAATTTTTCAGATCAGAATTTAAATTATTCTAAAGTAAAATAAGTAGTTATTTTAACTTGACATTGTGAGTGAAGATAATAGATAAATGTGACCCTGAGGGCAGTATTTTCTAGTATGTTGTGAAATAATCAAGTTAAAACTCACAATTCAAGATTAATAAACTTAAAAAACAATGTTTAGACATCTTGTATTTTTTCTTAAATCGACTTCATGAACTTTAATTTCTGAGTTAAAACCAAAAAATTTCCTGTTGACTTAAATTTCACTTAGGCAGCAGGTGGACTTTAATTTTCAAGTTAAACCACCTTCAAATGTTATACAGTGTAGAAACATGTGATGGGTCATAAATATTTCAAATATGCAAGTTTTTTTTAATGATATAAACAACTATATTAACTTTTGCAGAGTTTCCAGATACTTCAGTGTCCTGCAAAAAATATTCAGAACTCTTGAAACTTTTTCACATTTTGCCTCCACAAACTTAAATATATATTCACTGTGATTTTATGTTTACAACATTTTTACAAATTGAAAAAGTCAGGTATTTAATGTATTCAATGCCTTGAAGGAAAATTTCTAACCATTATTTGTCTGATTGGACCGGAACCTTCTGTGACATCAGCCATTGATTTCAAAGTTTTTTCTTTATGAATTGACTTTAACTAGGCCAATCTGACACATGAATAACCTTGATTTAAAAAATTTTATTGCTCCTGACTCTTTATGGTTATTATTTTGTCCCCATTCAGGTTTTATTTTAATCATGGATTATATTCTTATTATGTTACAATTATGCTCTACTTTGTGTAGAAATGGAGGAATGATTTTAGAGTTACTGAGTGAGGTGCCAGAGAAAAGTTCTGATACACCTTTTTCTGTGCGTACTGTTCCTGTGGGGCGTCTGCTGAGTTTTATCTGACATCCGTTCCTGGCAGATACAGTAATCCTGTCATGATAACCTTACAGGACTGAAACCTCCCTCCAACACAGCTGTACTGATGGATAAAACATCAATTCATGCAGAAAAAAATTGAATTGTTAGTACAGGAAGCAAACAAAATATTTGAAACTACTCTAATGCCTACTGCCTGTTTCAGCTACAGTAGGATTAGTTTTCCTTTGAGGATCAAACAGTATATACTGTAGCAACACTTTGTGTTTTATTTTTAGGGGGAAGGACTTTGGCCATGATGTTGACTTTATAGTGACCACAACGGAGCTGGGAAAGGAGGAAAACCTTCTGATCAGCATCATCGAAAGTCTGAAAAAACAAGTAAGTAGACGCTTTCAATTGCCTGCAAAAGTTTGGGGATTTGTGGCCAAAAAAAGCAACAGAAAAAAGAATAATTATTTTCAGATGCTTAGAATCTTTTGATGATTGCAAGTTTACTATAAATTGCAAAGTGAAGTTTGAACAGCACTTCACATCTGAGCGTTTACTGTGTCACGTTGCTTCACTTTACTTATGCAAACATTTATTTCAAACATAATAGTCGTATGAAATAGCAGAAGTAAACAAGGAATGCAAAATTATAAACTAAAATCATTATATCTGATTTTTTTGTCATGTACTCAGCAAACACAGATATTCCTAAATATTTGCATTTACACATTTGTGCCATTTCTCACCCATATTTCTATATCTTTGAAAATGACCTTCTTATATTCCATAACTCCATAATTCTTCCATAATTTTACACCATGAGTTATAAAACAAAAGTCATTACAAATCCTTTAGTTTAAGTAACTAAAAAATAAAATAAGTTGTAGGCAATTATCTTCAACTAAAACGTTTTGACCTCAATTAATATTTAACTCACATGTCTGAAAATTACATTATATAGCAGAAAGAAACTTTTCAATAAAGCTCTGCTGTTCCAGAGACACATTGAGTGAAATGTCTGGGAAGGTAAGACGCGGTCAAACAGAGATGTCAACACAATCGCTCCGTACCTGGAACCTACATAAAATCTGTCACACGTCAGCAGATGAGGCAGTGCATGAACTTAGCTGCAAATCTTTCAAACACATTCACAGAAAAAGAGAAAGTCTTCAACACTGGACGCATTCAAAAACACTGTTTCATTATCAACACAAAAGCACTGCTGGCTTTCCTTTAAGAGATGTTAATAAATACTGAGATTTTGCTGCATCGTGTGCAGCGGCGACAGCTGCTCCTCAGCAGACACCCCCCCTATTCTCCAGCTGTAGGAGCACATCTCAAACTCTCTGGGAAATAAATATATATATATATATATATATATATAAATCTCCCCCTGTGATCCAGATGTGTGAATAGTAATGTGCCAAAAAAATAAAGTCTAAACCAGATTGTCAGCACCTGGCCTGGATCTTCTGTGCTGATGTGTGAAAATAGGCTTGAGTTTGTTACAAATGTGTTCACAAGCCATGTCTGTCTGCCAAAAATAATACAGCTAAGCGCTGATCATGTTCGAAGCTCAAATCTTTGCTCCAGGCCTTTTTTTGGGTTATTTTTAAGCTGAATAGCCAATTTTTACCCCAGATTGTGTGAAAGTAACACAAAACCTAAAACTTTCACAAAAAAAATTGAAAGTGCCAGAACATACTTTCAAATATTCATACTATCTCACCTTTGAAGTTTTTTTTTTTTTTTTAAGTTAGTTGGAGTTTCTAAGGAGTGAAATGTTAGAGTTCATGTGGTCATCTGCTATCAAATATTCTGAATTAGTTTTTATTAATAATAACAAAGTCGGCCTTTTATCACCTAAAGAAGATTTCCAGGATTAGAGGACTAATGTCTCTGCAAGATCTAGAGCACACATGTCAAACTCAAGGCTTGGGGGCCAAATCTGGCCCACTCATGTTTTTTATGTGGCCCACCAAAGTCTAGCAGGACACGTAAATAAAACCTTCAAAATAACAGTTCTGTGCTTAAATATTGTTTTATTAATCAAATGTAATCAGTTTTTATCTGTAGACTCCCAATTTATGCAAATGTGAAAATATATTTAATATTATTTAACTTAATTACTGTAGGCAGAAATAGCTATCTATTCACATTTTAACAGTTTGCTAATGGGCTTTATCAATATGTTCTGGCACAGCTGGACATTCATAATCTTTATAATGAGTTTGACATCCCTGATCTAGCGAAATTTGTCTATGTGTTTATCTTTAGTCGCACTGATTACTGCAACAGTGTATTCACAGGTCTGCTGGAAAACTCAGTCTGTTCCAGAACGCTGCTGCTTGTGTTCTCACTAAAACCAGGAAGATGGAGCACATCTCACCAGTTCTACAGTCCTTACAATGGCCCCATGTAGCTCAGAGACTTTAAAATACTGTTCTTAGTTTATAAATCGCTGAATGCCTTGAAGATCTGCTGTTGTCATATCAACCTTCCAGACCTCTCAGGTCTTCTGGTTCTGGGGATGCAGAGCAGAACCAGAACCAGAACCAAACATGGGGAAGCAGCATTCAGCTTCCATGCACCACAAATCTGGAACAAACGTCCAGAAAACAGGCAAAACACTGAGTTCCTTTAAATGTAGACTAAAAACCCTCCTGTTCAGAGTTGCTTTTGAAACATAATAAATAAAACATTGATAAACATTCTGATGTGTAACGACGGCAAAATGTTTCAGTTGTTGAATGTGCGTTCTACCACTTTGTGTTTTTGTAAAGCACTTTGAAATGCCTTGTAGCTGAAATGTGCTACACAAATAAATTTGACTTGACTTAAGCTACAGGGATGGATTTGACCAGAGTTCACCTGGTTGCTCATGGTAAATGGAGCTAAGCAATTTACAGCCATTATAGCAGATTCCCATTGAAACTTTCTTTTTGTTCATTTTACTTGAATGAAATAACAGTTGTGGTACTTAAGTTATATCTGAAATTGAAAGAATTAAAAAGATGTGACTGAATTTAATAATAGATAACATACAATTGGTTATTTCACAAACTTGTTGCAGAGCATTTAAGGCCATAGATTGCTCTGGACACCTTTTAATGGAAAATGGATCCTTTAATCAAAAGTGGGCAAGATGGAAAGGTGGCTGAAAGAATGAAAGAAGGAGAGCAGGAATGTAAAAGACAGGCAGCTGATGAAAGCAGAGGCAGAGCCATTAGAAAACGATAAAGTGAGAAAATGTGTCAGCCAAAGATAAAACATGGAGAGTCACAGTGTTAATAGCAGGTTATGTTTACATACACTTGATGTTTTAATTAATAGCTGCATTAAAATGACGACAATTACTTTCTTCTAATTTAACAATATAATTTGACAAATATCGTTGTGCCGCAGGGGTGTCTAATTTAAGCGCTGCATGGAAACACATTCCTCTATGCTGAGAACGGCACGTAATTGGAAATGAGCAAACAATGAGACTTTTTAAAAGACTTAAAGAATCTGTTGAAGGGATTTGAGACAAATTGTCTGTTTTTTTCTTTAATTTGTTACCATAAGTGTTCAACTGGGTGGTCAGAAATGTTCAAAGCACACCAATAATCCAAAAGTACTTTTATACATTACCAACACAAAGTAGGGTATAGTTGTGGAACAAAACATGGTATAGAAGCGGACTACAACACAAGGAATTCTGGGTAAATACAATCACCATGTACAAAAGAGAAATCCCCTGGCGTGCCGTGGTGGTGTAGCGGTTGGCGCGACCTGTATTTGGAGGCCTTCAGTCCTCGACGCGGCCGTCGCGGGTTTGACTCCCGGATCCGACGACATTTGCCGCATGTCTTCCCCCCTCTCCTTCCCCGTTTCCTGTCAGCCCACTCTCATATAAGGGACACTAGAGCCCACAAAAAGACCCCCTGGAGGGGTAAAAAAAAAAAAAAAAGAAAAATCCCACAATTGCTAAAATCTAACGCCACTCCATTTTTGTTTGATTTCATGAAGAAAGAAGTTGCGCACATGTCTTCTTCTGAGGTTTTTGTTTTGTTACCTTCAGCGGTACTTGGTGCAGCGCCCCCACAGGCGAGGAGGGGAACAAGATTTTTATTTAGTTTTGTTTTTAAAGCATTGATTTTTGATTACTTAGCTTGCAGGTATTGGTCATACATACAGAACTGCCTCTCAAGAGCTAGCTTATGGTCTGATCCAAGTATTTTGCTCAAAAATAAAAAATTTTTTTATTTTGTTACATCTGACCAGTTGACAGACTTGTGTTGCTTTGTTTGTGTTGTAGCCACTGTGAACTGAATGAATCTGAGGCTTGTTTCTTGATGTTGGTGTGAAGGATTACCAGGTATTGCTTGTTTTCATCTTGCCTTCAGGTGTTTTTCCAAGCCAGAGTGTCAAACCGGAGCAGGGAGCCTCCAAATCCTCACATATTTTTAGGATCTGCTGTTTTGCCATCTTATTAAGCAGCTAATGATGTGTTGCTAATGTTAGATCCCGTTCTCTATGAAGACATAGCCGGTTCTAATTATTCCCAATACTCTGTGTATGGACAGGTGAGAGTGTGTCTTTTCATATGTGATCTTTAAAATCAGTCCAAACCTGAAAAGAAACTGGACTTAGAGGTAGTAGAGTTAACCCAGCATTAATCAGTGACAATCTTTATTCATTCATCATAGCCTGATTCTAAATTTAGCTGAAGTGATCATAAGTTATTTAATCATCATTTCAGAGCCCATTAAACAAAACTCTCCTTAACCAACTGACTGTCAGAATAATAGATCTTACATTGTTCAATCATGACCTTGAAAGTTTGCTATAAATCTACTAACAGTAATGAAGTATATTTTTGCTTTTGTATGTTTCCAATTGTTTGGAAGACTATCTTGCCATCACCCTAGGTTTTATTTTACCCCTGTCAGATTAAGTCAAGACTCCAGCTGGGTCACTCCAAAGCATTAAAGGTGACCCATTATGCTTCCCTGAACAGGTTAGGATACATCTATGTGGAATACAATACATTTTTCTTTTACACAAAGTCATTCTTAGGTAATGAGATTTTAGTCTGCTCAGTTCTGAACATGTTGAGCTCCTTTCAGAATGAGCTCTTGTCACTTTAAATCCAAATAAGCCGCTTCTGGCCACGCCCCCCCCAACTCAATGTTTACTCTTGTAAATGAAAATTGACACAGACAGATACGTAATTATACAACTGTAAATCTTTGAAAAGCAGAAATGCGGCCTCATACACAAACAACAAGAATGTAGCAAGTGGTTTCTGGGTGGTAAGTCAACAGCAAAACACTTGTCTTCCAGCAGCCATTGTACAGCGCATACAGCGGTAAAATCAGGTGGTGCTCAGCTTCGGTTGCTAGGTAACGGGCTGGGCTTTGCTGGGGTTGCTAGGTGGTGGGCAGTGACTTCTGGTTTGCGACGTTACATTTGGAAGGTTTTTGAAACAGCTCATTTTCCAGACACCAAAAAACATTAACGTACTACCAAAAAAGATGCACTTGGGCTGTTTCCAGAAGCAGTAGAAGCCCAGATAGAAGTACAAAAAGTTCAAAATGTTAATTTTGCATAATAGTTCCCTTTTTAATGCTATTTACAGCCAGAAGAACTATGTTGATAAAATTAAAAGATGACTTAAAATCACTTAATTCATTTTCCAAGACTTAGTCTCCAAGGAGCTTGATTTGTCAGCTTTGACACTGATTCAGAGTTGTGTAGAGGTGTACAGTATGAAACGGAGCAGTGAGGACCAGGGTGGATTGTTCTCACTGAATGCTGTTCTAAACATAGTTTGAGAGGGTTAAACAGGAGATAAGTGCTTCACAGACCTGCACTGTCTAGCTACTCTCGTCTTTTTGCCCTCATTGGGTTTAAAAATAAATCCCTCCATCTTCATTCTCTGTTTCAACCACTGCACCTTGTGTCTGCACCCCACCAGAGGTCTGTCCTTATGATAATTACCTCCTACTTACTGTCTGCTATCACTGGGAACTCACATCTTGCAGCCATTTCCATTCACTGTAGGGAGACAGAGCAAGGTGAAGGTGTGAAAGTGTGTGCAGATATGCGAGGACAGCGAATTAGATGGATAGGTGTTAGAAAGGCTTTCAGAGCCTAAGAAAGGACAGCGTGATATGACTGGAAGCTTTCTTCTCAGCGGGGCAGGCAGAAAAGGGATGAGGAGAGAGGGACTGCTCTGCAGGGACGAGGACACGAGAGGTAGTGATTAAGTGGAGGTAGCAAAGGTTGACTTTAAGTCGTGTAACCTTGTCATCTGCAATCGAGCCCCCGGGGGCCGTCGTGTCTTCACTCAGGCCTTGTGTCATAGGCAGGTCTAACACATCCGCACCCCGTCCAGTCCATCCAGGTCCCCTTGTACAGCCTGAAGATAAAAATACTTCCATCTAAAAACGTCCTTGTAAAATGGGGTTCATCATTTTTACCTGCCCCCTTCTGATGCTGGTATTCAGGAAGCGTGACTTGGGGGCAGAGTCAAGGTCAGCCAGGAACTTCTTTATCAGACGGATGAGTTTAAGCTTCACCCGGCTAATGGCAATGGATGTCCATATGATGCCATCGATCATCTTTGTCTCTAAATATTGTCCTCTATGGATCTACAGTAACTTCTGAAGCCTTATCATTAACGGAGTTTCAATTACAAAACTGGGCAGAACTTTGTCTATATTCTGCTACTGTCCAAAAAAAACCAAACATACAATTTCGCAAATGTGTTGTTTCTATTAAACACAATTAAAATCACATGATTACGTTTATTTACGTGATAAGTCATTAAAGAATATGGCGCGCCATCATCCAATCATCTTCTTCTTGGTTTGTGCCAGTGGCAACATCCAGTTGTTGATCACGATTCATGATGGGAAAATGTTTCCATTGCGGTTTTCCAACACGGCCAAAAAAACCCACCTAAGCCTAGAACCAAAACTTTTATCAACAATTGAGAAATTTTTTTTTCATTTCCATGGATCCATTAGGAAAATTTATTTTCAAAATATCAAATTGTGCAGTAATGTTGTCAATGGAAATGCAGTTATTGCTCCTAGATATTGAGATCTTAGTCTGGTCACAATAAGTCATTATTAAATGAATAAGTAATTTTCAGAATTCTGTCACTTTAAATCCAAATAAGCTTCTCCTCGCTTGTGAAATTATGCAACCGAACATCTTTGAAAAGCAGAACTTAAGCCTCTTGCACAACCAACAAACACAGTAAGTTGTTTCTGGATGGAAAGTCAACAACGAAAGACTTTTCCAACAGCCATTGTACAGTGGTAAAACCAGCTGACCAAATGTGCTGGAGTTCTGCTTGGATTGCTAGGTAACGGACTAGACTTTACTGGAGTTGCTAGTGGCAGTGTTGCTGATTTGTGACGTTACATTTGGAAGGTTTTTGAAACGGCTCATTTTCCAGACACCAAAAAACATGAACTTATTGCCAAAAAAATGGCTGTTTTTTTTTTAAGCAGTAGAAATCAAAATGGAAATATAAAAACATACAAAATGTAAGTCTTGCACAATATTGGTCAAAATTGAAATATTAATCATGTGTTTACATATGACAACCTAACCTTAGAATCTGGAACATTTACGTCATAGACTGAAGTTTGATTGTGCTGTGCCTGTTTTTAAAAAAAAAAAACAAGCTAACATTTTAGTTAATATAAACCAACAAAGCTCTCCATGCATCTGGGGTTGTTTAATAAAAATTAATCAATTTAGGACCTAAATGAAAGTTACAGTTACTTTGGCACACAGTTGCACACAAAATGTTCCACTTTTATGTCAGTAATCAGTCGCTTTAGTTCTGACAAATCTCTGCTTCAAAGTCGCAGTGCAGTTCAAACAGACCAGGCTAACACACATTAAGCTACAACTTGAAGGCAATTTCTCCGTTTCTGTGAGTCAGAGGGAATTCGAGATGAGATCAGAGCGCCTGGCTGGCCCCTGACGACGTATCGCTCATCTTTCGGTTCCAGGTGGCTGCTGTGGCCTCTAGTCACACTCCTTGAAGGAAAGAACCCAGGAAATCAAGCTAATAGAAATTATAACAGCGTCGTCTTTAGATCACCTTTTCAGAAGGCTTGTTTACTCAACTTTTATTATTTATTTTTTAAACCACTGCTCAAAGAAAAGGCTTTAGGGAAAAGTTTATCCTCCTGCTGAACTCTTTTATGATTCTCTGTGTAAACAGTTCTGGTAGAATAAGCTTACGCTCAGATGCTGGCTAACGCTACCTGCTGCGAGTGAGATGATTACAGAGAGCTGTTGGGCTAAATAGTTCTTGGAAATGCTGAGATGGGGGAGCTTCATGACATCCTTTTTATGGTGGATTTCTTGGTGACTGACTTACAGCTGTTAGATATTGAACTGTGTTGACGGTTTAGTTTGTAGAGACAGGAAGGTTAAATCTCACAGAACAATCCAGTGATTTTTCTATAACAGTTTGAACAGTGTCTTGTGTGCATTGCTAATGTTTCAGGTCTTCTGTTGTAGCTACTGAATATTCTGCTTAGTATTTTATTTATGCGCAAAGCCTTGAAAAAGTGCATAAGCATCCATCCATCTATACTGGCTCATCCTTGCAGGGTTGAATTGGTGCAAATCTGGGAAATAATGCTGCATGATTTTTTTGTTTTACTTTCACAAATTGCTTTTTTTTTTACCATTTAATTAAATATGTACCTTTATCTTAACTCCTGTTTGCATTACAGATATCTGAAGAGCTTCTGTTGATCAAAATTTTATTTCAGCTATTTGCTTAAATGGTGTTTGTGATACACTAACTGTGAATAGGGAATATGTTATTTTGGATATCTAAAACATACATTTTTAATATTTATAGGTTTACTGGCTGCCTACATAATAAATACAAAATGTCTTGGCATAATCCAGGAAACAGCTGTGTTGCTTTGTATAAATGAGACAGATACTGCGGTGAAGACACTCGTCTCTGTCAGGTATGAATCGCTGTTTACTGTACCTTATCCAGGCAGGCCAAAAATGTATTTTATTATTTCTATCATGGTTTAGGTTTGACTAAAATGTTGACATTTTATTTTTACATGTTTCTATCTTATCTTTATGCTTTTATTTAATGTGATGGCTCGTCTTCTTCGTGTATTTTGGTGTTGCGTTGTAAGGGACAGCCCAGTGTGTACAACCTGGTGCTTTACAAGTAAACTTGCCAGCCTATTATTCAAAAGTTTTCAAATCACATTAATGCCTGTAAATCATATCTGTAGGAGATATAATGTGCTTTCTTTGGTTCACTTTCTTTCTAAGTAGAAAGTTTTCTTTTTCACTTTAAGTGAATTCCTCTAAGATTTACTTAAAATTACGTTGCAGACCAGGTTTCGTTTGCTTGCTCTGCATCAGTATGTGAATTTTCACTTGTGCTTGAATGAAGCGAGAACTCTGGTTTATTTAAAGTGAACCAAACATATATAATGAGAAAGATTTAGGACTACGGTTTTGATTTTTCTTCCAACAGATTCTAACCATACAAGCAAAACTACAATGAAACGTATAAGAATGGCCAAGTCAAAGTCCAGAGCTAAGGTATGCTCACTGTCCAGTTCCTCTGTAATTTAGCTGTTTGCAAAGCAAAAACTGCAAATGTTTTGTTTTACAAAGACTAAATACAAATGCATTCCAGTGTTTTTATATTGTAATTAGTTCAAAATTGCATGATTTACCTTCCATGTTATAATTATGTGCGACTTTATTGCACAAATCGCAGTAAATATTTCAAAAAGTTAAAGGCTTATTATTTCTTTTGCAAAGCACTGTGTTTTCTTAATACTGCACATGTGAAATGGTCTATACCTTTAGTTGGTTCTGCTGTCTGACTTGGGGAGGATTTTATTTTCAGATTTGTCAGTAGTTTAATGCTTTTATGCTGTCATCCCAGCCTCCTCTTAGTTTGTACTTTTAGTGCCTGCAGCTACACTGTTATTGAGCATCAGGCGAACTTTAAGAATCCCAGGCTTGTCCTATTATTGGAGGGTGAATGGTTATCTGTAATTGCAGAGTTATCAGGGATGCAGACAAGGGGTGACATGGAGAATTTCTCCCTACAGTTGCACAAGAAATGACTCCACTTAGAAAGATAATTAGAGAGTGGAAGTAAAGAGGGCCTGCCGGTTTCTTTGAGGTTTTTCCTCCTCTTCTGTCACTCAAGTTTTCCAAACTGCCTCTGGATTTCTCATTGCCTTGTGAGAAACATTGTTCCTTTCCAGTGACCTGTACTCAGGAGCACCCATTCACGCTATGCTGACAGGGTGTTAAATGTTTTGTAATTACCCTCTCTCATCAGATGAGCAGGCAGAGAGGTGGCTTCCTGGATTTACTTCCTTAGTTATTGGTCTTTAAGGAGAATGTGACAAGTTTATGGGCAGCATGAGGAAAGTGGCATCCCAAACAATCACTGTTGGCGCTGGAATTAAATTGAAAATTTGTAATCTAAAGCGCACTAACTCTTTTGGATCTAGGAAAACCTTAATCTTCCAGAGAGCGTCCCTAAGGAAATCAGTCTATTGACTTTTTTTTGGGTTGTTGCCTCAATCTAAGTTGAACACTTTGTACTCAACTGTGCTTTACTTTTTCTTCAGGGTTGCACATTTTAATCCTTAAAAGCAATGTTTACAACTTTAATTTATATTAGTTTCTCAATAGCTTAACATCATGTTTGACTCTTTTTCACTGCTGCATCATATAAAAAGTATTCAATCCATATATGTTTCACCTTTTTTAATACTTTTACAAACCAATCATGATCAACAAAGTTTGGCTTATTTGACAATAGAAACACCTTCAATGTCAAAACGAAACATGATTTCTACAAAATAATGACAATTAAGTAATATTCTGCGTTCACACCAAACGTGATTTGAGTGTCTGGTTTACATTCAAGGTCTCACGGCGTCGCAGCGCGTCAAGGGGGCGCTGTGACGGGTTTTGTGCATCTGGCACTGCGCGATTGGAGCGTTTTGAATGTCCAGTGCGTCCGAAACAGTAGTTGGCAAATCTGAACTTTTGCCATTGGAAGTGGAGCGTCAGCCAAACAGAGAGACTCCGCCATTTGACGTAGTGGCAGCTGTAGTTGGTGAACACAAAATGTTTAGCAAAGGCATCTGAGCCTCTGTTGTGATTGCAGAAGCTGTCACTACATAATATTTTGGTGCCATTTCATCCACCATTCTACAAAGAGACCGGCAACGGAAACAACGGTTCGTCGCAACGCGCGTCTAGAGCAAAATGTCAAGCGTCTGACTTCAAAGTCAACTTGAAGCGAAAGATGAGTTTTTTGACATGAAACGTGTTCAGTGTGAACGCAGCAATATGCAGCATCAAGCATCTTTACAAGCCTTTTTGCTTTTGTTCTGATATTGATGCGTTTGGGTCACATAACCCATCTACTTCCTGAACAGTTTGATGGTTTTGCATTTCCAAACAGATGAGCAAAGTACCTTCAAGACTCTGACCACTTTTAAGGTCAACCTTTAAAGTGGCGTTAAAGTGACCATTATCAACTGTAATTATTACACATTCTGTAATAAGGCCTGTCTTCCTCTTTCCAGAAGTAGTTTATATTGTTAGTTCTTTGAAAAGTTCACATATACTATCTCTGTGAGAATTACTGTCAACAAAGTCATCACTCATGCATATTTGTTTGTTGTTTTCTCTGAAAATTTACATTGAACCTTGTGGCAACACCAGATAATAAAAAAAGAAGAAGAAACTAATTGCCTGCAGCAACGGCATCCACTGGATAAATTAAAATTAGTTTTGCTGGGAGAAAAAAAACGCAGATCAAAGTTTTTGCGTAAATCCTGCAGCAGTGTAATTCACAGCAAATTTCATGCCAGTTATTTGAATAATTATCAGTCCTACTGACCATCAACAATAAACAAATATCAGTCTAGATACTCGCTGAGAGCCAGTTACTGAGAGGATGTTGAGACTTCATCTTTATTCATCAGCGCTCACATGAGAAAGAGACAAATTAACCTCAGCATCACAGCATCCACTTGTCAGCAAGATTTTGTCGCTGAATTCTTCTCCTTCCTTAGTTCACTGCTTTAAAATGGTAAATATATCCAGCCTTGTTTAAAGAAACATAACCTTGATGCAACCATTTTGAACACCGGAGGGTTTGTGTCTGAACTGACTTTTAGCTCCAAGATTAGACTCGGTCTGGCTCTCAAACATTCCCAGTTGCAGTATTTTCTAGGAAAGCATTCGAGTTTCTAACAAAACCACACTACTTTCTCTTCAGGTGAAATTTTACAGAAGTGTGAGGTTCTGTAAAATCTCTTTTGAGTCTGTTGCTAGAAAGCAGGACTTTTTAATAGTGTTACGGTATTTACACAAACATTCATGCCAAAAATGTGTTACATAATCTAAACGCTGTTACTAAACCTTTTGCTTCTGTATGCAAAACGTTACTTGTCAGAAAACTACAAGTCAAAAGTTTGGAGCTGAATCTAATCGCAAAGCTGTTGCAAGACTTGAAAATTGCTGTTGACGGATGCTCTCCATCCTTTCTGATATAACTTGAGATATCTTGCAAAAGAAAAGAAAAGTCTAAAAGGTCACTTTAAAGCTTTGAAAATCTGGGAGCGTTGCTGCAATTTGTGCTTCTGCAAAGAACCGACTTGGTGACATGAAAATGTTTCAGAGTTTTATTCATATGTATAATTGTGTGAATTATTTTCCTTCCACTTCACAGTTACACACTGTTTTATGTTGGACTAAAAATAAAATCACAAATATTTAAATTTGTGGCTGCAATATGGCAAAAAAGAAAAAAGTCCAGTGGGTGTTAGACTTTTACAAGGCAGGTTTTTCTCTTTTACATATCAGGGTCATATTTATATACATATATATAAAAAATTACAAGACCAAAGTCAAAATAAAGTTGAGAATAAAGTTGAAATAATTAGAATAAAGATATATATTGAGAATAAAATAATGTTTTGAGAATACTCGTTAATATTAAACCAATAAAGAAATGTTATTTTTTATGTTTTTGCTGTTCTTTTCCTTTAGAAATGACCCTTTATTATTTGAATGGAAACTAATTACAACCCCCACATTTGAAATCTATTGCATGATTTAATTTTCAGAGTGAATCCACTACAAATGAGCATTTGAGTATTTTGGACCAGAGAGGAAACATGATTGAGATTTCACTATTGTAGCTTAAAGGCTGAAAGAATTGTACGTCTTTTCCAGAAGATGCACTATTTTATCTTTGGAGCTCAACGGTCTACAAGTCTTTGTTTTTCTCCATCAGGGCCTTCTACTCTTCTCTGATTACCAGGCGTCGACCTTTGACATATCAAAGCTTCCCAGCCACAGGTTTGAGGCCATGGATCACTTTGCGAAGTGCTTCCTGATCCTGCGTCTGGAGGGCAGCCTGGTGGAGGGAGGCCTTCAGAGAGCCCAGGGCGACGGCCGCGAATGGAGAGCGGTGCGCGTGGACCTGGTGTCGCTGCCGGTGGATCGCTACGCCTACACGATGCTTGGCTGGACCGGCTCCCGGGTAAGGAAGCTCTTCACTGATGGTTTGGGTGGAAAAAAGCTGCCATCACCATTTAGATGTGGGTTTTTAGTCTCGTCACTGGTTATTTTCTAATGAGGGCATCCTATTGAATGTTAGCCTATCATAAGGGTAAAAATCAAAAAGATTATTTCTGAATTACGTAAAACAAAGTGTTGACTTTAAGCTGCTAATTCCCTCTTTCACAGATGTTTGAGAGAGACTTACGAAGGTTTGCTCGACTGGAACGACAGATGCTTCTGGACAACCATGCCTTGTATGACAAAACAAAGGTACTGTGTATTTTAGGGTACATAAAAATATACTTTCAATCTGAAACTTTATTTTTTTCATGTTTATTTATACTGGTTGTTTTATTGAGATCCAGTTCACTGCAAAAACAAAATCTTATCAAGTATTTTTGGTTTAGTTTCTAGTGCAAATATCTACACTTGGAAAAAGGCAAAACTAACTATGAAGTAACTTTTCAGCAAGAAATACGAGCTTGTTTAAGTTAATAATCCCTTAATATTGATGGAAAAGTACTAGTTTCATTGGTAGGTTATAAATAAAATAATCTGCCAATGGAGCTAATACTTTTCCATATATATTAGGGAATTATTGACTTAAGCAAGCTCCCATTTCTTGCTGGAAAGTTGAAAAAAAATATATCTCTTTTTGTCTTAAAACAAATTTAAATTTCTCTTTTAAAGAAAAAAATGCTGATGATAACAACATTCATTTAAAAAAGACCTACAGACATTTTAAAAGTAAAAATGATCTGGTCGACGTCTGTAGCCACCGTGGATCTACATGGTGCTCCAGTTTTTAAATTGATTTTGATTCATGCAAAGTGTGTTGGCTTTTTAGATCTTTTAGCATTCTTTTTGTTATCAGACAGGTTTTTTATGTGATTTCTTGATTGTACAGGTCTAGCGATATTCAGGCCTGGGCGCCGCTAATGAAATTGTACCAAAAAATGTGTATAATTGCAGTTAATTTATGATCTCATCAATCATGAAAACTGATTTTAGTATGTCACGTTAGTCTGGTATCAATTTATTTGGTGATCTAAAGTATGTAAGTATTGACAAAGGCAAACAGAAGCGATCTATAATAGGAAAATACATTTTTAGATCATTCTAAATTAATTTAAATGAAAGAGTATCTCATTAGAAATCGTTTTAAATACAGTTTGGTGTTGATACAAAAATGTTTTGTATCTATAAAGATCCATGCAGGCTTTAAATCGAACTCCGTTGATTTTCATGTCTTCAGCTAGAAACACCATCTCTGCTTTCTTTTGGCCGTAGTATTCTTAGATCCTGAAACAGTTCATATCTGCATGGTAACTTTAAAGACGCCAACATTTGGCTTATTATTCAGTAAACTGATGGGAGAACAACCAAACCATCAATCTCACTGACAGCCATCTTCCAGCCTCGGTTTTTTCCTGAGCTTGCGACTATTCATCGCCCGACTTATTTCCGATGCATGGAGCAGACAGGCGAGCCGATTTTGTTTCGAGTCAAGTGGGACAAGGGTGTTAGGTGGATCAGCGTGCAGATCGACAGGGAAGAAACCCTGTCACTGCGGCGTCCCGTCAGCGGCTCCCCGGGGACGGAGGTCAGAGTCCCCGGGATCCGCGGGCGGCAGCTCCCTGACAGATATTATACACGGCCAGCCAACTCAGATGGTGTTTATTCAAATGCAAGGGCAGAGCTGCGCCTGCTGACAGTGCAGTCACCCATGCGCTGGGGCTGCATAAGAGGGTAAAACACACAAACAATCTTTTCTTTCCGTCCTACTTTGCTGAGTTCTTTACTTTTTCTGGTGCATTCGCCGCTCTGCCGACGGATTAACTGTCACTACTTCTCTCTGAACCGTCAAGGTCAACAGAAAGCTTCACATGTTGCGCTCAGAAAGCTCTTCACGACCCGTTTCTCATTCTGAGTCCAGCATCACAGCCATAATTAACCCAATGAAGATCAATTAAATGTCTCTGCGTCTGTCCTTCCTCCGCCTTCACACAACATGGCTCATGTTCTCTCGTTCTCACTTTGCCTTGGGCAAAAGGAGACTTTTTTTTTCTTGTCCATACTGACTGCAGTTAATTGGTTGAACGTATGGCTTAGGACAACGTGATAATAGGGCTTTCATCTTTTCCGTGTCCTTTCTAATTGGCCGTCAGTTTTGAAGGGACTTCTGCGTTGCTTGTGTGACTGGTGTCACAGAAACAGGGGGAGCGATGAGGACTTGTGTCTGATTAAAAGGGAAACATCTCAGCTAAGGACCAAAGGCGGTCGTTTAGAGGACTTTAATCATCCGGGTCTCTGGGAGACTCTCAATGGACACCAGCTGGTCTCTGTCTTATTATAAAATGCTTTAAAAAAAGATTAGAAGTCTACAGCATCCTAATGATCTCCACTCAATTATGAACAGACTCCGGGGAAGTCCTTGAACCGCCCTGGGAGTGTCGCACAGAAACACGCTGACTTGGGGTTCGTACATGTCAAATACATTCCTGATGTTACACATTCAGTGAGAGTCAGTTTTACTGGCAGAGAATGCGGTTATTGGCCGTTGTCGAAACATAATCCAAACCAATTACGGAAAATAACACGACAACACAAAGCTTTATGAGCGTAAGGCGATGGATGTTGACAGCTTTACTCATAAAGGTTCACATTACACAATATTCACACTGGTGTTGAGAGTATGAGCAGAGGAGAATACTTCACAGGAAAGCTACTTATTGTATGGGGGGATAATAGAAAGCAGTACATCTTAGAACGGCAAGGAATGGTTGCCACAGTGTAATAGGACCATTGTAGAAAAAAAATTAAATACATTTCCACCAAAAAAACAAATACATCTGAGTTTGAACTTGGCTAGAAAAATAAAAATCTCTTTGAAATTTTCCAGAACAAATCACAACATCTTTCAGACTTTCCAAAGTCTAAAATTTTTGACACTTAAATTTTCAAATTTTTGACATTAATCTCAACATTTCAGAGTTTTTTCTTATAAATTTTGGGCTTTTTAAACTCGGATATTTCCACGTTTTTTCTCACTAATTTCAGAGCTTAATCTCAAAATTTCTGAGATTTTTTTTTCTTGCAAATGTTAAATTTTTGCAGCACAGACCTTTTCAGTTTTTACTAGAAAACTTCTAATGTTAATCTCAAAATTTCAGAATTTTTTTCTCGTAAATTTCTTAATCTTCAAACTCAGGAATGTCCATGTCTTTTCTCCAAAATGTCTGATATTAATCTCAAAATTTCTGGAATTGTTTTCTTGCAAATGTTAAAGTTTTGAAGTTCAGAATTTTCCATGTTTTTTTTCCTAGAAATTTGGGAAATTAATATCAAAATTTCTGAGTTTTTTCTCACAAATTTTTGACTTTTGGAGCTCAGGATTTTTCAAGTTTTTTGTAGAAATCTTCTGATATTAATCTAAAAATTGTTGAGTTTTTTGATGGAAATGTACTCATTTTTTAAAATGATTTATAATGACTCTAATGGTTGAATCCATTTCATTTTTCTGTTTATTTACTTATTTTTTCATTCCAAGAATCCTAACAGAGATTTTTGGAATTAAAAAGTCTCTTGAAACTAAAAGAAATTGTCATAATTAGTCCTTTATACACATGTGCAATAAAAATCCCGAGAGTTTTCCTGATTTTTAACTAAGAATTTTTGGTGAGTGGACATAGATATACACTACATTTATTTGTCCTGTGAAAATGTTCGTGCCTCAAACGTCGGAGGTAATTACTCCAAACGATATTTCCTGAGCAGCTCAGCTGATGAAGTCTAAGTTGGTGATGTTAGCTTGGGTAGTGGACCGTCCAATGGAGGCTGGTGTGTGTGTGTGTCCTCTGCTGTAACTCTGAAGGTTTGTGATAATTAATAAGTGTTGTGGGTTTGATGAATGAGGACAGGTGGAGGATTTCATCATTCCTAGACAGACTGACTCCCTCCCCAGGCAGTAGGGATCCATGACCCTGCCCAGCACCTCCAAAAACACACACACCTCTGTACGTGGCTGGATCTACCCTTGAAAGTTGCTGCGTACGTGTGTGAACGATCAGCGATGCGACTCCGCCATCGCCTCGATCAAAACCCAGGTACTCTTGTTAAAGATGTGTTTGAGCTCATTAAATTCGCCGTCATTTGTTCCGACTGTTCGTGCATACTTTCACACACTGAATGCACGGAGTGCACTGAATGCAGTGAATGAGGGTGTGTGCATATGTGTCTTTCTGTGCAGGTAATTACTCTACGTCATGTGTAGGAGTGTGATTAATGAGGCTCTGGTCAAAAGGCTGTGAGCGTAGATGTCCTGGGTTTGGTCCTGAAGCACATGTTCAGATATGAAAGGTTCATTTATATTTTCTTTGTTTTTACGCCGACATTCTGCAGCTCTGCGGTTCAGCTTCAAACGAACCTTCAAACATGAATAGAAAACTGCTGAAACGACAGCCAGGCATCAAGTCAGAACAGCGACTCAGGCAGTCGGAGGAAAGTTTTGTTTTGGCTTCTTTGCTCGACGTCTTCTTACAAATTATTACTGATTTACTTCTCTGGTCTATAATTATTTCTAGTTTAACTGGATTCACTGGGAATGTGTTTCTCTTTTCTAAGTTCAGTTATGTGTAAAATATCTTAAATTTATATCTCATCAAATTAAGTTTAGTTGCCTGGAATGATGCGGCTTTGAAATAAGTGTGATTACATGTAATTGGACTTGAATTAAAGCTTTTTCTGTTGATTCTCTGCACATTCAAACTAAGACTTGAATATCTGGAACTAAAACAAATGTGTAATCTCCTGATTAAAGGCACATAGCCATTTCATAACACAAACAAGTTATTATGTTACGCTCAGTGTTATAAAATGCTGCATATACTAAACATAACTTTAAAGAAATTTGACTTTAACTTGAAATTGGGTCTCTGTCTCTTTAAGAAGCTGCCATTCTTTCCACCTTCAGTCCCATTATGCAGTTTCCAACTGTTCTTAGCAGCGTTGCTGTTTGTATGATAAGCCCAGAGGATGCGCCGTTCCAGCATAATTAAAATTATGTAATTAATTAATTGAAATTAAAGTGTTACAGTCTTTGCCTTAAAATTAATATATCAAATCCAATCAATAAAAATGTATTTGCACATTTCAGCAACAAGGCAGTTCAAACATTATAGACATATGACACACATGAAAATGACTATATGTAAACATTTCAGTGAACTCTACACTTTATACAAAAACACACTGGCAATAATGTACTTAAAATACTCAATGATTCTAAAAATCCCAACAGTCTAAATTATGAACCAGCCACCCCACAATATAACAAAGTAACTCTCCTTTCTTAGTTGCCAGGACGAATATAAAAAAATCCTCAGAAATATTGGCTGTTATGAAAAGATAAACAAAAAAAAAGGACATTTTTAATTAATCGCAAACTGAAAAACCAAGAATTGCTTCAAGAGCCACTGGAGATTCTTTTCGAGGAGATTTAATTGACTAAATGGAAATTATTCTGCAGGTTGGTCCCCCAATTTTTGACAAAAGTCATAAAATCTTTCATTTAAAAGTGCTGACAATTTTAAGTTAGTTCGGTAATCCACAGGGCACTTCAGTAGTACTTGTGTCAAGCACAGGGCTAAAAGCTAAATTTAATTCAACTCTCTCTGTCAAATTATTGTATCTTTGATTTGAAGTTCCAGCATTCTGCTCCACTCCTCCACCTCCCTTCCAGCAGTGGATGAGTGGACAATAGCGGGGCAATTGCACTGGGCTTTGGGGAGCAGCCGTTTTGAAAGTTCCCCCTCGCCCCCGGCCGGCCGGTTGGTGCTCACAGGTGGCGTCTGCATTGAGGACAGCAGGCCTGCCTGGAAGGAGGGCCTCGGTTTGCTAGCTGAGAATGAGGGAGGAGAAGTTCAATTTAGCTGTTGTTGGCATGTGGACTCTAAGGGGTGTCACAAGCACACTTCCTGACAGACAAGTCAGCCAAAATGGGGGTTATATTGAGGCTTCTGCCCTCTAAATACCCTCCTGGCATGTGAGGAGAGATGGGAAAATTGCCATTCAGAGACATGAGGTTATATTTGGACACCATGCCCTGCAAAAGTTAAAAATGTTTTAAAAGTTGTTGCAAAAAGTGAAAAAACTGCTACATGTTTATTCTCTGGCATTGTGGCACTCAAAATTGTTGTCTGATTGTCGATATGAGGCCCAACAAATTTACCTTCACAAGCAGAACATGGCGGCTTTCGCCATGATGCTCCACTTGGTATTCTGCTGGGTTAAAGACATGTGACCTGGATGATGCACGAAACTCAAATGGGGGTCAGGAAGTGGATTTCACTGGTTCAAAATGTAGCAATATGGATAAGAGTGAGTACGCTCATGCTCCAAAATGTTTCCACCCTGACTCTTTTTATTTTACCAGTAGTAATACTCAAGATAGAATAGTGAAGCAGAAAAGTACATTTAAAAATCAACAAGGTCTAATGTAAAAGATTTTTTGAATCGGCTTCGAACACATTCCTTATGGACGTTGTTACATTTAGATCCACTAACAGAGCGCAGATGACCATGACTCAAATTAAAAGCTTGCTGCAACAATCCAATAAGCTTTAATTCAATAAGCTTCATGATATCTATTTATAGGAGCACGCATGTTTACCGTACTCATGCAATGGATAGATCTGTGCGGAAGTCAACTTAGTAAATAAGACAAAATAGCGAACTGCTTTGTCTATCATCTGTATAAAATGGGGCTGAGGAGGACGGCGTGTAGATAATCAAAAGCCGGAGGGAAAGTTTATTTTTTCCTCTCTGTCTTGTTTTATATTGGCCACAAACAAGATGCTGCATTTCATTAGACGTACTTAGCGGCTCTCAGGCCGAATTATTGTCAATGTTTATTACTGCTGAGTATTCCTGGAACATTAACCTGATAATTGCTACATGGGCAAAACTATTTTCAGGAACTGAAACCGATTTAAAATTTTTGTTTGCTTTTTTCCTTCTTTTAGACTTTCCCCAGTTTGGGCTACTTTATTATGGGCTGCATGCGGTTGGTTAGTGGTTGATTTTGCCCACTGAATTGAATTGTTTTCCCTTTTGCTTGACCAACCACATGGAAGTTCAGAGTGCATCTAGGCACATGAGGATTAGACCAAAAAGGCAAAAGAACAAATCCGGTGCTGCTATCGTTCTTCTTTTTGAGGAGTGATTAAAAAAATCATAAGACAGTAGGAATAAGAAAATTATTCCTGCATGGGTTTACAGAAATCTGGAGCGAGTTAAAGATTAAGGTGATGACAAGGGTGATTTCCAACTTCAGGGTCTGTGATGTCAGCATCAAGAAGAAGAGAAAAAACTGGCCTGCAGCTAAATGAACAGAATTAAGCAATTCAGAATCAAACCCTTATTACTTAAATGCAATTTTTTGAACTCTCCTGTTTGATAGGCTATATTTAGATAAGCCTGTCTGAAACTGTAGGGCGCCCCCCAGTGGTCCACAAGGTACTGCATGTTAGCTCAAGCTGTGACGCTACAGCTAGCTTATCACTCAAAAGAAAAACTGAAGATACTGGTGGAAAGAAAATGCCAGGGCTACTTATATGATCGGAGGGCGCCAAGAGAATGTCTAATTTTTTATTAAAATGATTAATTTAAATTAATTAAATACAGATAAACGATTGAAAGAGTTAATAATTTTTATATTTAATGGTGCAGAAGAGGATATTTGTTTCTGCCAAAGCGACTCAAGTATATTTTTCTTTTATTGTGCTTCTAAATGACAAGTAGGCCTAAATGTTGTTAATGCACACAACACTTGGTAGAAAAGAACTTCTTTTTCGACTTCCATGAGTTTGACATTATTAGAAAGCGTAGAATACACACCGTTAGAATCTGTAAGTAATTCAATGTGCCTCCAGTGTAGGGGTGTTCATGACTTTTTTGTGTCCATTCACATTTACCACACAGCACTGCCTTTGTTCATTAGGACGAACAAAGAAAACATTACTTAAATATTTTCATTTTAGGTTGTATATATTAAGATGATGTTGTTGCAGGGCAGTTTTCATGTTAAGTGCTTGTTAAATAGTCCTCAACCTGAAAAAGCTTGAGAAACACTAATTTAGATCCACTCTAACAGTGGATTTAAATTTTAGAAAGATTGAAAGTCTTTTAAAATCTGAGTAAAAACATAGAAGTTGGCGGCTGTAGTGTGACAAACTGTGGAAAAGTTCAAGGTGTAAGAATACCTTTGGAAGGCAACGTATGGCCAGAGGCAAATGTCAACCTTTACCTAACGGCTATCGTCTATGCCGACCTCTAACCTCAACAAAAAGTAATTACAGAAGGTGTTTAAATTATAAACTCTGTATTTTCTTGGTGTATTTGGATAGAGTGTCAGAATACCAGCGAGAATCCACGGCTGTTTATTATTGAGTACGTAAAAACAAGCAGCATCAGAGGGGAAAGCGTAAAGTCTCAAAATATAATTGAGCATTAATGACAAAATTAAAGAATAGATGCAAGAAAGGAGATTTGATTGGTTTGGTAATTTGTGTTAAAATATTGTCACCATGAGAGGAATGCTTCTCACAGTGGGTCGAGCAGCCACTCCTGTAAATATTTTCACTGCAGATAGAAATGTCATCACCATAGGTATCAATGTCAAAACTACAGGTGAGGATATCACCTCGGGTGATAACAGGTCTTCAACCGCTTGTCACATTTCAGAAAATATCCAATTATTACCCCCAGAGCCAGCTAAAGACTTAAAAAGACACGACTCCATGTTGTGAAAACACTGCCCAGTAAAAAATGGGCATCTAGAAATGGACCGATTCACTGCATTTAAGTCATCTTTAAGCAGAGGTGGATGAGGAATAGCTTCCTAAGCTGGGATCAGAGTGGAGGATTTAAAGAAACTCAACATATCTCATATTTTCAGGCCGTCGGCTGCAGATTTAACTCATAATACCTTGTCTTACGCTCCACAAGAAGCTTGCACCTACCAGTGAGATAAGGACAGGAAATGACAGATTACAAGAGTCACTCGGATTTGTAAATGGGATTTGGAAAATTGGACCACCTCGAATGTTGCAAACATGAGCTTTCTCTCTGAGTGCCGTCACAAAGTTAAGACAAGCACGGTGCTAACATTTCCAACAGATATGAACAATTTGGAGGAAATGGAGAGGAAAACTTATAAAGCAGACACAATCAACGTTCATGACCACAAGGTGAACAGTTTAAAAAAAAAATTATATTTTATCATTCTCAACTTTATAACTTCTTATCCTTTATAGTCAACCCAAAAATCATATAGTCATCATATATATACATACATATATATATAATTTATGTTTTCAGTGAGCATGTTATCCCCCCTATTAATGAATCAATCAGGACCATAACATAAGTTCAATTGATCAACAGAAACAACCTTTCTGTATTCTGCATGTTTACTTCTTCTGCTCTCTTTCTGCATACAAATGTTTTCTCTTCTTTCACCGAAATAAAATCAGAAATAGCGGACAGTTGTCAGACGCAGTGCAAAACAAACGATTTATTGATCTCAAAAGTATTCATGGATGCATACGGTATTTCAAAGTGCAGTGGAAGTATTTTTTTCTTGTTCATTATAGACTTTGTTTAAAGAAACGGGCAGCAGTAGGTAAAAACAGAGAAGGTCCTGTGGAACATTTCGCTGCCCTTCGCCTTGCTTGTCATTACTGATTACATTCGTTCGCCTCCAGTCTGTGTCCAGGCGCTGTAATTAGGATGAATGTGTTTATCTGTTCCCCGTCCATGTTAATACGGTGGCCGCTCAACAGGTCTGACTTCATTTTTTCTGCTTCCCTTTCCTCCTCTAAAAGAACTGTCACTCAGCATTACCACTACTGGAGTTTCTTTGTTTGCACAAATTTCAATTTTTTTCTCTGTCAGTCAAAAACGGGTTTAAGGAATTTTTCATTTCAGGGATTTGCTTTGATCAGAGCAGTCCAAATGGTTTCTCCGGTATGTCGCTGAGTTGGTTATGAAAGACTAGCAGCCTTGCAGAAAGGTAAATCAAAGTGGACTCAGAATGGATAAAACAGAGGCAAAGTTTATGATCTGTACTGTTAAAAAGTGTTTATTTTGCACTCCAAATATACTCTGAAATGTCTCGTCAGTTTACATTTTCTCCTAGAAATATATTAAAGGTCTGTTTCACCCTCCAGATGAGCTGATGAATTAATTTCATTCTGCCTCAAAACAAAGATGACTGACTGTCAGCTGCAGCTGCCAGGAAACGATGTTCCCATGACAGGCGGACAGTGCAAATACAAAACGTTAATTTTAAGGTAGAGTTGCCATGTGACTGGGTCGTTTCTCTTAGAGGTCAGAGAAACAATTAAGAGACTTTAATGAGGAGGATTGGGGAGTGTGAAATGGGAGGGCTGCTGTAATAATGGAGGACTTTGATGGAGTAAACCTGGTCATGTGGAGCCAGTTAAAAATGCCCTGGTTCCATTCTGTTTTACTAACATCGACAGTTTTATCTTTAAAGCAGATTTGAGACTGTATCTACACTTAGGATTAGGAAAATGGGAATATTCCTTGAATTTTGGTAATTTTTGTTGTTGTTGTGACAACGCTTCTTGACAATAAATCCTACACCGTTGAAAAAAGATTGCTTAATTCCCTTTAAATGCAAAATGCATTTCTGGATTGTGTCCATGAAGTTCTTGCCAAATCATCTCTGCCAAAGCCAAAGAACATTTGGTGGAGGCGTGGTGGGGCATCATCTCCCTTTCTGGAAAATAAGGCTAATCACCACTGGAGGCAATCCTAATCTTCAGAGATATCAAGATGAGATTCTGCAACCAGTGTGAAGAAATTTCTTCACTCTTAGGGACCAAACTGTATTTTTCAAGATGAAAACACTCTCCTCCACTTAGTGTGGTTAACTAAAGTATCTCCAGATTAATTTACTCGCTCAGGTTAAGCATAAGGTATTGATTCAGTAAATCATGACACTTTTAATACAAAGTTGACATTATTCAAAATGTCTTTATGACATCTTGACATTAACCAAGAAATTATGATCTGACATAAATTTGTTCTAAATGTATTACTGATTAAACGTTAGCTTTAATAATATAAAGCTACATAATTTTACAGTTGTCTTAGTGGTTAGCATTAGCTCCTGCTAATGTTTTATGTGTTTTGCGGTTTAGCATTAGCGAAGCTAAGATTCTCGTTACCATATCAGTAGTTAGTGAACTTCCCTTTTTGTTTGCTGTGCCTAACGCTTGCAAAAATAACTACTGTCGATTTCGGTGCAACCATATTATTCTCCATGACAACCACGGCGGCCATTCTGAAAAAAGGAAACACAAGATCAAGAAAATGTAACTGATTTCTGTGGTTCTAAATATAAAGTCAGATAATTTGGCGCCCATCACATTCATCTAGTTCAGTGCAAAAAATAAATTTTCCATGACAACCATGGTTGTTGAGAAATCAAAACATTGTCAATAAATATGATTTCTATATGTAAAATTAGGTATAATTTGACAGTAAAATATTTGTCTGTGATAAATATTGGTAAATTTAGTGCAAAAATAAATTTTCTTTGACGGCGATGGCAGCCATCTTGAATGTTTTGCTGTTTTACAGGAAGATGTAAAAAATCTGTCATTTTGTTGGATGATTGGCCCTGTTTCTCAGCTGCAATTGAATATTTCATTACTTTTAATGTGTTTACTACATAAAAATTGAGGTAAATTGATTCTTTAGATACTGAAATGAACTGACTGTATTTATCACCGTAGTTCAGCAGATCTGGAGATTCTCACAAATTGTGAGTGTTATTTTCCAACACATTAAAATGCTTTGGATAGACAGGCTACCACTTTCTGTATCACAAGAATTACACTTAGCTTTTCATTAGATGTGTTTACCAAGTAGCTGTTGAAGAGCTGGGGAATTTGAGTCAAATCAAATATGGTAACCCCAAAAGTGTCTCAGCTGGAAATGTCAGAGGTTGTTCTCAGAGAAATTATCTCGACTGGATAAGCAGAATGTATCCAATTCCTAGACAATTCATTCTGCTCAGATGCTTTACTCAAATTCAAAAGGTGAGGTGGAGGAGAAACCAGCACGTTACCAGGATTCGTCCCCTCAGGAGTCTGAATATCTGAATTTGGTTTCAAACATAAAATAATCGTTGAGATATTTCAGTCTGGAGCAAAGCTATAAAGCTATCACTTACCAATACTATTCATGTGAAAAAAGGCATCTTTCTGCAAATAATACTGCAAAAATCAAAGCAGAATGCAATCTTAATTACCAGATATAGTCAGATATCCTTTGCTATCAAAATAGATGAAAACAATTGGTGAAGCAAATAAATGAAGAGCATTTTACTCTTGTTTAAATAAGATAAAATCCAGAGCAAACGTTGGTTGGTTTGTTTTCACCAACAGTTTTCTTCTCCATCATCACATTTTGTGTGTCAAACAAGGCAACCCTGTAACATCAAAGAGAACGGAGCAAATACAGAAAAAAAAATAAAATAAACATGAGCTGCAATTTATATGCTAACAGGATGGGAGTATTTCTGAATAGTTTCCATGTGAAGCATGAAAGGGGAGGCAGCTCGGGGCAACAACATTTAATACGGACATATAGTGAAGAAACAAAGGAAATAGACTACAGGAAAGACTTAGGAAGAATTAGCATTGGCTCAGAATGGAGATTGGATTTAAGAAGGTTGAGTTTTCAATCCCAAGCTTCCTTTTTTTCTGATTTACTCATTTCTGTAACGATTCTTTTGCTTCAAGGTGTACCAGGCTCTAACCGAACAGATAGCCCGACAATTCAACCAGTTAACATCAATGCTAGTCTTTTTTTACTTAGTAAAGGGTAGAATGGCAAAAAGAAGATATATTCTGTCACAAGTAATAGATTTTTTTCTAAACAACAATAAATACATAAATGTTATTATTGTGCTATCCTCAAAGACAGGACACAGTTCAGATCCAGAACAAAACTGCAGTTTGTTGCTCTAATATCAATGTCATTAATTTATGAGTAAAAGGAAAACTTCTCTCTCTGCAGGGTTCTGCCACACAGGATTAATAGGGAACACACAAAAAGATTTTAGTTAAATTATCAACGAGTCATATGAAAACATGGAGGAGAGGAACTAATGTTCAGTAAACAATAGGATGCTGTATGTGTTGAGTCAGATAGCCTTTTAAATCACTTTGAGTTTATAAGTTTTGCTGTAAATGTGCTCCATCAACACAACTGACTATAATTTTTAGCATGTGTTTTAGATGAAGTGTTATTAGTTTACTAAATTCAAGCTAGAGCAACCTATATCTAGTTCTGGCAGCTGATTTACACACCGCACCATTTACAAGAAAACGGAGAGAAAAATAATAATATGGGTATGAGGGACAAAGAAAACAACAACTGAACAAACAGAAATAATTGTGAAAATATTCACTTTATTAGTTAGCATGCTAACTCCATATAGGAATCCACTAGACTATTATTTGATCTGAAAATACTGATAACTACCACTGTGCAGCTTTTAAATAATGAAGGAAAATGAGACATTTACTAAAAGTTTCTAGCAAATATTATGAAGAATTCATGTAGCTGCTGTATGCTTGTAATTGTGCAACTGTTTTCTTTTTTTCTGCAAATTGGTGTGTGTAAAAATGTTCAAAAGATTATCACTTCACAACTAAAGATAGAGCAGCTTAGCACCACAAACTGTTGTAACTGTTCAGAGGAATTTCTTTTGCTTGAAAGTTGTAACAAAATTTGATTAAATGGTTTTGGACCTTTGAACATGGAGTAGGTCATACAAATTTGAATTGTTAAAACCATTATATATTATTGTTTTAAAGACATGCAATCAGTGTATTTGTGAGGTAAAACTGTGGTATTTTTTTAGGCTTATGATACAATCATGATCTCAAACCGTCCTGACTGGTCTGTGGTTTGCTGTGTGAAAGTCAGTCAGTCTCTAAGACCGATTGCTAAATAAATCAGAGTGGTCATCTATTCAGTTTTCACAGCAGGACAAGTAACCTCAGTGATAAATCACATTGCTTCCTGCCGAGCAGTGAAGGGAAGGAGTGCTGGCAGCATGGCGAGCTTGGAGCTGTTGAAAAATAGACCAAAAATTAAGCTGAATTACAAGCTGAGGAAGAATGATGAACACATGTAGCAGAGGGGAAATCTGAGTAATGTAAAAGAACATTATCTTTTCCCTTAAACTCTCCCATCTCTTTTCCCCCTGTCACCATCCCCAGCTCATCCTCTCCTCCCTCCAGCCTCCCATCCACCCACACGCTGCCTGTTACCACAGCCTAATGGGTGAAAATAAAGGATGGGAAGTATTTATAGATCCCATTGAGCTTGTGTTTTGCATTACTAAAGAATGGAATTCAATAGCAAGCTATTATCCTCTAAATCCTGCAACCTGCAGTCTGTTTTTTTTTTTTTCTTCCTCTGGGCTTACTGCGTGAAGACGAGAAACGGTTCGAGTCTGTGGACTCATGGAAGAAAAGAACGGAGAGGGAAGATGTGGGATTCCGGGTTGAGGGTTGGGAATGTTCCTGGACAAGGACATGAATCGGTTCGTTCGGCAGACGCGTCCACTTCCATTATTGATGAAACCAAATGGCAGAGGATTTTTAGGAAGGCCTGCTGGTTAGTTGTCTGCCTGTCATGTAACATTAATTGACACTGCTGCTGCTGTAGCTCTGAGAAGCCCTCAGTCCAGAACTCCTATTTCAGTTTACCCCATGATTTATTTACAGCAACACTCAACTGAACAGTCATTAGGTTGCTTCAGGTTGGCTCTGTAGTCTCGGCTCTGACTTGCTTCTGAAAATGGATAGATTCACTGAGGAGCCTGGAAAAGTGAAGAAAAATATTCACCATAGAACTTTCTGAACTAAACCGCAGAGTATCGTCACTGACAGATAAGCAATGAATCAATTAATTGCATGACAAATTAAAACGAGCTCCATCATTTCCATTCTGATTAATATTTTATGAAGGGGGATTTTATGAAGAGAGACTTCATAATACGTTTTATTTATGGTTTTGCTTGTTTGGTGATTTTTATGTATTATTGTGTCGCAAATCTTCCAGTTCCAGTGTCTTTAATTTTGTAGTCTTTACAAAATTAAAGTTTTTTAAATTTGAAACAGTAAATTGACATTATTATGCCATTATCAATATATTGCTTGAAGATGGTTTCAAAACAACAATATCATTTATCGCAATATTTATTGGCACAATTTATCGTTCAGTAAAATTTATCGTGACAAATTTTAATGACAAAATTTATCAAAGCAAACTTTCAATGTTGCTTTGATAAAATTTTAAGTTTTATCAAAAGTCTATTGAAAATTGAAAGTTTTTCATAAAAATATCAAAATGTTTTTGATATTTACAAAAATACTTTCAATAGATCAAAAATGGAAATATGTTTTGTGTAAAATATTTCCTAAAATATTTTTGCGAATATTTACAGAAATATCTATCTTACAAAAAATATTTTTGCAAAATATCTTTGTATTATATCAATTGCACCGCAGGGCAATTATCGGGGTAATTTATCATCTAGCTAAATTTGTTGTGACAAAATTCAATGACAAAATTTATCAAAACAAACTTTCAATTTTGTTTTAATAAAACTTTCAATTAAAATTAAGTTTTTTATTTTTAGTTTTTTTTTATTTTAGCAAAAATGTTAATATTTTTTGTAAAGAAATATTTCCAAAAATATGTTGTAAATGTTTTTACAAAATGTAAATACTTTTTGTAAAAATATTATTGTATGCTCTCAATTACACGCCAGCGCAAAGTAGCCACTTTGTGTATATCTCACTGTAAATATCACCATATTTATATTTTTATTGTACACATTTCTTACACTATCTGCACTGGTTATTTTGGCCTTAATCTCATTATAAATTATTATATTAACAATAAATTCATTCATTCACCTTCCTCCGATATATTCAAAGTTTGTTCCATACACTCAAACTCCAGACAATATAAATACACGATTCCCTGAATGCCATCCCATAATATATTTATATAAATGTACATGAAAGCACTCCAGGAAGCAGCACAGCTTTTATCTGCTGATGTCATGAGGCAGTGATTCAGTCTGCACCCGATTCATAGAAGGTCGAGCAGAAGCTATTCCGAGTGCAGCCTGTTGATTAGAGTCCGTCTGCACAAACATGAGAGCGAAAAGCAAAGCAGCGATGTGATGCTCTCCTTCACGCAGGGCGCCGCTTCTATTACGATGCAGCCGCACAGGATGTGGCTCGTCACCTCCTGGCCTCAGTCACCAATACTGTACGCAGTCTGGGCTAAACAGGGATACATTAATCAGGCTGCGTGGGCTTTGACATGAGTCGGACCAAATAAGAACCTTTTCCCCTTTGTTCTTTTCAGACGCAGTCCATTCACGACGACAGTTTAGTGATTCAGAGAACAGTTTAGAAGAAAAAACCCCCACAATCACTGATGCATCACTTAGAAACCTTCCTTTGTGTGAACTGTGATTTATCTACAAGTTTCAAACTAAATACATTTCTGTATAATTTAACAGTGAAAAATGAAGGCGAGAATGGAAATACTGTTTACCTTGTCTTGTTATGGCTGTTGATTTCTCAGTCATAAGGAGAAGCAAACAAATACACATTTTAAAGCTGTAAAGACTGGGGGAAATCCTTTTAGCACCTTATGCCTGTCTGTGCAGTAGATTCACTCTGCAGACACAAACATGTCCAACACGTCCAGCAGATTTGCACCTGGTCGCAGCTCTTCAGTCACCAATAAAGGAGATATCATTAAGCGAACATAAAGTTGGAATATTAAATGTTTCAGAAGTATTTCAGTACACAGAAAAGACTTGGTTTTTACCATCAGAGGCACCTTCTTGTGTCAGAACAGTGTTTCTAATGCTGCAAAATGTAAAAGAGAGTAGAATGATGCATCCCTTATTTGTTTATTGATATAAAGAAATGAGTGAAGTCAAATTTTCTGAATGTCTGCTGAAGTTGGTATTTTTTAAGCGTTTAGTTTCCATCATACCTGCTGTGCGTACAAGATATAGTCCAACAGGTCTAAATGAACTGTTTCTGAGGACATCAGGTAATTTTTGCCTCTTTAAGCCAATGTTACACATAGTGACTTTAAACAGCAGGATCCTTTAAATGTCTAATGTGGAGATATGGTGCATTGCAACAATTTAACAAATCCCAGTGTCTTCCACCTTGCCAAACTCAGATATGATGCGATTCCCAGACATGTCAAATGCAACATAAAAAAATGCATCAGATTATAAAATATTACACGTAATCTTTAGAAATAAAGAAATAATATTTCCCTAATATTTTGTAGTTATATCAGGAAAACAAAAGAATCACTCTGGTTTCTCTTGGGGGTGGTGGTTGTGTATCCTTTCTGGCACCAAATTATAAAAATGTTTAGTGAGAAATCTTTGTGATGCGAACAGCGCTGGTTTGTCATAACACAAAGCTTCCAGCTCTGCTTTTAGGTCACCTAAATATGCATAAATATGGATGGTTTTCCTTTGAATGTACTCATAAAGTTTTATTTAAATGTGTCTGCACACATCGATGCTGTTTGCTCAATATCAGTATCACAGGAGCAGCTCTTATCCTGTGTTGTTTCAATTTAGGAGGGCATAAAAATGAGGTTTGCCCCTCTGGCTCCTCGAACTTCATTCCAACACACAGGTAATAACGGACTCCTTAAAGCTTCCTAACAAGGCAGGGGAAGACTACAAACGTAACACAATTAGCCACCGCCTAAATTAGTCATGAAATTAAGCAGTAGCTGTTGACAAGAAATCTGACAAGGTGATTTATGGGAGATCAAAAACGCATTTTGAGTTTAGTTTTACTGGGATGATGAATCAAAGCCCTTGTTTACAACCATCAGAGAAACGCAGCAGGCTCTGATAATGACCTGTTGCAACATCAGTGCAAATGGACAGAGAAATGAGAAGACAACTCGTTTTTATGTTCTTACTGCAAACGTTTTGATCAGTTTCCACAATATTTTACCAGATACACTGCATCTTTTTGCACATTGAAGTCTTTCTACTTGATTTAAAATTATTTGATGAGAATTTGTAAGACTAGAAGCGGCTCTATTTCACTTCCCCGTGATGAATAAGTTCCTCATCTTGTATTCAAAGCTAAGCCCAGCTTATTTCAGCTGCTTGTATGTTGGATTTAATGTTTTTGATCTTATCGCCATCTTTAAAGCTGGACAATATGGCTGAATAATGTATCACAATATAAGTGTTTCATATCAGTCAGTATCGATAATTATTGATATTTTTTTTGTTTTAAGTATCTACAGTACTGCCAAACTGGTGACATTTTATCCACAGTTTCCTCTCAACCTGTTGTAATCATTTTTTCTTTCACTCCATACTGCTGTTTCATTTTTTATTTTATTTTTAAGGAGTTACAACAGAATCTTAAACTGCTACTGCGCCTAGTTGTTGCTAGGTAACCAAAGAGCGTGAGTTAGTTGGTGCCACCAATCTTGCTTTGCTGGCTGTTAGATGTTGAGATGTTGAGTTAGAAAACTGCAGTTCTGGATCAGAGTTCAGTGAAATTACTGAATTTTCTATTAGAAGTATTTACTGATATTGATCAGTGGCCTATTGTGATATATATATATATATATATATATATATATATATATATATATATATTCAAGTAGGGCTGAATTCCAGCCCTACTTGGAATTCAGACTGGTCTAATGACAGGAACTTTGTTTTTTTTGGTAAATTAAAGCTTTAACTTTCCACAGACGTTCTGTAGGTTTGGGGTCTGGACATTTCCTAAGCCTCTCCATGACTTGAACCTGATTCTGTTGTTCACTAATTTCCTGTGTATTTTGGTTAATTCTAACACTGAGCGACCCATTCACAACCCAACTGGCTAACGGAGTTTTCTTATCCAATATTTTCTTATACACTTAAGCCCATGATCATTTATACTCCCAGCAGATTTCATTCTAAGGAGATCCAGTCTTCTATATCAGGTGTTTTTGGAAAGTCGGGCCCCGGTCAGATTAATCCCAAACTGCTCCTGGGTAGGTGTGTGCTAATCCCTCACATTTCACATTGCAATCCCTTTCGACCTTGTCTGCTTTATGTTTTCCCTGGACTTTTTAAATTTGTTGATATTCTGTCTCTCCATGCTAAAACTCTTCTATTCTTCCCAAGTCAGCAAACTTAATGCATCAGCAAAGATGATAAACTAAGTAGTAAATCTCCTTTCATTCCTTTGCATGGTTATCCAAGTATAAAATATAAAATATAAAACAGTTTATATGTCTTTAAAATGTCTTTCCAATGGCTTTTGCTGTGATGGATGTCTTTTTCTAGATCAGAGTGAGACATTAGAAAAATGTTCCAAAGAAAACACATAAATTAGATCAAACACAATCCTTAAGTGTCCCGGATTGACCTCGGTGAAGCTGAACCCTAGGGAGACATTCAACCTTTTTGAACGTGAGCGTTTTAACCCAGAATGAGAAAAACATAAAAATGAAAAGTTATTTTACAGAAGGTCACTGGATTATTCCCTGGAAGACTTGAGGCTCCCATTGCTGCCAAAACGTCGCTACAAACATCTCAGAGAAGAAAACATGCAAGTGTAGCTGAAAAATTATTCCAAGGACCTGAATTCTTTTAAGTAAATCAAAATTTCAGTGCTCAGATCAACAAAAAGGTGAGAGGATAATTCACAAACAAAGCTTAGATTTGCCAGTGGGTGGCTTTAATTAGGCAGCATGAGAAGAACGCTGACGATGCAGGATCCACTCGCTCTGTCTGAAACAGAAAGCTAATTGGTTGTGCAAAGTTAGCCCCTCTTCAATAAGCCGATTCATTATTTATTAGCTTCAGTGGAGCAGAGAAAGTTAATTTATTGTTATCATTAGAAGACTGTTTTGTAAGGGTCCGTTTGAGAGGAAGTGAAGAGACGGCAACAGGCGCTGCCAGTCTGAGTTAACGCCACGCTGCAGACAATAATGTCCGTTTTAATGGAAAAAGTTTCGCAAAAACAACAAACGTCATCACAAGCAAACTTTCAACACAAATAGAGCCAAGTGTACAGGAATAATATATATAATCAATTAAATGTGTACAATTAGATTCATATTTCATTGAATATATTCCAATTCAATCCTAATTATAATACAATGTGGTTCAGTTTAGTTCATTATGCAGATGGGCAGATAGAGACTTTAAAGGGGCAGTATTATTTAAAATAATTTTTTTGTGATTTTTATATCCTGTTATAATGGTGTTGCCTTGATTCTTTCATGTATGTTTGAGAAATCCTTTAATCTCCATGGCAACCATTCAGTCATGCAAAACGACTGGGTGGACTTAGCTCCGCCTTCCAAGAATTTAAATTCGGAAGTGAGAAATATTTTAAATCATATTTGATATACAGCTCTGGGGGAAAATTGAGACCATTTAAAATGATCATTTTCTCTGATTTTACTCTTTATGGTTATATTTTTGAGTAAAATGAACATTTCTCTTTTATTCTGTGAACTTTTGACAACATGTCTCCGATATTCCAAGCCAAAATGTTGCATTTATTTGCAGAAAATGAGAAATAGTCAAAACAAGAAAAAAGACGCAGTGCTTTCAGACGTCAAGTAATGCAAAGAAAACAAGTTCATATTCATTTAGAAACATCAGTACTAATGTTTTAACTCGGGAAGAGTTCAGAAATCAATATTTGGTTGAATAAACATCAGGTTTTCAATGTGTTCAATGGAGTGGTAGCTTAATTCTTTCCTGAGCTGTGTAACATTTTTATGACAACTGAAGTAAACATAGTTACTTGACTATGCTATAAAGTATCATTATGTGCCTGGAAAATACATATTGCTGCCCCTTTAATAAAGAAACACATCTAAAATATAGCACCATGGAAACAATACTTATTAATAAATGGCTGTGGTCAACAGGAGGCGTTGTGCAGCAGGAATCAAGGATGTCCTTTTAGAAGTGGTTAAAATTTCTCTTTTCTTTTCAAGATTTTAATGCGTCCAGAAGTTTGGAGACATTCCAGTGGACTGTCTGCAGATAACGATGTGGGAGCTCAGCCAAAATTATGGGTTGAAATTAAAGTGAGTGAAGATTGAGCAAAACTTTGTGAATTACTTTGTGTAATTCCTTCCTACATATAACCTCAAAAGTGAATTGAATTTTCACCTTAAACATAACTATTCTGTTAGAGGAATAAAGACCTTTAATGTGTCAAACATGTTGTCTTCGCCTTCTCTGTGAGGATGAAAGTTTTACCAAGGAGCGAAATGTTGCAACGGTGTGCAATGCATTGTCATCTCTTACTTCCAAGTTCCTTTTATCAATGAGGATGTACGCAAATGGAAGTATGAACTTTGAAGTTTCAAACTAATGCTTTGGTGACATTAGGAAGGCACCGAAGAAACATTAAGCTCTTATTGCACCTCTCCCCGGCGCTTTACGCGCCTGTTCATTGCCTTTGGGCAGCCTAATCAGCTAAATAACTTTGATTTGCAAATGTTTACTCCTCCATGGGAGCAGAGCACCATAACACTGCAGATGTCAAGTGAAGATCCCATTGTTTCTGATTAGAAAAATCATTATTTTCTACCTGTCTGCCTCTCTGCCCCGTGCACCGGCTGATTAGCAAGCCAGAGAAGAATAAGCAATGACGATAACACTAAACTCGATAGCTCTTTTATAGACAGCGGTGCTTTATGATGCTTGCACTAATTGCTGGTGTGATTAGTGAGGTGTCTGTCCCCTCCTTGGTTTCTCAGGCTGTCCTGTGAGCTGAGGGCTAGCAGGACGCCGCCGCAGAGAGACGGGGGCGTGCCGCATATTGTTACGGGAGGAACACACTGGGGCATAATTCACCTCCTGCTTTTTCTGCCCCCGTCAGCGATTTTCTGCACACTGCAATAAAACCAGATTTAGTTAGTCAAAATCAAACATTTTTTCTAATCTCCTGACAATAGTCTATTTCTAACAGTAAAAGAGAGACAGAGAAACCTCAAATGAAAGAAGTGGGTACATTTGTTGACTGTGGAATTAACCAAGCTTTCTTAATAAAAGGTACTAAACTCTCATATGAAATACAGCCTCTTGAACCAATAGATCTATAAAAAGACAAGCTAAAACGTTTGGGATATAAAAGTTTTATGCACAGCACATCTTTGACTTCTTAATATCTGGCTCTTAATGATTTCTGCTGTGGACAAGCAAAGTCAAAGCCGGAAAAGAGATGACCACACAGGATGAAGTCTGAGTGCAGATAAATTTTCTTGCTAGAGAACTTCCAAGAGAGCATTTGCATAGATTTGAGTCGTGTTTGCATATTTATTTGCCTGACCTTTAGCTCAGCTCCCTTAGCTGACTTCCTTTTTATTTTGTATTGCAGAGTTCCCCAACACTAGTTTTCTGGTCTTATGTAACGTCTTTGCAGCAGAGTGCAAACGTTGACATGTCACTGAAGATGCAGTAATCTGTCAAAATTTTAAATTATTTATGGACAGAAAACAGTTTGAAGTTTTTTTTTATTCAGTCAGGAGACGGATGATGCCAAGAAACATTGACATACAGCTTTCACGTTTTAAGGTCAGCTCCAAAAATTAGAAAATTATGAAAACCGTTTCTTATCATTTTGATGGTTATGGCTTAAAGATGAGAAATTCAGTGAAAACCAGGTAGTAAAATCATTTTTTTCTCTCTCCTACTATGCACTTCATGCATTTTCTCTCGCTACTATTCATTTTCATCAGTCATACAGACAGGTGACCATAAAGAACCAATCAGTGGCTATGTTACCTGTCAAGCAAACATGTCAGTAAAACCACAGAAAGAATAATGAACCTGATTGTTTGTCTATTGTTTATTGTTGTTTAATACTTCATTGTATATATTTATCAAATTTCATGGCCATTCAGTTTGCATAGTTAATTTTTTTTAGTGGATGTTGCACAAAATTCAAATATATGTTGCATAACAAACATAAATTCAGTCAGTAATTCTTAAATACTTACATCTTCTGATAACTAATTCATAATAAGACTGATGAAGTTTGCTATTGGTACAATTTACCTAAAATAACATATATTAGTGTCTCAGTAAATTAGTAAATTCCCTCGTATCAACAAAAATAAAGGATATTTTAAACAAATGTCAGGATTCTGATAAGTATGTTCATTTCTACTCACTTGCTCATCTAAAAAATGACTACATTTTGATTTTGTTCATGTAGGCCTTGATATTCCCACGTTCCTCATTTTTCCGAGGAGATGTGAAAGTTTCTCATCCTTAACATGCCAGGGAGTGATGATGGTGTCGTCACTCCCTCAGCTGGATGCTGGTGAACGAGCTGAAATGAAGCAAGCAGGCAGCAACTGCAACACTGACGTGAAGTGAAGATCTTTGCAGCTTAAATAGACCATCCATATTGGGATGCTAGCAATCTGGGCTAGCACACCCAGCTAGAGCTGCTTCACTGAAATTTCCCATTGCCTTATTTAACGCACATTTTAGACCTTCTGGCCATTGTGTCTAATTTCAGGGCAACAAATAGTGAAACTCGTCTTGAATCCAAACCAATAATCGAAGCGTTGGGCACCATTGAGATCAGAGGGTGACTTTAATGTAGAGAATTGTTTCAGATGATACAAAATATGCAGTAGCTCAAATAATCACTCACTACAGGCAAGCAAGATGGAGTAGCTTCTCTGTATGCAGAGCAGGTTCATGCCTGAAGCATTCATGCTGAAGTAGACCACACTAGACAAAACAAAAAGCACAAGAACTGAACACCTGGTAAATTTCTACAAGAATGCTTCAAGGCGTGTGTATGAAAATGACCAACGCCCTCATAGAGCTCTTCAGCAGAGGAAAGCATGAAGTGCTTTACATTCCTGGTTGATTACTGCGTTTACTTTAGATTTAATAAAATACTCTGGACTAACACAGCACGTGACTTGACTCCACATATCGTTGTTAGCTGTGGAAACTTCAGAAAAGACCTTCAACAGCTTTGATTCTGAGTTTTTATGCTTTCCCCCAAACTCTCTGGAATGTTACTTTTCAGATAAATGGCAAGATTTCTTTTCATGTATAATGAATCTCACTTAGACCATAAATTCAATGGTTAATAAAGCCACACAAGTTAGTCACAGGAAATTAGTTTGTTTGCTTAGAAAGTTTTGTTCCTTTGGGAAGTTGTGTGCAACTCTGATCCAGACCAAGAACACGAACTCTGATCTGCCTACAAACCTAATGCTGCGTTCACACCGAAGGCGATTTGAGCGTCAGGAGTGTTTGGTTTCTATTCAAGGTCTATGTGGATGTGCATCGAGAGCGTTGCGCTTCTAGTGCTGCATGATTGAAGCGTATATCTGATGCTGGAGTTATAAAGTCTGAACTTTTGCCGCTCTACGAGGAGTGTCAAAAGTGACGTAGTGGCCTGTAGTTGGTGTCGTGCCAGGAGATGCAGGCACCGATGCAGGATAGCAGTTTGGTTGAGACAAAAACAGTTCTCATAACGACCGTCATCTGCGCCCAGCTGGCTTGTGAAACTGACAGCACCTCTGAATTATCTGGTAAATTCAATCCAACAGCAACGTTCTATTGATTTCAGTAAATAAAACCTAGATAATGGCTAGAAATGGCTTGTGGTCTTTTACCAAAGCCAGAAGAGAAATCCTACAACCGCTAAAATCTGCTGCTGTTTTTGACATAAAAACCTTTTTCTTCAGAGGTTTTCATGTCATTTCTGTCAGTAGTTCTTGGTGCAGCGCCATGTGAACAGGTTCTCCAAAGGTTTTAGATTGTTTGACACAATGCAGTGTGAAAGAGAACTGCAGCAGGTGAAAACGCAGCAAATGCTGCAATTTTGGTCCCTAGTCGAACCAAGTCTACTGGACTATCAGGTGTAGCAATCTAGTCAACAGTCTTAATCTAAGTTTAAGTTTGATTTCTAAGTGTCTTCCTCTTGTTCTGTGGAGAAACTCCAATTTTTCACTCTCTGTGTCCTACATGCCTCCCCATTTGCCTCCTGGCAGGGTTAGCGTTGAGCAGCGATCCTAGTTTTCCTCTCCATCGCTCTGTCTCCTTCTCCCGGCTTCGTGTGTCAGTTGATTCGGCCCGGAGGCGGGCAGCCAGCCATGTCCATCAGCTCCTTCCATCAAGCGCTACGCCGGGTGGCAGGGAGAGGATGACGGGCAGCAGAGACGCAGCAGATGTTTTGCAGGAGCTGATATGTGTTCGCGTCCATGAGGGATGTCATTATGCGGTGGACGGAGGAACGTGTAGCTGATTAGTGCCTTATTAATTCAAGGACACAGGCTCGCAGGAACACACGCTGCCGCCTCTCTGGCATGTGGCGCTGATGGTTTGCCAGTCGCAGACAACATGAGTGTCTTAGACAGATAACCTCTCTTCCTAATTAACTGCCTCTCTGTTCCTCAACTCGGCTCCGTTTGATACTCCATAAAGCTCTGAAATGAAAGCAGCCTTTTGCCGTTTTAAGGGCTGGCTTCCTGTTTGTGCCCAAAGGGGAGAATTTACAGGTACAGAAGGTTTGTGGATTCATCTCCCATGGAGCCTGTGCTGTGTTGTGGTAAGTAAATAAAGCAGCAGCTACCTGAGGGCATGTGAGGGTTGTGGGAATTGAGGGTCTGGGACAGCACAGTGAACCGAGGACAATGGCTAAACTGGTGATGTTAGAATCTCCTGTGCTCCTGTTTTTCTCCTTTTCCCTCCCAATTCCCTTCTGTACAACGAGCCTCAGCACATGATGCTTTCTCCCCATTACACATTGACCTTGTCTTACACTCTTATTTGTTCCTGTTTTCTTTTATTCTTCTTCCACTACTTTTAATCACGTGTTTGTTTGATGCAGTAAACTGTGGCAATGTGTGCATTTGCCGCTGTGTTTGGTGGTAGGAGCCAGAAATAGGCTCAAAGTTATGAGAGCAATAAAGAAAACACTGGCAGCGGTGAGGAGGTTAATGGACCTCAGGATGGTTTTAGTCAAACCAAATACCAGCGGTACGCTGTTCCTGTGAGGGAAAGGGCAGCTTTGATCTGGAAAATGGGAATCTAGAGCTGTTGATTGCAAGAACAAATGCTAAAACTAGTGGTAGGACTTGATTTAATTTTTTATTTGAGTTCATTGCAGGCTCTGTGATTAATTAATAATCTTATTTCAATTAAAAATAAGAAACATGTTCAATTCAAAAGCCATTGTTGTTGCTAAATTATTGATTAACTTTAGGTTATTCAACCATCAGGTTGGTGCATAGTGCTGTTATACCCGTTCAGGTTTCAGGAATCCCTGATAATTCATGGAACGTCTTTGAAAAAATACTTCTTTAGAAAACTAAATGCTGATGTTTAGCACTGAGATGCTATTTTAGGCTAGCTCTTTTTAGCACAACTTCAACACAATAATCTTTTCCAGCGTCCAATCAGATCGTTTTTTGAGGCAAAAATTTAAATTAAATGACTTTTTCAATACACCTTTAAGGTTTTTGACACCCTGTGTTTTGTCATCTAATTTTTATTTTTATGATTTCATTTGAAACTAGCTATCATAATTTTAGCTTTTGCTTTTTTCTGCCATCTTCTCCAGTTAAGAAAACGGGTATCAATCCAACATACTCTAGCAATTACTTTGTGATAATGTCACAAAGCATATACATCTTGCCTTCAAGCAGTTTGTTTCCAAACAATTATTGGCCATTTGTGGCAAGTCTGAATTTTAGCTTCAGTTTTCTGTTCTTGTCTGGCAGGAAATAAACCCGGTTTGGTTTTCTGCTGCTGTAGCCCAGCTACTACAAGGTTCAACCTAGGTTGCAATCACTGATATGCCCCCTACCTTGGTTGTAACATTTGAATTTCTGTTTGCTTTTTATCATCTCAAATGAGTTTGGCAATTCTCTTCTGGCCTCTGATATGAAAAATTAACGGTTTTGCGTGAGAAATGCAGACCAGCGCATCATCACCCACATCGCAAAGTCACTTCAATTCCCTTCCTTTGCTTTTCTGATTGAATAGTTTGAACTTCGGTTAGTCATCTTCACTGAGCCTGTCTGAATGAATGACTCACTAATTTATTAATTTAACAAGCAGAGGCTCAGTTGTGCAGAAAATACACAAATTTCTTTTCTTTTTTAAATGGGTTTCACCATCGTGCTAGCAGGGTCACCCTGGACAGTCTGAGATATATTTGTAATGATCCTCTGCTTTCTTTAACCACATGTTACAATATATATGAACACAGCCCAGTGTAAGGTCAGAAAACCGAATAAAAGTGAAACCAAAAACAAACAATGCGCCACACCTTGACCTGCACAGCATTGTCAGGTTTTTCTCTGATGTCTCTACATACAGGTTTCTTGGCAAAATGCTAAGAAAAATGCAGAAGTGAGAAGAGAGGTTTGGTGGAAGATGTGATTGGTTGTAAAACCACAATCCTCTGACTGAATGGCTGGTTAAATTAAAGGTTTCCACTTCACATCTTCCTTTTACTTGAAGAAATTTTGTTTTTTGATTAGACAACTAAATTAAAATATTTATTCATGCTTGTCTTAGGGCTTTATGCAGTGTCAAGTTAATTACATATTTATATTTTCTGTTGCAATGATGTACAGTGGAGTATTAGGCTCACACTGACAAAAAACAAAATTAAAGTTATGGGAATAAAGTGATAAAATTACAAGAATAAAGTAAAGGTATGACGAGAATAAAGTCGTATGAGAATAATTTGAAACAATACAGGAATAACGTTGTAGTATTACCGTAATTCTCAAAATATTATGACTTTATTCTCGTCATACTATTACGAGAATAAAGTTGCACAAGAATATAGTCAACATATTATGAAGATAAAGTCATGACATGAGAACAAAGTTATATGTTGAAAACAAAGTAATATAAAAATAATATTTAAACTTTATTATTGTATTATTTCGTTTTTATGCTCATAATATGATGTACCATATTTCTTGTAAGGTAAGTATAAGAAATATACTCTATATTCTAATACTCTTAATATTACAATTTTAATTTCAAATGACTGTTTTTGTGGAATATCCATGCAGCACCCTGACCATTTTTTTTTACCTTTTATATGGGAAGGTTAAACATTACAGAAAATAAATTGAATGTTTTTATTGCCAGAATTGTATGACTTTCCTCTCTTACATTTTCTTAGCGTCGCTGTGATACGCCGTCGTACTGATGAAAGAATTGCAATGCAGTTTCCAAATATAAACGGTGCAATTTCAACCAAACTCCCATCTGGAAAAGATTTAAACGGGTCTGATATGAGCAAAGTTTCCTGCCGAGCTCTCGACTCTCCCTGCAGCACGACCAACCTGTCATTTGCATTAAAAATAACAAAGCTCTATGGAGGGAGACGTGCCTTGTGGTGGTTTTTCCTTCTCCTCCCCGTCTGCGAGTTTCCCTCAGTTAACTCTGCCTTTGGCTGGCAGTGGGAGCTGACAAGCTCTGGTGTCAGGTCCAGTTTAGCACTTGAAGGCAGTGCGTGTCACAATCACAGGCCTCTTTCTCTCCCTCTGTCTCTGCAGGCTGCTTCACTCCCAAGGTGAGTCATGCCTCGTCACCACTCCTATAGAGACATAAGCCTTCACATTGTGCTGGTGGACGGCCGGCACCTAATAGCCCTGCCGTGATTTGTCAGGGAAAATACTCATCTGCTGAAGAGAGCAATCACTTAGAGCAAGGTTAAAGTGTTTATGTGTTGGAGGAGAGTGGGCTTCTAAATCCACGCAGCCTCGGCATGTCTCGGTGTTTGTGCAGCCAGGGTTCAAGTAGACCTGAAGTGATATTGGCAGTTTGAAATCGAGGTAAAATTCCTACGGAAATAAAGGGAGAAGTTAAAAACGATGTTTGGAAATGTGGGGGGTTTTTTTTCTTCTTTTTGTCTCTGTGTGGAGTGTCGGTTCAAATGTTGGTTGTTTGATTCGGTCCTAAATGTTCAGATCAGATGTTTATTCATATTGACCCCCATCCATTTTCTTTACACCCTTATCCCACTGGGGTCCGGAGGGGTGCTGGTGCCTCTCTCCAGCTGTCAACGGGCGAGAGGCGGGGTCACCCTGGACAGGTCACCAGTCCATTTTGCCAGTTTATTCATGGCTTCGAGTCAAGCTAATATATCTGAACGTAACACACCTGGCTGGGGCTCATAGACGGCCGTATTTACAAAAGTTGGAAATGGCTAGATTAGAAACCGACCCGTACCGCCACCCTGCTGACGTGTTGATCAAATTACCGTCTTTGCCTGAATTCAAACCACATGATTTATGTCACTGTCATAAACGGGGTTTCCCTTCACACCGGAGCAGAGGGCCGACAGTCGCTATGATTGACTGCTGCTATCCATCGCCACCATAACCTCCCTTATCAAAAGTTATAAAATACAAAGACAAGTTTGGTTTCTATCCTTGTCTGTCTGAGCAGCCGACCATGCAGCACCCTGACCATTTTGAAATCTACTAAATAGAAGCGATATTACGCTACCACGTGTGTTTTTTGACAGCTTTTACAGGAGCACATTGGTTGTTTTGGCGTCTGTCATGGCGGATGATGAGAATGAACCGTTTTCCATGCTGAGTTCTTGATGTATGAGGCTGAAGAAGAGTCAGTGAGCTGATTTTATGAATTCCATTTATTATACCAAAATACAGCTGGTCCATTCTGACATGCTGCCTTTAAGAGCTAACAGTCAAAATGACAACAAGCAACATTTGGTAACTTCTTTTGTTAGCCTCTGTCTAAGCTACGCCCCAAAGAGGGCGTTCCCTAGTGTGTCATTTCTTTGACTAGGCCATTCTAAAACATGAATATGATCAAAACCATCCCATTTAGACTATAAAAACAGCAAATCCTACCCAGTATTTTTAGTCGAGCTTCTAGTGCAAATATTTTAGTACACTTGAAATGAAAGAAAATTGACTTACAAGCAACTTTTCAGCAAGAGCTTGATTTAAGTCAAGAATTATTAAATATTGATAATGTACAGATTATTTCACTTATTAGATGGGGAATATATCTTGAAAAGTTACTTGTACATCAGTTTTGTGTTATTTCTAGTGTACTAAGACATTTGCACCAGAAACTAGCAGAAATACTGGGTGAGATTTGGTTGTGTTTGCAGCTGTGTGTTTATGGTAGCCACAACACACTAATGCTGTCTCTAACAGATTTTCTACAAGGGTTGTCCTGTACCTTTCTCCATTTATCCTCCATAAAACTCCAACCAATTTTCTTTCCCTAGCTAAAGAAAACCAGCCTCAGCATGATGCTGCCACCACCATCTTTCACAGTGGGTGTAGTCTGTTCAGTGTCACATACAGTCTCCGACCTTTCTGGTTTAGTTGGATGGTTGTGTTTTGGTGTAAATGCACAACACAGTTTTTAGCTTTTAGTTAAGAAGCTAAAAGGAAAGCAGTGCAATATTCTACTTTTATTTCATAAATGTGCTCTACTGTCTGCAGGTGTTGCAGTGTTTTAAGTTCCAAAACCAAAAATTTCTGTAAAGGCCGTGGGTAGGTGGTTTGGTTTTTGCACACGCTTCCAACGTGATTGTTTGGGGATAAAAAAACAAACTTTAATCTTACTTTAATATTGAACCCTATGGATTAGGAATGGGATGTCACTAAAGCTCATATGTGGTTAAAGGCAGGTGAGCAAATACTTTTGGTATAGAACTTAATATTTACAAGAAGTCAACATAAATGGACACAACAGTTATGCAAAGTGTCAATGAAATGTATTAAAATCTTTGCTGCAAAGCACAATAAAGACACGTTTAGGAATTATTGCACATTTCTGATCAAGCCGGTGACAAAGTGTTTGCTTGTCCTGTCTCTAGAAGGAGTTCCTGACAGCGACGACTGAAAAGGACATCTTTGACCATCTGGGCCTGGAGTACATCGAGCCTTGGCAGAGGAATGCATAGGCCTCCGCTTCTCCCTAGATGGATGGTACCCTGTGCGCACATCAATGATCACCCCATCTGCTTGCTGCTCTCAGGCCTCTCCCGTGATTTACTTTCAAACGGCTTCTGATTCCCGTGTCTCCTTTGTGTTGTTGTTGCTGTTGTCGCCTGAATTACACGCTGATGCATGATTCATAATTCATAATTCGCCCTTGCTCGCTATTGTCTGACAGAGAATAAAAATTCTCCCATACCATTCACGGCCTGCTTGTGTCTAAGTGTTGTAATCATGGGCAGGACAAAGAGGCAAATCAGCCGCCATAGGAAATCGCCTGCAGTGCCTGAGAAGAGGCAGGAGAGAGGGAGCAGTAACAGGGTTGACCAGTCAGAGAAGAAAAGGGTGAGGGAGAAAACAGGAAACGAGGAGAGAGGCGAGGGGGAGGGGAGCTTTTTTGTCAAGCAAAATGTTGTAATCACCCTCCTCCTGGCAGGAAAGTGCTCAGTGTGAAGCTGAGCCAGGTCTCCGGGGGAATGGAGAGGCGGGTAATGAGCATCAGATAGAGGAGTGCTTCGCGTCGCATTTAGCTTCCATTTAAGCTTTCGTCCACTGGAGATCATTTAGCTGACATTCCCCGATCCGAAGACCCGTAGTCTCAGCTCATTGTTCCACAATGAATCCTTTTCCCCGGATAGTCGGCTGAATTGGAGGTAATCAGCTGCACTGGGAAATCAGGAAGAATTCAGATGGAAGTTAGATGAGTCCACTGAACACATGCATGGATCCTGGCACAGCGGATTCATTATCCCACTGCTTTCACTGATCCTGCTACATGCATCGTGATTGTATTTATGAATTTTGTCCTTCTTTATCAGGATTCACTGATGAATAAAGTTGATCCATCCTAACCAGACACGTCAGCAATGACACCGCTGGAAAAACACAACATTTTACAGAGTTTCACTATAAAAACACCAAAATCTTACCAAGTATTTTTGGTCTAGTTTCTAGTGCAGGAATCTTAGTTTTGTCTTATTTCAAGTTTAGTATCTTACAACTAACTTTTTACTAAGACACAGGAGTTTGTTGTAAGTAAATAATTCCTTAATATTGCTGATTAAGTACTTCTTCCATTAGTAGCTTATTTAACTTATAACAAGACATTTTCCCATGTCTGCCAGTAGAACTTTTCATCAATATTAAGGAATTATTTACTTAAAACAAGCATCGATATCTTGCTGCAAAGTTACTTTAGTAAGTTAGTTTTGTCTTATTTCAAGTGTTCTAAGATATTTGCACTAGAAACTAGACCAAAAATGCTTGATAACATTTTGTGTTGTTGCATAACACAACGTATCTTGAAATAAGACAGAACTCATTTAAAAGTACATTTTCAGCGAGCAAATGGCTTTGATTTAATGTTTAATATGGAAAAAAAGTTCTAGTTTCAAAGGGAGATTTTTTCACTCATAAAACATTTTCTACATGTTATACGTAAAATATTCCCCCTAGAAAAACGAGTATATTTTTAATCAGTATTAAGGAATATGGTTGAAAAATAGCAGTATTCAGCTTTTATGCACCACGAATCTGGAATAAACGTCCAGAAAACCTCAGAACTGCTGAAACACTGAGTTTCTTTAAATCAAGTCTAAAAACCAAACTGTTAGTTACTTTTGGGTCATAATAAATGAAACATTAACCAGCATTTTTGATGTGTGTCGTTGGTTTTAGTCCTTGGCAAAATGTAACGTCTGTTATTTGTTTTCACAACTGTTGACTGCATGATGCATTTATGATGAAAGCAAAACAATTTTCTTGTTGACTTAAATTGCATTTTCAAGTCAGCAGGCGGACTTGAATTTTCAAGTTAAACCACCTTCAAATGTTTCAGTGTGTACAAATTAGATTAGCTTTGTCTTACTTCAGGTTTGCTAAATATTTGGTAGGATTTTGTGTTTTTTCAGTGGAGATGCAGCCTTCTGTTTCCATCTCAACCCATTTTACCATGACGCCTGGCCCCCAGTTTATCCCATGGTGCCTCAACAAGAGCAGAGACAGATGAGAGCAAAGCATTCTTGTGAATAACCCTATTTAAAGATCTTTAACTAGAACAGTCCTCCACTTTGAGGACTTGACCCAGGCCTCAAACTCTCCACCTCTTCCTTCTTGCTCCCTCTTGGTCTCTTACTTTCTCTCTCCTGCTGTGTAACTCAGCTCTTTCAGCTTCACAAGCACAAACAAACTTTATAGCTTCCACGCTGCAAGATTAACCAGGTGGTGTGAGCTCCAGCACCCTGATGTTCTGGGTTTTTATATTTTTTTAATGTTTGGACTTTATAACGAAGGAAAATACTGCTTTTGCTTCGCCGAAACCTCCCCAGAGTGAAATGAAACCAAGCTGACCTCAATACATTTGCATCAGTCCTGCTCTCTTTTCCCTAATTGTTTTTCAAGTGCAGATGGGATCTCTCTTCAAGTTCACATTAAACATTCATTAAAATAAAATCTTATTATTTTGGGTTCAGAAACTAACACAATTCCTGAAAATTAAAGAATTAAATGCAATATAGAAACTGTCAAAGCAATTCACTTGTGTAATATTACATGTTTTTCAGTTTTGCCCTAAACTATTATATACAACAGGAGATAGCTCTGAATTACATTTGATCTTTTTTACATATTGTCAAGTTAAAGCCACAAATTTAATGTATTTAAAAGTGATTTATGTGACAGAAAAACACAAAGTAGTGTGCAATCATAGAGTGGAAGGAAAGGCTTTTAAAATTTGCCTATGTGTAATTTTATTCTAGTATAAATCTTGCTGTTGTTCGAAGCTCTCAGAGGTTTATTAGAGAAGATTAGAGGACAAACAGCCTCATGAAGACCAAGGAACACAGCAGACGGGTCAGGGAGGAAGTTGTGGAGGTTTATAAAACAATATCAGAACCTTTTTGACATCTCGCAGAACTTTCTTAAGTCCACCATTAAGCGTGGTACACCTGCAAAGCACTTCAGGACAGAGCTATACAGTTAATCTAGCAGAGAGGACAAGCAGACAATTGTTACTCTGAAGGAGCTGCTTAGGGTCAGGGTTAGTCACAAATCTGGCCTTCATGGAAAAGTGGCAACAAAAAAAGCACTTGCTGATAGAAGAAAGTCTAATTTCTTATGGACTCTGTGTGGTTGAGCCAAACGTTTGAAATCGGTTCTCATGTTCACAAGATACGTGATGAAAATTGTGTCGTTTTTGTTCTTATCCTCATCTTGCCAGAACTTGCCTGGTGAACTTTTTGCTCGTTTCTCCATGTGAAATTATTGAGTGATTGGTGTGAATTTTGTGGGTGTTTGTTGGGTGGACAGGAAAGCCCCAATTGCTCAACTTCCAGATGTTAGCATCTTAGCTAACTGCTCACTGCTGTGTTGTTAGTCTTAGCAAATGCTACGATTGTATTTTTCTGACATGAAAATATGAAATGAGATTTTCCAGCTCCTCAATCATTGTTTTTCCTTGTGAACTTGTGTAAGGGTCCTTCCTCTCCATCATGATTGATGTGTTTACTGTAGGCTACAGTTGTAAACAACACACACGGCCAAACACCCTGACGTTACTGCAGCAGGAGGAGTTTCCTTTTCGGTGTTTAGGAGTCACAGCAAACACGCACTGGAAGTTGCTCTGGTCAGATGAAACCAAAATATCTTTGGAGCCTCAATGCAAAATGCTCTCTTTAAACGCATGACGCCAACAATGAAAGACAATGAGAGGATTGCATTCAAGCTTCTAAACACGCAGGAAAAATTTATTCCAAAGGCCGTCTGATAAAATTGTTTGGAGCATCGTCACCCTGGATTTAGTTCAGTCTGGATGTAATCAGATGACCAGCATGAATGTTAGCTCCAGGTCTTATAAGTCAAGCACCACCACAACACAGGTACAAAACTTAGAGCTAAAGGGTCCTTTAGAAAACCCTGTGGCACTTTGAATCAGCCACAACACAACAGAGATACACTGTAGCAAAAAATGCTTTCTGAAGGTACACTACAGGAATCCTCTAATGGCTTCTTTATTGCACCTTGGTGCAAGCTACATTTATTGCACCAAGGAGCAATAAATGAGCCATTAGTGGAGACTGGCACTGTGCAGACGTCTTTTGTATTTTTGCTGCAATTGGATCTGAGGTGAGCAATTTAATCTCAAGTTTAGGTTTTGGACTGGTAGCAGAAATACTGCAAATTAACCTCAAGTGCCAAAAGTAATAAGAGTTTCTCTAATCAACATACTGAACCACAATTGATCAGAGTCACGCCCCTGAGTGCTTTGATTCGGTTTGTGCACAATAAATACTTGAAGAAGTCTGTTGTTTTGCAGCAGGGTGAAACCCTGTGTCACCTATTATTTCCAGATCTGACTCTGTCGCATGTTTCCATTGGACTGTCATGCAAAGTTTAAGTGGACTTTTAAAAGTTTGCAATAAAACATAAAAAGTAGAAGAAACCTACTGGTTTGGAGCGAATCAACCCGAGTTTATCAGGTTTCATGGATAAAATAAACAAAATAAAATATAAAATGCAGAGTCCTCTCCTCCGTTTTGGGATTAGGCATTTCCCCACATTTCGTGCCTCTGGTAAGGTACCAGTTTATGGGAAAGTTCATTGTGTCAGAACTTATTCTACAGATGTGTTTCCATCTTCCTCTTTTGGAAAAGCCAAAAACCACCTCAAGCGAGCGTAAAAACGTTTTTTTTTGCTGCCAAATCGAAGAAGATATTTCGAATTTTGACTTTTTTGTTAACTGTTTTTAATGAAACAATTCAAAAGGTGCATAAAAAATGTTGATGGAAACACAACTTATAATCTGTAGTGATAATTTCAGCTGCCTCCTCTAACAACTGACCTTTTTTTTACATGCTCGATGTTTGAGGTCTGACTGGAATGAAAGATGTGTGGGGAAATGAATAAAAAATGCTTGCAGAAATTTGCATAGGGTGCTTGATTTGCTGACGCCATGTTTTTTTTCTCCATTCAATCAGTTTTTATTTCTACCTATGCAATCATTTTCCTCCCCCAGAACTCTTTCGTAGACATTAGCTGCTTAAAGCCCTCAATCATTTCTGTCAGGCAACCAATTCTTTAACTTGCACAGATCCATCACAACACAGGAGTTTCACATGGACGTCGTTCAGCCTCACTCTCTGACCTTTTAATAAACACGAGCTCTGTGATATAGACATGGACGGATTACTAAATGGGCCCCCTGGATGTTGGGACCAATGGGGCGATGAGAAGTTTAGTAGGAAACATCAACAATGATTTCAGCAGAAACGACGACACTCAGGTCATTAATTAAAAAAGAAACAGGAAAAAAACCTGCAAACTAAAAGAAAGGTGATGCTCTCAAAATATGGCAGTGAATTGCATTTTCAAGGCAGCAGGTGGACTTTCATTTTCAAGTTAAAACACCTTCAAATGTTTTACAGTGTACCTAACCTGGATTTTAACTAACACTTCTTTAAGTTTCATCAGAAATCCAGTACTAGTGTAAATGACAGATTGTTTTTTTTTCTAACTTACTGACTTTAAACAAACTAGTATTCTTGCAGAAATGTTACTTGTGAGTTAGTTTTGTCTTATTTTAAGAGTAATGAGACGTTTGCACTAGAAACTAGACAAAAACAAAAAACAAAACACTTGGTAAGATTGTGTGTCTGCGACAGACTGGCGACCTGTCCAGGGTGACCCCGCCTCTCGCCCGGAACGTAGCTGGAGAGGCACCAGCACCGCCCGACCCCGCTGGGGACAGGGGTGTTAGAGAATGGATGGATGGATGGATGGATGGATGGATGGATGGATGGATGGATGGATGGATGGATGGATGGATGGATGGATGGATGGATGGATGGATGGATGGATGGATGGATGGATGGATGGATGGATGGATGGATGGATTGATTGATTGTGTGTTTTGGCAGTGTATGACCAAATACATTTTAAGGTAGTGTGGGTGTAAAGTCATTATAATATTTAACCAAACTAATTTTGCTGAATTTGCTAGATGGAATGGAGAGACAGATGCAGAGAGAAAGAAAACATCAGGAGATGATTGAAAATGTCTAACCAGCACATTAATGTGCAGGTTGTAACTTCTTTAATTAACTGAAGTCATGGATTTAGTTTCTCAGGGCCAGCTGGCAGAGTTAGTTCGAAAACTGAACCAGAAATGTCACTCTCACCCAGTGTGAGGAAAAAGTAAGAGCAACACGTTTTACAGATACGGAACCACAGGGTAGAAACGTTTTATTTATAATGTTTGTTTTTTGCTCCGTTTAGAACCGAATCAGATGAGTAGATAACACAGCTGTGTCTTGATGCGTCTTCTGATGAAAGAAAAACCTCTAAAGCAAAGTGTGATGTTTTACAATAAGACATTCTCATTCATGGTTGGGTCAAAGCTGCACAGTGGGTCAGTTCTGAACTTTGTTACTCTGCAGCCGTAACATCTCTGGTTCAAACCCAGGATGTTGCTGTATGAGAGAATGTGTGTGTGTGTGTGTGTGTGGGTGTGGATGGTTCTTCCTAAGACACATAAACATGAAAATACTACGCTCTTTTAAACTGATTTTTGAAGGGAACACATCCACAAATTCCTCTAAATATTTTCTCTTCCACCATAACTTTATGAGCACTTTAAGCCCCGTAGAACTACGACTGCAAGAAAATTTATAAAATATGTTATAAAGCTGCTTGAACAACTAAAATGTTGATTTTTGATCAAAAGCCAGTGAAAAAAATCTGAGTTTTCAGAGCAGATATAAAATACACAGTGATTCAGGAATCAAATTGAACTGACTTTGCCACTCATGACTGATCTGAACTAAAGTAACTAAAATATAACTAAATATGTAACTGTAACCAGTTGCATGATACATTTCTTAAATTTTCCCCAGATATTCAAAACTGCGTTACATAATATTTCGTTCATACATTAGTTAGTTACTAGTAGTAGTGGAAGATATTGCCAACAATAATGATATCATGATATAAATACTTCAATAACAGTATCACAGAGGATATTTCACATTTTCTGCTTTATTAAAATTAGATTTGGTCAAACTACTCTTACTTGAGTAAAATTCATGGATTATGTTTCTTCACTGAATGAAATGAATTTACCAGACACAGACACACACCTGCAGTTTTTATTCATGTTTTATAAGTTTTTATATTGAAAGAAACTGATTTGGAAAAATTTTGTTTTTCTTGATTTTACTTTTTACTTTTATTTGTTAAAATATAAACATTTCCACCTAACTTCATATTTTGGTCCATATGATTATGTATTTTTTAAAATATTAAATGATTGATAATTTGATCTTTCACTCAGTACTTAAGTAGAACTTTTACAAAATACTTTCTTACTCTTACTTGAGTAATTTCTTGGATGGCTACCTTTTACTTTTTACTCGAGTAAAAATTTGTTGAAGTAGTTCTACTCTTACTTTAGAACATTTTTTGTGGATACTTGGTTATAATTTATTCTGTCTCTGTCCCACATTAGTAGTTTTGTCTGTTTATATTTGTCGCCATGATTTGGATTATCATCCCGGTAACTGAGTAATGTCAGCTGTGCAACATTTTCTCTCCTCTTAGACATCAAATCTTCCAAAACACATAAAAAATGTCTCATAATTCAGACACATTGCAATGCAAAATGATGGAAGGTCGTTCTACAACTCCATCAGTTTGTCACTGTATATATATATCAGGAAGTTGACTTAGAGTGCTGATGATGTGAAGATGGGTTGCGTTTATAAGAAGCGGTCAAAGATTAATAGGAGGCTCTCAGAGGAGGAGAAATGCATCAGTAGCAGAGCTTCCCCAGAGATGGGAGTGCCACCTTTCTCTCAAAGTTACATTATATAAAGGTCATTAATAGTGTGGAAATGCAATGCATCTATAAATTAAATTACTCGATTCTATGTTGCGTGAAGACACCATTTGAGTCAACAGCATATTTCTTCTTTTGTGAGAAATGTGCAGGCTGAAAGGAAGAAGGCCAACACATGCAGGGACCAAACATAGACGCTGTCTGAGCTGCGTTCCTTCAGCTAACTTTTCATTTTGTTGTATCAGAAGACAGTGATTTATTGGCTGTGCTGCAGAGGCCTTAAAGCAAGTGTTGGGGCCAGTCAAAGCCAGTTGGGAAAGGTGACAGAATAAGGACGCCCGCTGTTTCTGCCTCTCAAGGCGTGTCAAAGAAGTGAAGCCGGCGCAAAACACAAAAGAACAAAACGGGGAAGAGAAGAAGACGTTTTGAAGATCATTTAAAAATATGATTTTTCTTTGTCGTTTTTTAAAGAAACGGAAAATAGGCTCACTGAAAACTTTTAATTATCAGAGATATCTGCAACAGACCTTAGAGATAATTGCCTTGCAAAGAAAAACTCCCATTGGTGTCACAGTGACTTTCAAACTGCCGAATGAGGAGTTACACACAGAGAGCGAAAGAAACAAACTTTAATTTGAGGTCAACTGCTCCTTTCATGATGAATGACCTACCTCACAGCTTTCAGGAGGGTAGGCGGTTTTCGGAGGGAGAGTGTCCACCTCCACACGTGGCACAGGTACGGGAGGAAGACACAAAGGAGGAAGAGGAGGAGATGTCCCATCTGCTGCCGCTTCCCATCCCATACCTTCTGCTTTCGTCAAAAACAAACAGGAACTGACCTGATCTGTTTGCCTTGAATAAAATTATGTTTGCATTTAGGCTCTTTTAAAAACCTTGTAACATTTTCCCACAGTACAAGTTAATTTGTCTGCCAAAAGAAGTAGTACTTTTTCATCAACATTAAGGATTTATTTACTTAAAACAAGCACCTATGTCTTGCTGAAAAGTTACTTGTAAGTTGGTTTTGTGTAATAAGATATTTGCACTAGAAACCAGACCAAAATTACTTGGTAAGATTTTGTGTTTTTGCAGTTTATGTCTGGAAATTTGGAAATAAAAGCATTTCTGATGCCTTTTTTTGGTCCAACAAATGACTAAGTATACAATTTATTTTAAAACATATCACTATCTAACCAGTGACTTACATCACTTGGTACCTTATTCCTTTATCAATTTCACTAAAACATACAATTTTCCTGATGTCACTGAAGGCATCATCATCAGGGAATAAGATAAACCAAAATATTAGACTATATTTATTCATTTAAAGTCCTGATGAAAATGTTTAACACTTTAAATGTTTATGAAGCTAATATATGAAGGATTTTAATCTAACTGGTATATAACTGGAGTATTGACTGCTTACTGGGCTTTTATGGGACTTTGCATTTGTATCTGGTGACCGTATAAAGACACAACACTGAGCCTAATAAATGCACCGTTATTATAAACTGTACAAAATGCAGCTGAGGTAAACGCTGCCAAGTAAAGGTAATATTATTTACGTCTTTTATTTTATTAGGGTGTGACAATAAAATCAGCTCAAAGAACAAAACAGTACAGGATGGAGGATTTATGAGACCAGATTATTGCGATACGTTTGAGAAAACTCAGAAATCACATAAACACAAATTGGATTTTGTAATCTATATTGAAAATTTCCATCTATGTTTAACTAGTTTCTGACCTGCAGGTTTAATTTAATATAAAATGTCATTGAAAAGTCTCTGTGTTTGTTGGATGATCCTTAAAATACAGAAAACTGGAATAAGTATTCAGATCAGGCTTGTTATTTAGACTAAAAGTACTTTTAAAAAATTATCTTTAAGCAGGTATAGAGCACACTTTTTATTAAGCAGAAGTCTCTATATTAAAAATGTTTTTATTCATCTGATATAACATTCTAAATTGAAAACTGTAAGGTTTTTACTAGCTTTAAGTGGAAAATCATCACAATTAGCAGAAAGAAAGGCTTGAGAGTCTGTGTGTAAATAATCTATACATTTTTCACTTTGTGAATTGAGTCACTAATTTAAATAAACTTTTCATTAATATTCTGATTTATTTAGATTTAATGCTACATACCAACTGCATTTCAGACTAATTAAAATACTCTGATAGCCATTTAGTTAAGAGATGCTAAGTTTAGCAGCTAACAGTTACACAGTCACAGTACGCTCACTGTCCTCACATTCTGATATGTTTTCTTTCTTTGCTTATTAATTTCCACAATAAGCAGGACTTCAAATTAAATTGTTTCCAGCTTGCCCTACCAGTGCTCTTCCTCAGATGAATGAATCTTCAAACCAGCCGGGCACTTCAAGAAATACTTGTTTTCTTATTTCAGAATGAAAATCTCAAACATGGAACTGGAGTATCAAGCTTGTTGCTGTCGTCTCCATAACAATCATTTACAATTCCTTCCTCAGACTGACACTGCTGATCGCAAAGGGACGGCACTTTGTGAGACTGAAGTGCTATCCAGTCAAAGTGACACAAGTCTCAAAGTAATGAAACATTACAATATTGGAGTGAGATCTTTTTACAGTTCTTCTAGCATTGTTGCTGCTGCAAATCATATGTAAGAGAGTATTTAGATCGAAGGGCAGCAAAGTATATGATTTAAAATGCTGTAAAAGTGATAAATGTTTAAATTGAAACTACTTTGAATCCTAGTTTTGAACCATAATAAATGAAACACTAACCAACATTTGGATGCGTAATGATGTAAATGTAGTGTTCCAGTTGTCCATTTTTGTGTTTTTATGACATAAAGCATTTAGAACTGCCCTGTTGTTGAAATGTGCTATACAAATAAAATTGATTTACTGATTAAATTTCTGTCTATTACTCCAATAGAAAGCATGTTTTCTAAGTTATTTGCATTTTATTGTGAGTTTGTCCATAAAAAGTGACAAAAGGTAAAATGTGTCATGAGTTTAGCGATGTGGAGGAGGAATTTCTGTTTTACTGTAGTAAAACAAATTTTCAGAAAAGCTCAATACATGGAAATGAGTAGTTTTCAAGGATCTCTAAGAGGCCATCTGTAAGGATATATCTCTGCACACACCCGGTTTGGAGAAGCCTCTTACTCTCCAAACAAATGCATCTGGAGATGGCTTCAGTGAGGCATTGTTACTGCAGAAGTAAATCCACTTATGTCCCAGAGATGCACAGAGATGCAATATATTCTGCTGCTGTAAAAAGTGTTTTAAGCCTTATGGCCTGAAACTCGCCCTACACAGGATTCTCCGGTGAATGCAACAAAGAGCAGAAGGTAATCTGTAGATCGAGGGATAGTATCCAGCTTCCTTATCCAGAAGTTTCACAACACAATGTAGATAAGAGAAACCATACACTGTCTGTTGATGTTCTATTTAATTTGAAAAAGAGATGAGAATTACACCAGAGTTAAGCGATTTCCAGTTGCAAGTCCCAAAAGAGTGGGAATTAGCTATAAAAGTGATAACAGCATGTTTTACTTTTGCACAATACATATTGTACAGCATTATGTCCAACACTAGTTCAATGAGTGTTAGAACGAGGTAGAAGAAAAAGTGCAAATAAATAGCTAATATGAGCAAATTGTTGTATTTTCACATTCCCACACTGGGCTTTATGAAACAGTAACGATAACACACACACTGTAAAACATTTGAAGGTGGTTTAACTTGAAAATGAAAGTCCACCGGCTGCCTTGAAAATGCAGTTTAAGTCAACAAGAAAATTGTTTTGGTTTTAACAAGAAATAAGTTATCTAAACATTGTTTTGTTTTTTAAGTTCATTAATCTTGAATTGAGTTTTGACTTAATGCTGCAATTTAAACCAAATAAAAAGTGTCCTCACCCAGTTAAAGAGCCACATTTCTCTATTATTTCACTCACAATATCAAGTTAAAATAATTATTTTACTTCTGAATAATTTAAATTCTTGTTTCAGACGGCATGAACAGAATTTCTGATCTGATCATGAATTTTATTAAACATCACAGTGAATTCTGCTCAAAAGCATTTAGTGAGAACAGGACATAAAAATGAACATTCGCCTTAATAACACCAGAGTCAGATCAATGTAACGCACTTCCATCTCAGGATACAAAAACATGCCGCTAAGCATTCTGGGAAATAGTTCCCACTCATGCCTTTTTTGTTCTTTCAGTTTTTTAAGTGCTAACCTAAAAACTCTTGGAGGTTTGACATAATTAGTGAACAATTAACACAACTTACTACTGTAAGTTTATCTGCCACAAACTCACATTCAGGTTCAAAGTCTAAAACTCGCAGAATTTATTTGACTTAGAGTGGAGAGGATAGAAACTACAACTGAATGTGGCTCAAATGTTTTACAGTGAACTTGTGCGTTACATAGTTTTCTCTACTTTGTGAAACATCCCTGACTGCTTCTCTCAGGTCAGAAAGCCTTTTTTTCATGAGCACTCATTGTGTCAATCCCGTTGATTGCTGCCTGTTAAATGGATGTAAAAGAGGAAACTGATGTTATAACTCTGAGAATCCCAAGGCATCTTTAAAAGTCAGTCTGGCTCAAAATGAGCCCCTGTCCTAATTTATTTGACTTAATTTATCAACACACTGGCGTTGCATCCACATGGGAAACGGCAGCAGTTGCGTTAGTCTCTGCCCACATGCTGTTACACTTTGCTTTTAATAGTAATCGTTCTTGAGAACTGACAAGACACTTCTTCCTGCTCCATTTCATTACACCCATTCAGCGCTGATCACAATGTAAAGTGTTATTTAGTCTGTCAACTTCAACGCAGCCGATGTTAAGCTGCAATCAAACAAGAAGGCCAACATGGACCAGACACAGCAGTCTCAAATCTCCCACTCATATTTTACTTGTCTTTTTTTTCTTTCATCTCATTTTCTGTATTCTTCTCTCTGTCTCCTCTAATCCTTTTTGCAAACACAGATTAGCCGAGCAGCAAGAGCTGATAATATTTTGCTTGATGCAGTAATGGCATCCTCAAATCTTTGGCTTTTCAAGGGGACAGAGCAAACATTTTCTAATGAGAGAGATTTTTTTTTTTTTTTTTACCAGCCCTCTTTGACAGTTATGGTAACAGTAAATATGGATTAGTGTTTCTGAATATATGTGTGTTTATTTTTATCTTTGAATTCACAAAACTGATCCAACATTAAAAGCAGAAACATGGAGATCAATAGGCTCAAAAACTGGAGTCTTAAAAGTGAAATCAAGAAAACACACAAAAGTCACGTGGACGCCTCTCACTCCTTCAGACTAACAGGAAACATCAATTGGTGCTGGTAATTGTTAAATCATGTTTTCAGTCGTTATAAGTAAGCCAGGGTTTGTTTTCTAGGATCAAACTTAGTTAAACACAATGTGGATATAGAGATAATGAGCTCTTCAAAAAATCTTTAGACTTAAAAATGTTTTGTGCATCAAATCAATAACAGAAATGAGTAGTTATTGTTCCAGGCGACCAGTAAGGTCTCCTTCACTTTGTCTTGAGTGCCGCTCTGTCTCTCCTGATGCTTCATGGATAACAATGGATTGTTATAAATCTAGAAATGCTGTGCTCTTAATACTCACTAAACATGTTTCTCTGCTCCTTCCCCATCGTAATGCCAGCACCAAAGACAGCACAGAAAAACAAGGATCTCTACCTTACACCATAGATGCACTTTTTTTTGCCGTGGTTGTTCACATTTCTATTAGAGAATTTCTCTGCCATAATTTGAGAGCACACATTTTCAGTCTGAAAGCAGGATTTTATGCCTTTTGTTCTTTAAAAACTTTAGGTCGTGGTTTATTGCTACATCCAATGGGCGGTGCAAGTTGCTACAATCGATAGTAGCCACTCAGGCACACCCACTAGAAGGAAACAAACGCACCCTGTGTAACACTTTCATTCTATTGGCTGAGAGGTTGCCAGGTGACAGCTTTCTTGTTCAAAGCTGGCAGAAAATGATTCACAAGTGAGGAGAGAGGTTTGGAAGCAGAGCTTTGATCCGAGTATAGAGACAAGTTTTGAGCGTGAGGAGAAAGGTTTGAGAAAGCACAGAGAATATTTGAAAGACACCAGAAGAATTATGAGAAGAAAGACATGAAGTCCTGCTTTCAGGCTGAAAATGTGTGCTCTCGAATTACGGCAGAAATATTCCCCCATACATTTCCAAATATATGCAATTTGTATGTAATCTGCTGTGTGAAAAGCAAACAACTTAAAAGTGTTCTGCATGTGCAGTAGAGGACAGAATAACGCCACTCATAGCGAGCGTGCTCAGTGTTTGCAGAAGTAAAATTGTTTTCTGATTTTTAAAGTTGTTATCCTCTTCCCTCCCTGGTTTTCTTTTTGGAATAATTCAGTGTCATTGTCATCAGCAAACGATTGAGTATTTTTGGAATTTGGACTGCTTTATTTAGTGCCAAATTATGAGGACGTTTCTCCATTACATTGTTACTCTATCTTGTCACTTATCATTGATAGTGTTTTTTATGTGTGCTTTTGTACGGCAATAAATTCCTTTACAATAAACCATCATTCAGACTCATATTTCTTTTTTTGCAGCAGGTTTTTTTACATCCCATAACTGTCAGATTTTGCTCAGCTGTAAAATTTTGTGTCCTGAACGCACACCTCTCAAACTAGTCAAATTGAAACTTATGCTTTGCTGTTTTTGTAATTTTTCTTTCCTGATTTCTACAGATTATCAGAGCTGAAATAAAATAAAGACCCTGTCAAGTATGTATAACACAGTGTAACATGTTAACAAATGTATAAATACTTTCTTGAATCCCCCGGTAAAAATAGTCACCAGCAGATTTTCCCACACAAGAACAATTGATCCTTTTCCTTCTTTCAAAGCTGTATATGTGCTTTTCTCGACTTGCATCCGTCATTATAACTGTCATTATAACCCTTTGCACATTACAGGCCCTTGACTGTGCGGCTGCAGGCTACTGGGTGACAGCTGAAGGTAATTCACTTTGCCTCGTTTAGCTTGCTGTTAACAGCTCTTGGGATGATAACGGGAGAGCAAGAACTTTAATCATATTCCTCCGCCTTCAAGAGAGATATTGCTTTTGCTCGGTATATTGAGCGGGTAGGGGGGATGTGTGTGTATTACAGTAAGAAGGCATGGCAGGGTGGATGGTGTGTGTGTGTGTGTTTGCCTTGTAGGTGTCATGAATGGCCGGGGGACATGTATCATTGATCCGTTTCTCCAGGCTTCCTGTACATGGACTGGCATTAAAATGATCCATGGCCCCTTTCCTGGGCTAATACCGCTGATATTAAGATATCAGCCTGCTGCTTTTTGTGGACAGGGGGTGGGTAGGGGCCCAGAACGAAGACACAGTGCAGGACAGGAGATTTCTCAGGTAACAATCTAACAGGGACGTTTCGCTCTCGCTTTTCTCTGCGTTTGGAAAACAAAAGCTTTCAGCAACTCCAGGCTCCCTGCTGCCCCTGTGGTGAATAAACAACCAAGCAGCAGCAAAACAAGTGTAACCTACACCATCTGGCTCTGCACCGGTGTCTGCCGCAGTCACAGAGATAGGCAGGAGTCGTGAAAGGAGGGGGATGGGGCGGATTAGCTGATCAGAATGGCATCTCCTCCTCACCTCGACAGGGATGCCACATGGACGCCAAATTCCTACTAACACAAACATGCAACTCTTGGATTCTTAGCAGGGAAGTCAGTGGGTTAGCGAGAGTTCATTACAAGGTGTATGGGGTACATCTTCTGCCATATGTATAATTACTGTTGGCTACAAATCAAATGACTCTCCGTAAATCTGTCCACAAGCAGGATGTGAGCTGGCAGCCTGCTGCCCACATGCAGTGGAGTTTTCCACATTCGTGGGATTAACCAGGTAGCTCTCCTGCTGTTTTGGCAGAAAATAGAAGCTGGAAATGAAGGATTTGTGTTTATTTTTGGTTTTCTCCCGCTGCCGTGTTCCCTCTATTTCTACTCCATCAAGTTGCACCACAGAAAAGCAGCAAGAGCTCACTGTTCCCACCTGTAATTGTCCCCTAACATCATCTCCCTTAAATATGTTACCCAGATTGTTGCTCATCACTTAAATCCAGATCCATCCCTTCAGCAGAGCATGTTCCACTTGCAGACTTTCACCAGTAGAAAGGTGTGATATTAATCAAATCATGCTTTTGAGGTAACAACCTTGTTATTCTCTCACAGCCAAGTGAAATTAGTATCTGTTTATGTTTCAGGCTCATTGCATATAGGAGAGGAGACATTATGCACAGGTATTGATTATATGTGAAGACAGGAATACATAGTCAATACTTGCAGGTAATGGCTGCATCCTGTAAGTCTGCCCTGAGATTTGTGCTATGTGAGAGTTTATCTATCCTGTTTAAATGGCTAGTATGCTTTGTTTGCTTCATTCATTTACAAGGATGCTGCATGCAGCCAATTGTATATAAATAGAAATAAAAACCTATTTATATAGTGTGAGAATAGGTTGAAAATAGCAGAGACTTACAGTTTTGGTCAAATGTTTACATCCACTCATCAGCAGCATGAATACCATTATTTTAATAATTTAGTTTAACCATTGCTTTTTCTTTTTTGGTTGCTTTACCATGAAAAAGTTTCTATCGTTACTCCGATTGAATATTTGATCACTCTGTTCACTGAAGTTGATTGGTTTCTGGATTTTAAGCATGGTATTAGTTAAACATCTTACAAACTTTCATCCCTTACAGTACACCAGCCATTACCACTTTTTCTTTATTTGGCAATCTAACAGATTGTACTACTGATAGAAAGTGCATGTAAGCACTTTCACAGCTTCTCTGAAGCATTACAACTCTTTACATCTTCATATTCAGCTCAGATTTTTATCATATTGCTTAAATCAGCCAAGCAGGGGGAAAAAAAAGACTTCACATCCTTCCACACTTTGGGTAAAGAGCTGCAGCTGCAACTTCTCCTGGGTGTCTATAACAGGACAGAGCCACACAGCAATCAGCAGGGAGGAGGCAGCGCAGACAGCGCATTTAGCTGAAGTGAACAACTTTACTAGGCTCATCACTGGAAGTGCTATAAAAGCCTCGCTAATGAGAGGCCAGCCCGAGTCCTTTGAACAACAAACTGAAAAGAGTAAATAAAATAGTTTTAACTGCTGCTACCTTTCAATCAAAGCATAAGTAAAGGTATTATTATCTCCACTGGTAGTGTGAAATGCTGATGTGAGGACACAAAGGCTCCGTAGGAAATTCGGTACAGCTGTTTCTTGGAAAAAGATCATGAAACAGAAGAATAACTTTGTAGCAATCACAGCCTGTGGTCTGCTGAGGTTTACTTTCAGTGAATGCTTCCCTGGATGAAATCAAAACACCTTCTGAAGACGCTGGAAAGAAGGTTTTATTATCCACAGTGAAATTATTCTTTCACTGACACGCGTTCAAAGGCAACTCAGCAAGGAAGAAGCCATTAGATGAAAAGCAACATGGCCAGATTACAGTCTGGGAATTCAGACAGGGAAAGACCTTTCATTTGTGGACACATGTCCTGAACTCTGATGAAACTAAAAATAAAGTGTTGGGCCGTTATCACAATTTTTAAAGAAAACCAGGGGAAATTATATTTGTGTTAAATGGAGGATAAAGCTAATTAAGGAATAAATTATCATTCTCTTATGTTTAAGAAAAAAAATAAGTAAATAAAAAAACATAAAAGTTATGTGGAAGCAAAATACAAAAATTGAAATACAAGGCACGGCCTACCTTCAAAGGAAAGAGGAAACTGTAAGAAAACAAAGTTAATGGCAGCAATGATCCCATGTAATTATTTTTATCAATGACAGAGAAACAGCCAAGAAACCCCGATTCAGGCAAACCTTCTACGGAAAGAAAAAACTGTCAAAAATAATACACAATTAGTCCTTAAACTGAGAATAGGAGGGATAAACAAATTTAATGAAGTATGATTAAAAGTAGCCGTTTATTCTGTAATTAAAACCATCTTTAAAACTAAGTGAGAACTCTCAACAGATTCTGATTTAGCTGACTAACACTGAAGCGTGTTGGTGATGTGTAAATGAAGATCTCACTAGTGTTACGGTTTTAAGTACCAAGATCATTAAACATTATTTGTCATTGGAGACTACACAACACATCTCTGTACCAAAATAAGAGCTTATCCGAACATCTCCCCTCTGCATAAGCTTCTGTTATTCAGTTGTGTGTCAACATAAAATATTTATTTTTGAATGTCATTAAATGTCTAGGACACCAGTTACAATATATTTATTTATTCATTCAACTGTGACTTTTTAACAGGTTAAATTTCTGGGTGGCTGGTAATTGTTTTGGACATCTTTTTGTTGTATCTCACGACCGATGGACAGGGTCAAAGGGCAATGGGCAGTGAGGGCAGGTTCATAACATGCCCATTAAATTAAACTGAGGGCAGAAATGCCTCCATAATTAGGAGTAACAATTTTTGCATGTAATGGGTTTTTTTGACAGACTTGTTGAATATTCAGACGTTATTACAACCCCTGGTCCCTTTGAGTTATTCTAGTGAATTCTGTTTTGGAATAATAAAGTCTTTATTCTGGAGTCTGCAGATGTGAAAAGGATAAAAAGAGTTGCAGTAGTGCAGAGACAATCTGTTTATGTGACATGGTTTTAACAAGTTTCACTGCCAAAGGAAATTGCATTTACTGAAACATAACAAATGCAATCCATCATCCTAAAAATCCACTTTTACATCAACAATTTCACATTTATTAAACAAAGATCTAATATAAGAGATGTGTGAAAAACAAATTACATTCTATAACTCAATAGATCATAATAACTTGTATTTTTTTTGACTGTCAGTCTTTTTTATTGTTATGGAGGATTTTTGACTTTATCACATTGCTTCAGCTCATAAAGGTTTGCAGACTTTTTTTTTGCTCTCATCCAAGAAAATTAGTTATTGTAAGCACCTGAACTTTGACTGGGCCATTACAACACACTTATTCTTCCCTTTTGAGGCATCCAGTTTTAGATTTGCTGCTGTGTCCTGGATCATTGTCCTGTTGATGACCCAATTCAGGCCGAGCTCCAGCTGCTGGACAGATGGATTCACATTTGCCTCAGCATGTCGTCATAAAGAGAAGTTAATGGTTGGCTTACTGACTGCAAGGCACACGGTTCCTGTGACTACAACACACAAAAAAGAAGAAAACATTATTTCTTTACAAACGTGCCTTATTGTTGGAGATTTTTCAAAAGTCTTAACCGTCATTCAGGTGCAAATCTAAGTCATTCCATTTGATTCTTTTTATGGATACTTCCACAAAGGTCATTCATGTAAAGTCCTTTTCTAATTGTCCTGTCATAAACTTTAACATTTCACATGCGGTTCGAAGAAAAAAATGATAGATTTTTTTATTTGTCATTTCTCTGAATCTTGGCCGCTGTCTTGTGGTTCCTGCTTTAAAAGTAATCTTTCATTTTTAAAATGATTGATCAAAATTGTTTTGTAATGCCATTGTAACCGCTCTCAGACTGAGTGGGAACAACAGATCTTTGCTGATGTCTTTCTCCTTGGGATTGTATTAGCACACATTTATATGCTCCATACCAGAAAACTGAAAAAGCTCCTGCTTTTATTACAGAAGTCACACTGAGGATAATCATTTATGTAGTGTATGTAATTAAAAAAGTGGTTCTGTTCCTCTTAAATCCTATGCAAGTGTAGCATGGGAAAAAGGAAAACATAATGCATTCCAACAATAATCTCTCATTTATTAATTTTATGTTTACATTTTATTGGTTTATTTAATTTAATTGTCTTTCGTTTTCATTCATCATTATTTTAACAAGGTCTATGTAATAATTTTGAGACAGTTTTGTTTTATTTTTGTGGGCGTACCTTGTGACGTCACTTCCTGCTTCACCGGACCCAGCGTTCGAAGCTGTTATGGAGTAGTGATGGGATTTTCGGCTCCTTTTCAAGATGCGGCTCTAATGGCTCTTCTTACTGTGGAGAGCCGGCTCTTTCGGCTCCCAAACGGCTCCCCATATATATTTTTAACATTATTAATTAATTAATAGCTTAAACCTAATTTTATAATATTTTGTTTCATTATTGACATTGTTAAGCACTTATGATGAGTAAAAATGCCGCATAACAATGCTTTATAAATAAACCTTTTATTATAACCAATTAAATTATCACAAAATAGCACCACTTCCACAAAAATAACTTAAAATAAATTAAACAGTTAAATATAAATACAAACACCCACCACAATACGAAAAAGTATCAAAGCAGCTTCATAACAGAAAAGGTGCCACAATACAAATATCAAATAATATTCAGTGGTATGTGTGATTGGTCAGATGTGTGGAGCACACGCTTGACATGAGGGCAGTGGACCGACCGAGGGAAAAAAACTCTCCACTCTGGCACTGGCAGAAGAGCAAAACGCGCAAGGAGAGGGAGAAGGACGGGAGAGACAGCGAGGCACCGCAGGACAAAAAAAAAAAACGATGTGGGGAAAAACTATCGGCTCTGGCACTTGCAGAGCATAAGCACAACGACAGGGAGGCGGAGAGACAGCGATATACTGTAGAAAAAAACCCGGCTCCCAAATAGGATCCTAAAACGGCTCCCATTGTGGAGCCGGTTCCAATCGTTCACTTCAAAGAGCCGGCTCTTAGAGCCGGATCGTTAGCGACCGACACATCACTATTATGGAGGTCAGATGAGTTTCTTACGGAGCTAAAGTTGATTTACGGTCTAAAAGTTGGTGTGGAGAAGAAAATATTTTACAGTCTTTTAGCTAACATGTTTGTAGGATGTTCGTTTATTTTTTTACAGAAGGTTTGGTGGAGAATGGAATGATTTTGTCCAGTATTTGGCCTTACCGCTGTAGCATGTGTGAACAAGCCGCTGTGTTGCAGTTTTTTTATGTGATTCCTTTGTCACATGCAGGTCAACTGATGCCAGCTGGGTGTTTTTTCGTGCTGCTGAACTGTTTAACTCCACTCTGTGCAGGTATGTTGTTCATTTTTAAAGTATTAGATATTTTATTTTCACAATATACAAATTATGCATTTCATTTGTTAATCAGATATCAGCTGGTGGTGTGTATTTCTTTTATTTTCATGTGTCTGGATTGGCTGTACCCCAAAGAATGGAAATAAGTAAGACTGAATGTTAGCTTCTGTGGCTTCCACCATATTAATGCCTTTTATGGTATATTTGTTGTTTGAGTTATTAAATAAAATAGGTGGCTATAAGCATTTTTAGAGGGGCTGACATATTCCTAGATTGACGCTAGTGGATCCTCTGTACTTAATTTTTCCAAATGATGATTAACAATTTAATTTTTAGTTTCACTGTATGTAAGATTAGTTCAGATAAATCTGAGTTAGTGATTTATAATTCTTGAAGTTCATATAACAGGTGTTAATCTCTCATTACATTAGTCCTGTCGCAATAAGCAATACATCGATTAATCGCATGATAAATTAAAACTACCTCAATCATTTTCACTTGTGTAATTTATCATTTTTCTTTTTCTCTCTGTTTCTACCAAACACTGGATGACAAAAGTCTTCAGTCTGGTGAATTGGTCTCAAACTTTGTTGACAGAGACTTCATGAATAATTTTATTTGTTGTATCTGTTGTTTCATTTATTTTGGATATTTTAATTGTCTTCCAGTTGGAGTGATAAATATTCATTAGAATTTATAGCTTTTTGATCTTGGAGAATAAAATATAGTTTCATTATTATCCCATAACAATTATATCACATGAACGTGGTTTTAAAGCAACAATTTTATTGTTTATTTAAATAACTTCTGGAAAAATTTATCGTCCAGCAAAATTTGTCATTGTGACAGGCCTACATCAAGCTGTACCTGATTCAGTCGCTCTGTCCTGAAGAGATCTTTAACAGATCATACTTGCAACTTGAGACATTGAGGTAATGATATAATTTATGAAGAGGTTTAATAAGTGACACAGATGAATTGTGCCTGTAACTTGAAGGGTGAAAACATGCTAAGATTTATTTTCAACCGTGTAAAAATCAATTTGCATCATTTGAGCTGCTGCAGTTTGATTCCTGTGGGGACTCATGCATCCAGTTAATATTGCTCAAGTGTCGGTGCAAACGAATGACAAATTTCAGTGGCTTCTGAATTAATCAAAGCTCGCTCGTCTCACTGGGTTACTCAAACCCAACTCTGCAATATTACATAAAAAAAATACACAAAGTCCTGGAGGGGGAAAGATTCAGGGGCCTGTTTATATGTTTAAATGTAGAGAGAAAAAGAAAGAATTGATATCGAGGAGATGAAGCAGAGGGGTGAAGGAAAGCGCATTCTTGCACATGGAGTGTTTGGACTGTCCAAGTCATAATACTCTATAAACAGTGTACAGTCAGGAAGTCAAATATTTATCACTAATATCTGCATTCCGCTCGTCTTCATGGAGTTCTGCTGATCAATTTATTTGATTGCCAGGAGAAGAAATGGCCGGAATTTTCAGAAATGTGTTCGGGCTGGGTGGGTTATTAACATCTGTCAACATGTCTGATCAGTGTAAGTTTTTATTACAAACCTCAGATGTGAAGGGAATTCAACTTCAACTTCACATTCTTCTGTAGAGACTCATATTTTGAAGTCAAAGATGATCTGGAGTTACCCTGTTAAATTAACAGTCAAAAAATAAAGATTGCTCAAAAGTATTCATTAACCAGCCATTACAGGCTCCAGCTAACTCAAATTAAAGCAAGTAATAGGATTAATTAGGTTAACTATGCAGATGATGCACCTTAAAATACTATCAGGCACTGACCAGATTCATTGAACAAATCAATGCATTGATGTGCCATAACTTTCTCTTGCCGAATAGAAACAAAACGGAAGTAATTATTTTTGACCTAAAGAGGAATAATCAAGATTCAGCTATTACAGCTAGAAACTACCTATCCAAACTGACAAGAACTGATCTGGAAGGAGCGACTTGAACCTCCAGAGACACATAAATACAGTTACAAAGTTGGCCTTCTATCACCTGAAGAACTGTTTGTTGTTTCATTTTCTAATCTTGTAAAGCACTCTTCATTCCCCTTGTTGCTGAAATGTGCAATGCAAATAAAATTACCTTCCCTTGACTGTAAGTTTCCTACAGCTGAGGAACTGCTAGCTGCTAAATATGGTAAAGTTGATATGTGTCTTAGTGCTAAGACTGTCTATCGGGGGTCAATCCCGCTTGTGTATGTGCTGCTCACGCCCTCCCTTATGCTTTCTGTTATGCTACAGCTAGCTCCCCACAATAGAGTCTGCAATGAATGCTCAGGCTAGTAAACATGGCCACCAATGATGGTGGATAAACCGTGTTTCTTTTAGTTGTTTCTCCACCATTAACAAATTGAGCGTGATTGGCACTGGGAGGAGATGGAGGAGCTTAATGTTTTTTCACCGATTATCTGTCTCAAATTATACTGTCATGACATAGTTTTATAAAAAAGTAACATACTGCAACTTTAAAGTTTTCAGGTAAAGTAATGCTGGCACATCAGTTTGTATAATTGCCTTATTCTGTGTTTGGAGATTAGTGAATATCCAGATACTGTGTGTCTCCACTCTTGTATTTTGCCTGCAGCTTTTCCTATTCTGCCTTTTAGGGCTTCCATACATCAAGCGAGCATCACGAATCAGCACCCATGCCTAGTCCACCTGCTGTGTTCCCTCAAGATGCCAGAGGCTCGGAAAGTTAGTTATATTTGAAAACGGTAAAGGGATGACCTCCATTTGCCGGAAATGTCTCTACAAGGAGAAACCATTTTGTAAAGCAGAACAGAATATTGCAATGTTTGTAAAAAGTTGGGAAGTTTTTCACATTTTAGGTAAGTAAGCCTAAACTTTGTTTTTAGATCCAATGATCCAGATTTACACACTCAGAATAAGCCCAATGATCTTGTCGATGGGGCGTTAAAACCCCCATCGACCCTTCAAGGAGAAGCAAGTATAGCCAATGAATGAATGAACAATCTGAATTGCGCTCAAGCGTCGACTTTGTCTACTTTGTGAGTTATATGAGTAAAGGTATTGGGACGTAGGAAGGAAGAAAAGCTTATCTTTATCACCTAAACATAGTAGTAGCGTATGCACATTTCTGAGTATTTTTGCCAGAATAAGCTGTCATTTGAACTTTATATTCTGATTTTGAGTTCTGCATTGGATAATTCTAGTCATGACATACTTTTGCTCAAACAGAATAGCTTTCAGTGACAGAGAGAATATTTCCAGAGGAATTTTATTATATTGAAAACCTCACAACCAGTTTCACATTTTTGAAAATGAAGATCGAAGAAATTAACACTTGAAGCAGATTTATATATTGAAAACTAATTAAATTCTGCAAACGCACTTACTGAAAATTTGCAATTATGTTTAGGCAACAACAGTTTATTTACAAGTACAAAAGATTATATGACTATGAAGCAAATCTCAACAATAGATTGATTGAAAGAATATTGTCTCTCAGCAGTAACTAAAGTCTACCAGCCCCTCCAGAACTTTCTCACACTATATTTATCTTCGTGCAGCAGAGAGGATTTTGCTGCTGCGACTGTGTATTGTGACATTAATTCAGCAGCAGTATGCTATTTAAGTGGAATAATTACATATTTGCCTGTCAGTTTGATAGGCATTAGGCTGTCCACAGACATTTGTTAGGCTTCCTTTGCGACTCTCAATGACGCTCTAAATTCAGCAACGTTGTGGGAGTAATGGTGTTTTCAGTAAAACTGTTTTCTAAACGAAGAGTGCGTTGTCCACCTGTAAGAACAAATAGCTTCAAACCACTTAAAACTCATCTTTTTTGGTTTCTATTAACCTTGAGGAAATTCCTGTTAAGCCTGTAAGACTCCATCCAGAAAAGCTTTTTCTTTTAGTTTTTAAAGAAAGTGTGTCTGTCGAAAACAGAATCTTAAAGACTAAAATGCATTCACTGGCTCCAGGATCCAGGGAGAGGCATCACTTATCACTGCTTATTCTAATATTTCTTAATATTAGCTTATAGCTTAAAATAAGCTATATTTTAAGCTAAATAAAGCTTAAAAACGACCTATTATGCTTCCTTGAACAGGTTAGGATTGATCTATAGGCTATTAAAAGCCTGTTCATTACATTTTTGTGAACAAAGTCATTCTTAGCTGATGAGATTTCATGCTGCTCAGTTCTGCCTATTTTGAGCTCCTTTCAGAATGAGCTGTTTTTGGTCCTCTTGTCACTTTAAATCAAAATAAGCTGCTGCTGGCCACGCCCCCACAATTCAAAGTTTACACTCGAACGCGAAAATGTCTGCAGACAGATGCGCAATTATGCAACCGTACGTCTTTGAAAAGCAGAAGTAGAACTTCCTGCGCAACCAACAAGAACGCATCAAGTGGTTTCAACATGGTAAATTAATCCAGCAGCCGTTGTACATCACATGCAGCAGTAAAACCAGCAGGCTAGTTGTAATTCTGGTTGGGTTGCTAGGTAACGGGTCAGTGCCTGCTAATTTGTGACGTTACATTCAGAAGATTTTTGAAATGCCTCACTTTCCAGACACCAAAGAACATTAACTTAAGTTAACATTAAGTGTTTGGGCTGTTTTTAGAAGCAGGATGGACTGAAAGGGAAGGACAAAACTGTGCAAAATATGAATTCTACATAATGGGTTCCCTTTTTATGCACTAATTCAGTAGAAACTGACTCAAAACTGCTGCAGATGCTGAAATCCACAGTCCTCCTTAAACATCTTCGTTTAAGGCGGTGCTAGTTCCAACGAGATGTTTTGAACAGCTGAAGGGTTGCCACAGGATGTTAAATATTTCTCCACTCTTGGGGAAATATCTACAAATTTGTGGATTTTCTATGGCTAATTTATTTACCTTCCACAGAAAAGAGGTGATAAGGGGCTGATAGTCGGGTAGCCCTGAACATTGGGGTTTGGTCTTGTGCTAGCTGGGCTTGCAGACAGGGCTGTTGGCCTGGAAAAGCTAATTCCATTATGTGGCTGGAAAAAACAATGGCTCCAGTAATTAATTGAGTTGTATGTTGTTTAATTCACTGTCTCACTGTCACTTTTGTGGACACAGCTTATGATTTTATTAACTGTTCAAAGATATTACAGAGTTTAAATCTGTTCATTGTTTGCAGTACAATATCTGCTAAGCCACACCATCGAATGTCCAATTTGCTCGGGATGGAAAGCTAAAATTACAGCCAGACAAGAGTTGAGACTTTAGGTTAGCTCTGTTGTCTTGGCTGAACCTTAGTGCCAGTTTGTGCAGATGGTATGCTGCCATATACACAGAGCAGTTCCCAGGGAAAATACCAAATGTTTTCCAAAAACTTCTGAGATATAATGTGATATTACACAGACCCACACTCTTATTTTTTCCTTAATCTCACATTCTCTGTCACTGCATATGGTACAAGTTTAAGTTAAGAATTTTGTGGGAAGGATACACATAGGAAGATATCACTTGATTTCCACAACCAATGACAGATGGTATGTTATGATGCAATTATTAAATATTAACATCATATTGCACATAGTGAATAAGGATTCATTTACATTACAGTCGAGCATTTTTTAAGATCTGTGCTGAATCTGTGCTTAAAGAAGTAATTACTTTAATCAGCCAGTGCCTTTGATCCAACTCCATTTCCAAGTCCATCTTGTCCATGCTGCTTATGAGAGAGAGGGCTTCAGATTACTGTAAAATTGACTAATCACACTGAGTCACAAAGTCTACTTTTGCCACAATCTCATTGACCATTTTAATTTTACTGGATGACAACATATTAAAAATAAATATAATTTCAGTCAGTGTAAACACAACTATTCTACTGCTCTCTTAGGTAAATAGGTTTTTGATCATCTTATGGTCACTGGTATCTGCATTTTTATCTGCAATATGAGAGTTGAAGAGAGGGAGTTCTTTTTTCTAAACATTCAGTGAATCATGACTTTTTGTACTAATTCCACCTTGAAACCACTTTGTGTACATATCCAGGTGAGCGAAATTACAAGGAATTGTTCACATCAATCAATATTGGTTTTTCTGGTATCTGTAATCTGATCACTTCAAGTCTTTAAAGCCTGAAGTGCTTTTATTTTAAAGATTTTGGTAGACTCTAGTGGCTTTTCTGAAACTCTAATAATTTAGAGTTTCAGAAAACTCTAAATTAGGGATGTGATGATCACTTCTTCAGGAAGTGATCAACACATCCCTCCTCTATTAACCCTTTAACAATGTTTTTACCAGTGCTGCACTGAGAATTTGCTCGCATAAAGAGCTCAGCAGATATGCAGTTCCACCAGGTATTTGCTAATTGCTTCCAGCTAGTCTGAAGGAGCGTGAAAACTGCAGCTTAGAGGAGGAGCTGCGTCACGAAGGCGGGGCTAGGTCCAAACAGGCGTTTTGCACAGCTGAATGGTTGCCACCGAAGATTAGAAGATTTCTCAGACATTCATGGAGAAATCAAGGCAACACTCCAGGTATGTTTTTGATGAGGGAATAACATTATAACAAAATATAAGTCTAAAAATGCAGATGTTACACAATACTGCCCCTTTAAAACTTACAAATTTCCTTCACTATATCAGTAACCATATGCTGTACCTTGGACCCAGACATGCTGCCACATTGGAACATCATGAATTTTGAGCATGCTGAAAACACGTCAGGTAATTTAAATTTTTTATGTTGAGGTGTGAAAAGTGGTGGAGGTATAGACACATTATGTTGCAGTACTGCTGCAACATAATGTGATCCTATTAACTTCAGACTCAAACTGTGTGCTTTGTAACATCTTTTTTGTGTTTTTCTAAAGTATGTGTGTAGAGGATCAAACTATTTTAGCTGGAATGCTTTGGGAAGCAATTAAGCTCAAAGGCCAGCTTTCCTTTTCATTGATCCAGAGCCCCTTGTGCAAGCAGGCTGCATTGAGTTGTATAGATCTGGGTTTTGTTATTTATAGTTAATTTGCGTCAAAGTCTTCTCCTGCCTGGAGAAAAAAAATATATGCAGGGATATAGGAACTTGATCAGCCATTGTCTATGTGATGGAATCCAGACTAATTAGAACAGATTTTTGTTCAAATTATAATTTACACTTTCAATGATTGCATCTGTCTTGTTTAGTTACTGAACACTATATTTTCAAGCTTATATTCAAAATTAAAGCAAATAAATTGAGCCTAATCGAAACATGTTAAATATTCTACTATTGAACCATTACAGCATATAAAATAGGATGAATTTAAAATGAATTTATGGTTAGAAATGTCATATTTTTAAAACCTTTGATCATTCTGCCCTGCTGCTTGGTAATAACCTCTGCCATTGTGTTTGACTTAGATGACAGAAAATTGAACTTCAACAAAAACATGCCTACTCAGCACTCACTAAAGCTAAAAAGGGAAAAAAGAGAGATTTCTCAAGGGGAATAAATGGGACTATCTCACTGCTCTAGTAGAATAAGGGCCTCATATTGTTAGTGCTGCTGCCACTTGCTAGGACACTCTTGTAAAAGAGATTTTTAATCTCAAGGCGTTTCTTTTTTCATATATTTTGGTTAGATAATGGTTGATGTTGATAATCTTCACTTTCTGCCTAATGTGGTTTGGATTGGGTTCATATAAATGCAGAGCAACTCCAGGATGATTTCACCCTTGCACTCTCCATTTACTGCAGCTTGTGTGGACACCAAACAATGATTTGATGTGTTATATGCTGTACAGAAGAGCTTCAAGTAAATAAATTGTGCAATTGTGAAATATGATGCATATTTTCCACGATAGAATCTATTTGTAACTTATCTTTATGCCATGAACATGTCAGGATCAAACAGGAGTAAAACATATCCAAGAAGGAAGTGTTGGTGAGTATTTATTAACGCCTTTTTGATATAAATGCTTTCCTCTGAGGGTGATTTTGGGGATTTAGAGTCAACTTTTTCCTTGGTACATCATTAAAAAGTGGGGAGAGTTACTGCTGAGGCTCTCAACCTCTTTTAGAGTTTTGCACTTCTAAAAGGAAGAATGATAAACAGGACTGCAATTAAGGATGCAATTTGCTTGCATCCCTCGGCCTGGGTTCTTAGAACCAATCCCTGGTGCCTCACATTTATAAATCTATGTACAAATATTCATCAAAATATTCTCAGTCTGCCACTCTTGTTTGCATTCTGCAGCAGCATGCTCTGGGACCTTGGTTGACCAAGAGCACTCCATGCACTACAAGAGAAACATAATTAAATCTCCAAAATACATGAATTATTCAAAACTGAAAATAAGCCTCAACAGATTGTCATTGTCACTACATGTGTGTATATGTGGCTCTGTGTGTATGCCTATATGGACCTCCTCATGGTCATATTCATGTGTACCTAATGGAGCCTGATTCACAAGGTGGGAGTGGAAACTGCTGTGAACATACATATAGTGTTATTTTAATCCACAGAAACCAAAAATCTTAGCATGATTATCCATCCATTCTCTAACACCCTTGTCCCTTGTGGGGTCGGGAGGTGCTGGTGTCTATCTCTAGCTAACGTTCTGGGCGAGAGGCGGGGTCACCCTGGACAGGTCGCCAGTCTGTCGCAGGGCAACACAGAGACAGACAGGACAAACAACCATGCACACACACACACACACACACCCTCACACCTAGGGAGAATTTAGAGAGACCAATTTACTAGTCATGTTTTTGGACTGTGGGAGGAAGCCGGAGTACCCAGAGAGAACCCACGCATGCACAGGGAGAACATGCAAACTCCATGCAGAAAGACCCCGGGCCGGGAATCGAACCCAGGACCTTCTTGCTGCAAGACAACACCTGCCAACTGCGCCACTGTGCAGTTGGCATAATCACTGTTATGATTATGTTTAAAAATGATCATCAATTACATTGGACATTTTACATGTATGTCTCTAGAAACAAAACTGCCAAATCTATATGCATATCCCATTATTAGGAAACATTTTTAGTGAACATAATCTCCTGCACCAACATAAGTCTCGGTCTAATTTTAAGTGTCAGAAGGTGTTTAGGTAGAACTCAGTAAACTAGACTCAACAAAAAGCAAAACATATATTAAATATATGTATAGCACTCAGAACATGCAGAAATACACCAGGCTGGGATTTAAACACAGGACCTCCTTGCTGTTTTTCAAAACGAAAATGACAGTTACATAAACCCAAAAAACAAAAACTGAAAATGTATCTCACAGACTGTCACAGCTAATAATACAAATGGAAGTTGACCTTTTAAATGACTGTACTAATATTTTCTGTATCATAAATTGGTTTACAAGTGTTTATTATTCTGCTGCAGCAGTTACACAGCGAATGCTTTTATTTTGAAAGGTGATTTTCGCCAGGTGTTGTAAATCTATTGTCGCAAACTACAGCTGCGGCGGGAAGCCAGTGTTCATAGAGAAGGTGTGCTCGACGGTTAAAAAGGGAAAATTACTTAGTTAAGGTGCAAACGGTTCCTTAGCACCTTGTTGATGAAGGAACAAGGTTGTATTTGCGTTTTGTTGCGTAAATGTATATTTATGTGTATTTCACGGAGCATACAAGTTGCTATTAAATGTAGCAGCTACCGTTTTGGCCTGTAGAGGGTGCTCATGTTCTCTGTTAAGTTAGTTATGCTTAGTCAGAAATACAAAGGTTCACAAGTTTCAATGTTATTTGCTATGTAAAGCCACAGACAGTTGGAATATGATGTATTTTATTTTATTTCACGGTACAGGCAATGTCAGCAGAGGTTTGATAAGTATACATGATAAATGCATGGTAATAGCACTCAAAAGTAGTGATTGTCTAGGATAAAAGGTTGTAATAATTTAAGATAAAAAATTAATTCATGGTAAATTAGTAAGTCATTAGCAAATCAATTGTTGCAAACGGTGACACATACCGGTGTGATCACATGCAAGATTGTTCAATAAAAAGACTGAACCATCAGTTTGAGAGACCATCTTTTAAACTAGGACACTATAGACCTCACTATAGTCCAAGAGGCAGTGATTTTCACCCTGACAAGGAGAGCCTCAAAATGTAATCCCTAAAGAAATTAGCTGTTCAAAGTGTGCTGTATCCAAACATATTTCTTGGAAAGTTAAGTGGAAGGACATAAAAATTAAAGGAAGATGAAAGAACAAAATCAACAAGGATAACTGTAGCCTTGTGATGATTGTGAAGCAAAGCCAATTCAAGAGCTTTGTGCAGATACATCCAGATCATAGTCAGGAACTGTAACATTCATTGTGTTAATCTGAACCACAAATATTGTTAGACGTGTCTTAGCTGGGCTAATTAACAAAAGTATTTCTGGTGTTGGTCCACTGTGTTTTATGAAGTTCAAAGTTAGGGCTGCTGCATACCAGGAAATTTTAGAGCACTTCATTCATAAACCCAATGTTGATCTCCTCAAGATGGTACAGCTCAGCAAACCCAGAACTCAGTAAAACATCCAGAAGGGTTAGATTCTAGTGTGCAATTATTAGGATTTTTTTGGCTGTTTTCTTTTTCTCTGACAGATAAAAGTTGTTTTTTTTCCTGACACCAAGAAAAAAGGAGAATTAATCAAAGTGCAATGTTGTGACAACTAGTACTGCTTGATCTACTGATATGTCACTGAAAATGTAAAAATGAAGAATTGTTAAAGATTTTAATACCAGAGATGTTAAGAGAAGATGGCTGTGGGACAATTATACCATTAGAAGAGACACAAAAATCAATCTGCTGCAGCCTCCTTGTAACGCGCTCACCAGACATCACTAAAGCATCTATGTTGGAAAACCTTTAATCAGACAGGCTTTTCAGAGCGTATGTGCTCTTTCTGAGAAAAGTCTAAAATAGAAAGAAAGGAAGAGGATAAGCTATTTATCTTTGGCTCATTATGGCTCCACTTTGCCTGTCTTCATCTGGCAGAAAATTTCTTCTCTTCACCGAATCAGAGGGCCATTCATTTTTAATGGAAGACCTTCAAAAGCAGGAAAAAAGCACTTCTGTATTCCTCTCTCCTGTGTTCTCAGAGCCAGGCCAGGAAGAAATGGAAAATATGAATAGATTAGCTACAGGAAGTTTTATGCTGTACTGTAATAAGAGACACGTTTCTGTGGCGCTATAAGAACCCTGTGATAGAACAGAACAGGCAGAAACAAAATACCAACCATCAAAGGAATATGTGATGTACCACTGAAAAAATGACTGAACTCTGTTCTGTTTGACTACTGAAACTGAAAACTTGAAAAGGTATTTGGATGAAAACAGGTGTGGTTTTAATTCTTACCTTAGAAAGGAATGTTTTCTGACTCAAGCTGGAAAGTACATGTCTTGCTTTACATTCTGATGTTTTGGTTCAAAGGTATTTGGAAACTGTTTCTGCTAACTCCCCTGACTTTGCTTAAACCAGATACTGTCAAAGCTTTGCAGTGATAACACAGAAAGACTTGCAGTCATTATTCACTTGATTCCTAATTAATTAGCTCATGGGCCAATTAATTAGACACACCTCTCGTTAAAATAAATGGTGAATCAGCCAATCAGTTGCCAACAGCTTAATGTATTCATGCTTCTAGAACCCAAACATAAAAATAAGCGTCTTTGTACATAGTTGTTGGTGCAAGAGATGCAAGCATGAGAATTTCAGAAACTGATGAGGTGATGGGACTTAAAACACATTAAATATCCAGTGAGATCCAGTTACATGGACAAAAAAATGAAATAGCTTTTTGATTTCAGAAGTCAAATGAAAATGAGCATACTTTAAGATGATGGGAAGGCAACAGTGGCTTTAAAACTATTTGTTACAACTAGGCAAACTGAAAGCATGCAAACATTACTCTTGACTTTTTAAAAGTCCACAGCTTTGCTTGAATCCTTCATAAACCACTTTATAGCTGCAGGTTTGGGATAGAAGTAATTTAACTGTCTGCAATTTAAATTACATTGACAAAACAGTTCAATGTGCTGAAAAGTGCTACCAGCACCTCTTTTAACTGTGGGCCTCCTGATGTGTTGGTAATACTCAATGTTATACCAAAATTACCTTGTAAATTTTCACCTAAAACTTAAAGCTTGTTTTCATCAGAAGTTTTTGGGAGATTTTAGCTCATTCTTGTTGCTTTGTTTGAAAGAAAAAACTTCTGTTTTGCAACTTCACTCCTTAGTCTACACAGAAAATACAGGCACTTGCTGAAGCATGGAGACCGTAGTTGTTTTCCTCCAAACCTCCAGGTTTCCGTCACCTTGCTTTCTGATTGGCTGCAAGTCAGAACAGGCTGTGATATGGGACCAAGACAATCCAAAATGTTAAATGTCCAAGATTTTAGATAGCCATTTGGGCATCCTTTATTGATTTTTATTGTCAGTATAAAAATGTTGCCATGTGAACTAGGCATTACTTGTAGATGCACATGCTTCCTGTGGACTTGCAGCTGTAAACAATCCAGCCTGTTAATACTTTTGCAAGGTACTGTATATTTGTTATTGACCGTTGGCAGCTTTGCAACTATGCTTCATTACCTTGTCCTCAGACAATTCGTACATTCTCAAGTTTTTGTGTCCAAAAAGAAGTAAACAGTCCAGAATACTGAAATGCATTCTTTTAAGAATGGCTCTCCTTGCCTCAACCCATTGGCAAACTTCATTTTTCACATTGACACCAGCTCATGCCACAGATAGGCTTGTCTGACACAGAGGTAATTGTCTGGCCTCTCATCCAAAGGGAGCAACCATAAAACTCTGCCTAGAGCTCAGAAGTGACAGGCAAGGTGTTGTTAACCCTGACACGCATTCCTGCACTACAGTTTCAACCAACAGACCAAATGCAGGCGTTACGGTTTAAAATGCTAATTTCATTTCTGAAAAGCCAGTGAATATAGTTAATGTAAATCAGTGTGGGTAACTGTGGATTGGTGGGAAGAGTAGTTGTCCCACAAACAATTTCACCTTTATGTTACATGTTGATGTGCCACTCGGCAAGGCACTTAGCCTCAAGTTGACTATAGATCTGTGTTGGTTCATGAGTGTTTAGGGATTTGTGAGTGCTTAGAGTGTTCAAAACACACTAGAAAAGTTCTACATAAATTCAGTTCACTTTCCATATTAAAAGCAAAACCACAATCGTGGTGTTAATAGAACATCTTTGAATATTTCTGTATTACTTTATCCTTCAAGGTTGTGGAGAAATAGAGATTTTCAGTGCAGCTTTTACTTTAAAAAGGTTATGAAACCTAATCTCTGCTAGAAGATAGAAACACCTGATACAATTCAGTCTCAAAAGACTGCAGAAATGAAAACCTACAAAAATAGTACAATACTCTAACTCAGGTTTATGTTCAGAGTTTCTTTAAGATTAAGTTCTTTAAAGATTTGCTATTATTTTTCAAGGATTTTTACAAATATGCAGACCTATTAATTACTTGTTGAAGTGATACCCAATTGTTGTTTATATGCAGTCATGGATAAATAACCCAAGACGAGAAAGATCAAGCAATGAATATGTGCTCATTTTCCTCCTCATCAAACCACTAGTTTCCAACGCTCTCTACTTCAGTGATCAAAAAACATTGTATGTTCTGCAATTTGGAAATGTTAGCTGAAACGAGACCCTGCTGTGCAAAAAGATCCGCCTTCAAAACGGTGAAACAAAACTACAGTCAACATTTGCTTCTCCTAAAATCTAAACCACTTGCAACCTAAACGGCAGCTTATTATGAAAAATCTCTTCGCTTCAGGTTAATTTGCTACCATTAGTGCTGATTGGAGCTGGATCTGATAAATAAAATCCTCCAAACACTGCAAACCAATAAACATCTAGACGTGCTCAAGGCTCACCACCCTTCACTCAGCTTCTTACTAAAGTCTCCCAATCGTCTCTCAAAGCATATTCCTTGTATATAACTAGTGGTGGCTGGTGGTGATATTTGAAGAATGGGCTAATATATGTATGTACAGTATGTGTATATATATATATATATATATATATATATATATATATATATATGTATTTTTTTTTATTCTTTTTTTTCTTTTCTTTTTCTAATTCCAAGGAGAGACCCATCCAATTTGAAAAATAAGGAGAAAACCTGCGACAGACAACCAGAAAAAAAAAAACAGCCATGGAAACATACCAAAGCCCATTTGCATAGAGCCTCTGCAGTTGTCCAAATGAATTCCTCTGCATTAATTCCCCAACACTGGACACAATCACACTGATAAAATGAAACAAGATACAATATGTTTTTAAATGAGACCGACCTTATTTAAAGAGAAACTCACTCCAACGACTTTTCTGGGACGCAAAAACTCTAAATAATCCACCTTGTTTATGCTAATCTCTCCTTCTCAGTCTACGCCAAACCACGCCCACGAGGACAGTCCATCCTGATTGGATGAATCCTGTGGCCGTGGGCTGGCCCTGGGCTGACCAAAATTAGCCCCAATGAGCCACAAACCGAGGGGGCGTGGCTAGACGCCTGTCAATCATTCTGAACCGGGACAGACAGTAACACTGAATGGGGCTGGCAGAAGTTAGCCCTTCGGAAAGACCCCAGGATTTTCTCCAGATGGTTTGACACCAGGTTTGTTGAAAATGTAACAAAATGTGATACATTATTTATAAAATTTATTTATTTTTAGGTAGTTATTTTTAAGTTGTTTATTTTAACAACTTTATTGCAAATGTCAGGGAGGGCTTAGCCCTACTAGCCCACTTATACCAGCCATACCTGTATACAACAGCTTTGAGAGGTAATGCTTTTTATTCAGTTCATTTTGCATTGGTGTCCTACTTGGTTTGCTGCTGTCTAGAATCACTTTGTCAAAGTATTGAGGAGAAAAGCTGAAATAGTCTGTTGAAATGTCTGTTTCATTGCATTCTGCTCCTAGGAAACTATCTCAAATCTTCTGTAACCAATAAGATGAAGAGAAGGGAATTATTACAAAACTGTTTATTTTAGGGGTGCACCGATTGCAGTTTTCTGGCCGACCGTCAATCGGTAAGTTAGGCTTTATAAAAGATGGACTGCTTTATCTTTTATAAAGCCTGACTTACCGATTCCGATTTTGGCCAATGCCATGCTTTTTGTCTGAAATGTTCCTCAATATATCAAGAAATTTGCTAAGTTGGCTACAATGGGGTGACTATTCTGTAAATGTGCAGACGTGACTTGGTTGGCCAGTTTGACAGCCAAACCTTTCTCACAGGAGAAAAGAAAAGCACAGTGGTTGATTTTTAGACCTTTGCTAAGATTAATGACATCGATGGATGAGATCGGTTTCACATGTAAAATTGGCCGATCACCTTCTCCAAAAATTAAGGAAATCAGCAACTATAAGTTGGCTGGCCGATAAATAGATGCAGCCCTAATTTATTTAAACATTTCTGTCTTTCAGGTTTTTTTTGGTTTTTTCAACTTTGAATTAGATTGCTGTGTAGTAATCAGTGATATTACACAGAAGTGGAGCTACTAAATGGCGTTAAGAAGGTTGAGTCCGTTAAGAAAAATATATTTAATGTAAGGGTTTGTAAGTTATACGGCTTTTCAGCTAATGAAAAGACTAATGACCTCCAAGTGGTGTTGGATGCGAACAGTATTTCATCTGTTTGTCAAGGATGAAGTCTAATTGCCTAGTTTTCCAACTGGACAAAAAAATCATCTGATTGGATTTCGTCTCCCTTCTTCATTGCTCAAAATGTCAGTAATTTTCATCATTTAAGGTTTTTCTAGTCAAGGCTGTGACTTCTTTGATGGGGTGAATGGTTTCTAATTGGTCTGATAAGTTGATGCATCCACCCACTGAGCAATAGCTCTGATTTAGATGTAGATGTGTGGATGAAGGTAAGCTGCTTACACTAAATGGAGTCTGTGGGATATTTTAGGTTTTAAGATACATGATAGAAAAGTCCTGGCATTACCGTAAAAACAACTATTAGCTTAATAAAACCCCCATTAATAATCATTTAAATGTCACTGAGCGTTACAAAGACAAAATAATGCGGCTTATGAGACACAGAGAGCACCATATTTAGTTCACACTGGTGTTTCTTTTTATCTTTTCCATGGCAGTATTAAAACAAAATATATTATTGATGGCGTTGTTCATCAGTTGGACTCTATAGAGACCATCAGCCTGAGTCAGAGTCTGAACAGTTTGGAAAACGGGCTGTCATTTATTAGATGCATGATTTGAAAAATCTGTCATGCGGCTCCAGCTTTATGACCTCGTTTCTTTCATCAGTGGCCCTGGATGCATAAATGTGGGCCAGTTGCGATCGCAGAACGGAGTGCATCTTCGAAGAACTAGACCCGCATGAGCAGGCAGCACACAAATTATTCTGACATGGATGCTGAGGCGCATTCACACGTCGGTGTCACACAGAGTTCACCACCCAGCAGCGCTATGCAGGTGGACTCAGGAACCTCCACAGATCGCCCGAGGGCTTATTGGCACCTGCTAATTTGAATTTGACCATGTGCATGTTTGCATGAGCTGCTTTAAATTGTTGTGCTCACAAGCACAGTAACCACATTTTAATTTTTATTTGAGAGTACTTTAGTGGATATGGCATGCAGAGTTGTGTTTGGTTATATGTCATAGACACGTTTTTATGCAGTTGACTCACATTTTAAACTAGTGTACTATCAAACAGAAACAGATTAAATAACTTTTATCGAAGTTTGACATGTTTATCTGCATTTTACTAAACATATCAATCAATCAATCAATCAAATTTTATTTGTATAGCACATTTCAGCAGCAAGGCATTTCATATGCAGTTTGACAACAGGATCGATGACCTATAGATTCCTTACATGTCTTAGTCAATGTATAAGGCTGAAAAGATTTATATATGAATACAGCTAATGTATATTCATGTTGCACAGACACTGCTTCTCATTGTAATAATTCACTTTGTATGATCAGGAAGTGCAGTTTAAAGTGCATATGGAAAGTATTCACAGTGCTTGATTTTTAGTTTTTATTTTTTTCACATTTTGTTACATTTCATCCATATCCCAAGTTGAATTTAATTCCCTTAAAATTCTATACATAAATACCTCATTATAAAATTGTGGAGAAACGTTTTTTGAGATTTTTGTAAATTTATTAAAGAAATAAAAAAACAAAGAAATCACATTTGTGTAAGTATTCACAGAATTTGATTAATACTTTGTTGATCGAACTTTGGCAGCTTTTTCCACCCGCTTCGGATGTTATCATCCCATAGAATGGCGATTATCAGTGGTTATCAGCCCCATTGAATGGCCTCAGTTATCCACAATGTCTCTGTATATGGCAGCATTCATCTGGCCACTCTGCCATCCAGACCTGATTGCTCCAGATCTGGTTGTCCTTCTGGAAAGTTCCCCTCTCTTAAAAACTAAGTTTCAAATCTCTGTCTGGATATTTTTGCTTATTTTATTTGTACGCAGTTCTTTAAATGTCCTGTGAGTAAGTATATTTGCCCATTTATCCATAACAACCAGAACTTTCAATATCTAGCAAGCTATTGTCGCAATTTATCGTCTATTAAAGGCATGCCCCTCAGATTAATTTCACTACCTGCTACGACGGGGGTGAAATTACCATAACAGTCCGATATTGGCTGGAAAGCGCAACGTCTCCCCTTTCAGAAACCGTTCGGATTTTTTAGATGGCGCAAAATGTGGAATTACGGTACTGCAAAGTTGGCTGGATTGTCGCCGACATGTTCTGTCTGAAAGAGTTAAACACCTGGTCAGCTCTAGAAAGAGTCCTGTGGGTTTCTTACTTCTTCCATTGACCAGTGATGGAGGCCGCTGAGCTCACCGGGAATTTTGAAGTAGCAGAATTGTTTCTGTATCCTTCGCCAGATTTGTGCCTCAAGACATTCCTGTCTCAGAGGTCTACAGACAATTTCTTTGATTTCATGCTTGGTGCTTGACCTCTGACCTGCATTGTCAACTGTGGGACCTAATATATACAGGTGTGTGCCTTTCCAAGTCAAGTCTAATTAGCTGAATTTATCACAGCTATTTAAGCTGTAGGAACATCTCAATGCTGAGCTTCAAAGTTTTATACGGGGTGTGAATACTTACATAAATGTCATTCTTTGGGTTTCTTCATTTAAAGAAATCTACATTGTCTTAATTTATGTTTACATTTTTAAAATTACTATATCATTATTAATATTTATTATATTAGGGGCTGGAAATATACCAGCAATGTGTCTCCAGCACATTGTTGGGCTAATTAAGACATATTGCATTTCTTTGGCATGTGATTTGAAATGAGATCACCTACAAACAAAAGAACTGCCAGAACCTCTGTGTCACATTAACACCATCTATCATACATAATATTTTTGTGAGATTTTCTTCGTCTGCATAATTTCTCTTTGATAGCATGTCTTTGTACTTCAGTGTCAGTGTTTAAACAACACCAAGTTTGATTTACATCTCTGTTCTGTTTTTTTTTTATCACCATATTCTCTTTGATGTCTTATGTTTCACTTTGAGCTTCTTATCTTGTGTTTGCATTTAAAGCATTTTTACAACAGCAGGTGTTATAACAAAAGTGACACATTAAAATAAAGATTTGCATGTGAAAATCAATTTATCAACCACAATTTGTTTCAACTCTAAATGTATGAGGCTTCAAGTGGCAATAATTATTTTCTGAGACCGTGTGTGTGTCTTTTAAGTGCTTTGTTTAATAATCAGTTGATAAGCACAGGGACGGTTACTTATTTTTTTTTTTTTCAACATTATTTTCTCTCCAGCTTCATCTCTGGTATCAGAATGAGTCAATCAACAATTTAACAAAGCATTTTTTAATATTTTAAAAGTTGCAAGAGGATCGAAGAGGATGTTAGTGTGACAATTTGCAAGGGGAAACAATTTCAATGAAGGTAACAATATGACTAATGAAGCTCTTTGGATCTTGTTTTACTAATAAATCGCATGGTTGATTTAGTTTGTTCTGCAGCATTTATTATAAAAAAAACAGAGCGGTTGGTTAATAAAAAATAAAAAAATGGGTTGCTGTAGGAATAATCAATATAATCATTTGCAATATGACTTGAAACCAGTTTGCTTGGAAATATAATCTGCATAACAGGTAATCAGTTTTTCAGGAAAGACAATCTGACTGCACAAATTACTACTCTTGTCATCACTGATGTGAGTAGATTTGCTGAAATGATCTGTTCTAATTCAGTTATTATTACTAGAGACTTTATGTTCTGTTTGTTTGGATGCTCTGTGAAATTTTCCATGAATGCCAAATGACTTGATAACAGTGACTGAGCAAAGGCCCCGTCAGGCCCTGCATGTGCTCGGTTGTAGTTACTACATAACAGACGTGAAATATACACCGGGTCATGTTGTTGGGTTACAGCTTTATTTAAATAGTTATATATGGTCTATGTAATAAAACGGAACTACGCCTAATGTTGAATCACAAAAACAAAAGGAGACTATTATCAAAGAGAGATGGGAGGAGAAACTTCTTTTACCATCCGTTCAGGCTTGAAAACAAAGCATAACAAACAAACAAATCTCATCTGTGTGTTTTAAGATGAGATTTGCAAAACACAGCAAATACTTGTTTTAGTTTTATTTATAGATTTCTTTAAAAAGGGGGGTGTTATGGATTTTCCTGGTATATAATGACATTTTATAGCACAATCAAGTGACCGTTACCTTCAGTTTTCAAAAAAAAAAATACTGTATATATCAAACATGGCATTTGACTTCTTGAATCTGGGCCACCGTCTCTTTAAGAAGCTCCTATTCTTTCTGGCACGCTGTCTTCAGCACATCACAGCTGGGGTGACATTATTTTAATTTCCAAAATAGACACCTGGGCCAGCCCTGATACAGACTTACAAATAATTTCTGGCGTTGCACAATATATTATCAATATTGATATTGGCCGATGTTAGTCATTTTAAAGATATCTCTGTGAGTCCAGTAAGTAAAACTGGGCCGATATGAACAGCTGGTGTTTATTTCTACAAAGGGTACCGTGAATGGTTTCCATAGGAGAATGAATGATTCCTCAAGCATACATGAATCAAAGTAACCCTGCAGGCATGTTTAGGATATAAATCTTAAAAAGTTTATTTTGACATTATAAACCTTTCCTTTATTCCACTACCGTCACACATTTGATCAATATGAGGGACACCCTCTAAACCTGGACCCTCTACTGTGGTTGAATTTGCAGAAGAGTGGCATAAAATTCCTCCACAGCAATGCAAGATGTTGAGAAAGTTGTTGCAAGCATTGGATAGTTGCCATCAAGTGCTGCACAGCTCGTTAAATTTTTGTAGAAAACCTAACTGGTTGTGCACCTTAATTTTATATTTTGACGAACGAAGAGAGGAAGAACAGTTATCCTACATGTTTTACTACATTTAGGTAAAATACATGAAACCAGGCATGTTGGTTCTTTGTTCTTACAGCAGAACTGATACTGTAAACAGTTTCAGCTCTTTAATGCGGCTGTTGGATTAAGGAAGTGAGGCTGAAGCAACAACTAGCTGTAAAATTAAGGAGTGGAACAGAAACTCAGCAATAACAATCGTGACGACTCATCTTTTAATTTAGGTGTTTGATTTTCTAGTAAGAAGCAGAATGGTGATTTCACATAGAGTGTGTTGTCTATCGACCTGTTTGCTAATGTTCACTCGGTTGAGCGCAGTATGTTGCACTTCATAATGTTGTTGTTGTTAAGAAACTGAAAGGCTGAAGAGGTAGTTAAATAAAAATAAAACCTTCATGAATAAAACACGAATCCAAACACGACATTAGAAGCAAACAAGAAAAAACATTTGACATAAAAACGGTATGTGACCATAATAAATAACCAGGGGCAGATCTGTTGGGTTTTTTAAACTGGAACTTTATATTTCAGGAACTGAAAGCAAATCCAAATTAGGAAAATAATCACAAAAGCAAAACATAAAAGACAGAAGTCCAAAACATAAACTTAGCAAGACCAAATACAGAATGCATTTATCTTCCGAACAAATTTTGTCCTTTCCCCGCTGTGAACAAGCAGAGTTCAACCTGAATAGACCGCCGGTCTGCTACAGTGTCAACACAAAACCACTGAACATTAAAGGAAAGCCTCTACAGCTGCTGGAAGTACAAAATGATATGAAAAAAGAACAAAAATAAGAACAACTCAAACCAGTAAGAATGATTTACGGTTATTTCTAGAACCAAATTACATAGTTATCAAAGCACTAAGTGACTTTGGAAATTCTTGAATGTCTATCAAATGGCACATCTTTCACTGATACTGTTAGATACAGAAATCCTGTTGCTTTGATGCCACCCATAAGCTACTGATTAGAGAGGAGACAGTCACTTCTTCTATATTGACTCTATTACACATAATAGTCACTCTAATTTTACGTGGTTCTAAGGATAATTGTCCTAACACTCTATGGATTTACAGAGAACAGAACAGCACTTTGGGGGAAAAGAAGCCTCTGCTTTTTACAGCTCTAATCTACTTTGGAACCTAATAACCTGTAAGACAAAATGGTTCCTCTGAAAACTAAAGATGATATTTTCTACTCTGGAAGAAGTACGGTACATTCACCGTCCTTCAAAGAAAGCTGAAGAGTTGATAGGCATTTCTAATAGACTCACCAGCCACTTTATTACATATACTTTGCTACGACTGGGTTTTCTCTGCAGCGACACCTCGGGTTAGGTAGCGTGACTACAGCGAGAGTGATTCATGAAGTACCTGAAAACAATATATTTGCCAAGAGCAATCATTTTATTTCATTGTGTACATACAGCTACTGGGGCCACAATCAGTGGAGTAGTGCTGTAATCATTCCGTGAATGATTCTAGTACCTCGATAATTAAAATTCCTCAAGGAAAATTACCCACCTTGAAGCTTTGTTAAATTATGTTTTATTATTTAATGCAATGTGTTCCAGTCGGCAATTATTTATGTTGCGCAACACTCTCATTTCCAACTATTATTTGTTGACAAATGCTAAGTGTTAGCAGCATAATGCCCAGTTTTCAAGTTCAGTCCAGAGAATACGGGGGTATTTTATTAATTGATGATAATGTTCAGGTTTTTATTGTTTTCAGGGGGACCAATAAGCAACCTTAAATTGACTGGTGCGATGCTTGGAGTACGGCAGCCTTTCTCCTCTGAGAGCTGCTGCCTGGTGGTGTTGAAGAGTGAACGGCGGTGAAGCGCGCGGCGGTTGTATTTATACAGGTGAGTGGATAGACTTGAATACAGCTGTGCTGTAGTTGATGCTAAACGTAAGTGTAGCTTTACGGACTTACCAGAAAATAAATTTACCACTGTCCCGGTTGCAACAAATAGCTGGTAGATGTGTTTCTGTTTGTGACGAAGGAACCAAATCAGTCGTTCACATGGACATAAAAGCTGGGAATTGTGAGAGTTCATCTATTAAATTGACTGAAGATAAATAAACATAAACTGAAGACCGGAGTTTAGACATTTTTTCAGAAGTGTCTGTGAACCTGCCTCTTCATTATTAAATTTAATATAATTTCAGATTTTTGTATAATTTTTGTCCAGGTTAACTTAGAAAAGTGAGCTAATATTGTTACAGGCTAATTTTCTAAACTACAGAAAAATTATTGTTAGGGATGCACAAACATGAAAAATTGGGCCGATGTTGGTATCCGATAGTAACACTGCTGTTGTGGTAGAATTTACCGATATATTTTTTTATCGATTGTTTTATTCAATTAATCATCAGAATAATCGACAGAATACTCGATTACCAAAATAATTGTTTACAGCAGCCCTAATGTCTGCTTAATGCATGATAACACAATGTGGATTCTCTTTCCAGCTTATTGAATGTTTGCTAAACTGAATGAACATTAAATGCAATTGAGAATCTCATTATTACCATCATAATTTTGACATCTGGGCAAAACCCTATTTAATGTGATTTGATCTTTGTGGCATGGTGCATTATCCTACATATGTTTGTGTTAGTGACTGGTTATTTGTACCTCTTGGCTTTCTGTCATCTCAAACTAGTTTGTCCAGTTTTCTTTAACGTCTGACACCAGCAGAGGTTTTTAACTGCTGCTCACTGGATATTTTCTCCCTGTAAACCTGTGAGAGGATTGTGTGTGAGGATCCCAGCAGATCAGCAGTTTCTGAACTTCTAAAAGCAGTCTGTCACGCACAAAAAGTGTACATAATAAAGTTGGCAGCGAATGTCCTTTCATTTTATTTTTTTCTTCCTACAATAATTTGATTTACGGTACAATGAACTGCACAATGTAACAAGTGCAGTTTGCACATACAGAGGACTGGCTGTGATTCCCTGAGGCTCAACAGCCATCAGTGTGTTTGAAATGTGCTGTACAGCATAAAAAAGGCTGAGAAGAGAAACAAAGCACAAAAACTAAATCATACAGCTGAGAAAAAGGCAAAACAATTTTGCTGTGCCTGCAGATAAAAATAACTTCAAAGATCTGTCAACCAAAAAAAAAAAATCTTGCCTCGTTCATTCCTTTATTTTTAGGGGCGAGGGCAAACCTGAAAACTCATGTTTGGTGATTCCTCCACAGTCATGAAATCAGAAGTGATCAAAGTTGGTGTGAACAGCTTCTGGCTTTGCTTTGTGAGCAATCTGCCTTCAGATAGTGAGAAAGCAACGCGCACCTGAGGCAATTTCCAACTGAACCAACTGAACTTGGCCACGTTTTCCCTGGTACTCCAAACCTAACAGGAGCCGGTTTAATTCTGATTTTTCAATTTAGTGAAGAGGAATATAAATGAAAACTACATTTATTTCAGAAAGTCACCTTACAAAATACACAAAGTTATACAGAATGTTTAAATGTCAATTTTGGCTTTTATGATTTACATAAATTCACTTTCAAAATATTTTTGGCTCATCTACTTGTCTCCTATCTTCTTCGCAATACTATAGAGATTCTCTGGTTGGTTTATGTCAGAACTTTCTTTCTTTCTTTTTAAAATTCTTTTATTTTTTCCTCCTTGATGTAATTAAAGACACAATCAGCACTCTTTAATCACAATATAGTCAGCTTGAAATCAGTCCAAAAAAAGAAAATTAGAAGAGGAAAAGCTCAACAAATGTTTCATGTTGTCTCCATCTTTTGTTTTTCTTCTTTTTAACATGTAGATCATCTTCTAGAGAAACATAATCATAGAGAGAGTCTAACCTAACCAGGGGGTTGTAAAAATGTTCATACCTTAGGTACTTTACTCACTTAAGATAAAATTTAATATACATTTTCTGGTATAATTCTCCCACTACTCTCAGTGTTTAATAAAAATGTCCATCTGTAGCAGTCAGTTCATGTTGCACCATCCATTTTTTCATTGTTTTCTTCCCCGATGAAAGAAGAACATTGCACACATATCCAGATAATAGTGATTGTTTGTAGCAGGCTTCTCCATGTGCTTGCACACTATAACAGGGCCATAAAACTTTTGCTCGAAAATAATTTTCCAACAATATTTTGTAACGTCATATTGTAATCAGAAATACTCCAAACTGCTGCTCTGTTTGCTTGTTTTTGCAGTATTGTGTGTATTAAGCTCTTAAATTATTGGCCAAAGAATGGATTAAATCCCCAGAAAGATGAGTGATAAACTTACTTGTACTCCATTTGCAAAAGTAGATTCTTTGCATAATCAGAAATTTATTGAATCCTCTGTGAGCCATCAGTACTGCTTTTTGCGAAGCCTTAAAAGCAAATAAATATGCACACACAGCAGATTTACATAAAAAAATCCTCTTTACATACCATTAAATATTCAGAAGCTCAGCATAAAACAGTTGCAGACTATGTAAACAATATACGCCAACACACTAGCGCCCACGCATGTATCTACAGTCATCTATACTTTCATTTCCATTCCAAGCATTGCATTAAATCGGCAGGTTTTTATTCATGTAATAACACCTTTCATCCTCTTACTTGTTTGGTTTATCTTGATCTACACTCTTACCTATCTGCAAAAGATAACATCACCTTTGCCTGCAATGTATGATCTTTGTATTATACATGTCTAACCTGAAATTGTACTAAAGTAGAACTCAGAGATCCATAATGCTCTAGATCGCCTTTCTTTTTAGGAAATCCTATACATCTCACATGTTTCAGGTGAACTTATTCTTTTGGTTAACTTATTCTTTTCTGTTGTTTGTTATTGATCTGTTAGTTTTGTAAACAGTAGCAGTGAAACAGGCCTAAGAAGATCTCATTTTGTTAACTTTAAAAACTAGGTGTATTTGCTGCATAACTGGGAACTAAACAGAGCAAAAGCAGAATCACTTGCTGAATGAATCCTCTCAGGTTTGCCTTTCACATTAATTTTTTGGGAAATGAGAATACCTTTACGATGAAGCAGTGCTCTTTAAACATATTTTTGCCCTACTGTGTTGATTGATCTACTTTTCAGAATACTAATCGATCAGGAAGGAGACATTTGCTGTAGTCTTGTCAGATTTGCTCACATTTAGCAAACATCACACTCCCTTCAACTCCTCTTTAGCTTAAAATTAGCTTTTGTTCAGGGTTGTGTAAAACAGACTTCTGCAGATGGAATTTTCAATGAAAATTCAGAAAATATCTCGGCTTTGTCACGTCTATAAAGGCAATACATTGGTCTAACGGTGGCTACAGGTTCAGTGATCAAATGCTTTGTTTCAGATTGCTCATGACAATTTAATGATACAACTTCAGTGAACAAATAAATGTGTTCCAAAGCTGCTCCTCAAGAAACAATTATTTTCTGAATCTTCTGTAAGCCAGTTAGCGTAGCATCTCTGACACATAATTGATGATAAAATATGAAACAGAATTTTTCTGAAAATTGAAAGTGCAGACACTATATTATCACTGAGGGATTCACAGGCAGCAGCTGTGGATGTGTGAACAAATGCACAATTATAACTTTTCCACATCACCTGCGACACATTAACTCTGCTGTTCCTTCAGTATATTTCTCTGTGCAGGACACAGAGGGGAAGTAACAGCTTGGAAGAGATTTCTATCAGACAAAAAGTGAGTCATTTAAAGAACACACACACACCACTGTGTTAGTATGAAACATTCAAAACACAAACATTTTCTTTTGCTGCCACAAATGCATGTTTTATTCTATTTCTCATAATTTATTAGCATCATGGTACATATCTGACATACTTGGAAGCATTAAAATGTTAACTTCTTAGTTATACTTTCAACATTAATGTGAAATAATAAAAAAACAGGGGCAAGTCATTTCTGAATTAACCTTTGAGTTTAATTTAACCCAGCATTCTATCTGCTGATGAACTAAAATATGTTAGCATGTAGCATAGTTTTATCTTTCAAATAATACTAGTAGTTTTGATGTCAGTTATTTTTTGTTTGAATAACTGTAATATTATGCAATATTTTTATATATCAGTTAACTCGGATAGAGATTATCCTAGCTTAGCATTGCCGTGTGCTAAACAAGACTTTTACCAAGATTTAAGTTGAAGCAAATTAATTTCTTTCTTTCGAGGGACTTTAAATATTTTCCCTAACAAAACCAAAAGCATGATGGGTGACTAAAGGGAATTTTAATGCTTACATTTTCAAGGGTAAAAAGCATTTGCTACATATCAAGTAAGTGAATATTGTCATATAAACTGAATGCAACAGGTCAGGAAATGTGGTTTTGTTAATTATTTTGTCTAACTCTTCTTCTTGGCAACAAACCCATTTTTCACTTGAATTTATTCCAAAATTGTAAGGAAAATGCATTTCTTGGTTGAAAATCACAGCTGAGTATGTGCGGGCTGAGCTAATGGAAAGCTAGCCAAATGCTCTCTGTCAAAACCAAACATCTTTTGGTGGTATGGGTTAGCATCTCCCTCGTTGGTGAAACAAGCTTTGTTTTCATTTAAGAGGATTTTGATGTAGAGCGATATTGAGATGAGGTTCTTCAACCACCGACAAGCAAACTCTGTCATTTATCCTCTAAGATGTCAAGGCTCAAAACCCAGAGCAAGGTTTATAAGAGACTGCTTTCAGGATGTTGGAGTTGGCCTGTCTGCGGTTCTGAACTCAACCCTACTGAACCCTGCTGGGGTCATCTTGGCCACTACAGTGCGAGACACAACTGGTGTCATGTTTCTTCAAAAGTCAGTCATCCAATCAAATAAACTGAACCAAAAAAGAGTCAATACTAGAAAAGGCAGAGAGGATTTGACACATTTTTCATGGGTACTACCTGAATATTTTGCTGATTATCCCAAAAATGCATTTTCAGTTTACGTTAAATGAGGAAACATTTATGGGTGAACAAACAGGATTTCTAACAGTATAAGACTTACTGCCAAGAACTGTTACCTCACAGAAATAATTGATTAAACACATTTACTTTGCTCATCTGTTGGATCGGACTGCAGATACCTGTCATGGTTTCACCGCTGCTCTTTGCTTGGACCACTTGTTAGATACTGATCAGTGCTGCCTGGGAACACCCCACTCTGCTCTGACCCCGTCATCAAGCCCACACACTCTGGCTCTAACAGACTCACTCAAGTCCTTGGTTTCCCATCCCACTTCTAAGACATCAGTTTTGAGCTCAAAATGTTCAGTTGCCACCAAATATATTACACCCACCAACAGGTGCAGTAATGAAGAGATACTTAGTGTTGCACACTTCATCTGTCACTGGTCATAATGTTTGCCTGATGGGTGTATTCCAATATTGTTTCCGTGAACAAAATGGGCGGACATTTATGATTAACTGATATGAAGATGCTTGATAAATAACATGTCTACTTTTCATCTGTCGGAGTTTAAAGCTCAGCCTTCTGATGCTCATTCATTTGGTTGGTCATAGAGACGTGTTTGTCTGCCTTTTCATTCAGACTTTTGAATCTGAAAAGTTGAGTGGGTGGTGACAGCTCTCCACACTGTTGGTCAGGCAGATAGCATATTTCATTGCAATGTCAGTGTGGGATATTGCAACCTCCTTCCTCTGTCACCATGGTGATTAAGTCACCTCACGCCAGGTGGTGGCTTTTGCTCACAACGTTGTTCTCATACTCACTAATTAGCCCCAAACAATCACAGTAAATTCGCTGCAGTATTGACTTTATGTCTTATAAAGACTTTTCTTGAAAGGTCATGTCCTTCATTATCACAGTTTCGCTATAAATATTACAAAACAACAGCAGATAATAGCACACATTTTGTTATTTACGATATATACAGTATGTACTATCATCTGCCTTCAGGTCTTTGTTTCTAAAGTAAAGTGGTCAGAATAAACTATTAAAGTGAACAGATCTACCTCTGCCTTCCTTATATGTTGCTGTCATTTCACTAATGACCAACATTTCTGATTCATGTTTTTTATATCTTGGTCAAATGAGAAGCTGAGGCTGTACTGCAGATGAAAGGAAGTCCAACCCAGTGCCAGCAAGGCGTACCTAATATAGTGGCTGATGAGTGTAGCTATACATACTGCAGGATAATGACAAAATGCATTACAGGTGTGGAATGGAAACCCACAGGAAATGAACAGAATCAAAACCACTCTGAGTATCTTGCCAGGCAAACTACGGCAGCAGAAAGAACGGGGAATCAAAGAGCCACATAACTTTCTTCAGGGATCAGACTATGACTCCACCTTAACAAAATGAAGTGAGAGGAAGCTTTCTGCAAAAAGTAGCTAAAAATTCCTGAGACATTGAGATAAATGTCTCCAACTTAACACCACTTTTCATTAGTTTTGTGAATATTTAGTTTTTGCTTTTTATCTTGGATTTAGGCAGGACAATTTCATTGTTACTAATAAGAAAAAAAATCAAGATTTGAACTAAGCATAGTTAGACATTTTTGTGTCTTCCCAGGTGCAGATGTAAACTGGCTGGAGTAGCTTGAAAACATTGTTTTTGGTCAGTGCATCTGACTCATTAAATATTTTAGCTTCTGTCTAAAGAGACTGGCCTCTTTCTGGGACTTATGATCTGTTAATGGTTCGTTCTGACATCCACAGTCACAAGTCAACATTTCTTTGCACTAATCTGATAAAATTACATGAAACATCTTTCCAATTTGAGGATTACTTGTTGATAATCCATGTAATATTTCTTGAAGACACCAGCTGCGTTTCCATAACAATATAATTTTGCATATTGGAATTACTAAAATAAATTCACTTAATCAAATCACAGCAATACTTGTGTATTTAAAAAGAAAACTGCACTGGAGACACTTTCTTTGCATCACAAGTCATGTGATCAACAACCGGACGTTACAACTGGTGGGAAAGAGGAAGAAGACAACAGGAAGTAGTGCAGTATGTTTTTTAATGACTTATTACATGAGCATACTAATTCATGTGTGATTTTAATTGCCTTTCTTATTTAACAGAAACATCACAATTGTAGAATCGTGTTTTTTTTCAAAATTAGTGGAATATTGACAAAAATTTGCGCACATGGTAGTCTTCCCAGGAGAAGCCAGTTGGCCAACAAAAGCGACTCCAAAATTTTCACTGTTGACCCTAAACATCATGCTTACAGTCAAACATTATGGTGGTAGTTTCATGGTCTGTGGTTGCTTTACTTAAGAATCCAAAGGATCTGTAAATGGTAGAAATATTAATTCTGCTCTTGAACAGAAAGGTTTCAGGGAGAATGTCCAACTATCAAGTATGTTTAGATAATGCAGCAAGAAAATAATCCAAGACAAACCAGGAGGTTCACATCTGAATGGTCAACAAATGCAGGTTTTTATGTGGGTTTATGAAAGTTTAGATTAAACCCAAAGAGATGAAAAAAACAAGTGTAGAAATCACCAACACAGTTGGATTACCAAGCAAAAATCTTAAGGCCAAAATTCCTCCACAGCAATGTAAAAAACTGACAGCACCTTTTTCTCTGCAGGGTATAGACTTACACACCAAATGATAAATTAAACATGTGTGCATGTATCTACTGGGAATAAGCCAGAGTGTTCAGATTAAATTGGATCTCCACCTATTCACGGTTCAGTATTCACAGATTTTTATGAACAGAACTCAAAATTAACGATGGAAAATTCCCTTCCTTTTTACATTTCATCAAAATTTGTTTCCCTTTTGTCACATCAAACTGGCACCAGACAGACAATGAAATACTCTGAACGAAAAAAAACCCCGTCACCTTTTCTGAAAGTGAAATCTCAGTCAGCGTGCATGTAAAGCAAAGCCCCCGGATAGGAGGAATTTAAAAACAGAAAAACTTCTCGCTATGAAGACACGGAGCTTGCTTTTGCCCCCTGATAGGATGGTGTCAGTACTCGCTGATGCAACTCTCTGGGGAACCATGAAACAACGCTCAGCTTTGTCTGCTCAATAAAAAATTAATCAGTGGGAGTCTTTTCCGGGCCACAATGGGACAAGTGTGAACAGCATTGATGCAACTCTGTGGATGTGCCACAGAAAAAGACTGACAAACGCCGTTCACATTAAAAACAACAGTCTCAAAGAATACACTGACTCAATTTGTGTGGTGAGCATCGCATGTGACCCATCGTCCCTGGGTTAAAACAAAGCTGAAATATGAGTAAAATTAAGACAAAGGTGACACAGTGTGCTTCAAATTACTGATAATTTAAGCTGCATATTTAAACTGTTATTGTTTGAGGGAAGGTGAACAGTAATAAATGAGCCTGAAAGAGTCTACCCTTTGATTCTGCACCTTAAATTCCTTTTTAGCTGCAACCATTGTGAATGAAAGTGTCTTGCTTGCTTTGGGCTTTAGGTTATCACTTCTGCTCCGCTCAGACACCCGATAAATTATCAAATGCATCTGCACACTGCCACAGTACAGCCTGCAAGTTTTCCTATCTCTTACACCCCAGCACTCCTCAAAGTATGCAGAGAAGCCCTTAGGGTTTCAGATTTTCCATTTTTAAACATTTCCCTTTTTTAATCGAGACACAGTGCTCTCTTATATCTAGAAGGACAAAATTTCTATTTTCACTCCTCAAACTGTTACCCTATCATTTTAAAGTCCTCTTTTGTGCTCAATTAGAGATGCAGCTTTCTTCATTTAGTCACATTTTCATGTCATGTCAGTGCTGCTGGCTGAGCTGAGTTATTCAGTGTCCCAGAGTAAATATCTACAGCCAGCTGCCATATTTTGTCATAACACACCATTCCTTTTTAAGCCATCAAATATGATCCCTTTCCGTCTGTCCTTCCACAAACCCACACTGAGCAAAAATAAATATGCCCTTCACTTGCCCTCTCATTGGTTCTCATTTTAGGTATATCAGCCAGAATTATGAGACAGCCTCCTGTAGGTAGCCCAGTCGATGGGGATGTTAGACACACACACTGTACACTTCCATTATGAATGGGGGATGTTGCTCCCAGGCATATCTGACCCTTTCTTTGTCTTCTTTCAGACATTATACCCTACCAGCTTGAAAATCTCTGTTTTTCAGTGTTACACACTTATGCAAATGGTTAAGCTTCTCACTCTTCTCCTGCACAAAGATTACTTTATTTTTTACCTAAAATCACAACCATGGAAGTAAAATGACACATGGCTTTAAGATTATTTTTACTCTAATTCCCTCTAACTAAAATACAGCAAACAAATGCTTTCAGATGTCACTGAACCAGTACATACCTGTATATAATTTAAACTCAGCATAAATACATTTCTTCTGTGAAGGCCTCAGAAGTTTGTTAGGCAAGCATAGAGAACAAACGGCATCATGAAGACCAAAGAACACAGTAGACAAGCAGGGAGAAAGTCCTGAAGAGGATTAAAGCGGTTTTACGTTTCACCAACTGTTTAGACAATATCCCAAACTTTGAACATGTCCCAGAGTACAGTTCAATCCATCTTTTGAAAGAGTATGACTAAAATGCAAACCTACTCACAAAATATGTCCAACAACCTAGACTGACAGCCCGGGCAAGCAGAGTGTTGTGATAAGTGGGAAAACCTGTGAGACCAGGATACAAATAAAAGAACAAACAGCTTTATTGAAACATAAAACACCTTAGCTGAGGCGGAGAGATTGCATTCAGTTAGACTGTCATACAAACTCTGAACTTGACATTGTGAGTTCAGAGGGTTTATACACCCCAAAAAGGAACATATCAGAGGGCGTTAAACACATACCCAAAATTAACACATGTACAAAGATGGAAAGGAATAAAGTCAAGACAGCTTACAGGGTGGATCTATAATTAAGAACAGTTACTTCCTCTTTTCTGTTTGCCTGCTCATAATGTTTTAGTATACATGCACAGGAAAGATGGGGCTGTCAAAGTGTGATAATTATTTATTCTTAGTCTGTTGTCTGGCAGCAAGAAGCTTGAAGACCTAAAAAGGAGCAATAGGGCCTGTGGGTTGGCCTTTTTCTGTGTCCTGTAGAGAGCTGCAGTTTCTGTCTGCAAGAGACACAGACAGTCTTAGCAGAAAACAAACCCATATAAGTAATAATAATCCTGTAAATGGTTTAATAAACTATTGGATATAAGTAAACACACTGTGAATAATTATTTTATTCCACCATTGATTTCAGCAGCAGTCAGAAGACCCAAGGTAACTTCAGGAGCTGCTGAAATCCACAGCTCAGGTGGGAACATCAGTTTGATGCAGGACTATTAGTAGCATACTCCATAAATCTGATGGCCTGAAAAAAACCCTTTAAGAAGCCTCTTGTAAAGTTGGTATGGTTTGGATAGGCTTGGTATGGTTTGGTTTTGTATAGTTTGGGTTGGTTTTGTATGGTATGGGGTGTAGGAGATCTAGCAGACATGAGAAAAAGAGATCAGAAGATCAGATCTGATCAGAAGAGACCAACATGTATCAGTGATAATTCAACCCTGCATGAAACCCAGTGACAACCTGCAAATTGGGGCTGAAGTTCAGTTTCCAGCAAGACAGTGGCTCAAAATACACAGTCTAAGTTAGAATGTTATGGTTCAGATTGGAGAATATTCATGTTTTAAAATGTGCCATGGATTTGTGTCCAATGACTACTGGAGACAGACACCAGCCCCGCTGAGACTCAGCAAGGATCAGCAAATATACACAAGAAGAGCTGGGTGCATGGATGTTGTAAAATGACCCAATTAAAGTTCAGACCTAATATGGAGTCTGTGGCCAAACTTAAAATTTAATTTTCACAGACATTCAACGTGCACCTGTCTGAATTTGAGATATTTTTCACATATTTCAAACCTTTTTTTTTTATTATTTTTAAATCTCTAGATGTGTTTGAGGCACACCCCAAAAGGTGGGTCATTGAATCACTGATTCAGAGATGATGTGTACAAATGCACACCACACCTTTAAAAGTTATATCTATAAAATCATCCATCTTTTTTCTCTCCACTCCATAAATACGTTTGTTGGTTTGTCATCTAAAATGGTGATAATTTTAATCTACGTTTGTGTTTTTAACAAGACAAAAATGTGAAACATTTGAAGGGTTTGAAGCCCTCGCAAAACACTGCGTTTTAGTGTTAATTGTGGGAGAGCTCTGGTCATTTCCCAATATTACAGAATAAAAAGAAGAAATTAGAGGAAACGTGCAGGTAATAAAGACTGTAGCCTTTTCCTGGTATGGATTGGGTCCACATTAATGTTGTCTATAACGATAATGATGATTATACTGCAGAAAAGCAACTATACTATATTATCACATTTCCTCCCAGCACATTCAGCACATTTCCTGGTCACAGCACATTTCCTCTGTTAGATTCCCATGGCATCTATAATGAAACATTCTGTAGAGACAGGACGCATGGTTTGATGTATGTGGAAATGTCTTGAGTCACAGTCTATGTCAGTGGCTGGAATGATATCTTCCACGCAGCTCTTTAACAACATCATCAGCATCAACATAATGAAGTATTCTCATGGCCCACCGTTTGACTATTAGACATCTGAGTTCATTTCCTCACTAGGTTATGGGGCTGACATCTCATCAAATGTAGCCTTTATGCTAATTTTAAAAACTTTTTATGCTGATAAACTATAATAGTTCAGTCAGAAGTTTACCGCCACTCTTTTAACATCCTTCTATTTAAATGTTAACATTTTTTATACTTTGGTTGAATGGCTTTATGACATAGTATTAAGAAATTCACTTAACAAAAAATGGCGCTCATCTTAGAATTAATGAATTGCCAATCTTTCTAGCATTTTTTCTGTCGTACTTAAAAATGACTTTAACCTGGGAGGTATAGTGAAAAAAATTTGTGGAATTGAAACCACAACTTTTTAAAACCTAAGTTTACTTTAAACCAGAAAAGCAGCTCATGGCTAATCTGCAGTGAACCCAGATCATGACTTCATAATCTGGGACTAACAATAAGACGCCCCTGCTCCAAGATAAACACCTTCAACCTCGACTGAAATTTGCAGTTGCCTACATAGGGCAGAGAAATGTCTGCTGGAGAATCGTTTTATGGTTTGACAAAACAAAGATTGAGCTACTTGGTCAAAGTGAAGAGAAAAATGTCTGGAAAAGTCACTTTTAAGCCTAAAAATCGCTGTACTTGCAGCTAAAGGTGGTAGCGGGAATGCCATGCTGTGAAAGTTTTACCTGCCACAGGTTCTGACACATTGCATAGAGTGGATGGAATAATGAATGACTTTCCTTTTAGTCTTTGGATTCTCCTTAGTTTAACAAGTTAATGGTTGAAACTTAAACACAGCTGGATGTTTTAACAGGACAGCGATTCAAACTGAGAAGAATGGTCAAATAATAAATATTTGTTGACAGCTACAAAAGGAATGAGATAGAGATGCAACTTGCTGTGGGATTGAATTTTTTTTGTGGGCGTGTATGCATATATTTTAACCAAAATGATTTATTTTGACCCAGAGAAAATGAGTGAAAATCCACAATAAATTTTAACTTTTGTACCCTTTTCTTGTTTGTAAGATCAGTGAAGTTGTGCTGTTAATAATTCATGTAATGCTGTGTATTGCTGAGATTTGGAAGGTGAGTGATTACTTTTGTCCCCTCCAAAAACAATAGATGTATAATATAGTTTTGCTGCAGTTAAACATTTAAAGGCAATACGTGGCATAAAGGAAGAGATGAGCATTTCTGTTTTTTCTATTCATGACTGAAAAATTAAAACTGAAATGTTTCAGATTTTTAGTTATAAACACATACCCGTGAAATGTCTGATACCATTTCTAGACAAACGGGAGATTTGATGTTCTGAAACCAGTTCAAGAATTCACATGCTTTATGACAGTGAAACATGAAAATGTTTGAGTCATCATTTAGAGGCGCTATTCATTTGAACCACCAAGCTCAACGTTTTGAATGAAATGATCTGCGCTCCATATTGAAATGATCTGTTGTAAAATATGGCTCACAGCTTCGGTTCACTCCCGGCCGTTTGGAGCAGCTCTCAAAAATATAACCTGTGTCACATACAAGCTGCTCAGCAAGGCTGCCTCATCTTTTTCAATTAAAAGCCTTTCCACAGAATCCCCTGAGCAAGTATTTGATCTGTAATGTGAATAAAAAAATGAAAGTAAAAGCCTGATAATTATTTGCATCGTCTTGAATCTGGGAAAATTTTAAACCCACTTTAGAAAATATTTGTTTTTCATAAAATCACTTGTCAATACACATTATAGTAAAGAACTTAATACATTTTGACCTGTAAATGGTATAGCATTTTTATCAAGTCCAGAGGACCCCAAAGTGCTTCACTGGCATTCACCCTTTCACACATTTTCACACACTTTCACACGCTGATGGTGGCAAGCTACTGGATAGTAGCCACAGCTGCCCTGAGGCTGTCTGACCTCCCAGCCCCAAATAACTGAAGAACTCAACTTTAAGATTTTCATGCGCTCAAAGCCAATCATGAAAATCACCAGAAGTAAACTTTTAAAACGTTTTGCTCTGTAATAAATCTACCCCACGCTCTATGAATCTCTTAATACCCAAACTTTGGAAAAGTGCTAAAGACAATGATCTAGGGGGCAAATATAAAGTTTCCAGTCTTCTTAATGGATAGGCCATAAGAATGAAAGTTTAAAATGACTTATCAATCAAATTTTATTTGTGTATCACATTTCAGCAACATGGCAGTTTAAAGTGCTTTAGATTTTTCCACGTATTTCCTCATCAAAATGTTGGTCAGTGTTTAATTAATTATGGTGCAAAAGCAACTCTTACCAGGTGGGATTTTAGTCTAGATTTAAAGGATCTCAGGGTTTCAGATGCTTTACCATTTTCCGGAAGTTTGTTCCAGATTTGTGGTGCATAGAAGCCGAATGCTTCTGTATGCTCACGTTGTTTGAGAAAATGATTTTTTTTCATTAGCCATAAATATTATTCTAAAGAATTTTAAATTTACCTCTTGAATTACTCATTTTCAATATTACATGGCATTGTAAACAGTTTGGACTCGTTGGTGGGTTGCTATGTACGTAAAACCAAAAATAGAACCTAACAACAAGCTGCACAAACTATTTAAGGAAATATGAAAGACAAGCTGAGCAGAAACGGTTCTGCTGAGGCGCACAGCGCATCAGCGAGTGGAGCACCTTGCCCTGATCGTCACACGGGAAACGGCTCCTCCCCGCTTCCCTCCTGTCTGCCACGCAAAGCTGAGGCAGTGGCGTGGCCACGGCGCTCCTCCTGTACACAGCCTCGGAGACGGAGCCGAGTCGTCTGCTTTGAATAAACAAGCGCTCCGTTCTGGCAGCTGGTAGTCTGCTCGCTTCCGAACCGACTCAGTGATGACAGTGGCCGTGGGAAGGGACGGACGCGTTTGTTGTGCGGGGACCGGCGGGACGCAGGAGCGCGCTCCGGTGTTCAGCATCATCTACATCCTCCGCTCCTGAGACCCGAGAGGCGCTCAGACCAGCACCAAACCCGCCGGAAGAGGTAACCAATGTTTTATTCTACTTTATCTATGTGAAAAGACACTGAGCGATGCTTTCATGCAGCGATTTACTAAAAGATCATTTAACATTTAATGTGCAGGAATAAAAATCCAGTAATCTGTTTTGGGCTGAGCTGCATCTGTTGTGTCTGAGCTTGTCTGTCACTCAGTTGAGCGCTTTGTCTTCTCTCTGCAGTTCACATTTAAACCCTCTGTAATAGAGTATTGATCAAGCTAGTTAAAATGCTACATTCAATAAATTAGCTGCAGAAGCTCCGAGGAGCACATTGTTCTGTAGGATTATCTTCTTTTCAGTGTGGCACAAACTAGTTTCTTTAAAAGTTTCCCCTAAAATTTGTGAAGTTACAGCATTTAAAGATGAAGCAAAGTTCTTCATCCAGCCCTGAACACTGCTGCAAGTATAAAAAGTGACTAATCTCATGCTGTAGTTGCAGGGTAGACTCAATCAGACAAGAGCAGCTGATGATAATTACCACTCTCCAGCTCTTGGTGGAAATGTGGCCCTGCACACACTGCCTACCCTTCACAGCATCACATCTCCTATATCTGATGTCAGACCAAGCCAAGTGAATTTCCACTGGATGCAAATTGCCACAGGCTGTGCAACAATTCACCTTTGATTATGAGCATGTGGGTGTTGGCTTCATTCGAGCCGGTGCCTTGAGCTCGCTCAATTTCTCAAAGGCATTAGTTGGTATTTGACTGGAATAAGTTGTGTAATGAAATTTAAATGAAACATAAGGTGCTGTTTGTCAGTATCCAGCCTGATCCTGTCCTGCAGCTAAAAGTCGTTTTTAATTGGTTTGTATTTAAAATAGGTTCAACCTTTTTGTAGCTGTTCAAGCTGAAGCTGCACAACAATCCTCCACAGGAAGAAGTGGGTTGATGATGTTCTTGCAGCTCTTCATAGGTTCCGACAGCTCGTTACACTGAGACATGTTAAGTCTAAATGGTAATTCACCGCTTCTTTTGATCTGTATGAAACCAACTTTCAGTTATATTGCATATTTGTCAGAATAAAAGTCTTGTTGTGAGTCTATGCATAGAAAGAGCCATACAATACAAAATAATTTGTTAAATATACTAACGACATCTAATGCCTCCCTTTAAAGATGTGTAAAACCCTTAAAATGAAATGGAATAAAAACATTGTATTGTAGTATTTTCACACACAGGACATTTTTGAAAGAAAAACATTTTTATTTGGGTGGGAAAAAAAAACATGTATAGAAATAACTTTCAACCAAAATCACCAGTGGCACTATTATTGGTGCCTTTTAATTAACCATTAAGTAAAATGAAAGTGAAGCACTATTTTAATTTATACTTCACTTTTTGAGGATGATAAGCCTCTAGGAACTTTACATTAATAATTTATGAATTTCTGTTTCTCTTAGATATAACATTTCCCCAGGGATGCCTCCACAAACAGATTCTAATTCTAAACTGGCCCTATGCTTGCTTAGCGCCGTTCTTTGTGTATCCCACTGTTGTGAGCTCTGACTCTGGCACCAATGGTAAATGTTTGAATACATCTAGATTAGTCGATACAGTAAAGTTTGACATTTAACCACTGCTATCACTCAGTGGCTGTGGTTTTCAACCATAGCAATGAGAGCATCTCTGCACCCCTGAACATTTCTGTCTTCTGGATAGTAGAAAGTGAGGAGATGGCCTCTGACCTCAGAGAATCAGAAACAAGGAGAATCTCCACATGACATGCAGCATGCTTTGCATCTCATGGCCACCCAAATTGTTTAGACTTCGTAGATTCTGAAACAGCAGCGCAGCTCGAGTTCACGGCCTAAACTACAGTATGTTCCATCTTTCACCTCATTGTTGACTGCCAAGTTTGAAACTCACAAGTAAGTCCAAATATGAGAAAAAGTTAGATTAGTCATGGAATAACATGAACTCAGTCTTCCTGTTTTTTTTTTAATCTAACTCCTCACAGAGTTTAAGTGAGTCATTAAAGCAAAGACCAGAGCTAACAGCTGATGTTTCCATAATAAATCCTGTAGTGAATTCTCTGTTTGTTTGAATGCTGGCATAAAATGATGCGATGTTTGCAGTTAAACTGCTTCCTTGCAGTTTCACCAACACAAAAATACAAAATAAAACTGTCAGAGATTTTTACATAGTACAATAACAGTAACCAAGATGCTTGTTGAAAACCAGTTGCATAATGTCTCCAGCGGTTCTAACCGCTTTGGTGGAAAAATCCAAAAAGATGATTGTTTGTACCCACTGGTCACTAGGATGGACAAGAACCAAAGGTAAACTTTTCCCAATCAAAGTGAGCAGGATGTAAGGGAAATTTTAAAAACCCTAATAGTTTTAGACACAAAGTGTCACCAATTATTCATAACAATTTTTAGATGCTATATTGATGCCAATAAATTGTTGAAGTTGTGATTCTGTAAAAATGAACCAATGAATAAATGTTGTAAAGCAAAAATAATAATTAAAGTTTGACTCCCTTAATCTTTTCAGTGTGAGATTATGCTACTACAATAAAATATTTTAATGCTTTTTGCACATCTTGATGTTAAGTCCCAATAAATGTGACTTGCAGTGTAAAGAAAAAGTGTTTTTATACATTAATAAAACAAAAGACTTGTGTAAGAGGGAATAATTTGGTAAGAAAATGATTTGTTTAATGAAAGTAAAGGACAGTGAAAGTGGACTCATCCTCATTATTTTTATACCAAACTAATCAACCTGGATGGATAAAGTGTTTCCTCTTTTTAACCAGAAAAAAACCCCACTTTTATTTGTTTTTATTTTCTCCTGAAGCTAATTGTTAGAAGCAGGACTGGGGTTCCAGAGATGACAAACCGACAGTAAGAAAGCGTTTCTGGTTCTGGCCGTAACGATGGCAGTGGTCTGAAGATGTGTTACGATTTCTAAATCCCCCCGGGAATCCTCGAGGTGTCTTTGTGATGTATGGCTGGACAAACACGGCGGGTCAGTGTACACAGCAACATGAGCAGAGTTCCATATGAGAATGACAGAAAAAAAAAGAGAGAAGAAGCCATTTCTTGTGTACAATATCTCGTTATTAGGTTTGTGTTTGATGGAGTTTATCCAGTTGGCTCCACTTGAGCGGAGAGGAGGAAAACAAAAACAAAACAAAAGTGCATTTTCTTTTCCACATGTTCTCCTAATCACAAGCAATCCAAACTAACAAGAGAATGGGATTAATATTTGATGAGTTTCTGTTTGCCAAATTAAAGGATGAAAACTATTAGCTAGGGCATACATGAGATTTGTTAAAAATGCAAATGAATTCCAGAGTTGTTCTCTTTTCCTTATTGTGGGGGCTGGTTTAGATGCCTTTATGGAACCAGCTTTAGATGCTGTCAAAAGTGCACAATAACATTTGCAAATCTGAGGTAAAGGTAAGGTGTAGCTGAAAAAAATAGAAAAGCAAATCATATGTGTCTGAATGCAGTGGCAGGTAAAAAGCGTATTAATTATCTAGGTCAGATAAATGGGAAATTTGCATTTAATTATTTGTCTTTATAAATCTGGCACAAAGTGTAATATTTTCTTTCTAAAAAAAGTTTGGGAAAAAGTTAAATCTCTGACTATCTGAGCAATATCTGCAGCTGAATTAATGTTGAGCTTTAATATTACACCATCTTTGACAGGTAATACCTCCTTTCAACAAACGGCCACTAGTGACACCTAATGGTGAAATTGTAGTTTGCAAACAACAGAAAACAATCCACCTCAGCTGTAGGAGTAATAATGGTAATATTTTGGGCATGTCTTGAATTTCAATGCCTTGCAAAACTGTGCACCATTATGTTGAAACCTTTGATGCATTTGTAGCTGTAGCATACGTAACAAAACTAACCAGGCAGGAGTTTGAGGTACTCCAGATGCTTTCAGAGGACTCATCTCACCATCGTGTAACACTTTTCTATTTTTAGTGCATTTTTGGGCTTAGCACAAAATGTTGACAAGACAATGACGTTTTTCAAAAAGTAAGAAGGAAATATGACACTGATACAGAAGCGGACAAAAACATTCAGCTAAGCGTAGCGTCGGTGATGCAGCTCCAGAGATCAACATAGCAACAAAATGACTTCCTGTGATTAAAAACAGTAAAGAGGAGAATAACAGGCAGAATACACAAGAACTGATACAGAGACGAATTAGTGAGTGATGAGGAAAATGTTAATACTGTTGTCATAACACAGTATTAACACACATTATGTTGGTTATATGAAATAACATTTTGTAGCTGTTCAGAAGAGAAGTAATTTTTCTTATGGGGACTTTATCTTTAAAGATGATCACAATTAGCAGCAGATGCTTAGGTAATGAAACGGCATGGGGTTTCCCAGAGGAGCTCTCATTAAGGTGTCATTTACAGTTCTTAAACTCTTTCACATATAACAGCAAATCTAATCACAATGGGATAAGAATTTTTTTGTCCTAAACTGTTAATGAGCTGAATGATAAAACAGACAGTGAACAGTCTGCGGGACAACAGATGTTAGCCAGGTGCAGCTTAGAGCACAAAATGACTACAACACTGCTAATGTGGCTCCATGTTAGCTTCCTACTTTAACGTTTGTTTTGTGGTACATATCTGAGCTAAACCTGACTTGAATCTGCTACTTACATTATCAGTTAGTGTTCCCACAAATCTTGACTTTAGACTTTGTTATAAATACCTCTCAACAGGTTTCGTGCTTCCTCTAAAAAAAACACCTCACTAATACTGATAGCTCACTTAGCCTTCACTTTGTAGCGACATCCACATAGAAGAGTGTTGCTGTTAGCATATTTGTTTGTTTTTTCTTTTGACTGACTGATGAAAAGTTATTGTCTGTCAAGCTGAATTTACCTGCTCCTGGTCTTGAGTCTATTTTTTGTTTCATTTACTCTGCAGTGCTTTGAGATTATGTGTGGAATAGGTATAATGTTTTAAGTGTTTGTATGTTTTGAAATTAATACAAAAGTTCTTGTTTTTACTAACTTCACTGCTAACAAAACATTGTTTTTATAAGTAGAGATCAACTTGAACAAATACTACAGTCTGTTGGTTCAGTGTGAGTGGTGACATTTTTTTAAATACAGCTGCTAAATAGACGCAGTCTGCTGTCATGTGTTTGATAATTGGTTGATATTCTTGCTAATATTCATTCAGGTCACTTTCAAACTTCTGAATTTAGTCGTCACTTCTCTCCTCTCCATGGACTTCTTGCATGATGTCAAATCTGAGTTTTTGCATCTTGCAGCTCCTCCATTGTGATGGCCGTTTATTTTGGATGTACTTTTGTGATTAGGTCGCCCAGGCACAATCCCTCACCCACCCAGCATTGTGATATTAATGTCATACAGAGGTTATTTTATTTGTTGACTGGATCTTCTGTCTGGCTCCCCGGTGGAGTGATTACTGATCAGACCAGCATTTTCATATCAGCCCTGTGGGAGGAAATTAGAGGATTAGCAGCAACTTCTACATGTTCCCTGCATATCTTCCAGGCTTCCAAATCCTATGGAAGCCATTGTTATTTTAAGTAGCTTGGCAATTGAGTGTGGAGGCAAGCTTGCACTCCCTCAAGCCTTCAGAGGAACAGAGCCACAGAGAGTTAGCATTGTGGAGCTAGCTTTTCCTGCTTTACATGTCCTTTCATGATGTGAAAATGAGCAACTGAGAAAGGGCTGTGAAGCTGGCTGCCAGGACCTCTTCACTCCCGTCCTTTAGTTCATGCATAATAGATAAGTGACTGCAACTTACAGTACCAGGGTATAACTAGGCTAATACTCAGATTTGCATATTTGTGCCAAATTCCATAATTCATGACTGCGCAGTAGGCAGCAATCCATGGTGCAAAGTCCCACATTTGTCCATGTGATTGTCACCATACATCACCAGTCATAATTCAGCGTGACGGCTAACAAAAATGTAGGAAAAAGGTAGCATACAGTGTGTGTGTGACACGGTGCTGCTGCTGTGTCCTCATTATCAAAAGCCTCCGTGTCTGAGCTCAGCCTTTAGGGAAAGGCTTATTAAAGACACAAAGAGTCTGATGACGGCATCAAACAACAGGTTGTTTTCTGCTTAATTTACTGCCATTCTGAAAGTGAAGGGACGGAGGACTGGAGTGGGCGGACGAGGAGACGAGAGAGATTGCAAGGGCCTCCGAGTGAATAGATCTCGCAAGCCACTTTTTCATCAAGAGGGCGAAGAAAGGCTCGATGCAGCCATCATTGCCTTGTGTTATAAAGTAGATTTATCATTCCACTTGATGATGGGAAAAGTTATTTATTCATTACTTTTGTTTCTCGCCTGCCACAGATGAGACAGGCCCATGCCAGCTCTATTCATCATTACTGTTGATAGTCTGTCATATAGGCTTTATTAAGAAACATCTATATAAAAAGAAACACTCTGCAATTCAGAAGTTTAAGTACACACATCATGGATGTGACTGCCTTTCTCATTTTTGGGCCTTTAATGATTTACTTAATAATTTTTCTCATTACAGCTTAATACATCTTTAAAAAAAAAAGAATTGGGGGAAATAATTTAGATAATTTGAAATTATTGTAGATTTTCTCAAATCTACCAAAGGTAAAGATTATATATCCAGGCTTAGATTTTTATACAAATGGCTTCATTGTGTGGCAAAATGTCTCTTAACTCTTTTAGCCATTGGCGAGCATCTGACATACTCCCAGTTCAGTACCTAAAAGATGCTGAACTGGTAGAGCTCCTTTGAACTGATTGTTTTCTGATGTGGACTCTGGTTTTGAAGTGGGGGAAGGCATGGAGCAAAACTGACTTTTCTGAGCTTTACATCATGTTATAATGTCATTCTCTCATAAAGAGAGTGTTGCTTTCCATCATAGCACCGCCTCTTTCCACAAATCTCCTCTTCAGAGCTGCAGTCTCCACTAGACTAGTGGCAGCAGCAATTAGCAAACACCTTCTGAACTCATACAAACTACAACATTCCTGGTTGTAAACCCCATCATTGGTCGGCATGGTGATGCTTTGTTGAGATGCCAATTTTGATTAGTCAGATACGTCTATGATGCAAAGTCAAATGTCTTTTCTTTAAAGATGTGTTTTTTGTATATACAGCATCTTCCTAACAACTGAGGGTAGCATAGTTACATGACTGTGTTATAAAACTGCACCACGTGTCTGGAGAATACAAACCGCCCTCTAATTATTTAAACACGGTTCAGTATTTGCAGATAATGTCATGTAACTCTAAATTCTTAGTGAAAAATTTGCCTATTTGTGTATTTGCTTTGTTGAGCAGATCTAAAACATTTGCAAAAGGCAGAAAAACTTTGGGACAATGCTGCTCATATCACACCTGGAGACTTGCATAAAGATGCAGCTGTCTTTGCTTTGTATTTTATATTGCTGATTGAAAGTACGGTCTGAAAGAAGCTTTTGTCCCTCTTAGTACCAAACTCATCTCCAGAAGCTATGTGACACCAGCATTGGTTGCAAACTTTAATTATCCTTGAAGGTGTTGATTTTGAAGCTCGCGCTTCTTTCCATGTTGGCACCTTTTCAATTTGATCAGTTTTCTGTCATCTGAAAGTAACGCTCTCAGTCATATGTTTGAAATCTGGACGCAGGTAGTTGTTCCAACCAGACCTTGATACAGATGAATCATAAAGTTGTTTTGAAAAACATATAGTGTGTTAATATAGAGGTGAAACTGCAGAGTGAGTTGGAGCTACCTTTTACTCAAGGTCATTTAACCAGCATGCCTGCATGTTTAGTTTTGAGCCTGTGTGGATTTAAAAGAATTCACCTAAAATCAGCCTTGCGATCAGGAACATAAAAAATCCATAATAAATATCAATAATAAAATGACTTCATAGCCTGGAGGATAAAAATTAAAGAAAAGACGATCACACCCAAGATTATTGCTGCTCACACTTCTTACCATTTACAACTACCAACAGTCAATAATTAATATTTGGAAAATCTGCTTCATGAATAGTAATTGTTTTTACAAGAAAGTCACACAAAAAAAAACGGTTAAACTTGAAACAGATTTTAAAGAAGTTATGGACTTATTGAAATATTTTGTAACTGCTCATGTTTTACCACATTTAGTGAAGAATTGGAGATGGGTAAGTCCAAGAAAAACAGTAAGCTCTGCCTGGACAGACTCAAACATTTTTAGATTTAAAATGTTGGAGTTAAGAGACGGGGATCAATATTAAGCTTTGCATTGCAAGCTATCAAAAAATAAAAATGTGAGCATTATTAAAAAATAAGAGCACAGAGAATTTGTAAAAAGAGCCGATTTTAACTGATACTCTGATTCTGACCCCCACAGACACACTGGCTGCCCATCAGTAGACTGGATCTTGATCCAAATGGGACTTGTTAAAGAGTTCATGTAAAAAACTAAACAGGAAATCAGATTTAAAAACATATTTAGGTTTGAAAATAAAATCTGATTTTTGAAATGTCAAAATGTCAATGAATCGACCTCTGACTCAGAGTGGATTTACTTTCTCCTTCTTAGTCAAAATGGGCCAAACAGAATTAGCAGACACAGAATAAACACTTTAAAAAAAGCTGTATCATTCTCAGTTATTAAGACATAGTAATTGAAAAATGTGACATTTTGTTGCACAGTTATGAAAATGCACAGAAAAGGAAGAGTCTAATTGAAAAGTTCTAGAGAATAATTAAAAATGTAACTACTGGTGCTCAGGCTACGGTTGGAAAGGTTTAGAACGAATGATGAACAAGTCAAGTGAGCTTAGACCTCAAGGCTGGACTTAGAAATACAATTTAAAGGCAGATTTTCTTCAACCATAGTCTTTTTTTTAGTACAGATACTAAAAAAGAAGACTCTTTCTATTATAAGGCACAATGTGCCATCCCAAGCATCCTTGCTAGCCAGCAGAGGCCTCAGAGATGACAGAATAATGACACGACTCCCTTTGTTACTCAGACCAAAGCAGGACGTTTTGGGCCGTTCTGAATCATGAGAATCATCCCCAGGGAAGATTATTCAGTTCTTCAGCTCTGGATGCTGCTGCACACAAAACTCAGACAGATGAATGTAGTGATGTTGTGTCCTAAACTCTTAAGGAATGTAAAAAGTGTTCATTTTGAATACCTTATTTGTTGACTTTAGTAAATAAGTGAGTAAGATGACTTGTATTCTTTTGTTTATATTCAGTTGCACAATAATTCAGCACATTGTGATTTTCCTAATGACTGTATGCTAAAATAGACTCCTCCTGAGAATGGTGATTTCCTTTGATATTAATATTCAAGATTAGCAGCGACTTCTTGTATTTGTTCTATACTAACATCAATACAGAGAAATCCAACTTGCAAAATATTTATGCAAGTTGGGAGAGACGCACAGTTTATGTGTTTACTTCATTTTGCCTTTGGGGTTATCTTGGCCTCAAGATTAATTTAATGATTTTTATCTACATGTGCTCTAATATTTTGTTTTTTAAAGCATTTGTTTCCTACTGCAGAAGTAGCTTGATTTCTTTTCACAATTTCTACGAAGTTGGAAAACATATTTCTTCAATCTTGTCAAATGACAGATAAATTGTAAATCTTAAAACTTTGTGGACCAGTCTCGTCCACAGTTACCACAGTGAAAGTTAAGCCACAAGAACAAAGAGGACTGTTCCTAAAAATAAAAGAAAAGCTGTCAACTTTATGGGTAGCGTATGCATGCATTGTTTTACTTTATGTGCCTAAAAGTAAGGAGTATGTACTTTTTACAAAAATAAATGTTAAGATGACAGGAACTGAACAGGAATGCAGAACCTTGTCAGAAAACTTAAGAGGAAAAACAATATTTTCCAGCAGAAAAATGACCCTGAACATCAAACTTCAAAGCACATCCATGTTTCAGAATGGCCTAGCAACAGCATAGACCTACATCTCAGAGAGAATCTTACTGGATGTTTCCAGATGTTCATCCAATCTAACTCAACTTAAAAACAAAACAAGCAAAAAAAAAAAAGAATGACTAAAACACTTTGTCTGTAAATGGGCAGAGCTGGTAGACATGCCCAAAAAGACTCAAAGATTGTATTGACTTCGGGGCAGTGGATACAAATCCATAACACACTTTTGATTTTTATTTGTGAAAAATGTGTAAAGCATATATTGGGATATTATATTTCCTCGATTCATTGTGGTGGTTTTATTACATAAAATCACAATAAAACACATTGAAGCTTGTGGTTGTAACATCACAATGTTAAAAGTTCACAGGGTAAATAGTTTTACAAGGCGCTGGATATGAGCGCAATAAAACTACAATGTACATTTTAACAAATATTTTTCGTGGCTCCATGGCTGTGCTGTTTTCTGGCTGCAGACCTGAACACATACACACCTGGATGGCGATGTGTAAATGTGCGTATCTCTGTGTCTCTTCTCTGCCTTTAGCCATAAAAAAAGAAAATGAGATAAAACCAAAGACAGAGTAACAACATCTTGGAAAGTTCAATTTCAGTTTTAAGAGGAGCAGTATTTCCCTCTGGGCAGCAGAAAGGCAGGAGCTCTCCAGGGTTTTCTCCTTCCAAAAAAAAACTAAACAAGATGAACAGTTTCTTTCAGCACCTCGGACAGCTCCCTGCGAGGCTCCAGAGTTTGTTGCAAAATCCGTTTTTAACAGCATGAATAAGACGTCATTAATTCAGATCCTTTTCTCTGTATCCTTCTTTGTTCCATAGTCTTCCTATACTTCCTCATAGAGCATCTAGCTGTGTTTTCAAAGCTTCTGAAAGCTAAACAAAGAGTTTTTCATCCTGGAAGTTAATGATAATACATGTTTTTATTTATGTTGAGAAAACAAAATCTTCTCTTATGGCACAAATGTCAAGAGTTGCTTCCAGTTAAGGCAGTAGAAGTTTAGATTTGCCTAACCTTTCCTTGAAATGTTACACAAAACCAAAAGGAACTACGTTCTCAAAGAACAAACAAAAAATCAGCGTGAATACATTTCTAGGTGAAACACTGGAGCTCCTCAGACACATGTGGAACATATTTCACCAGGAGAAAAATCACACCTCGCTATCTGTTAAATTCTCTTACTCAGCTGCTAAAAGACTCGCAGATCAACTCCAAAATAAATCAGCACATATGGCTGAAACGAGATATCTGAACCCAAGCAAATCTCCTCTCACGCAGTGGAGTGATGCACCATTTCATGTAAGACGTGAAAACATGGAAATACCAAGAAAACAAATGTAATTTAGCGCATTTAAAATGGACTTTCCAAATTTATTATTAGTTGTACAGGTGTATGATTAAAATATTAAAAAGTTAATTTATTTTAACTTTGATAATACAACTCAAAATGTTTTCTTCTATTGACCTTGGCATTTTGTACATTTCCAAAGACTGGAACGATTGGCAATATGAAATATTATGAATGTGACATGAAGCCCAAAATTAAAGTGTTTACAAGTTTGAATATTTTTTCAGATTTCATTTAGGTTGAGTCTTAAAATTAATACGTGGAAAACTCTGTTAAAGCGACAGGCCAGCTTCTGTTCTTCTCAAAGTCCATCAGATAAATTTTTCTAGAGGTTGGAATAATCTCAATTGTATAATCCAGAAGTTCTTTTTAACTTTTTAAATAATAATCTCGGGTAATCTGCCATGAAGTTAACACAAACTGTTGTATTTTGTTGGCATGGCCAGAGACCTGAGAGACGTTGACCTGGACTTTTTAAAGCAACATGTCCGCCTCCGTATGTTATATCCATTTAATGCAAAGCAATAGGATTGTGGTGTGTGGGCTGTGATCCGCTTGGTTGCTCCGGATTTCTGTAAGGATTGGATTAAGCAGCCGTTGATACGTTAACCTCTTTACACTCATTGTCTCAGTTGGTCTCTCAGAGATGATGCTGAAAGGTGAGCCTCTGTTATTATTTTGTTGCTTTTTATATTGAAATAATATTTATTTTTAAATTGTCAGTCTACTAACTGGTAATAAAATGAACTGTTGATGTTATTATAGCTATTGTATATTAAAGTTGGTCTTGGTGCCTAGTTTTTAAACCTTTTTGCGTCAAAATGAGATTTTAGCAGCAGTATTTTGGAAAAAAAATATTATCCCTCTTTTGGTTTTCACAAATTGAGTAAATGTCTCATTCTTTGAACATGTTGATTTTATGAATCTGACATCAACAGGTGTGACGTATCTTTGCTCGTCTACCCTAAGGTGGAAGTTGGACAAAAAGCCAGATAAATTACATAAATGTGCGAAAGGTTTCATCAGTGTGTTTGTGACTAAAAACTAAATTTAATGAATCATCTCCATTTACAGCAACCAGTTTGGGCACATATTAGCTTCTTCAGCTAAATGTAAATACTCCCTGCTGGTGTCCCGCTGCACCTCCAGTGGCTGGTCAACAGAAAACCTCAACATGAATAAAATATTAATATCAAAAACGAATAAAACACTTTTTTAAAATCAGCTTCTATCATTTGGTTGCTAAATTAGCATCTATGTTGCCTCTGTTTGTCCCACAGAATGGAGAGTTTTTAACATTTGGACATTTAACTAAATAGGACACAATATATCATCACTGTAAAATTATGTTTGCATGAATAATATTGAAAAACCTGCTTTGGAATGCACTGTCTGTTGGAATGCACTGTTTGTTGGTTGCAATATGCTAAAGGTCACTGAGAAGATTGGAAACAGTTATATTATAATCAAATTTCCTAGTATTGTCCAGCTCAAATGTTGCTGGAGCCAGGGGTAAAGTAAAGTTTCTGGGAAAAATGACACAACTTTCAAAAGGTGCACCTTCAAATAACATTACGTCACTATAAATATACTTACAAAAATCTACAATTTAAACTTATACAACATTTTCCATTTTATTGCAATGACTACTGCTACACAGCTGATGTACAGTATCAGTTAATCACATTTTTATTGAAAGGGACATTTGCAATTTCTTTAAACTCCTTGTTGCATATTTACATCAGGGCATAGAGTTGAAATAAGCTCCAAATTGACTTGTTGGCAGGAGAATTTGAACTTTATTGAATAAATGACTAAATGCAATATAAGAGCTGATAATGGACTCTGAGGTTTACGGTGAGAAAGGTGAAGAATTTACGTAAATTACTGACAGGTCTTCTCTTTCTGAGCTGCTGGTGTTTGAAATGATTGGAGAAAAAAAGTCTTTAAGCTGAATGTTTGTTGGAGCAACAGATGCTGTGATTTAATGCAAGGCGCACCCGCTTGGGAAAACTCATTGCCCAGTAAATTAAACCATTACCTCCCCGGTTGAAGTTAAATATGGAGAAATTACTCATTTAATGTCTGATTACTGACTAATACAGCCATCTAAACAATGGCTGCTCCCTATTCCCGTGAGGAAAATCGACTGTTTGGCAAGACACAGCCACCAATAGCTTGTCAGGGTCACACTGGAGTTTTATTAAAAGATTCACGCTATGAAGTCAAAAAAAAAAAAAATCATCTGTTAGGATTCATTATGAGATGGTTCCCTAGTCTGGAGATTTGTCTTCATTATCCAGCCGAGCAACGGCCAGATAACACCGCCTCATTTGCTTTCCGAGCTTCAATTTTCCCCTGAACGATAATGCAGCGTCTCTTTTGTGGGCTGTGGTAAAGACAAGCAAGCCATTTTCGATATGCTTGCAGGATTACAAAGGTTAATCATCAATTTAAAGCTAATCTTTGTTAAATACCAAGAGAAGCGTGGTCTGTGCTCGAAACAGATATTATCAGACAAACTGTGGAGCAATCCAGTGCCTAAATGCAGAGAGAGATGGCTAATCTGGGCTTTGGAGAAGGAGCTGATGGGAATTGCAGCACACTTCCACTGTTTGCTAAATTTAGGACTTCATTCTGAAGGGGCTAACCTTCTGGCTTTGTTTTAGAGCAGGACCGGTGTGACAGAACTCCGTTTCCCTCATAAAACGCAGAACTTTCTGCCGACCTAACCGGTGCCTCATTGCTAGGATAATCAAGGACTTTTCAAACTATGCAATCAAAGACAAGATTCCACTGTCTGCGTCTGGGAAAATAAGTAATTAATTTTCGTATTTTTCCCCCCTTTTCATATGCAAGCAACTTGGGAACACAAGATCCTAGTCATTATCTCTCGACTGGTTAAAGATGTCTGCCAAGCCGCTAATTAAAATCTGAGTGACTTTTGCCTTTTATCCCAAACGCACGTCTGTCAAAGGTGGGAGAAAAAACGAAACACCCCCTATTTAAATTATGTGGTTTTAATAATATTGCTGTGTGGTTGTAATTAATTTTTCATTACTTATTTTTGTTCAGTACCTAAAATTTATCTTAAAAATCATCTATTACATACACAGATGTTAAGTATGATGTAGCAAGAACTGCATAGATAAACTTTTAAGGGTTGCATAGAGTAAGATTTTAATTAAAGGTGCACGGCTATCCTTAAGATATTTACTAGAGCTCCTAGTAAATATGTTTTAAAAAGTCTTAAGTTATACTCTTGTTTAAATGCAACAACTGGGTGAGTCTATCCATTGAGACTAGCACGGAAACAATTAAGAAAAAATTTGTGTTCACACAACAGAAAGTGGCACCACAGAAAATAATGTAGTAGAAATTTCAACATTTAAATTAGTATATCTTATCTTAAATAGACAAAACAACAGAAACAACAAATAATATGAATTATGAAGTCTGTGGAAACAAAATTGTCCAACAAAAAGCTAGTTGAGACCAAAGCAACAAACTGAAAACTTTTATCATCCAGATTTTTAGTAGAAAAGATTGACAGAAAAGAGAAAAATTATAAATCATTGAAATGGAAATTATTGAGCTTGTTTTAATTCGTCATGCAGGTGATTGATTTATTGCGTATTGCGACAGGACTGACGGTGTCATCCTTTAAAAAAAAAGCCATGTTTCACATGGAAACAAGAAACTGGTGTTTCGAAATGTATTCAGTCCTGAACCAGGTTTAAAAAACGACCGTTTCTGGTTTTCCAAGAAGCCGAATCCTTGCGGATTCACATCCTAAACAACAAAAAACATTTGCAGATACACCTAAAATCGTCTCCATGGAGATGGGGTCTTAGTTTGGCCTTTGCAAATTTTCAAAAAACAAGTCGAGACCTTTGGTGTCCTAAATCTATAGGTTAGGCAGACTGTCAGTTTCATAGACATCTTATTTACTCTCTGGCCTTGGTTGTGAATTATAAATGGAATATGAATAAATTGTTACGTCATGATAAAAATATACTGAAATTACTCATGACAAAAATTTCTGCCATCTTTTCAAGGCCATCTCAGTCCCTAGTCCCTGCTGCATAAATGTACTTGACATTTTATATGTATTTTTTTCAGTGGGAGTTTGTTGGACCAGGAAGTGGTGAGTGTATTAGATTTTAATCAAATTAAACAGAACCAGCTTTATATTGTTTCGTCAAACCTTTAGCTAGTTTGAAACTTTGCTTATCCTCTAAACTCAGCCGTTTAAAATCTCCCAATAATAGGAAATGGAATCGGCTCACCTTGATGGGAAAGGCAGCAATTCCATTGACAAGGCAGGCTCCTTTAATAAAGATAAGCCTCCTAGAAAATCAATAAGCTGAACTCATTTTAAAAAAAGGACTCAGGCTTGTCTAGACAAACAGCTCCAGCACCTAACCAAACATTTTAAAGGGCCTGCTTCATCGCTGCTGTTGTCTCTGCATCGCTATCAGGCACAGTTACAAAACAATCTAGTAACTCCACAGATACCCCATCTCTGATTCCTCTTACTCCCCCATTAGGCCCTGTGCTGCTGGGTCCACAAACTTCTCTAATTAAGAATTGGTTTCCGGCAGATTCGCACATAAAAACGGCCGCTGCTGCAGAACCCCGGGTGATAAAAACAGTTATTGGACCCACGACCTCTTTTGCCTCTTATCTCCCATAAACTCTTTAGCTGGGTTTACAGGGCAGCGGAGGCAGTGGAACGAGCAATAAGCCTGAGGGGAATCGTGAGCAGGACTGATGACTTATTCATGAACAATGGCACAACAAGATGGCACCGATAAAACAGACAATGAGAAGTCCTTATACTGCAGTTTGCCGTAGTCCTGTTGACTAATCTTTGACTGCTCATCAGTTCTGCACGCAAAAGGATACAGAGTGCATGAGAGAAATAAAGAAATAATAAGCTACACTCATTAGCTTTACCAGGGTACTAACTTAAGCTCTGGGGTTTAGCATTACTCTGGCTTAGACAAAGCTCTGCTCTGCTATTAGAGTCACCCTGCTGAAGTGACATGCTGTTTTATTCCCTCTATCTTCTTAACCTGATTCTGTCACAGTGCCAGATCCGCACATGAGTGGATACTGCCATTAAGTCACAGACGGCTCCTTGCAGCTTTATAAATGAGTGAATTATTTACATGTTTCTTACTTAACTACCATGCTGTTCTTCTTGCATGCCTTGAATTAAGGTTAAACCCACAGTTTGGATGTTGATTGGGTCTTTTAAACGGAGGGCGAATCTCTAGAAGTGTCATGTTCGTCGCAAAGGCTAAGAAGGAGGAGAATAAAACAACAAAGAGCGGTGTTCTGTGCTCCTTGGAAATATCGGCAAACAGAGCCTTGATGCCTGCAGAATCTCAGTTCTAAGGCAGATGTTAAACCCAGCTGGCACGGGAGTTTTCATCCGCTCTCGGGCAGAGTTTCAAGCTTGCGCAGAGGAAAGCTAAAAACAGCTTAGTGCCACTCGGGCAGCAGTGTGGAGTCCTTGCAAAAGCTAATGCTGCAAACAATTAGGAAGCCCACGAAACAGAGCCACAATAGGTGGAACTGGGATGATTTGCATTCTGCCTTTCTCTGCCCACTGAAGCCTCTGAGGTGCTCTCTTGCCTGAGAGGCAGAGCATCAGCACGGGGAAATGGAGCTGCAGATTGTTATTATAGATAAACACTTCTTTTACAATCTAGTTTGCCCTGCAAGTAGAAAATTACAAGGCTGTTTCTCAACAATGAGCACAGAGGTGACCGATTTTATTTGCCTGCATGGTGCAAGTGAGTACGCTCACAATGATGCTCAGAAGTTATTGGACAGCTCCGGTGCATTGTTAAAATTCTACAGGAACTCACAGGTGGCTTTAGTTGTATTTTCCACACAAATATACAGTTTGTTAAAATTAAGAATGTCAGAATAGATTTCTTTCCTGCAAAATATTTTAAACAGAAATAACCTACGGATGAAAGACAGCTCTTGTTATTGTGAAACTGTTTTTGTCTGACAGTAAATGTCTAAACTAAGAACAAAAGATGCAGAAAACATACTTTTCTAATATGACAAAAGATGCCAATACAGTAAATGTTTAACAATTACAATTTGTGTTTATTTTAAATGATCTGTAGTAAATGTAGAATATTCCAGCCCAGGTTTGATCAGTTTATAGATCATCATGTGTTTTTAGGTAGTGCTGTGCAACACAAATAATACTGAAGATTTCACCAAGTAACGGCTTCAAGACTTCATGCGATACTTTCTAAGAACATACCAGTTACTTTGCTGAAGCTTTCATGAAACTTTCCAAGCACTTCCATTCAATTTAAAATAAATTTAACTCATACCTTCAAGAATTGATGGATTGATGGACTCATTGGATTGTACTTAGTCCATTTCAGAATCTGCCAGGTACTTTCCTGGAACTTTCCTAGGACTTACTATGTACTTTAATCGATTTTACTACATACTTTCATGGAATGATCTGGATACTTTACCAGGTGCTCTAGATAACCTTTCTAAAACTTACCAGATACTTTACCAGGTCCTACACTGAACCTACCATATGCTGTCAAATTTAATAAATTAGAATGTTATTCAATTAAAAATATTTTATTAATCCCAAAGGCAAATTAAATGTTGTTATAACTCATTAATTTAGATTCTTCAAAGAGTTAGTGAAATTGCTGATGGCTGTGGACAGGAAAGATCTTCTGCAGCAGTCTGTGCTGCACTGAATCTGAAGAAGCCTCTGACTGAAGATGCTTTGCCTTCCCAATGGAATATTGGGAATATTGGGGATTTTTTCTTATAGCTAATGAAAACACTGCATTTAAGAAAAGAATATCACATCAGACCAATAAAAAACTTTGATGTATAGTCAAGTGAAAATACTTCCTTAAAAAGCTTAATCTAAAAATTTGTGCTAAACTACTTTCTATACACTTCATAAACGTTTCCAATGAAGAAGTTGATCAGTTCTGGAAAACCTCTGCTAAGGTCCAGGAAAATTGTGTAACGTGGCATATCAGTCCTGGAAAAGTGAGCAGGGAATATATTTTGTAGTACTACCATATTGTTTGTCCAAATGTCAATCTATTTCGATCCTATTGTGTAAACAAACCTGTAAAACAGGCGCTTTGCTTTAGGGTCCGCTCATTCTTTAACACAACAAACCGGAGCACCACCCACATCACTGCAGAGGAGGTTCCAGTCTGTCCATCCATCTCCTGCTCCATCTCACCATGCATGCTTGGTAATGTTAGATATTAACCGAAGCAGAAAGGAACAAAGTATCTCCTGTGAGCAAGAGAGACTAGCGGAGCAGCAAACTGATTATTTTTCCTACTTATTAAAACAAACTGTTTTTATTTTTTACTTAGATTTTTAGCATCTAAAGTGTGCAGGAAGTCATATCAATGTCTTTCTCATAGTCTGACAAACTACTAACCCCAGAATCTCCAACAAAATATTTCTTTACTGGTATCTGATATCCACTAAAAGCAGTAGAAAATATGAAATGGACTTTCATGACTGGCTTAATTGCCTGCTTTAGATAAGCATTTTGATTAAAACAATGACTTTGCAAGTTTTAAACTTAGCACAGATGAACGACTGAGTCACCACAGTCTCTGATCCTGCTGATTATGTTACAATCAATGACCAGCATGCAAGGCGACAACTTGAATTACTTATGCAGATGAGGTAGCTTGATACTGAAAATTCCCCTCCAAGGTCAAGGTTAGGGTGAGAACTACATCCCAGAAATGTACAGCTGTCACTGTTGGTCCGAGACGTTCCTCATCTGCATATCTCACAGGTATGCTTCACTGATTTGTCACTCACATTCACCAGAAAAAAACAAACAAAAAACTTTTATTTCTGCGTCTAATTTAGAAGTCCAGTCCGGTTAGTCGCTGGCCACAGCAGCCGGCCTGCGTCTCTTTATTTAGTGTTTGGAAGTAATTCCCCGCTGCTACTGGTTTGGTTTCCTCTAACTTTTTAACGCGCCAACATCGAATGCAAACATTTTGCTCTCCTGTGGGAAGCGGTTGCGAGTTAAATACATTATTACTAGCTCGCAAACTGCCCTGTGTTAAATCAGTTCAGCTCTTGGCAGACAACGGTGCATCGCAGAAGGTTCGAAGACTAAACCTGGAGTTCTGCAGTGTTGAATACATATTTGTGATGATTAAAAAAACCCCTGGCAGATCTGAGCAGCAATCCTTCCAATTGGGTATGTATGTGCCAGAGTGTGAAAAGATTTCCAAGTTACGTAGGATCGCATGCACACACCAGCTGTAGTTTAGGGGAATGAACAAAAGATATCTTAGTTAATACCTTTAAACCTGAGAACACACTCGTGATATTTGCATGCCTTAGTTAGTATGTATTATGCAACTGCATTGGGACAGAAGGTGCATAATTTAAAGCAAACGTGGTATTTTTCTGTTTAGCTTTTAAAAGATTATACAGTACAGTGAAGAAGAAATGCTTACATACTCTAAATGTGCATGGATATAATAATTTATGACTTGGATTAAATTCAACCATTTTTTTCAGGATTGAATGATTAGTCAATAAATGGTATATTTTTAAAAACATTAATTTCCGTAATTCAAGGATTCGAGGAAATTTTGAATGCTTGTGGCACTGACTCATTACACAATGTGTAGTATTTGGCAGGACCTTCATATTATTTAGCTTCACCTCAAATTAACAGCTAAATGATGAATGTTCAAACAGGGCAATAATCTCAAAGAAACTCCCAAACGTACTTTGGAATCAGTGATGTGTGGAATATTCTTCCTTAAGTCCCAAACTCAATTGTTTAAAAATGTAGGACTATACTTAAAAGCTGGCTTTGTTTCAGGAAACTTCTGACAACAACAGCATTTGCCATTTCTCTAGCTAGAATTATGCATGAAGTTTGTTATTGGCTTTAAAACGGCATGCGGCTGTGCAACATTTATACAAATTTGATTGAGTTTTTGCTAATACAAAAGAGCCTGTATGTATAATTTTAACCTTGAAAATATAAGATTAAAGGAGTGGTTTTATGTATTTTCCAGGCATTTGGTGCCATTTCATAGCAGAATCAACTAAATGTTACTTTCAGGTGTTATAATGACTTAAAATAAATTCGAGTTCTCAGTTTGACGCCTTGAAATTGGGCCTCTGTCTCTTTAAGAAGCTCCTACTCTTTCCAACACTTTGCCTTCACCATGAGCATAATGCTCATCCATTATGCCATTTATGACTGTCCTTGGGAGCATTTGACTGAGAAGTTGTTCCTATGGTGAGCTCAGAATATGTGCAGCTCCACCAGGTGTTTACAAAGTGCTGCTGCCGCTAGTCTGGAGGAACTGGGTGGAGAATCAGAGGCAGGAAAATTGTTTTTTAAAATTTTGTTGCATAGTCATTCCACCCTGGCAAAAAGATAAGGTGAAATACATAATTAAATGGCCAAAATAATATGACATTCATATGTATATAAGCTTCTCATCAGCACATATATACTCTAAACATTCTTTTTCTTTAATTTGCTTATGTCTGTAACGCCTCAGTCAGTAAATCATTAAACTATTTACCACATCAGCCTCATCAAAGATTAACCACCATCCTCGCAGTTCATTACACGATGCCCTGCTTTTTATTTCATAAAGCAATTCATCCATAATGCATGCGTACACTGCAGTGTTCAGGATGCCTGCGAGACCCGAGAAACACAGTGGATTTCCAAAGACCCACACTAAAGTTGGTGCATTTGTTTTGATTACGTCCGCATTTCACAAGCCTTCCCTCTTGTGATAAACGGCGGAGTAATTACTTTACATGGAGAAGATCAGACTCATTGTGCGAAGCAGGGAACGTACGATGTGGGAAGCACGATAAGATTTACAGTAGCATTAAATTGGCAAGATAAAATTAGCTTTATCTGCTGTGCTGAGTGGACGGCGATGCGGCAGACAGCATGGGCGCTTTATCAGAAGTGGCAGGTTGAATAAGGCTCATCAGGCCGCTCTCTGATTGAATCCCCTCTCATAGTCTGTTGTTTCGGACGGGTTTCACCGATTCAGTGTCCCTGGGATCGGTCTCCTCCACTCGTCCGAGGGATCTGAGCAACTTGGCTTTTTTATCTGCAGAGAAATGCCTACAGGGAAAGCAGACAACATCAGCTGATTTCCTCAAATAAAACTGAGAGCATTGACGAATGCCATAGCTAAACACGAGGAGCTCCGGCCAAAAGAATGCTCCAGGGTAACCATGCCTGAACAATGACACATTTAAGCTAGGTAGCTACAGGGCTGTTGCCATGGTGAGATTCACACCTCTCTGTGGTTTTGGTTTGACTCATCTGATTTGTATTTATATCAGAAAAACCGAACATCCTCATCCTGAGTACCATGTTAAATCGCTTGAAATTTTTGTTTGTTTTTGTTTATTCAAATTTTGCTAATGCTGCATAAACATATATTTGTTTATGAAGCACATGAAGTCGGGTGCTTAATGCTTGATGTTTGCACAGATGGCAGTGGGCAGAAGGACTGGTAATTGGAATAGCCTTCCTTTTACACAGCGAAATAGTCTGCAGTGACAAAAGTAGCTAAAAAGAAAAGTATGCAGAGAAAGTTTAAATCAGCGAATGAAAGATCACAGATAAGCAGCTGTAATTAGTGCCTGAGGCCGCTTGTTTCTGGGTGCACCAGGAAATGACACATTGCACCCTCTTCAAGCATGGTAATGAATGCCTTAGCTGACATGTGGGTGTGACTTGGGTCATTGTCTTACTCATACACGCCACAAATAGACAAATATTGCTTTCCAACAGTGCTGCTCTATAATATTTTCCCACTGAAACAAATGAACATGATTCTTCCTACTTCAAGTATCAATAGTAAATCTATGGGACATTTGTGAATTATAGTCAAGTGAGCTGGTTTGCTAGAACTTGCAACAACAAAAATGTAAGGACAGAAAAGAAGAAAGAGAGCAACCTTTTGGATGCTTGCAAAAGATCTAAAAAGTGTGGAGTGTAAATGAATTCTGCCCCGTGTTATTCTGCTATTAGGGCAACAGTTATTTATGCTTTAAATGGAAAAATGTTGGACGGAAAATGTATCACCGCATCTCCATGTGTTAACCCAACAACAGCATCACTCCATATGTTGGTGCCCCGTTTTAGAAGGATATGACCATCCTTGATTTGTATTTTAAGATAATATTACCAGAAAACCAAATCTATGTTTTATCAGCGTTAGGGTTAGGGCTAGGCTGGTATCGACAGTGTTTGGTTCAGTTTTTCCAGCAATGGTTAAAATATTGAGCAACGTATTTAAAGAAAACTGAAATTAGTCTGAGATATTCCAACCACTAGGTGGCCCCAGAGGAGAATATTTCTAAGATTCATCTGTTTTCAATCAATTGTAGAGTTCATGTAATCTTTAAATAATTTTCTTTACAAAACTTTTGGAAACATTTTAACCTGTTTGGAAACAAGATGGGTTGTTATGTGTCATGTAAACCAAAGTAAATGAAGCAGAACTACTTACTTATACCTTTTAATTAGTCGAGTCATTCACACAGCAGTATTCCTTTACATGATGAGACAAAATATTATATATTTGATTCATAATCTAAGGTTCTACTTTATTGTATAGCTATAATGTTTATTTTTATTTTAAAAATTGTTTTCCCTGCTTCTTTAGTGCAAGAGATCAACCAGGTCTTTGAGGTTGGAAGGGAAGGAAAAAAATCCTTCACTTTGACAAGCTGAATGTTTAGGTTTTTGTAATATAACCTGTTAAAGTGAGCCAGGAAGCCCACTGTAAACCAATATTCATCCATAATTTAAAGGCAGTCCTGTATGTGGGAGAGCTTCAGATGGATGTGTGTAGGTGGAAAATGTACTATGTGTTTTTTTTCCCTGCCAGCCGGCAGGAGTAAGAAGCTACGGAAGAGATGTTGGAGAAGAGGGGAAAGTGCAGGACGAAGGTGCTTGTGCATTTTGGTCCCAGGAGGCAGCTTATTTGGAGGAAGGGCCAGAGTGTCTGACAGGAGACGACCTTAACGACACTTTAAACCAGTGAATCAGAAATAACTAAAAACACAACAGGATTCAGGAAAGTGCAAAGAGAGCAAGGACTACGCGCTGTTCTGATTCTGATAGCATTTTATTTAGTCCTGATGAAAAGAAACCCATTACCAGTTAACAATAGTTATTCATGTCTTATAACTCTTTAAGTTTTGACACCAGAAAAATGAAAAGTCCCTCATTAATGATTAACTTAATATATTGAGTAGAATTATTTGATTGATATTTATAAATCCCTTTCTGAACCTATTTAATAAAGATGCTCTTTGCAATCAAGCATTATTGGAATAATAATTATGTTGCGCTAACATCTCTAATGAGTAGTTATTAAAAAAAGAAAACTCAGCCGCTGCTTACAGTACCTGCTGCCAGCCACAGTTAATTTTCCGTGGTGCTGAATATGAATGAGGAATAGTTCTGCAGACGTATAGAAGAGGTTGTTTGGGTTAATTAGAGGGAGCGAGGCTTCCTGTGGCGTCTGGAACCTCTGCAAGCCTTTCTTTTAGCCCGGAGTGATGTAACGGCTGCCTGTCGGCTCAGGCTGCAGGCAACTCTGCTGCTCCACTGACTGACTCCTTAAAGTGGTCAGCAAGTCGGCCTCTAGTGTGTGTTGGTGGTCAAGTGGGAACGAGGTACACGTTTGATTTTGGCATCTTAGTGAACAAGCATTTAGAGACCATTCATCGGTGTCCAGCAGAGGGTGGATAATATCCCATGTGTGAACAGCAGGAAAGCATCTTGAGCATGAGTGGATTCTTAAAGGACTAATTTGTGTGAGGATTATTTCAGGCAAAGTGTGATCTCTGCTCCCTGGCCCCTCACTTCCAGTGTAATTAAACTATGTCAATCGTTTTGCAAAAGAAAAAGAAAAAAAATCCAGCATAATTCTGGAAAAATGCTTAAATCATAATAAATAGATACTGTTTCCTTTATAACTGACCATACAGGGGATTATAAATGTGTGCAGATCTTTGTCGATATTTTTTTGATGTTGTAAAAACACAACTTTGCAATTGCGGTGTTTCTATTAAGTAAGAAATTAATTTAAAATCACACGTGACTAAGCTTATCCACATGATAAGTGGTTAAAATCCTGACAACAACAGATGGAAAGAGTTACATGATATATATTCATAATTCAGCCGTGGTGCTAGCCTTCATCATCTATCAGCCCATCACAGGAAATGTTGTCGTCTTGTTGAAGCGAAAAAAAACTCATACTTGGGAGCGGCTATGTATGCGATGTTTCGGGGAAATTGTAGTTGGCAATTTTACGCAACAAACTTAGGCTTGCAATAAAATACGTAAGACTTGACTATGGATAAAATATTTTAGATTTGACTGAGAAAAAAGACTTGACTTTGAATGAAAGATGATAAACTTGACTTTAGACTTCTAACCAAAAACATGGGACTCAAGATTTCAATTGGATTTTGGACAAAAGATCTGATTTGGACTTTTTATGAAACACTAAAGACTTGGATTTTTAAAGTAAAGCCTGAAACTTGACTTGAACTTCTGATGAAAATGTGTGATGAAAGACTAGACTTGGATTTGCTAAAGAAATAATGAAATTTGACTTGGACTTTGGACAAACAACTCACGATTCAGATTTAGAACTTGTCCTATAAAGAACTGGGAGTTGGCCTCCTTGTGAATGTTTTCCTCTTTTTTGTTTTCTGTCAATTAAAATTCGTCACTGATTCTTAAGAGGTTTTATTGAAAGAATAGACAAAGTTTTTCACTTTAATCTAAGTCATGGGAAAACAGCATCATCAAAAGTTCAGAATCCCTGCAGATCTGCAATATGTGTTTCATAAAAAACATCACTGAAACCACACTTTACATCAGTTTATTTTCACCTTTCTAACCTCCTTGCCTGACTGTATTTTTTTATGTTCATCCCTCAGTAGGATTAGAATGATGCACCTCAAGAGTGCCTGAAGGACAAGTACAAGTAAAACATGCAAACCCCAGAAGCTTAAAAGTGCCTGGAGCTGAGATCGAAATCTACACTGTCTTTCTGCGCAGCTGCAGTGAGCCGCAACAAACCGATGCTGCATCCTAGTCACAAGACTCACCGGGGCCATATTTCTTCCCTGCCAACCTGTGCTGTGCAACACTCCATGGCTCTAACAGCGTTTGACGGACGCTCTCCTGGTTAGGGCGACTGTCAGATAACATGGCTGCCATTTGTCAAACGGAAAAGCCACAGCGATATCCAAAAAAGGCTGAATAAAGCCATAAGATCCATGAATTTGAAGCAGCAGCTCCTTCCAGGTGGTTCTCTGCAAGGAGGGGAGCAGGTTGGGGGATATTGGATGAGACAGAAAGCTCGTCTGCCTGCCTGGCTGCGGCCATTGGACTTGGCAGCTCTCTGCCAGGGAAACGCTGACAGGCAGGCGCGCCTGTCACGGCGCATAAGTGCCTCCTTGCACAACGCCAGGCCCTATAGGGCATGTCGGCTGCTCTGCGTTCAGTACCGTCTCACTCTCAGGCCAACAATTGAAGTGTGAAGAGAGAGGGGCATGTGTCATCACCTTTATATGGATGAAAGCCTCTGTAAGGTGAGAGAAAGGCCAGTGGTGATATCATAAGAATGCACAGCGCTCGTTGGCACGCGCGTTCGTCACAGAAGCTTAATTAGAGGAACGGCTTCTGTGACTAAAATGCACACAAGGCAGAGTTTTTCTGCAAGCAGAGAATTTATAATTACACTGGGTCAATAAAAGCAACATAAGTGCACAGATTTCAGCAAAAATGTTTCATGCACACGTCACGAACTGCTGATTCTCTTTTTATATAATTTATGGAAAGACGCAGATTGAGGGCCTTCCTTCTTTCTCTGGGACTTTGAAGCTTTAGTGAGAATTAATTTCAAATACTCAAAGCATCAGTCATGGGAGGACAATGACTAATGTACCCGGAATAACCTGAAAGTTATCAGCAGTGAACCTGATGTTACACTTTGTTAGCTCGCAGGTCACATTGGCAAGACGGATGAGCTTTACGTTCAGTTTTCAGGTGATTTGTCACACTCATAAACTTGTGACATGCCAGTTTTCTGTGACATCTCTGACTTCTCACAGTCCTGAGGTCATCACTGCAAACTTTGTCTTCCACATCATTTACTTTTGACATCTCAAGTGTAGTTATAACTTATAACCCTGTCGTTATGGAGGGTATATTTATATATATATCCAAATGTCGGAGGAGAACGCTGCACTAAAATGTTATACTTCTGAGTCGGGTTATGTTTTCTTAGTCTTGTGCTGTCTTTGAATGTGAGTGTTCATATTTTTTGGTTAAAAAAGTAATTAAAAATTGTAGTTATAATTATATATACCCATGCAACAACTTTGTTGAATAGGCTTAAAGAAGACATTGTTTTTTTGTATAAATAGTGTGAAAATGTGGCTAAAAAGTCTTAAATAAATTAAATATCTTTAATAGCCATAAAGAAAAACATCCAAAGACTAACCCCTATAAGAAAGACTAAACATTAAAAGTAGTTAAACTATAAGGTTTTATTTTATTTAGAGGTAAAAGGCATTGAAAGCTTGACTCCGTTTTAGATTTAAACCACAGAACGCCTCAGATTGAAGCTACTTAAAGCTGTTTCTCTTCCGGGAACTTTGTTGAGTTCATGGCATCACAGACACCAGAAAGCTGAAAATGGGTCAGTGGTCATGACCTTAAAGATAGGTAACAGCACATCGCATCACCAACACTTTGAAATACCAGGACCTTTTAAATAAAAATCTGGAGGCCTCTGCCAGAAAACGGATGACCTTTCTGCGGCTGAATTCAAAACATATGGCTACATCAACACAGAAATGATTTACCACACACAAAATCAAACTAATGGTTGCACCAATGACAGTGGAAAGAATAGTTTCTTCATCTTATTGTTAAAATATTTTTTTAAAGAAATTGTGTTTCCTTGAATTAAATTGTTGCTTCCAAATAAAGATTGTGTAATTTAAAAAAAAACCCTTTTCCACAACTTCACCACAGTGACTTACATTGTTACATGATTTTAATAAAACCAATACTGAATGGAAACAACCTTGAAATAACGTTGGCAAATGTTCAGTTTCTCCCCTGCAAATACATGCTGGGCGTTATCCGCAGGAACGTCAGAAAAGAAATCAAATTATTCTAAAACTCCGGTCAAATTTGAAGTTATTTCCTCCTGAGCTGGCCCATTTTGAAAATGTGTTTTAAGGATTTGTAAGCAATTTCTCTGCAGCATTTTGGCGGAAGGAGGACTGTCTGTTTGGTGTGTGCATCCCTGAAAGAGTTTTGTGTGGCGCTCAGAAAGAAAAGATTACCTCACTGTGACCTTTGCTGTTGAAGCTAGGTGTTTGCGTAGCTTGGCCCGGTTGTTTTGACTAGCTCAGTGATCGGCAGCTAGTCTCTTGACTGGTTTTCCATCAGAACGTATCAGTGGACCTTTGTTTTTTAAAATTAATTCCTTGGCATTAATTCTTTGACAAGTGTCTATTGAAGGCAAAAAAGGCAAATTATAAAATATTTAAGAAGCCCCGTAGAAGTATATCTGAACTCGAAAATCCAAGGTGATGGATTAAATTTTTCCCAAGGTTTTCAAGAGGTTTGGAGCTCCATTAGAATTCATATTTAACACCCCAAATCCTTCAGCCTCTGTTTGCTGAATTTCATTGCCTTGCTATTGATCCCTCTTGACACGAATAGGAAATCAAAGTCACCTAGCTGTGGAAACTTTTCTTTTGGCCTTCAGCTACACTTGCATATCTGAGACAGATTTTCTGATGAGCTGTCTGGCTAAGTGTTTTTCAGCCAGAGAAATTACAGTATCAATTGAAAGTGACTTTATAGAGTGAGGAGGAAAAAGCAGATGTGAAGAAGGGGGAGGAGGGAGCTGAGAAGAGAGTAAAAGACCGACGATGTGAGATTATCCCTTTGAGACGCAACACTTATGATAGACATGGATTGTATTTAAGGCAGGATTGCTTTTTCAGGGGAATGAGGAAAGTGCCATTTCAGTATAATAAAGACATTCATTCTGCTTCATATGCCTGAGTTCTGAAAGCCTTTTCTTCTTCTTTTTGTCTTTGTTCCTCTCCACAGATGTACTGCGGACTGCCAATGATTTTTCCTCCTCCAATTCAGATTCAAAAGCAGGGAAAGTCTGCATTTCTGACTTCTTCTGTTCTCACTGAGCGCCGACATCTCGTCTGCAGCTAAACCGCTGTCTTAGTTCTCCTTTATCACGCCAGTGTTCACTCATCCATTCATCCCCATGGCTTCCTTTCTGGTATCATTGCTTCTGCTGGTTCTCCAGACATATGCTGCCCCATCTGAGCTCATTAAGGCAGGCTTTGGTTCAGCCCTGGACAGCAAAGACCCTGATCCAGTACCACTAGTCAATGTCTCTGAGGATTCCACTTCATCCCCACCACCAGGAACAAGCAAGCGGACCCCACACAGCATCATTATTGGCGTGCGAAAAGGGGGCACCAGAGCGCTGTTGGAGATGCTTGACATTCACCCTGAGGTTGCTGTGGCTGCCACTGAGGTTCACTTCTTTGACTGGGATGAAAACTATGCTAAGGGTCTGGAGTGGTACCGTGACCTCATGCCGTACTCTTACCCTCATCAGATCACGATAGAGAAAACTCCGGGTTACTTTACGTCACCTCTCGCACCAGAACGCATCTGCGCCATGAACTCGTCTATAAAGCTGCTGCTGATCTTGAGAGACCCGACCGAGCGGGTGATCTCTGACTACACCCAGGTGTACTTCAACCGACTGGAGAACCACAAGCCGGTGCAAGCCATTGAGAACCTCCTGGTACGTAACGGAGCCCTGAACATCCACTACAAGGCGATCCAGAGGAGTCTGTACGACGTTCATATGCGCAACTGGCTGAAGCACTTCCCCCTGGAACAGATACACATCGTAAACGGGGACGCTTTGATCCACGACCCCCTGCCAGAGCTTCAGAAGGTGGAGCGATTCCTGAACCTGCCTCCGAGGATAGTGTCCTCCAACTTCTACTTCAACCAGACCAAAGGGTTTTACTGCATCCGGAGTGACGGACGGGAGCGGTGTCTGCACGAGTCTAAGGGACGTCCTCACCCGTCCGTCAACAGCACCGTTCTGCAGCAGCTTCGCTCCTACCTACGGGAACACAACCGGAACTTCTTCAGGATGGTGAAGCGCACCTTCAGCTGGCAATAAGAAACCTACGTCACAAACTGGACTCTATCGAGCCGAGACTAAATGAGGAAAAGAAACAGCACTTTACACATACATGAAGGAAGTCCTTTGAGGAACCTCTTATTGATTACTTTTGTGATCTGGTTTCAGCAAAACTGTTCTATATTTACACATTGAAGACAAAAAAAACTGTAATTACAGACAAATGTCAAAAGAGAACTTTCAGGTTTATTTCTTTCTGTGCTGAAAGCATTTAGCTTGTCAAATAGCAGTGAAAATGAGTTAGCTAAACTGATGAACTTTTGCCCGACTTTCTTGTTTGATATTCTTCTTGTTCTTACGAATAAACTATTGTTTTAAAACGTACAGGAAAATGTGTTTTTTCCCCCCCCTATCTTTTCATTTCCAAAGTGCCTGATCCCACCAGCCAGTGCTATTCAGGAAGCGTGAGATATGGGCAGAGGCATTACAATAAGCCTTTGATTTGCTGTGGTGCAAGGTAGACATTAATGCAAGGAAATGGGTACCCTGGAGCAGCACTTTAGTTGTACAGGAATCACTAATAGCTTTGGACATTGAAGGTGGCCTGCGCCCGCAGCTAAAGTCAGATCTTCACAGTCAGCAAGCTGGAATCCGCCAGAGCTTCTGTTGCATTCTGCTGCTGCGTCGCTCAACAATTTGCACAGGTGTTAAATGTGGTCGTTAAATCATATGCCCAACAGCCCTGTAAATTATTTACAAATGACACTGTATCTGCATTGATGCTTTTTCTACATATTCTCGCTTTCCTGAATTGCGCAAAGCGTGCAGTTTTCCCAGAAACAGCTTGTCGTCGTCTCCCACAACAAATAGACAGGGGTCATGTTTCTTTCATTGATTAGACTTTAAACAGCAGCCAAAGCTACAGCTCCACTGGGATCTGATATTCATGTGATCTCGCTGCTCTGTCTGCTGGAATAAGCACTGCTCCCCTCCCGAAGGCAAACAGTCATTGATGCTGCACTGAATCCATATCCTGGGCTGAACATGGGAGGGGGTGTAAAGCCATGGGCGATATAGAAATGTGCTGAATATAATTACATTAAGAGTCTAGTTCAGCAGTGTGATCTGGGGTTTAGGATGAAAATTAGTTTGGAAAATTATACTGTACGAGTAGACAAATTTTAGCGTGATGACAATTTAAAAAGCTAAATGTAATCATTCTTAAATAATCTTGCTCCGGGACTTTTCTCTCATCTGCTCAACAGGGGGCACTTGAGCCCAATGGTACGTTTTACACAAAAGATGACTTCAGACGTGCCTAGTTGTGCTCCCTCCTGTTGTTTCAGATAAAGGTGAAGGGCCTGGGAGAGTTATTCTGTGACCTTGGCTGATATGTTCTTCGGTATGTGCAGCCCAGCTGCTCATCTGGGAGATAAAGCGACTAGTGGTATTCCACACACATTACCGATCATTCCCAGGGTGCTAGCGTGGCAACGCTGTGTTTTCTGTTCCCCAGGTGGGTAAGAAAGACAAAATGCCATGTTTGGTTTGCACCAGGAGTACGCAGCACACTTTTAGTCCTTTTGAATTCTCTTTATATTGAAGGAGAAGCTGGGTTTGCTTTCTGAGAGGTGCAGCATGCATGTCAAACGGTCTGTTGAGTCAATCATTTCAGTGAATTCTATAAAGTTCATTGTATTGTTTGGTTAGAAATTGTCATCCACTCATCATCGATGTGCTCAATTTTAATTTGGGGCTTTTAATTGTTCATTTGAATCGTCTTATTTCCAGAATGAGGCTGAATATCCAAAAGAGCAACTTCTCTGATCCAAACTGCCAGAAAATCATACATGCAGAGATGCAACACTGACTCTTTTATAAATTCATCTATATAGAAACCATTTATGCAGTATGTGACTTTATAAAGGGTTTTTTATGGTTTATTCAACAGATTCCTGGATGATAACCTGGTAAGATACTAACATATTTAATGCATAATAAAGGTTTTTCTGACAACCTTTTTTTTTGAAAAACGATTCTAAATTGAGAACAAAATAAACAATAGCTCATTTAGCCCCAAGAATAAATCATAAAACTGTAGCGACACATTTTATTTTAATATTGTGATCTTAAAAACAATCTTCATGAAAAGCTAACAGGGACTGAGGGAGCTTTTAAAAGTTGTATCAAAATTGTGTTATAATTGTAACAAGGATCATAAATGTTCCTTGTTACAGGAACAGTTTGTTGCAGGATGTCACATTCTTTTGTGTGATGAGTTCTGAAACTCCAAAAGCTAAAAACAAAAAAAAAACAACATCACCCCAGTTCTCTCTCCACTAGCTGGAGTTCATTTTAAAATTTTCATCACACCTTCTCGGCCCCTCCGGTCAGTCCTGTAGGTACCAACGTCGGGGGACAGGGGAGCCAAACTCATTTCCAGTTTGAACTGCATCAAAGAGGGCCTGAACAAACTGCTAAAATATTAATAAACAGCTGTCTCTGCATTCGATGAGTACTTCTTAAAATGAAATAATCTCATCACTTTGAAGTTATTTGGCAGTATATGGATACAGACTGTTTTGATTTGATTAATAAGATTAAACACACAACTGTTATCTTGAAGGTTCAATTTTTGTGTCCCGTTAGAGTTTTACGGTGAGCCAGATTTGGCCCCCAGACCTCGAGTTTGACAGCTGTGGTCCAGAGGAAGCTGGAAGGGAACACGACCTTCTCTATTCCAGAGGCTCGTTCACTGCCATCTCTTAGATCTCGTCTTAAAACCCATTTATATTCTCTGGTTTTCAACACCACTGAGCCTTAGTTTGACCTTGTTTGTTTGAATTAGTTTGTGATTCATCTTTTGTTAGCATGTTATATTTATGCTTTTATTTTGACGTATGTTTTCAGTTTGCAGTTCTGTGCAACTTCACTTTTTACTTAAAGTGAAGTTGGTATGGTTTGAATGATGAAGACAAGGACAAAACTCGTATTTCACCTTGTTCTTCAAAACTGTTCATTCACATTTTATCAACTCAAACTAAACATTCCCTTGAGATGACAGAGATGATGCTGAGTTTAATGCGTTGCAAGTTTTGGAAAAACGTGTGCTCATAAAATCTGCAAACAATTGTTTGGATTCTTGCTATTAACACATAAATTAGCTCAACAATGATTTGCTTGACATAGAGACGATCCGGTTTTCTGTCAGAAGTAGATTTACATCTACGACAGTCTACGCCACATGAGCCAGTCTTCAATCTGGCCCCTCTCAAACTCACTCAAATCATTTTGAGACACTGGCTTTTCAATTCAAAAAACAAAATGTTCCCTTGCTGCCGAATATATCCTTCCCGCTAACATGTGTTTATAAGAATAAGGAGTTGGAGTAAATAAGTTCTTCCCACTCCTTTTCAAGCAATTTTGTTTATGTCTAAATATGGTAATACTATGTAAAACATGAAATGAATGACTCAGACAATGTCTTTTTCTTACTGTATATATATTATGGAATGTATTTGTGTATAAGTGGATGCATATATATTTTCTTTGTTCCTTTTTGTTCCTATTAAGAGGCATAATATGTATTTTTATTCTTTTAAATGGCTTGAAACAAAGCAGTAAAGCAAATCAAGTGCCATGATGAAGAGATAAGTTATTTACTTCATATGTCAATATGACATATGCCTGATATTCATACAATTTCTTCTGATTAAGAAACAACTTAAATGATAACTATATTAAGTGAATACAAAATGTACCCTGATCAATATCATGGTTACAACATATTTCTCAAATGTTGTCATTCAGTACCAAAAACCAAAAGGTCACACCTTAGAAAAAATAAGTTCATTTATCAAAAAATCAACAAAATGTTGTTTTAAAGGGGCAGCATTGTTTTTTCCAGCCACATAGTATCATTTCATAGCACAATCAAGTGACTATGTTACCTTCAGCAGTTATAAACATGTCATATACTGTATATATATATCAAATATAACTTTCAGCAAATTTGAATATGTAATTTAACATTTTAAAATGGGGAGTCTGTCTCTTTAAAAACTCAAACTCCGCCTCCAGGAAGTCACCACAACATTGCTCCTCTATTAACCCTTTAGCACTGAGAAGCAGATCCTATAATGAGCTCAGGTGATGCACAGTTCCACCAGGTGTTTGCTAATTGCTGCTGGCTGGCGTGAAGGAGCTCAGGCATTTTGTACAGCTGAATGGTTGCCATGGGAGATTCAAATATTTCTCAAACATGCATGAAAGAATTAAAGCAACACTCCAGATATAATTTTGATGAGGGAATGACATTATAACGTGATGTAAAGCTCAAAAAAGTTAATTTTACATAACACTGCCCCTTTAAGTTTTCCTTTGCTTACTACCTCATGAAAAGCTTCCTCAGACCTTCTGTAATGAAAACCCTGACTCCAACAAGTTTCTCTAACTAATGGCTCCTATTGAGTGAGTCACTTATCACTGCATGTCTTTGATAACTGCCAACCTTGGATGTAATTAAAGGTTTGAGGGGTGGTCTGGAGCAATCTGCTGTAGATAGTTTGGCTGCTCTTGTCATCCTAGGAGCCTCTAATGATCTGTCTAGGATTGTGATTGATGAAGCACTTAGCATCGAATCAAAGCAGGAGGAACGCTCGCTGCTTGCTAAGCTCTTTGCAAACTAACAGCCACTGTATTTGCGCGACATGAGTCTATTACGGAACTGTCCTTGATGGGAATTAATGACCTCCGAGTCAACGTTGGAAGCGGAACTTAATGCACAATTAAAGTTGATTGACATGGCTCAGCAGAGACATAAGCTGCGGACTGCACGCGTCAATGAATCGTTCTGCAGCTCAATAGGAGTCCATTTCCTCTTCTTCGCTCATGAATGCTGCAGAATACCAAGTGGCCTTTGAAGATGTTTATCCACCTACATATACTCTTTAAGTTTTATTGATTAAAAACTTGTAGCATTTAAAGTAATCAAAATGTTTTTCCAATGCCAAGATTTTTTAATTTGTTGCTTTTCCCGAAAAAAAAAAATGTTTTCACCAAGGGCATCGCCAAGGAAACAAGGAGATGTTTTCAGGCTGATCTTATTGGTTTAAATGCAACCAACCTGTAGGGAATAACCCATGTAATGGTATGCACAAAAATCAACTTATTCCAGCCTTTTTACAATTTTCTCAATCAGTAAAATCACAACAACCGGGGATCTAATGAGATCAGGGAGTTGATGTGTTTCCCAGAATGTGCAGGATTATCCCAAACACAAAAGACTCCCAAACAACATGAATCGCTCTGATAAATGAGTTTCTGCTCTTGTCTTAAAGGCTCCTTGTGTTGTACGTCCTTTGCGATTACTTATTTATTTGTTTGTTGGTTTATTTTTCATTGCCTCGGGCACAGAGGGCATGTGTTTGATCTGATCCCACTGCAGCCTTTTCTAAAGAGGGAGGACGGCTGCTGCTGCATTCAGGTCAAAGGGAGGAGAAGGAGACTTGTCTGCCTATTTGCAGCTGAAATATAAAAAGCTCTGATTAATCCTTTGAGGTGTTGGGCAAATAAAAAAAAGGATTTTGAAAAAATGAAGATCTCAATCCTTTTCGTTAAGTGCTCTTTCTAAAAAAAATAATAATAACAAAGTGGCGGCAAAAAGAATCTGATCAGGGAGTGCTGAGATTGTTGACCTCTGCAGGAGGCAGAACGTCAACAGAGAGTCAGTGGTTCAGTTTTCAGTCGTTTCAGGACTTATTTGATTTAACCATAACTTAGCGTCATTGATTTGATTTAATAATGTAATCCGCATACATCAGCAGATATTTTATTATGATAAAGGCCAAATAAAAACTAACAATAATGTAAAGCCAACGCTTTTTCTTCCTTTAATTGTCTTTTTGTGTGAGAGGTGTGTGTTCCAAAATTACTTAACTACTTTGAAAAAACAGTCAGCGGTGATAAAATTATGTTTTTATTTTAAAAACCTGTCATTTGTTCCTTGGAAATATTTTAAATAAATACAAAGTATTAAGGTATTTTGAGTTATTATTATGCCTTTGTTTAATTTGTTAGTTTCCAAATACTTCTATACTTTTGAGACGAGGTCCCAACTCTGCTGTTCTCTAGGTTAAAATATCAGAGGTTTGTAAACTCCTGATCTGGAAAATGTGCAGCACTATTTTAGGTTGAGAACTGCCGGACCTCAGTCACTCAACCAATTTTCATTCTGAGATAGAGCAGTCACTCATCCATGTCCGTCTCCAGAATGACCTGTTTCTAAATGTGACCATCCGTTTTTATATGTCGGCACACTGATATTTTTTATGCAATGCTGGAGAAAGGATGGATACATTGGTTGAACTTAATGGTCATTTTGGAAACAGATTTTGATAAAAAAAAAACAAACATTGCTTATAGAAAGTCTAAGATAGACGCAACCTTCTACAATTTTTCTGCAAATTCCAGTTTTAAAGCTGGAGTGCAGCGTGGTTGTTTTCTCATGTAGCCGCCTTTTAGCTTTAAATAAATCCTTAAACGAGAGTCAAGATTAATTTTAGAAGTTCTCTTTTATGTTTATCTCAACACTGCTGGTTTTTATGATTAAACTGAAAACTAAAACTTTTGGTGACTGTTGCTATTCTGAGTAAGAGCATAAAATTGTTATTTGTTGTGACCTACCCAGTGAGATCTTCCTCTCCCAGTGTAACCCCACACTACACAGCATCTCCTCTTCTTGTAGACTGTGTGTCTTTCCTTGAAGCTCCTGTCACCGTTCTCCCTCAGCCTCTTTTATCCCTCTATCCTCCCCAGCAGCTCTTGTCTATTCAAATCAAGGGCTGGCGGAAAAGTGCCAGTAGGCATTTCACTCTGCAATATTTCCTTTGGGTGCAAAACCCCAAGTCCCCGCTCTGATTCGTCAACAGTCACACAACAACAGAAGTCGGAGTTCACAGCCGTGGCAGAGAGGATCATATTTTAGTGCTGGTTTACAGCATCCTGGGCCCACAGGAGCCAAGTGTCACACAAATGCTATTTACAGCCATAGAAAAAGAGAAGAGGAACCCAACAAATGCATCTGGCTGTCAGTGTCATCTGGGATTCCAGCAAGAGTTTGATGCTTTCAATAACTTGTTTTTCGTTTCTGCGCTTCCTTGTGGCCTTTCTGCAGCACTTTAGGAGGTAAGACAACAATTTGTCTCTAATTTTTTATCCATCTCCATCTGGATTTTGTTGTTTCAAGCCCAGGGATTGAATGGGGGTTTTATTTCCAGAACATCACCTTCTTTTTAAAAAGTTAATTGTGCTTTAGCAGGGACTTGAGTGTTACCCTGTAGCTAACTAATTTCAAAACCGAGTCTCTGTGCTGCTTTGTTTGCACTTTGCAGGAGAGAAAAAGATGGGAAGATAAAGTGTGTTCAACGGGATAGTGCAGACTTCAGAGGGAACGATAACATCAGCCCAGTCCCCTAGAAGTCCTCAATAAAGTGAACGTAGCCTTTGGGGGGCTGCTAATCCAGCCGACCTGTGACAGCTCAAACAGGTAAATAAACCAACCCAGGAACTCAGAAGCTGGAAAAGAAGGAGAAAAACCTTCACATCAAATAGTTTAGGATTTCTTAAACACGATTAAAATCCACTAAATACATTATTTTTTTAATACACTCCTATCAACACCTTTTATTTTGTGCAATAACACTTTTTCTCCCTCTCCTTCCTCCAAATTGCCATTTTATTTATGATGCACCAGTATGTAAATTTGCTATTTACCTGATCCTTTGTTGTTTTTATGGATATTAGTAACTAGTGTTATCAGATTAGCAGCAGTTTTAGTTCATTTAAAGCATTACAAAGTAAAAAAAGGCATGTACCAGGATCCTCATATAATTAACATCATAAAGGAGTGTTTGGCTCTTCTGCAAGCTTCATAATTTTTCTAAAATAAAGATTGGATTGCAATAACATTATTGAAGAAACCTCCCTTGGCTGAGATGTTGCTGTGAGAATTATTAATAAGTCCACCATCCTGGTTTTGTTGACCTTTTTGTTCTTCAAGTGGAAAATCAATTTAACTTGCTAAAGCACAAGCTGTGCTTAGTTACAAATAGTCTTTGCGAAGCATTTCTCTGCTGCATTTACATCTTCTATCTATGTGCAAATGACACTTTAAGGTAAGAAAAAATGTTTTTAAAGCTGAAAATATAGTTTTTATTCAACAATAATGACAAATTGAAGACTATTTTGACTATGAAAATGTTATTTAGTAACTGATGTCATCATCAGTTACTGAATAACTGATGATGGAATTGTTTTTATTACATCAGGTAAGGTTTTTTCTTTGTTGCCTCTAAACATTGACAGAGTAATTTGAGCACATTTATTAAGTTAAAAATCCTATTTAAGTGATCCAGACAGAAGATTGTGTGGCTGCTGAACCATTTCTAAGTGGATTTAGTCATGTTTTTATATCAGCATAATGCTGAAGCATCCAATTGGGTCTCAGTTTTCTGCAGATAACAAGAATTTGTAGGGACTTTTGCAGGAGAAACAGACCAACAGCATCACAGATCAGCTACCATACCAAACACAAGTAGGCAATCATCCTTTGTTGTATGACAAGACTACCTGGAGTTTGTTACTGAAAAATTCATTCCTATTCTCATCTGACCAAAATGTACAGTTCCAGTTAAAGTTTCAGCACATTTAATGGAACAGAAATGTTTGACATTGGTCAGCCTGGAACAACATCATCTGAAAGGCACCAACCGTGACACGATTCCTCTAGAAAACTATGAATGGAGTGGATTTAATTATTGTTCTGACTCTAGCAAGAATTCAATTTTTTGGCATGTTCTTCATCTTTCCCATTTTGACGAGTGCCTTGGGGTCCACACTCCAGAGTCACAGAACGTTTTGGACTTCAGGAGGAAGCCAGAGAGAATCTAGGACTGCATGGGGAGAACATGCAAACTGGAGGAATTTGAACCCAGGACTTTCTTCCTGCAAGGCTGCAGGGCTTCAAACCACACCGTTGAAAACAAGAATCTTTGAAATGCAGGATTTTCTAGTTTCTTTATAGTTAAGCCATAGTACATTTACCTAATAGAAATCCCTTTGTAACATGGAAAGTGTCGATTCTGATTACATGAAATGCAAAAAGCATTAAAAAATATGCACGGCTCTTTTTGCAGGTCTTACTTCTTAGTCTGTCTGAGGATGTTTTTATGTATTTATTTTGTCGTCATTTCTGTTGCTTTTGAAATAACTACCAATTTGACAGAGAGAATAACTACCTGGTTAATGCCTAGGAAAAATATTTAATTTACTTTAAGATTGCACCTTATTCACAAAATAAATTGATAAGATCTGGAGAGATTTTATGTGTTATTACACAACATCTCCGTTGCCTGTTTTCTGGGGTTATTCAGTAAAACCAAGGAGATATGAGGAAGGTTCTCTTTTAGTTGGTATTTTCTAAAGCATATTAATTATTATTATTATTATTATTATTATTATTATTTTAGAATAAGGTTAAAACTTTTGCAAGAAAGCTGTCAACACATTTTAGAATATAACTGGAATTCCCAGAATAACTTCTTCTGGTAAAACAAATCGATTTTACATTTCTATTGTGACAACAATCCAACTGTTAACATGGATATGTATGGATGAAATAACAAAGTTTTGCCCACATCTGTAATGGAAACGCAGTAAAATTCATTTAAAGATTTGACTATATGCTGAAGCCAATCGGGAACTTTGTTGTGGAAGTGTTTGCATTTCAGGTGCCGCTTCTGATCCTCTGTTGTTTTAATCCATTTTAGTAACTAGTGTTCTCAGATTAGCAGCAGTTCAATTGATTTAAAACATCACAAAGAAAAAAAAAAAGGTATGTAATGTTCCAATGATGACTGGGCTGCTACTTCCCTATATCCAAAGGAGGAAGTTGATGTGGGGATCAATAGATAGAAAGATGGATTGACTCATTTCTTTTAGCACTGATTCACTGCTCAATGGCCACAAGAGGAAAGTGAAAGCTTTAACTCTTGTAATCACCCACTGTTTGCTTGATTACTATTCCAAATATTGTTCTTGGTGCAGATTCTTACTTTCAGTTACACCCAAGAGTGTTTTCATTGGCTTTGACCTCCCCAGGAAGCAAACCCCTGGGTCGGCATTATCATTCATATAAACATGTTGTTCAGTTATACTCCTCTGCTCGTAGCTCATTGATGCAGAAATTGGGAGCATTTTGCGTGCGTCCCATTTTAATGACTTCCCCCACCCCAGCCAATAAAAGAAGTGTACATGTGTGTAAGTAGCAGCTGGAAATGAAGGGTGGCTGCTGGTCAGCCTGAACACAGCCTTGTTAAAAAGTCAATTAAGGAGAAACAAAGAGGGAGCAGAGGACAGAAATATTTCTCCTCACAGCAGTTTCTTTTTTTCATTCTTGCAATGCTTGGAGCAGCTTCAGCAAATGAGTGCAAGGATTATTTATAAGCACAACTCGTCTCCTTGAAGTGAAAGACGGCGGAGTCCAAGATTATGACTGTGTTTCTTGAGGAATTTGACATCAAAAACTGTTGTTGCAAACACACAGTTTCACACTTGCTCTCCAATCTTCTCTGGTCCTCGTGTGGAAAAGAAGGGTCTAAACTAAGGTTGATGTTTTTTTTTTGTTTTTTTTTACACCATCTGGTTTGGGAAGTAATCTAAAACAAACACACACTTTAGATGATAAAGCTGTGTCTGCTGCACTTTAAATTCAATCAGCCAGAGGCATCCGCAGACACTTTCAGGGATGCAGTTTATTGCAGAAAGGGTACGTTAAACACAGCAGCTATGAATCCGTCAAGTGTTTCCCTGCTGGATGTGAGATTAGTCGAATTCTTTTGGTTGTAAATTTTTAAGTATTTCAGCATACTTCAGCAGTGCGATAAAATGTAGACTTGGATTGTCTCCCCCGAGTATTTTAATTTGGCAAGAAAAGTCTGTGGCCAAAAATGAAATCCTTCATTCCAGCTTCTCTGCTGGTTTACTGGCTGTGCTTTAATCTTTTATCGAGTCAATACTGCTAAAAACAGAATCCAAACAGTTAACTGGAATGGTTGTCCAGTAGATACCTACAGGAAGCCTGCTTCTTTTTACAGAAACAGATGCCACTACAGAGGCATCTGAATTAATCTGTAAATGAAAATGAAATGCATATTTCAATGACAGTTCTGTTGTTCTGTGTTGTGACTCATCTGCCACAAAATGTTTTTCTCAGCAAAACGATTAAGAGAAACTCGTAGTGAAAATGTTGAAATTCTCTTTTCTGCTTTCCAATAAGATATGTTTGGTTGAGAAAAATGGCAAGAAAAGCATCATATCTCCAAAGATTACAGCTGACAATAAAGGTTGTGAAGTGGAGTTTTTCCAACACACTGCATTGGAAGGCTTTTTGTACAGTCTGATACGTTAATGAATATTGCCCAAAACTCAAGATGTTATAATTAAAGATGATCAGGACCTGCACTGAAATGGCATTTAAAAAATAAAGGAATAATTACAGAAGTCAAAAAAATTCTGAAGTAAAAATATTTAAGCTGTTGCTCCTCTGGGAACATGTAGATATTTGTAATCATTCCAAGAAGACGGTCCAGATAATTAGCTGGATGGCAAACAGGCTACAGTGGTTTTGTGTTTACTCTGGCTGTTACAGCATTTTAAAAATATGCAAATGAATCCAATTCCCCAATGTGAAGCCCATCTCAGACGGGTCAGAGTTGTGCAAAGCATTACGTAGATCTTCTTTGTTTCTCTGCGATATAAAACAATAAAGCAGTAAAGTAATTATTAGCCTCCACAGTTCAAGTAGTAACAAAGTTTTATGATTCTGTTGTTTTTATCTCCTGAGATTTGTACTTTCTTTGACCAACATTGTGTCCGATAAAGACTTTAGTATTCTGGAATCTAATCAGGAGTTTTGTTGTTTACTTGCTGTTGTTTATATTTATGTAAATATAAATACATTTAAATCTAGTTCATTTGAATGGCTGTGCTGGAGCTCACATACATACAGAGCACGGAAAGACAGAGAGACAGTCTGTGTTTGTTGATGCGGAATGAGTGAAATGAATTAATATTCTGCACTTTTTGACAATTTGTTTTAAACTTTAGATTTGGAGTGAAATGTCAAGTCTTTTCAAATAACTTCCAAGTCTGATTCAAGTCCCAAGTCATTGGTGTAAAAGTCCAAGTCAAGTCAAAAATATAAAGTTATGATATTAATGACTTGAGTTTAAACTTGTGTTTTATGAGTACTTTTATACTAAATATTCAAGGATAGTGTTATTTTATAGTGATAACATTTGTAGAAAAAAAAAACAGAAAAAAGAAAAAGAAAAAATGTGTTTTTAAACATTGTTTTTAAAATTATTTTCTAGTTTCAGGTTGTGCAAAGACATAAATTACAGTCGTTGCTAAGCCAAAAGCTAATATGCTATAATTCACTGAAACAGTTTTTGGCATATTTGAATGAAAATGTTAAAAGATGTAGTAGTAGTTGGATTTCCAAGCTTTTTTGTGACGCCTAGTTCAGGGAAAGCGAACAGCACATTCACACCTGTCCTCATGATCTTGATGTTTCTCAGTGTGAACAGCTATTAGCTGAAAAGTGGGCACTGAAGTTTGAGTTTCACCTCTTCGGACCGCAATCTGACGCCTCCTCAGTGAAGAAGAGAAGAACTGATAAATGTATCACATCTGCACTCTAATAAAACCCTGATTGGAGGCGTATCCATGACAGGCACAGCATCACCTGGCCGGCCCAGCAGGAAGCAGTGTGTCTAATAACGAGCCGAAGTGTCAGGCGAGGAACATGCAGGCGGGAGTGGAGCGAAAAGACGAGCGCAGACTCCTCTCCGCAGCAGCCAGCCAACACACTTAACTTGCAGCGTGTCTCTTTTTGCTCCATCACAAACCACATGAGGGGCAGATAATCACATTTTCTGTCAAACTGAATAGACGGCGGCAGCTTGGGGAAGGGAAAATAAAGCCATGGCGATGTAAATGTGTCTTGTTTGTTTCTTATTCTGCATGCATCAGCTGTCACTGCGTCTCAGGTTTCAGTGGAGAAATAAGTCTAACCGTGAATCAAACCCAGGCCCTTTGATTGGCAGCTCATTACGCTCCCCGTTACGAAGACGGCAACCTTGGAAACTGGGGGACGGAAAAAGAGGTGGAACCAGGTTGAATTCGGCATGCGAGCAACGCAGAGGTGCAGAGGTGGAATACATTTGCACTTTTTTACTGAGTTATTGTGCTGACTTTTATGTTCTTTAACCTGAATTTACTTAACATGCGAGTAAGATTAATGTGCAGCGTCCCATGACAAAGTCTTTACTTTTGCTAATTGAACCATACAAATGATCACTCCCACCTATTCGCTTTAACTAGTCTTTGTTCTCCAATGCAAACATTTGAAAGACCATTTCTCCTATTTTTTCTTTTAGAAAATTGGATTTACAACTCCTTCCAACTTTAGTAATTACTTTGACCGCTCCTTTGTTCAAAGAAAAAAGTATTTTAAGAAAATAAATTATAATTAGTTTTTTTCCACACTGCCTCCCTCCAAATCAGAGATATTAAGTCAAGGCTGAGGCAGCTTGCTCAGCGAAGAATCGCCCTGACCTGTGTTTTGCTTCAATTCAATCAAACATTTGCTGTTGTTCTACAACTATGAGATATTAGGAGCTACATCAAATACGACAATGCTCACAAAATATTCATTTTGGAGATGAAATGATTTATTTTAATAGTGTTTTTCCAGGCTTGGCCTACAATTCAACATAGAACTTCGAAGGTTATTAAAAACTAAAATTGGGAATCCGAATTTGACATTACTGTTGATTTTCTCTAAACCACGCATAAAAAATATACACGGATCAAATTTTGTACACACACCTCCAGGCTTATTTGGTTAAATGTTTGTTCCTAAAACTTTTGTTGCCGTCAACAGGCTTCCGGCATCACAGCAGGTATCTGATCACTCTTTTTTGACAGGATCGTTTCAGTCTAGATTGATTAGTAAGCCTGGCGAGGTTCAGCTTTTAAACACAGCCATGACTTTTCAACAGAGTTGAATTTGAGGGCTTCACATCAGTCTGAAGAGTATTTTTTAGCAAATTTATCCATTTCAAAACCAGTCTTGATGTGTTTTGTTTTACTTTCTTGCAGATAAATCTAATTTTTATTAAGATCTTGCTATGATTGATGTTGGATATTCCTGGATAGAATTAGTAGAGTTCAAATTAAAATGGGTCATTCCATATTCTTAATGTTAGCATGCTTTATCAAACCCAAACACTACTGTTAGCACCCCCAATCCATCCCAGTTGGGAGCCGTCTAAGTGTTGAGGTGATGAGATGTTGTGTACATTAACACACATTGAACAATGCACCAGTACAAATGGCACCAATACAGTCCCACAGCATGATGCCGTCACCGCCACACTTTAAAGTTAGTACATGTTTCTAGATTTAAAATCCCCGCCTTGACTTCTCAAAACACACTCCTAAACTTTGTGGCCAAGCAGCTCAATCTTTGTCATTGTTGGTAGCAGCAAATTTCATTTCGCTTAATATTGCTGAGCTAAACTGGAGAAAATGAACCAAGTTAAAGGAACTTGAGCAACCAGGTGGAATATGTGGTTAAGACGAACTTTGTAAGGGAAACTTGATTTTCAGGTTTTTATGATTTGTTTCTATGACTTTTTGTTCATCTAATTCAATTTGTTTTAATTTGCTTTTAGAGTGTGATTGCTAGTTTTTATTAGTTATTGTTACTTAAATATATTGTTAGTTTTAGTTACATTTTTATTAATTGTAGTAGCTGTTTAATTCTTTCATGCTATTGTTAATTCAAATGTCGAAGTGTTGTATTGTGATTACATCAACAGGGTAATGACTACTAAACAGAAGATTAAATAAAATTAAAAGAATTACATTTATTGCTGAACAACCAACTGACTGGTGTTTTCTCCCAACTTTTGCTGCCACCATTTTGTGGACTAGCGTAAGAAATCATTCAAAACTTTAACTGAATGTGACATTTGCGCTGAAGATGAGTGGATGTAAACCTCTGAACGAACTGGATTCAAACTGGGAATCAGTGCTAATGTAGCATAAAATCTACACTCTGCACAATCAGGGACACAGAATGAAGAGATGCTGTTTGAACATATGCAAAAACATATTTTTCAACCTTCCCCACTAGTGCACAACGGTATTTTTCCCATCTGAGAACTCCCTGTTCCCTGCAGAAGGCCCAGCAGCTGCCTCAGTGTCCAACTTATCTCTGATTTCCTGCAATTTGCTCAGAGGAAGGCCTTTCATTTGTCTCTTATCACTGTACCAAAGAAGAGGGAAAGAGGTGGAAGGAGGAGGAAGGGGGAAGCAGGAGGTCAGAGCTCCCACTGTACAAGGCCACAGCCCAGCTTTCCCATGCCAACGTCTGATCATCAGTTCCGCTGGGGAGCGGCGCTTAGGGAGAGAGAATCACACCTCAGCTGTGGAGAGAGGGATAGAGACAGACCAAACAGAGGAAATGTAAAAAAAAAAAGAGCTAGAAACGGCTTGACAGCTCTCACATCTCCTCTCTACCATTCCGTCACAGCATGGCGTCCCTGTAAGCCTAGAAACTCAGATACAGAACCAGAGCTCGCAATTTTCTTTCCTATCTTTTCCATCAACTTTCCTCGTGTATTTGTGTCTGCCTTTACCACACACCTATATTCGTATTTAGACGTCGTTAGTTTGCCCACTGCAGGCTGACATCAGCTTTTCTTCTGTGTGTGTGTGTGTGTGTGTGTGTGTGTGTGTGTGTGTGTGTGTGTGGGGGTGTGTGTGTTGGGGTGGGTGTGTGTGTGTGTGTGTATAGAGCGTGTGTCAGCATGTCAGAAGACTTGAAAACAGACTTGAACTGAGCAGAGTTCAGAGAAGACATCAAACTGGATTAAAGGTGTTCAGTGACAACACGTTAGATAAAACGTGAAATTTCTTTGACACTGTAAAGAATGACAAGGCCTAACTTTGACTTCCTGTCACTACAATCTCTGTCACAGCCAGCGTTGCTCAGACACAACAGTCTGTGCTGAAAAAAGGGGCAGATTTGAAAGTGATCAACTTTGTAAATGTAGGCTCTGTTTTAAAGTGAACAATGGCAATTGTAGCCTGTCAGATGTGTGAAAATTAACAGTCTAAGTCCACCAAATTAAAGCTGCTGGAAAGCTCTTTGTTTACCTGGCAAAATAAATTAATAAAAATCTGGCAAAAAAAACCGACAGCTGCCTAACGAGCACAGACTGGTGGAAATCACAAAACCCCAAATACAAGAAATTATAAATTACAGCAGCGACCCAATTTGTTGCAAAGCTTGTTACTCAGCACGCTCCCACGACTCCTTTTCTCTCTCAGGCCTCTTGGTAGGTCAGCTTGATCCTGTTTGTTTTCGTGCTCACAGTTTATGCAACCACTATGAAGTCACTCAGAACAGATTTTAGCATAGATTTTTCTCTCAAAACCCACAAACAGCATAAAAATTTAATTTTATGGCAAAGACCCAGCATGGATGTGTGAATAATATAAAATAATGAACCATTCATCCAGATTAAAGCAAAATGGAGTTAATGTGTGGACCTGTTGGTATCTCACTCTGAACTCTTCATCTCTCATCACCACTTCCTTTCTTCACATTTCAACCACAAACTCAATGGGTTTTTTTTTAAAGTAGTGCATAATTATGGGTCATGACCCTTTAAGATTTTTGACATGACCCAAAATGGAATTGAGTTTGACGTAGTGAATGGAAGAAAGCAGCTTAAAGTGAAAATATAGAGCAAATGTTGGAGGTGCTATTAAAATATGGAAATTCATTATAAAATAAAATGAAGGAAGAATATCATAAAGTCCCAAGAGTGAAATAGGAAAACTGGGGAGATGAGGAATTGTCCCTTATTGTTTATGAAAACTGGCCTTCTGACTCCAGTTTTCCACTTACACATCTGAAGAACAGCTTCAATATGTTTGTGTGATTCTAATAGTTCCTCTGAGCCTGGAGCACCGAGGAAAACAAGAATAAATAATATTCTGAGATCTTCACAGATGCTTTCCATCCAGGCTATCTGAATTTATGCTTTTTAAAAAAAAACAAAAAACATAAAAAACTGTGTTTTTTATCCATCCAGAGATAATTCACATCTCTGGATGTGCAAATCTGATGAAAAAACTCATACTTAACAGACTTGCAATTATAATTGCAGTAAAGTGTAGTTCTACCTGCAGAAAACAGAAAATCTCACTGAAGTATTTTTGGTCTAGTTTCTAGTGCAAATATCTTAGTAAACTTGAAATAAGACAAAAGCAATTTACAAATAGCTTTTCAGCAAGAAATACAAACTTGTTTTAAGTCAATAATTTCTTAATACTGCTGAGAAATTGCTAGTTCCACAAATTATTTAATTAATAACACGGGAAAAAATGTCTTGTTATAAGTCAAATAATCTGCCAATGAAACTTTTTCATAAATATTAAGGAATTATTTATGGTAAACAAGCTTGTGTTTCTTGCTGAAAAGTTACTTGCAAGTTTGTTTTGGAAATTTTAAGTGCTTGTGTTTTTGCAGTGAACTCACAGGTGGTTGACTGCAAATGCATGCCACACTTTTCAGATATTTGTCAATGAAAGATTTAAAAATCCATATATTTTTTCATTTCACAGTTATGCATTTCCTTGTGTTGAGCTATCAAATAAAAGTTTACGTAAAGAAATTTAAAGTGGGTGAGCGAAATGTGACAAAATGAGTCCAAAGAGTGTGAGAACTCTGCAGGATTCAGTATCTTTCCTCCCAACCTCTTTAATCTGAATTCCTCATCTTCCTCTCCTCTCTGGTTTCAGTTACATCTGTTGAATCCAAATTGGGCTCCAGGATTTGTTGTCCTGACACAGAACCTCTACTCTCAGTCTCCATCACTGAAGCCTCCAACCACAAATCTCCACAGAAGATTCCATTAAAATCTGCCAGTTCTCTTGTCCTACAACATCCTCAATCTTCTTCAGTAAATCTTTCAGGCTGTCCCCACCAGAGAGCAGCTATTCAGCAGTTGCATGAGCACAGTGGTGATGCATCGGGACTCTGGAGGGTCAATCGGATTTAGATGATGGTGTGTCAGCTCTCTGCCAGGCTCAGTAATGTCTACTTATGTCACTTTTACAGTCCCAACAACATCACAGCCAAAGAGAGACACTGTCATCATTCATTCAGCCGGCGGAACCAAAACTTACAAAGCGGAACAGCTGACGCATTACTCAAATCTCTGTTAACACGAATCAATCTCCTCACTGCGTTAAGGACGCCTGTTCCTCACTTCATGTCTTTGTGCGGCATTTAATCCATCCATTTATATTTTATTTCGCATCGTAAAGTCTCGGCTTATGTCTTTATCCACGGTGACTTACAATGTGTGAGCAGGTTGGGTTTTAGTGCGCTCTGTGTTCAGCTTCAGGGGATGAAATTCTCACAGAAGCTTATTTACAAATGAGGCGCAGGAGTCCAGATGATCCAGATTACCATTCCAGGAAAGAAAAAAAGGAAAATAAAAACCTGTGAAACTGTTTTCTTAAAGTGAAACAGAAACACTCAGGGTTATCTCTCATCTCTCTACGTTGGCACCTCTGGTAAAAAGGTAGAAAGACTTCAGAGAAATTCATCTTCTGTTGGAGAAGTGAATTTAATTCAAACTAAAATAATTTACAAAAATCAAATTGAGTACATTTAGTGGGGATAAAATCCCTTCATGAGAATTAGCTGTTAATCAACAAAGTCACCAATTACATCATTTTAACATTTTAAGAAACTTTGATCAATCAAACAGCAGGAAGCCTTTTCCTGTAACATTTCAACCATGGAGTTGATATTTTAGACCCCAAAAGCTTCCCGTAAGATTTTAGATCAGAGAACAAAGATGACAATTTAAGGAAGTTGATTTTGTGTCTGTTAAACTATTTCTGTGTTGATTTGACCTTCTGGGTCATTTTCCTGATGAAAGACTCAATAACAACTCTTTTCTAGTTTTTTGGCAGAAGTGCCAATGTTTTTTATTTTTATTTAAAATGTCCCTGGTATTAGAGTTCATTACATTCCTGCTTCTCACTGCTGTTTTGAGTTAGTTAATCACACACCTGCTTCACATCCCACAATCAACCTTCCATATATTTGGGTTTCCTCGTGTTTTCAGCTGTTTGTCAGAGCCTTCTGTTGTCCAGTTTGCTTTGTAGTCTGTTCTTTTCCCCAATACTTCAGGAGTTTTTTTCATTATTATAAAACATTTCTTACATCATCTCCACCTACCTGCATCCAACCTGCATTTCTGTCTTTCAAAAGCCCAAACTAAGACTACGTCCTGCTGAAAAACATACACATTACCTGAGCAATGTACTTGAATGAAGAGTGGTTAAGAGAAATTTAGTCATCCAGACCAGTGGTCAGTAGATAAGCAAAGAATCTTTGTGACAAAAAGTGAGATGCTACTAGTTACCAACTTAAGAAGATATACATTATACAGTAGCATTTATAATACTATAAAGTGGACACCTGCCCACATACGGATTTAACAATTCACTGACATTTCTGAGGAACATAGCTGCAAACGTGTTGCAGAAAATTAATCTTTAATTAATGCAGTTGGAAAGCTGACTAAGTACAACACTACTGGAATATTGGCTGTGATTTGCAAAGTAGTAAATCCAGGAGTGTCGTTCTTGGACGTGCAACTAAGAGAGGAGATATGGAAAACTGTAAACGCTAGCTTCAGTGGTACGGCTAACACAGTTTCCACTATGTCGTTTACAGTTTTTCTCATTCTCTTTGGTGCATTTATCGAATCATTTTTCAACATTTGCAAAACAGTAAGTGCATTTCTCAATTCTTACAAACAGCCGAAACCATGGGTTACTTCATTAATTGGAATATAATTTAATTGAAATAACTTTTGTTTTGTGCCACCAAGTGTCTTCAGACGGCTTTTGTTGTGAAATGACGCTATATAATTAAATTGTATCGAATTGCTTGAGGGTTAAAGATTTTTTTCCACAATAATTTCCTACAATAAAACAATTTAAACTGAAACTATTTATTATTTCTCCAAGCAGACTGGAGACCAATACAAACAGTATTGTGAACAAAGCGCAGCAGAGGCATAAATGTCAAAAGATTCATTGCAGCTGCTGGTTGATTGAATGCCATTTAATGGCTGCTGTCAGAAGTAGTAAGACGTTTTGCTTTGTAATTGAAGGACACTAAAACCAGGAAGATAGAGCACATAACACCAGTTTTAAAGTCCCTCCACTGGCTCAAAGAATACACTTTAAAATACTGTTGTTAGTTTACAAATCACTGAACGGCTTAGCATCACAATACATTAAAGATCTGCTGTTGTTGTATCAACCTTCCAGACCTCTCAGGTCTTCCGGTTCTGGTTCTGCTCTGCATCCCCAGAACCAGAACCAAACGAGGAGAAGCAGCTTTGATTGATTGATTGATTGACACAGTTATTTCCACAATCTTAAATTAAAACTAAAGCAACAGAAACACAGAACAAAGGGATGCATGCTGTGCTTGTTTCCAAATTAGTGGCTTACAAAGCTAAACTGTCTTTTGCGAGAACCAAATATTAATTCTTGAGCAACAGACGCAGAGGAAAGGAAATTAATAAAAGTAATTGGTTGACATTTATAAAAAATAATAAAAAATGTTCTAAGAGAAAAATGTCTGTTTTTTCTGCATTCCAGTCAAAATGTTTCCAAGTGGTTGCAGATTTATATTAATGAACTATAAAACTAAAACAAAAAGTAGATATTTTATTTTTGGTGAAGAGTAGATTAAGAAACTTATGTCGTCTTTAAAAGAGGGCAATATGTGCTATTATGGAGTTGGGTCTCAAGTTTTTCCAAAATCCCTTTTTTAAATATCTTTTTGAGAGGAAAAAAAATTGCAATTGTTGAGTATAATCAAATAAAAAAATAAGCAATATAATATTCTTTGTGGCATTTTGTTTTGATTTGAATGTATTTATTTATTTCCGTCGTCCCTCTTTACTCTTTTCTTGGTGGCACCATAAAAATAAAATGATAAAATTTTTGTGGAAAGATTAATGCGACAGTAAACCACCAGCAAAAAGGTCGGCTGACTCTTCCCATTGCCTCAGTCGTTCCCAAACCCCGGGCCGTGGACCAATTGGTACCGGGCTGCACAAGAAATAATTAAACATTTCCGCTTTATGTATTATCTGAGTCTCGAGGATTTTTTTATTTTGAAAATCCTTTAACCGGATTCTCTTGGTTATGTCTTGTGCACCAACATTGAGCCCACAAGCAGCAAAATGAGTAAGAAACAGATCAGATGTCTTTAGAAGGATTCTTTGGGAAGGGGAAAAGGCCGAGAAGAGACTTCGCCACATAGAGACCAAGCAGCCTGTGCATAGCAACACTTCGGGTGTTATTATTTCTCATCACTCCCAGATGGGTCCATTGTGATCACTGCACTACCTGACAAAAGTTATGCCTCCATGCAAATTTAACCTGAAGCTCCATTTTTATTCTGACATTATTTAAGTGTCTGTCCCCGCTCTGAACCACCATTTCCATCGGGTGAAAACCCGTCAACACATTCCGCCAATGAAAGCCTCAGATCTGTTCGGAGGAACAATGAAGCGCCCTCTCATCCTTCCTGCACAGAGTTTAGTTTAGCACGGAGGGACAGGCGGGCTCCCAGGGAGGCCGGGCCCTCATCTGCATTGCTAAGCAGCCGGAGCGGGAGACAGAGGGAGGAGAGGGGGAGAAAGCATAGAAGGCCTACCCCACTGGGAGAGACCTGGGCCCTTTGAAGTGCTAATTTGCCTGGACTCCAGGGAGGGCCGCCAAATTGAAATGTCTTTCGACAACAACAGACAGTCGCGGTTGTTGTCTGATTGAGACACCTTGAGGGAAAGAGAAAGGCAGAAAGACCCTGAGAGTGGGACTCACAAGGACGAAGAAGGGGAGTCAGTTCGCTGATTGATTTTGTGTCATTTTACTGAAATCACTGCTGCTTGTTAGAAGGTGACACCATCAGTGGAACACCACTGCTAATCAAAGCTTTTCATTCATGATATGAATGATAAGCATAATGTAACACCATGCAATGTAATGAATCCTGCCCACTGCACAAGTAAAAATAAATTCAAAGAAAATGCGACAGAAATATTGAAGTAGTCTTCTGTCATGGCTGTTTAAAAGGTGACCTATTATGCTTCCTTAGTTCTATGGGTGATACAAAACATGTTCATTACATTTTTTGCTCAAAATCATTCTGAGATAAAGAGATTTTTGTCCGATCAGTCCTGCCAGAATGAGTTGTTTTAGGATCTCTTGTTATTTTAAGTAGAAATAAGCTGCAGCTGGGCCACATCCTCCAACTCAATGTTTACAAGCTCACATGAAAATAGCTCAAAACAGATGTCCAATTATACAACCGTACATCATTGAAAAGCAGAAGAAGAGCCTCCTGCACAGCTAACCAGACTGCAGTGAGTGGTTTCTGGACGTCAAGTCAACAACAAACAGGGGCGCCGTATAGGGGGGGAAAGTTATGATAATTCAAAGACATGCAGTGATAAAGTTATGACAATCCCTCAACAATTTATTTATTTATTTTTTGTTCATAGAAAAAACAAAAAATAATTGGGGCCCTGTCAATTACAAAATTAATCATATTGTATTTTCGAAGATTGTTTTTAGCAGTAAAAATGAAATGTTACCCCTCCCAGACCAGAAAACACACATCCATATTTGCCCTGAACCTCCTGGATCTGCATGAAATGGTTCGTTCCTGCTTGGAGCCTTGACGATGTTCAGCAGCAGTCAGTAGAAGACAAGAACGACTGAGGCTGTTACTATGCTGCCAAGAAAAATTATAAATACAGGTTTTAAAAAATAGAGAGAGAGAGAGAAAAAGGTAAGAGTGTTAATTTATTACCCAGTTTTTCTCCAAGAGAGGTCTGTAGACTGTGTGAGATTATCAACCATTTAGCATAGCTAGCTTAGCTATAGACTGTTTGCCTCCATTTCACTAGCATTTAATGAATTAAGGAAAAAAATACCAAGATATTCATATATTTAACGTGTCCCTGTACCTTTTATCACTTAACAACAGATGAGTCAGTCAGCAGCAGCTCTAACCCACATCCCTCCTGACCTGCCCTCTCCTAAGTGAAATTAAAGCTGCAGTATGTAACTTTTTATAAAAATATATATATTTTTTCACATAATTGTTAAACTGTCATTATGTTGTGACAGTATAGTATGAGAGATAATCTGTGAAAAATCTATTTCCTCTGCTTTCTCAAAGTGCTAGAAACAACCAGTCAGTGGCAGGAGAGTTTTAGTGCTGTCAATCACCATCTCATACGGTGCTGCTCATCCTTCCTCCCCCTCACTCTGTGCTAAGCTGCAGCTAGCATAGCCTGTTGTAAATGCTTAGTCTAGTTAGCATAGCTACCAGTGATGGCAGATAAACAATTTTCCTGTAATGATAAGTTGTTTTTTCACCATTAGCACATTTAGCAGTGAATGAATTGATTGACAGCACTAAGACCCTCCTCCTGGTTCTGATTGGTTGTTTTGGCCGGACCGTTGCATTACTTTAGTAGCTCAAGGAGCAGGTGGAGGAGATTGATTGTTTTCACAGATTTTCTGTCTCATAACAAACTGTCACGACATGGTGACAGCTTTAACGAACATGGAGAAAACATCTTTTTTATTAAAGTTATATACTGCAGCTTGAATAAAATGCAACATCATAGCGTTTTTTGAGAAATCTGGACTGGAATGTAACGTGGACATTCCACTGTTGTGGACTGTTGGATGTAAAATTCATGAGCAGTAAATATTGTGCTACTTATCAGTATTGGACCAAAGAAAGCAAGGCAGTTGCAAGCCTTTAAAATTGTGACGCTTTTCATGGGTCAGATAGACTCAAGAAATTGTAACAGCAACTGCGTGGGGGCAATTTAATTTTTTGTCAGGGGCCCCGAGATTCCTGACGGCGCCTCTGACAACAAAACACTTGTCTTCTCCAGCAGCCATTGTACCGCATGCAGCGGTGAAACTAGCTGACCAAAAGTGCTGGAGCTCCACTTGGGTTGCTAGGTGACAGGCAGTGGCTGCTGATTTTGACGTTACATTCCAGAGGTTTTTGAAACGAGTCATTTTCCGGACACCAAAAAACATGAACTTAGTGCTGCAAACCAGCTCGGTGTTTTTAAATGCTTTGACTGTCTGTAGAAACGGTAGAGACACAAAAATGTGCAAAATGTTAAATTTTCACGTTTAACTTCTTCCTCTCTGTTCTTGCATTGCTCTTCCCAAAGCCAGATAAATCTTGATGAAAAACCAGCATCTTTGAGGACTTTTAACCAATGAGCAGCTACACTCATCACAGTTCTGTTTGGCAGCAGGTGGCATCATGGTGTCCAGTTCTGCACAGAGCCTAGTGGCTTCTCCTCCCACCGCCTCCACCCTCCTCTCATGGCCTTATTCTGTCAGTCCCTCTGCCTGACGCAGATTGGCCCCCTACTACAGTGGGCTCAGGGACACAAACCCCCTCTGCCACCGTCGTCTCCATCTGTTTGACTGCGTCTCTAGCATCACAACAAGGGAGAGGGATGGAGGCGATGTTAAAATTCACCTAGTGTTTATAGAAGCAAGTGAATAGAGAGAAATGCTGCAGATGAAGGCCTGCGGCCATGAAACGAAATGTTCATGACTAAGGAATGCTAGAAAAAAGCAGCTTAAGCTTTAGAAGGCGTTCTGTATCTGCATGCCCTTGGACCAGAATAGTTTACATTGTTATTGCAGACTGAATCTGCCATTGTTACACTGTAGTCAGTCCAGTTTTTCTCCAAATCAACAATCACTTTGGAATTTAGATGTCTGTTTCTGTGGTTTATGCTTAAAAGCTGAAAGAGAGTGAAGATCCTTTGGTTTTTGTAGTTATTTAAATAGCGAGAGGCTAACATTTGCATCAAGTCTCTGCTGTTCATAAAGGTTACGTTTTTTTTCTGTCAATTAAAGAAGTTTTGTGAAGTCTTGTGAAAACTGAATGTTTTCCTTCCCAATAAATGTGAAATTTAACAGGGGAAAATGTCAGTGTGCCACCAACTCTGGTTTAAAACATGATTGAGAACTGCAATGTCTTTATTTGCAGTTTTCCTAAATCTAAAAGAGAGAGAAAAGATAAACAGTAGATAGGAATGTTACACAGAACCCTTCCAATAATACAAATATATGTTTTGGTACATTTTTCTATTTTAATAAATGAAAGATGACAAATATTTCTCCACTGTGTCCATGATGATTAATGTTTATCAAGTTTACAGTTCCTTGCAAAAATATTCACACCCCTTGAACTTTTCCACATGTTGTGATCTCACAATTGCATTTCTCATCACTGATTCACTGACTGATGCTCTTCTGGGTCATGTTTAAGTTTAGGTGGACACTTCAGTTTTCCTGTGATCAAATGTACAGTGATGTGTCCAAAACCCAGAATATTGTTTAAAAATCCAGCCCTGTTTAAAACGTAAAGAATCTAAATGCGCACCACATTTGTTAGCTTTTGATAAAAAGAAATTTCCCTCCAATTTACAAATATGTACTTGTTTGTGTTGAGAATAATGAGACAATAGCCTCCAATAAGCTCGCAAGCATTTACAACACCTCTGATCATACTGTGATTGTGCACAGTTCATCGAAATGCAGCTCATTTAAATTTGAATTTGAAAAGTTTGTGATTCAGGCAGAAGTGATTGTTCCATTTTCCAAGAAAAACCTCTGAGGTTTCTAACAGCTGAGTCACTTCAGTAAAATCAGAACTCCTTTAACACTAATGAAACGGCACCGTGCTTGTGACATTTGTTTTCAAGTGAGCAGACTAAGAAATATGAATCACAGCCACAGCCACAGCGGTCTTGGTCAGTAAAAGGAAGAACAAATCTATTGATGACCAAGTATTTTGCTTTCTAAGATGTTAAAGACAACAAAAAGTCTTTCCAAATCAAAGTTCTTCCTTTCAATTCAATCCAGTTTATTAATATAGCACCAATTCACAACATTTTATCTCAAGAAACTTTCCAGAAAAGTTTTGTTTTACTTCACTTTAAAACTGCATCATGTAGTTTTCATAAAATAAATTTTTTTAAAATTATATTTACTGAAATTATTATGTTGTTACAGTTTAATATAAGTCATATAATCTGTGAATTTTTTTTGTAAAAGTTGCATACTGCAGCCTTAAAACCTAAAAAGAGAAATAAAAATAGGTAGTCTTTAAAACTTCCAATAGAAGGTGTTTATCAAAAATCATAAGTTGTCTTTTTTCAAAAAGTCATGTAACATTTGCGGCTCTAAACAAGTTTTATTTATCTGGACTGAGGGCAAAAATGACTTTTAGGGTCCTAACGCTTGAAGAGCTTTGGTCTGATGAAATTTTATATTGAGGAAAAATCTCTTTTTAAACTCCAACTTTGTGAAATTTTCATGCTGTACAAGGGGTTTGTGATTTTTTTTCCATATTTATTAATATGGGGAATGTTTTTTCCTCACTGAATAAATGTACTCACATTGCATACTTAATTTTTCTTAATTCTTCAGCATGTGATCACAATGTTTACAATGTCTTCCTCATGTTTACCAGCGGTGCCACATAGTGCGCACGGCATTGTAACTACCTGCAAACAAAAGCTGAATTGCTCATTCTTTGTTAGTTTTTTATCTTTCATGTCTACCCTAAGGGTTGTCATTGTTCAGTATAAATAAAGAAATTGCTTCTCTGCTCTTGCAGGCAGCTGCAGATTTCATGGTAAACAGCCTCTTTGAAGGCGTTTTTAAGCAGCGTCTTACTGTAACAATCCCAGTAAACAGAAACAAAGTACTTATTCTTAACAGGAGAAATTAAGTCGGAGTGTAATGCATTTTTATTTATCCTACAAGTAATTTGTTTCCATTCCCACAAGCAATGGGCATGTTTGAGTCAGGCAGTGTTTGCAGATAACACCTAACCCCTCCTTGCAGTTAATGAACATGACAGATCTTCCAAATTGCCAATTGAAGCCTTAAGAGGATCTACAGTTTGCTTCCTGTGTTGCGATTCGGTGTGTTGTGTTCCCTTGTCCTGTCGGACTGCATTCCCCTAAATGAAATGTGCTGAGTGAACTCTCTGGCTCCGTGGCAGGTGTGTTCAAATGAACAAGCAACGATTGTTGCTTCTCTTTTTTTGTTATTATTATTTCCGTGTTCAGCGAGACATTTCTGCTTAACTCTGCAAATTTGCCGCCGCTCAAACGAAACACTCTGCAGCAAAACAAGAGTGGATTTTAAGAGCTGCGTGTTGAAGAGGCTCCAATTAAAAGCTGGGCCCTCCTGAGACCATCTGGAAAGGAGTCGATTGTTGGCGGTTGAGGGGAGGACTGCTGCAGAGACTGAAATAACACTTGTTACTTTTTTAGATGTTTATTTTGCAGAAGGGAACTGAGGTATAATCCTTCACCTCCTATTTGAAACATATTTCTCCAAAGCAGCAGGGAATGCATACTAGCTGCACGCCAAACAAAACACCTACTCATCAGACCATGAACAAATATAGTTTTGTGTTTGAATGGATACAGCATTATACAGACCATGTTTGACCTTGGTCAGATGCCACGTTTGAGACTACTGCCCCCATGGGGTGGCCTATAGACGTGTTTAAGCTTTGTACTCTAAACATGAGCGATGCCGAGTTGAAATGCAAAATGCTCGGTAATCCCAAAGCTACACGCCGGTTGTAAACATGCAGCCACTGCAACAATAGAATCGTTTGGATCAAAACGATATGAAATGGTGTTAAAATGGCCTCGTTAAAGTTCAGAACATAACTTGAAAACTGACATTCACAAATGCTCCCCATTCAAATCCGACTGAAGTTGAGCTATTTTGCAAAGAAGAACGGACACAAACTTTAATCTGTAGATGTGTAACGCTGGCAGAGACACGCACACACACACACACACACACACACACATAAGACTTTCACCTGGAGCAGGGAGGCATCTTTTTACTATTTTTTTAAATTATTTCCTTTATTTAACCAAGTAAAATCCCATTGAGATCAAAATCTCATCTTCAAGAGGGACCTGCGCAGAAATATGCAGCAGATTCTGTTCAATATTTTGGCTTAGATGTGGATGAAGTGTGAAAAAAATTACTAGTTTTGCAAAGCACTGTATATATGTATTGTATTTTTTTTTTTTTTTTTATGTAGCCTATTTCTACAATCCATCTCAGACATTTAAATTTGGATGAGGACACTCTATGTGCTTAAACTAAAGAACAGATTCATCAAAGTTTTGCACTTTTTTATTGAGTCTATTTTAGTTGAGTTTTAGTTAACTTGCATAATAAATGGTTAACTTCTCTCCCTTTTTAGTAGTGCTACTTAAAACGCAGAATAAACATAGTAGTGCACTAGAATCACATTAGGAACTTTTCAGCTCTGAGCTGAATCTTTGTGAATCGGCTCTGTAGATTGTGATGTGACATGACCTCAGCTCAAGTTGAAGATAGATTATTCCTGACCAAATCTTGTGATATAAGATGCCCTGCTATTAGTGCTGCCATGGAGGAAAAGAGCAGAGTTCCATCTTCAGACGGCTGCACTGGCCTTGACATGCCAAAACACTCCCGCTGCACCCCACGCAGCATGAGAGACTGTGCGTGCCTGTGTCAGTGTCTCACTTCTGAGAGTCCTTGTCTGGAGACCTTGAGGGCTAAAAGGCATGTGTGAGTGGAGGAACGAAAGGGAGAGAAGGAAAAAAAAAAGCTGAACAGATAAGAAACTTTTCCAATGCAGGAACAAGTTGTCCTCAATGTTTCTCTTCTCGGTTGCCTCTGACGTCTGCAGCTTGTGTGTCAGATAGGAGATAATAACTGTAACAGCTTCATTGTTAAACTGGGAGAATAATGAGACGTTTTCTGAGGAATTTGAGCTGAAGGTAAAAGTGTAACAAGGCGAGTGTTTGCTGTTCTCCAGGTGTGCTCCCATGGCTGGAGGCAGAGGAGAGGAGGACTGCTGAGTGAGCACAGACGACAGCTATTCTGTCTCTGCTAAACATCTTCAAGGTCTTTGTGAGGCATAAATGGGCAACAGGAGGTACCTTCCCAGAGGAGACTCGTCTGGCTGCTCAGGGGGTAAGTTCTCTGCACACCTCCCACTAATCATTTTAATGAAAATTACATATTGAAAACTTGGAAAACTTTTGCAGCAAGGCTTTATTTCAAAGCTGGATTATGAATTTTAGAAACATTCTGTAGAGATGTCAACCAGAGGGGGGACTTTTAATCGTTTTGCTCTGTTAACTCATACATTTTTCTCTATGCCAGTTTGCAGGTTTCAGCATGTTGCGGCAGGGCTTGTTCCACTCGCTGTTCCTTTTTCCTATGCATATACTTCTTTGAGACATAACTTTAAAGAGGCATAAGGCATGGGAAAATGGGGCTGCAGAGGTATTCCACCCAACCGAGCTCAACCAGCAGCATTCACTTCTGCAGCCACTTTCATGTAAGCCTTCCAGCCTGACGTGAAACTGGAGTGAAAACCGAAAATGTTTAAACATTTAACAGAAAACAAAGTGCATATCTGCAATTTGTTGACTCCAATAACTGCTTTTCATTTATAGAAACAACCATTTATTATGGCACAGTTTGCTTTTGCTCACTTATGGACGTGGAGTTGATTGTTCTGCATAATCATTCATCTTGTCTTCTGTTTGTCTCTGACATTGTTGCTTTATTATTGTATTAAATAAAGAACCTGTTTCTCTGAAAATCCCCACTGATATTTTTGTTATTTTATATTTCAGTGTTTATTTTTCAGTATTATTGACGTGGGGTGGTGGTTCACAAGGTAATATTTTGGGCAATTTCCTCAGTATTGCTGCTTTAAACCAATAAAAAACAGCAGTTTTAATCACACTATACAGTATTTTCATCTTCATTGTTATTTTTAAATAAAAATGTAAGTATTTAGATCCCAGCAGAGGCTTAGTGGACAGTAAAATAGTATAGAAAATGCTCTGCTGATGTTGAAATGACAGCCATAATTGGTCGTAAATTTTTTTTTTAAATAAATCAATAAATTTGTTAAAAGTAATTTAGAAAATACACATGAGTGTTCAAAGTGATTTAAAAGGAGACAAACACCTCACAAAACATTAACTAACCAAATAAGTATAGAAAATAAATAACACATCCAAAAATTAAGGGAGGATTATAAAGAAAACAGAGTTGTGTAATTTTAGTAAACTTAGTTGAAACATGAGCAAGATATATATACAGTACAGACCAAAAGTTTGGACACAACTGTGTGTCCAAACTTTTGGTCTGTACTGTATATATATATACTAAAAAGAAAATTACACAAGTTTCAAAATAGATGCAAGCTCGTGTATTTTGTTACTATGAGCTATACATGTAATATATTTTGAATGTCCACTGTCTCATCTCCAGTCAAAAAAAAAATGTCAGAAGGTGGCTCTGGATTCGTGCTGGTACTGGTGGACATGTAATCAGATGTAATCGGATTACTTACATGATCAGGAGCAGCTTTTTGCTTTTCCAAAGCTGAGAAAACAGGGACAGAAGTTTGGCAGAGTGACTCCATCCGTCACTTATTTAGCTCAGGTCAGAAAATGACTTTAAAGGGAGGCAATATACACCTCTGGCAGACTGGAGGGCGCCATCCTTCTGTGGCTTCCGGGGAAGTGCGAAGTCTTCAGCGGTCACACAATAGAAACTCAATATATCTCAATGATCTCGCTGATATTTTCGCCTTTGATCTCACATTCAAGATGTAAATTTGCACGCAGTGGAAGGAGAGCAGAGCTACCAGCTGGAGATATTCGCCTGCAGCATTTGGAGGCTTTCAGGTCTGTCAAAGTGGCGACTGTTTGCCAGTTCAGATTTTATTAAGGCGTTGTCATTTCACCCCGAGTTATGTTCATTTCATACATGTGAAAACAAACGTTTGTGCCCATGTTATTAACCAGAGAGTTATTAACGTCTGGTTGCGGGAGATGCGGGAGAACGACGCGGTTCTCCGGGAGCTGTCCGCTCAGCAGGGTGCTGAAACGGGAACAAAGATAATCACGACGAGTTTCATCATCTGAATGTGGAAACGCGTTTAAAAATGCAAGATACAGACACCAAAGAACTGAAGAACCGGGTTAGTAGCAAGAAATTTAAACTCCCAAACCCAAACTTTGTGAGATAAAAATGTTTAAGAAAAGTTAACTTCTCCTTACAACCAGGCTTAGTGCTTCCTACTGGTTTTTCTGCAGAGTTGAGTCTGGTGCTCATACTGTCCCCTCATCTCTCTCTCCGCCAGGCCAAACAGAGGCGCAGCCGTTGTTGTCTGGAACAGAGAAAGCAGAGCTAATTAATTTACTAGAAATCAATCCGCACACAAAAGCTCTGATTGAACCCGCCGCTAGAGACAACGTTTATCAGTTAACTGACTATCAGCCCTAGGTCAGGGAGTCCTGGTTTATCCAACGCTACATTGTGCAGTTATCTCCTAATATTCTGGAAAGCGCCGAAATTCACCATGATGCTGTGAAGCATTTGTCTGAATGTGAGCGCCACGCTTCTTTGTTTACATATGCAAAGAGACCCGAGCAGAAGGTCAGGCTGGAGTTTTTCCTCACCTTCTCGGCGCCGGTGAGTCTGAGTATCAGTTGGCTGGTATCTCAGACTGAATACTGTCTGCATAAATGGATTGAAAGCTACGTGTCGGTCAGTTAGTTTTTGAATCCTAAAATTACGTAAGAAACCCCGTTTTTTTTTCTCTCCCGCAAACTGGCTTTTGTGTTATTGCCCGGTTGGACGGAGTTGCTTATGTATTAGAAAATGTTCTCCACAATTAGAGACTTCCATGCTGTCACAGATGAAAGCGCCCAGCTGTGAGCCCATCAGCCAACCTGGAGGTGAAACCTTTGTTATGTTGGGATGAGGAGGGTCAGAAAACAATGATGGAAAGTGAGAATGTTCCTTTTGATCTTTGTTTACCTTTAAGAACAAGACGTTTGCCTCAGGGGAGCTAATCCCCATCACCCCCGCCCAGGTACACATGCCTTGCAAAAGTATACACACCCTTTGCACTTTTGCATGTTTTTGCCACTTTACAAACATACTGAGATACAATTATTTTGGGGTTTATGTAACACAACACAAGCAGGAGGTGGAGGGAAAGGGAACTTTACAAATGTTCAGTTTATGATTTAAATTGGTTAAAATTCAAATTGGTCACAAAATCAATCAAGTTCAGCTGACAACTTATATGTGCACATATATTCTGAAGTCTTGTCCCTGATTCTCAATCGAATGTAAGTCTGTACTTTGACTGGACCATTGTAACACATGAATGTGTTTTGATCTAAGCCATAACTAAGTCCAGGTGAATCAGAAACTTGGCTCTTTTTCAGCCCAGAGCAGTTTTTTCTTCTGAGTTTTCCTGTCAGTTTCGGTGATTGGCAGTGTCTCGTTAAATCTGTTTTGTGTCATGTTCTTTTTGTTTTCAGCTGACGGATCAAACAGTGCCACCCGTGAGATTTTCAAAGCTTGAACCAAGCTTCAAGCTTTATCCCTGACCGCTTTTGTTTGCTCAGTAATGTTTTCTAATAAACCTCTGATGCCTTCAAAGAACATCCACTACTTTTTATTGGTCTTTTCAATAAAGTCCCCCTGAAAAAGTAATAAAGTTAGTGGCTGTAAGATGAAAAAACTGAAAACAGGAAGTAACTGTTTGGCACAGCCATGAAACTTATAATAAAACCTGTCACTTATTATCTAATCAGGTAAACTAAATATTTGACCCCATGAGTGGTAATTTATTACTGTTTTGTGATGTCAAGTTTGTTGCAAATGCAGTTTTCTGTCCGAGAATCTCAGCAGCTAATCAACTGTTTTATTGGCGGTTTCAGACTTTGTATAGATCTCCTTAGGTCATATCCTCTGGTCAAACGAAATGCCAGACTCTCTGGCGCCAGGCCTGGGGTCTCCTGTGGTAAATGTAAACTCATCAATGAGTGGCTTAATTATGCCTAATTGTCAACCAAGATTTCCCAGTTAGCTGCTCTTTGAAGTGCAGGAATGGGAACAAACAGGCCCTCTGAAAGCAGAAACAAAAGATTCTCACTTTTTACTGACACGTAATAAAACCTCATTGTAAGATTCATGTTTGATCCTATAAACATTGAATAATCCACTCTGGTTTCATTTATTGTTGACATTTTTGAACTGGGACTGAATCAAAAGATCCATACAGTGAGAACCTTTAGTCATCTTTATCAGTGGTTTCTTCACCTTCCCTTTAAGATGAAAGACAAGATGATCCATTCAAGTGAAGCTGATCCCGCAATAAAGATTATATCATCAACTTTATCTCAGATGAAGCTGCAGCGATAAAAAGCAAAAGAAAACACCACAATCATTGCTTCAATATAGATGAATAACTTTATTCAATTATCATAAATAGATATATTTGGAATTATACAAAATCTGTACAAAATCCTCACAAATCGGATAGCACGTTTTGGGATTATAAGTGTCTCTGTCGGAATGAAGAGTCTCTTGTGAGTTTGTTCAGTAGAAATGTGGATGCCGGATCATGAGCTGAGGCGCGGGGTGAGGAGTCAGCTGCTGCGCCAGGACCAGCTGCGAGACGGGCAGCGGGTAAAGGCCGCGGCCGGATGCGCTGTAGTGGGCCTGGTGCGCGGCCATGGCGTGGTACTGAACCGGGTGCAGAGGCTGGAAGGACACCTGGGGTGCGAGGTAGTCCTGGACTTCCCGTTTCAGCTTCATCCGCCTGTTCTGGAACCAAGTCCTGACCTGCAGAAGAAGCAAAGGTTTGAATGTAACATCCAGGGCGCTTTACCGGGGAAACTAATCCACCTTCCTCATTAATTATCCTATTATACACGCTGTGTTTGCATTTTACCTGAGTTTCTGTGAGGTTCAGCTTCTGTGCCGTCTTCACCCTCTCCCCCGCGTCCAGGTATTTGTGTTTGCTGAAGATCTTTTCCAGCCTGCTGATCTGCTCCGGAGTGAACTTGGTGCGCACTCGGCGCTGCGGTGCGTCTTTCTCCGCATCATTCCCTCCATCCGCTGAGGGACACTCGGAGGAAGCCGCTTCGCTCTCGTACCCGGAGGAATACCCGCTCATTTCAAAAACTGAAGACAGAAAAAACGGTTACTAATCAGAAACTTTTACCAAAAACATTGAAAAAATATTAATTGATTCAGAAGATTACTTGGAGAGGAGCAGTCTGCTGGATGCAAAGGTGAGCCGACGCCGGAGCTCTGCGGTTCTCTGACCTCATCTGACCCTCCCTGCTTAGCGGCCTTTGACGACTTGGGTTTCGGCTGCAGGTAACCTTTACCAAAAGCCGGTGCGCTCGGCTGCACCATGCAGAGAACATGGGGTCTGTGCGCACGGGAAGCTCTTTGCCCCTCCTTCGCTGCGCCGCTGTTGTGGCTCTGCGCCAACCAGTCCACCGAAAAGTATTTCACCATGTCCACGGTGCTGCTGCCCAAGTGGCCTGTAAATCCACCAAATGTCACAGGAGAGCGTGCTGTGGCAGCTCCCCGGCCTGCAGCCAAGCTTTTATAGCTGCCCCGGACACTCGCCGCCATTTGCATATGTAGAGCCCCTTGTTAACGCCCGATCAATCCCGATGATTGGGGGATAATGGCTCGTTATTGAAGTCTTTACATATCCTGTGAGCGTGTGAAGACCTGGCGCCACCGAGTCCGCGACGTCTGGAGAGTTCCAGAGGACAGGATTTAAAGACTCTGTCTCACTGAATCTAATTATCCTCTGACTGAGGCAGCTGTTCTTTAAAGGTTACAAATTTGGACGTTTACTTTCCACAAGCTCCCACTTTGATCAGGTATTTTACAATTTGTACACTAGAAAAGGCAAGCCGAGGGGATTAAGCACTCGCCATTAAAATGACTGAAACAGTTGCCACTTTAAAATTCAGATTGTAACACTCACTTCCCACAGGCTTCCACTTTAGCCTGCACTGTAAAACCAAACTGCTAGAATCTCAATCAGTGAAACTGTTTGGGTTTGGGCAGATTTTATTCAGAAATTTAACAATTCAAAGACACTTAAAAACATTACATTTTCACTCATTTTCAAATTGTAATTACTTTAAAAAAATCAATTAAATGACAAATAGGGTAATTAATTTAGTTGCTGGAGTGAATGATATCATAAACATTCAGTTTTATTTGTACTTAATAAAACATGAGTTAATATTTTAAGTGTATTTGAAGCTCTGGTACCAAATGCTGGTTCTTGGGTCGGACAGACAACTGGAAATAAATCAGCAACTAAAGAGTTGATTGCAATTTGACTGCTCAAATGTAACATTGATTGCATTTAAAAAAGGCATTGTCGTCATGAGAAATGGCTCAAAAATTTTTGATGATTAACTTGACAAATTTAATTAATTTTGTATATGTTTTGGTTGAATCTGTTTCCTACATATTCTTCAGTCCACTAAATACATCTTCTATATTTTTATTTCTCATATGCAGCCCAATGTTAACACAGACTTTAAAGTCAAATCCTGTCATGATCTCTGGGACTTTGGTTTGGAGTTTTGCCATGGAGCGTTTGACTCTCTGCTTCCCCATGTGTTTTGTCAGGCATTTCTCCCATCTCTGCAGTTTTCTCTGTACCAACGTTTTTGAATTTCCTAAGGTAAAAGTTTTTCTTTTCAGCTGCCTGCCTCCTGCCTCCTCCCTGGTGCTCGTTAGGTTTGGTTCTCTTGTTGAGGAGGAACCAGCAGAGGCATTTGTTATTCCTCAGAGGATTCTCTGAATCATGTTTGTGAACATAAATGACTACATCCATGAAGCTTTTAATCTATCTGAGCATACAAAGGGAGGGATTCTAGACTGAGAAATACTGCTGCAAATATCTCGTTTCTCCATTTAATTAATAAAATATAAATTGTGATATGTTGTCTGTTGTGTGTAAAGTTTAAAACAACATAAGATTAGAAGCTAGCTATTTTGAGAAACACTATATTTGAAATATTCTGAATTTATTATTTAAAAAAAAATAATTACATTTCAAAATGAGGGAAAAGCTGTTCTGATTACATCATATCCACTTAGAAACGTGATTGAAAATGATCAGAAACAGAATCATACAAGTTGCAGCAAACATTTTTTGTTTTGTCAGTGTATAATCAGTGTCTTCACTTCTTTTGACCATATTCAAGTAAAATTAGACACTTTTTTAGTAAGAAATAGAAATAAGAAAAAAAGTTTCGTCTTCTAAAATATACGCAAAAAATCTAATTTGTCAAGTTACTTCATACTTGGCTTGTCTGGAAAATTCATCACAGTTTATTTTTAGCGCATTCCCGGTGAAGTTTGTGCAATCAAGTGGGAATCAACCCTCCAGTGGGTTTCTGCATCGACATGCTTCAATCCCCGTCGGTGTGCGTCGGCGCCAGCTACTCAACCACCAGCGTTTGGCACAGGCGCTCCAAACTTTAAAGAGATCAAAGGCATTACAGTAGCAACACAATTACGCTTGATTGTCGCTGCGTTCGTGTGTAAAGACGATAAAACAAGCTTTTCCGAGCCCAGGCGGGGCAACAGAAAAAAAGCACTCAGAGCTTCACAAGCTTCAATGATTTAAACAAACTTTTTTCTCTCTGACTAATCTGTAAAGCAGACTGAAATCATGCTTTGGATGTGCCAAACAAATCCCAGGACAGTTTTCCATCTTTTCCCAGAGCCGTGAAGGATTCCCTGAGTGTCACTGAGCTCAACCTGTAGCTATGCTCCAGAGCAGAGAAGAGGCCAGGTCTGGTTTTCTTTTATCGGCGATCTGCTGCCGTCTAGGGAGGAGCCCAGGACGGCCAAAAGGCCCATTCAGCCTTTTGGCGAACTTTACCTGCCCCGCTTTGAAGGCGCGCTCTGATCCCGTTAGATAACAATAAGAAACCATCGGGACGCCGCCTGCACACTGGGCCCATTTCCTCAGCTGTGGTTCTGTTCGGAGCGCAGAGGCTTCTCTCATTGTATTCTAATGTTTCCTAACAGTCTGGATCGGTCATGCAGCGGTTCTGTCCAGTGCACAAGTGGACCAAAGCGGAAGAAAATGGAAGTCTTTCACCCCCAACTCTGAACTCCATTAACGACTCTAAAGAAGACACAGTTTTCCATTTTGTTTCTTGAAGTTCATGAGACAGAAAACAAGTTATAATACCAAAGTTTATCTTATACTTAAACCCAAACATAATGATCTAATACTTAAACTCAATTACTGTGTTAATTGAAGTTTAATGTTCTCAGACTTAGCAAAGACTTTTAATTATTTTTCCTATTTAATTATAACAAAAGTCTTACTACCTGCTTAATCATATTTCCAGAAATGTTCAGACTTTAATGCACTTTATGTGGGTAATTTAAACATGACAAAGTGATTAAGATGGCAGCACCTTGCAAAATGCATCACACTTCCTGAACTTTTTCACATTTACTCACATCGCACATGTATTCAACATCCTGATTTGCAAATAGAGCCCAGCTGCGTGTAATTTAATCTCACCATAATCCAGAATATTAATAAAACAGCATCATAAAGACCAAGGAAGACAGCAGGGCGAAAGTCCATCACATGGTGACAAAGAGACACACACGCGTATAAAAGCACTCTCACTCCTGAGGGCAATTTAGAGATGCTGATTAGCCTAACATGCATCTGTTTGTGAGGAAGAAGAATGACCCTGCAAAGCATCCATAGTGCTAGCAGCTGCACCACCATGTAGCCTGGAAACTTTTTAAAGCTACATATGTTGCATTATTGGAAGGAAACAAACACATTAGAGGCTCCAACAGACTTGAGTCCGTGGCAGGAGTTCAGCTTCCATCAGAACAACACCACTAAATATACCTACCTGTATTTAAATCAACATTTTTTAAGAATAACTTGAAATAGACAGACGTGTTACAGATGTTGTCTATCCAGATTTCAGTCTCTAAATGTTAAAATCTGGTAGAGTCATACCCTCTCCCCCACAAAAAACCTGCAGCTGCACATTTCACAGACTTTTATTTGTAAAAAGGGTTTAAATTAATCACTGTTTTCTTCTACCTTATTGCACATTACTTTGTGTTGGTGTATCACAGAAAATCCCAATAAAATGCACTGAAGTTTTTCATTATAATGTGACAAAATGTTTAAAGGTTCCATAGGTATAAAAATATTTACAAGGCAAAGTAAATCCAATCTGAGAGAAATAGTGAAGCATTTGTTGTTACTTAAATATATTTCAACACTTTACCATAATTTTATAAATTATACTGAATTTTACTATTTATAGTCAGGCTAGATTATAAATGAACATATGACAAAACAATTAGCAGCACATGCAGCCAGATTAAAATTAAAGTAAAAATTTATCATACCATCGTTATTATTGGAATAAAGTTTAGAAAGCTTAAAATCCAGCAGCATACGTTTCAAACTGCGGGACAGAAGCTCAGACTTCCGCCAGTGTTTCCAGTTTGACACGAGCAGACTAACTGGTCATGACAGTTATTGTCTGACAATAATACACCTTGGCAAGCGGGAGTCTATAAAATTGAATTTATTTGTCTAATTTAAGCAAATCTTCATTGCACATCACATTCCATCTCCATGGTGAAGTTCACGGCAGAAAAGGAGAGCTGCCAAGGAAAAAATGGGCTCTGGCTGAACATCAGTAATAATTTGCACATTGGTGTTTCATGTTTCATCATTTGCTCTGCACTGAGAATTTGCAATCACTGTAAACATGTTAGCCGGTTGCTGCAAATATGATCATCATTAAGTGTATTTTTCTACATTTAGATTTCTCATTGATTTGCAAATAGAAATGAATTACAGCATGTAGGTAGTAAATTATATGGCCATTAAAAAAGTATTTTCTGCACAATGCCTTTTATTTCCTTCATTTGAAGTTAACTTAAGTTCATACTAACGCTAGGTCCTATTTGTCTCACATATACCTAAGTTGGGGTCATAAATATGTAAGTAGGTTCTTGAAATCCTTCTAAGAATATAAACTAAATAAAAAAAACTGCAAGGAGAAAGCATATGCAATTTGTAAACAGTGTAAAACAGTGGTCCCCAACCTTTTTATCACCGCGGACCGGTCAAGGCGTGGCAATTTTACTGCGGCCCGGTAGGAGGGGTTGGTGGAGGGTGAACCGCCAGACAGGCATGTGCCCTCTAAAGCCTAGTTCACATGGCATAATTTTACATTTTTTGCTCTGATTTTCCCCTTAGTTCCGAGTGCGGCTCGCCATAATCGTAACCGATCATCCTGCAGTGTGGTGTAGAACGTCGGGACCGCGCCGATTTAAAATCGGGCATTTTCAACATGTTGATTGAGAAAAAAAAAATTAAATAAAACAACATATTGGACAATATACTGATTGTTGATGGTGATTGTGTTGCGATTTTTAACTGACTTGGTAAAAATGTTTGAATGCTCAACAAAGAATCTGTTTCACCAGCCGGGGAAGTTTGTCAAAAATATTCAATCTTTGAATTCAGCTGGTCCAGTCACTCCAGTTGACACATCAACATAAAATCTAGGAACTAAACAGGCACAGTACCTTTAGAAACATTTGTGAAACAAAATGTTTTCCTTAGAAATCTGAGGAATTCCAGTGTGATAACATGATTGGATGCCACCGATCATGAAATTTCCTCACTGCTAAATATTCCAGTCAACTGTCAGTGGTTTATAACAAAGCGGACGCTATTGGAAGAAATCCAGACAAAAATTCAACTCAACTGAAGTTGGGCCATCATCATTTTAAATCCTATGAATTCAGAATGGGATTTTGCTCAAATTCATGTCTGATGGCAGACAAATGAATACTTCTGACCATGTAGTGTTTGTTTTACACGTAACCAGATTCACTAAGACGTTATCAAAATGTAAACCTCAGGACCATGTGTGTTGCAAAGACCATATCAGGAGAAACAATGATAGAAAGTCCAATAAACTGACAATCACTGCACTGAGTGATTGACCTCGTCTGAAGATAGGATCTGATCTGTTTCTGTCAGTTTTTGTGTATACAGTAGAGAGCAAGAGAGTCGAAGCCACTCAGGAGAGGCTGATTAGGTTTACTGTGTCACACTCCACTCAAAGCCCCTGATTCGAGAATCATTTGGCCTACATTTCAGAAAACAGACTCCAAACTACAGCCCAACCCAATGTAGCAAACATCTGGAGCAAAACATTCTGTGCTCCAGAATGTAACTTACTACTAAATCATGCTACCCTGTGCAATTTACCCAGAAAACAAATTAGGTATGACACAAGTTTCCAGTTATTAGAAAACAATTAATGACATCTATACTTGCAGTTACTTGAAGCTAACCTCAATCACTAGAAACATCTAATCTTTATGCTAACAGATACCAGTATGCTAACATGACAACCCGAACTTGACATTTTACTAGAGTGATTTTCACTCCTCTTTAGTTGAGCCAGCACGAGGCTTTTATAAAATATAGTCAATAACATGCTGTGAAAGCTCTTATCAGGAAATGAGAAAAACTGTAAACTGAATAAAACTGTTTGAACATCAATTCATATCAGGTCCTACATGTGACTTCCCAGTGTCAGATTCATGTCTAAAAAACATTTGACCACTGCTCTGACCAGAAGCACTTCTTATGTTAACAGTTAACTCAGATTATGACTATGTTTTCTGATAATGTCCATCAGAATTGTAACAATCTGGATTTCTGGGAACCTTTAGATGTCAACAGTCCATTTTAAAGTCTAAAAGGTCAGAACAGTAACTGTTTTATTTTATAACTTAAAACGTTTTTTACGTTAATGTTTTTTCACATTTTTAGACAGAGGTTAAAAAACAGCATCATCTGTTTTTAGCCCAGCAACTGTCAGTGGGGCTTTAAGAGCAAGTTAAGACATACACGAACAACAGCGCCCTCTGGAGTCACAATACACGGAACGTCTCACTCTTTGGTGTAACAACTGCATGACTTATAAAATTCAAAAATACAATCATTTTTGGTCACACTCTTCAGTGTGGAGCTTGTGTGGAATATTCAGGGAATAAGGCTTAAAGTTATCTTTTTTCACAGAAATTATAAAAAGTTATTCAAATTGAAAGTTTTTTTAATGAAAACATGTTGACTGTTGACCGCTTTTAACCTCTGACCTGACCTTTTGGGAATGTACGTTATTTGGAAACAATAGCATTCTTTTGGAAGTCTCACAATTAAGGTAATCGTCTTACTACACACAAACACTGCATTTTACAGTTAAGCATGCTGATATAAGACGCTGAAGACAACTTAAAATCTCAAAACCATGATATTCCTGTGTTTTATTTAAGTAATAGTACAACTCCTTAATGACTGCCCATGGCACAAAGGCAAGAAAAAAATATTAGAATGATGTAAATTATAAATATGAAGAGAATATTTAATCAGCAAAAATCTGCACTAGCAAGTCAAACTTTCAAAACCAGAAGTTAGAAAATCTGCCACAAAACAGTTGGATGAGTTCAAGGAATTCATTAAACTGAAAATTAATGTATGATTGAAAACCTTGCAGCTTATCCAGTTTATAATATTAATGCATGCTGACTCACATGAAACAACAGAATGTGATTCATTTAAAACTTGCACTGGAATTTAAAAAAAAGCAAAAAGTCATGCATTACTAAACACATCGTTGCACAAAACAATTTTAATGTTAAGTGGCTCTACAGATAATTTACTGTGGAAAATGGTAAAGACTGCTGAAAAAAACTGACATTTTCATCTAAAGCTTATAAATGTATAACACAGAAACATAGCTGCTGAAATTGTGCTTTAGCTGAGTCAATCCCAAGCAAAGAATCACGCTGTGATACTACTGCAGGTGTAAGTTGTGATTTTTAGGCACCTATATCATTTCAATGGACATGCATTTCACATGTTCAGGCCACAAACAATTATAGATTAGAGAAAACATACCAAACAAATTAAATACACTATACAAAAAATATCCAAGTGTGCATCAGTTAAGAAAAAAAAATCAACACAAAAAAAACATTGTTTAATTTTGTTGAAGGAACAAAATGCAAACAAAAAATATATCCATTCATCATCTATCCTCACTTATCCTTGCAGGGTCACAGGGTGGGTGGTAACTCTGATCATTTGGTTTAATCTGGACAAATCGCCAGTCCATCACAGGACACACACACAAACACACCCCTACACACACACACACACACACACTTAAGATCAATTTAGAGAGACCAATAACCCTAATAATTATGTGTTTGGACTGTGGATGGAAGCAGGAGTACCTGGAGAGAACACAAGCCTGCACAGGAGAACATGCAAAAAGACGCCTGGCTGGGATCTGAATCCAGCAACAGTTCAACCTGAAAACAAACAAAAACATAAATCAAACTGAATTTTAAAAATATGACCAGAGTGTGAGTTTTGAACTAAGTTTGCCTTGAACTTCATTTCCAAATTTCTTCTGTTTTTGCTTCTCCACCATAACTAAAAGTTTCAGAAAAGTAATAATATTAGACAAAGATGAGCAAAAATACTTTCAAAATGCATTAAATGATTATTTAATTTATTAAGGACAAAAATTTATTCAAACTGAAATGTTAATGCCTCTAAACCCTATAACTTGTTGCAGCACCTTTGGCCACAACAACTTCCATTAAGAAATTTTGAAACATGAAAACCGCAGAGGAATTTTATTCAGCTCTTGCAAAATTGATATAATTTAGTTACACTGGAGCATTTTTGAGCAGAAACAGTCTGTTTACATCCCAACAGATTTAGATCTGGACTACTCCAAATTTCTATATTATTCACTGTCACTGTGACTGCAAGTCACTGCAATTTATTAAAATTAATCTAATTTTTATCCACAAGCAATATTTAATGCAAAACGCAATGTTTTACAATTGCAATAAATACTGTTAAGTAACTGAATCAATAGATATAAACAGCTTATATTATGATGTTGTTTCACATTGTACATTATCCAAAATTATGCAACTATGTTTCTTTTTTTCTGTTAAGAAATGTTCAACCTCTCTCTGTGTCACTCTTTACAGTCACTGTATTTTAGTGGAAACATTTATTTTTAAAAGTCAAGCACTTTAAATGTTGTTCTCTGATAACTTTTGGATGAGTCGGTGATGAGCTCTTGTACATTTAGTAGATTGTTCACTCCTGAAAAGCTTCACCATTGTTACTTGCTCTTCCATTAGTGAATAATTGGTTCTCAGTGTGATTAAGAAAAAGGTTTAGTAATACTTTCATTACTCTTGATTTCAGCGATTTTGCTTGTTATCTCAAATTTCTTTGGATCAGGGCATGCTGCATTGGTTTTAGAGATATTTCAGCCAACTTGATGCTGTAACACTGGTTCTATTTAAATAAAACATGGGACAATTAATTAGACAATTAGAAAGCAGTTTTTGGTATTTACTTCAGATAATTCTGTCTGACATTTGAATTTGTTTGATCATTTGAAACATGTAACTGAGATAAGGAAGCAAAAGCAGAAGACGTCTGTAAGGGAGCAAATACTTTTCCACAGCACTGTAACGTAATAAGTCTGGACGCAGGGCAATGTCCTGGATTTGAAGTTCATCTCTAAAATGAGGCAAAGCAGGCTTCACTGGAAAGTAGCTTTCACCCTCCTCAGCGTGTCGTGGATCCTCCGTGTCTGACGCTCGCTGGACCGTTGACAGTTGGCGTCGCTGTCAGCGGCCAGCAGGTGGATGTCTGTCGTGGCGAATCGGGCGATCCGGCGGCGCAGGTAGGCCTGAAGGTCCTGGTCTGGGCTGTACGGGTACACAACCTCCTGGAAGGCATGGACCTGACTCACAACCTTTGCGATGTTCCTGAAACCAAAACAAGAATCAAAGAAAAGTTTAAAGAAACGCAGAAAGCAAGAAAAAAAAGCACGGAGGAGATACATTTTATATCTGCTTTTCTTCTCCTTAATCTCATCAGATTTGACCTGATTTTTTTGGAGCGAGCTGGAAAAACCCAGAATCTATGGTAACCAGCTGTTTTTTTTTCTCCCGACCTCATCATCTGGCTACACACGGTCACCTCTCAGCATCTGGCCACAAACCTTTTTCCAATCAACCCCTCCTCCCACAGGCACCATCTGCAGCAACACTGGCACCCCAACAAACTACCCAGATTCAGCAGCTGTGCCGTCGCCATCCCAGCCCCACTTGTTCTGACCTCAGCATCTGGTCAGCCATATTGGAGTGGAGAAGAAGGACACAGGAAAATATGTCCTTTTTGTGAGTTGGCCGACTTTGTCATAAACTGATTTGCAGAAAGAGAGGGAGGGAAGGCCAATTCTCATATAATGATACTAACTGTTCACATTTCGTGCCACTGCAGTGATATATGAGAGGATTATTTTTACGACTGGATACGTTACATAGCAACCGGACACTTAGTTGTGCAAGTTTAAGCAGAAATCTCACAGCAGGTTGGATAATTTTCCCACTTTAGTGCCATCATCTACATCACAGGTGTCAAACTCCAGTCCTCAAGGGCCGGTGTCCTGCAGTTTTTAGATGTGCCACAGGTACAAAACATTGGAATCAAATGGCTTAATGACCTCCTCCTTGTGTAGATCAGTTCTCCAGAGTCTTAATGACCTAATTATTCTATTCAGGTGTGGTGCAGCAGAGGCTCATCTAAAAGTTGCAGGACTCCGGCCCTTGAGGACTGGAGTTTGACACCCCTGATCTACATTTAGTGTTTCTGAACAGAATCAGCTGCTAATGCAGAGCATGAACATAAAATTTGACCCCTATAGATTCCACATATGTAGCACAATTCACAGACAGGCGGCCAAATGAAATTTGTTTACTGTTGTCACATAATCATATGAATGTACAGCTGCATCAACAGTTATGTCAGGAAATTTATTCCAAATGTTAAATTTGTACCTACAGACTGACACATTTTTTGGTATATTTTGGAGATTTTGGTTTACAGCTAATGAAAACCCAAACTTTAGTTTCTCAAAACATTATAATATTGCATAAGATGAATAAAACTGGATTTTTAATACACAAATATCAGCCAGCACTATGGACAATATGTGCATCCAGTACTTGGTTTGTGCTCCTGTTGCATGAATTACTGCAGCACTGCAGCACGGCATGGAGCCGTTCAGCCTGCGCCTCTGCTCAGGTTTTAAGGTATCCAAAACCAGCAGATGACCTGACTCCCCAAATCATCACTGAATGGAATATTTCTATACAGGACCTCGAGCAACTTGGATTTTATATCTTCATTATGAGGCCTAAATGAAAATAATCAACTTTAATCTGATATATCTATTGCTTGTGAACCATTTCTTGCCAAACTTTTTCCTTCCACTAAACCTTTCAATAATAATAATAGGGTACAGCACTCTCCGAACAGCATTGACCGTTTGTGACCTAGTCTTTTGAATTTTTTAATTAAAATTAAATAAACTTTTCACTGATTTCATTATCTAATCTAACTTACTGAGATACTGCATATCTACGCATTTAATTTTATTCATAATAACAACAACTCTCCTAAACTTTGTAAGAAGTCTAATGCAATTTCAACATCTCGTTTAGAGATGTTTAGAGTTTAAAATTAGATTAGTTATGTTTGTTATTTGCTGCTGTGTTTGGGTGTTTGTGTTTGTTGCTGAAGACCAAGTTTCTCATGTTTAACTCTATAATTCTAAGTACAAATGTTGAACTGAAATGCTGTTTAGTTTTTTTTACAAACATGCTGAAGGCCATAAATCTCTACATTGTTGCTCCTTGTTCAAAATTCTTGTATTTTATTCAGAAGCAATTTTGCAAACCTAAATCCTGATGCAACATTGTTCTTTAGAGACAAGAGACTTTTTTCCAAAGAAATTGTATTTTTCTAGTATTTTCCTAATTGTTCTATAACGAACTTTAACATCCAACTGAGGCTTATTGAGTCTAAAATGAAGCTCTTGGGTTTTTGTGCAAATGTCCAATTCCTGTTTTTGACATTGAGTGACCTAATCACGTTTTTTCCCCGTTGTTTTCATTTTTTTTTATTGAACTACTAAACCAGTAACATCACCATCCTGACTGAATAAAATTGAAAAACCTTTGAGTTTCTGTGTAAATGACATTTTTCTGCATACAAAGCTTGCCTGAGTTTGGTCCACTTATAAGCCCCAGTGGTTAGTGTGAATGCACCGATCTCCAGCTGCTGCACATGCATAGCCAGGATGTGAGCGGACGGCAGTGTGGGCCTCGTCCTCTTCTGCTCTGGTCCAATCAGACACAGGTCGTCGCTCTTCAGAAACACCTGCAGTTTAACATAGAAAAGAGCCAGGACTGACAAACAGGACAGTGTTGGATTTGTTAGAAATTGTTGTATTCTGGATGCGCTGTAAACTCTGAAACTCTCCTGCTCAAAGGTGTTTGTTCCTGTGTGTTTATTGCCTTGCAGCAACTCAGACCCTAAACCTTCTCAGATTTGCACATTACCTGAATGGCTCGCAGCTCCTCCAGGATCTCATAGACTTTGGAAGCCAGGTGTTTCCACGCCTGCCGGCAAGAAGTGGGTGTTACTCTTTAGAGCATCACTAATGTAAAAAGTTTATTATACCAAACACTTCACACAACATATGTGCTGGTTTCTCTTATTAGGTATAATAAAGTTTTAAAATGACATTGTAATGATTTAAAGTACTTTGAATGAAATGCTAGAGAAGGTCCAGGAGTTACTGAGAGTTTTTTGTACCTAAGGTGAGAGCAAAGTAACAACGTCCTCCATCTTTTGCAGCACACTTACTGTCAGCTAGTTGAAAAAAAGTTACAGTACTTTTTCTTCACTTACAAGACAGACAAATTTGTCTATTCTGAAATAAAATATGGAAATGGAAAGAAAATGAGTGAAATTCAAGACTTGTGTTCAGGTATTGTTGTAGTAACAGGCTCATTTAGGTTTTATGCATATATATATCTATATAGATAGATATATATAGTGAAAATATTAGATTGTTTTAGCAGCAAAGGGAGTAATTTTAATGTTTCTGTTTTAAGTAAGAGCATTTTGACCTGGTATAGACTTATTATAAATTGTAGAGTTAATGCTGTTATAATACCAGTTGTTGTCAGGGAACCTAATATCTTTTAGAAAAAAAAATATGGAAATTTGGTTCATTATTTCAGCATTGCTGTGTTTTCATTGTGAGCATTTTTAATTACTTTTCATACCTACATTTCCCCTCACTGAGCTCACTCTGTCTACATCTTATTTGAATTCATTAATGCTAATTTCTCATTTGTGAAACTAATTAAATACCATCCAAGCTCAATCACAGCAGAAAAAAAATGCTTAGCTCGAGGGCACCAGACTTATTAGACAAAGTTAGAAGTTTGTAATAGTGAAGCCTTACTGGTAATTGCCTGACAGTCATATTCTCCAGACCTCCAAGAACCTGCATGGCTGTGGCGAAGTTCCTCATTTCATAGCAATACTTTCCGATCCACAGATACCTCGTCAGCAAGGCAGCTCGGGTCTGGAAGACAGGAGAGTGTGCAGTGAAGAAAAAAATAATAAATAAATAAACAATTAGGAAAATAAATCCAAAACGTTAACATTTTGTCCCATTCACACTGTAAACACCAATGTAGTTTAGGAGGATTTCATGCCATGGAATGTGACACATAGTTTTTCAAAAATAACATATGAAAAATGTGGTGTAAATTTATATTCACTGCAGCTACAGAAGCAAAACTCCAACTCTCAAATCCTCTCAGACACTCATGCATTATCTGGAGTTACTGCAGTCATTAACTTTATGCTCTCTCTGTATTTTTCTCTTCATGGCAGACACACTTGGCCCTGGATGTCTGAAGGGGGCCATCAGCTGAACTATTGCTGCCAATAATTTCCTTTTCTCTTCCTCACAGAGACAGGTTTTGCTGAAGGTTTCTCATGCATGCTCCAAATGAAGGATTGCTGCAAGTCGGTGGCTTGATGCAATCGTCTGGGTTTCCTCAGACAGAAATCATCTGGAGTGACGGATTGATGCCTTGTTTTATAACTAGGATCAAATTGGAAATGACTTTACACAATTAGATTGAATTAACTACACATTTCTGTTTATTAATTGATGTGGGACAACATTTGTTATGAATCGACCCTTGAACATGAACACGTTTTGATTTAAACTTTTTCATTGTAGCTCTGGCTGTAATGCTCAAGTATTGTTCTCTCTTCAAAGCTTTAGGTGGATAGCCATGTCTTTAAAGGTTTGCAAGCAGTTCTACACTCTTTCCAGTTTGGACAGTGGAAAGTGTTCAAAGGTTGGGATGTTGTTCTGCAACCTAACTTTATCCTTGACCCATGCCTTGGTCCTCCACAGTTGAAAGCACTGTTGCCTTGCAGCAAGAAGGCCTTTCTGCATGGAGTTAGCATGTTCTCCATGACCATGTGTGGGTTTCCTCCCACAGTCCAGAATCATAACTGTTAGGTTATTTGGTCTCTCCATGTTTCCCTCAGGTGGCTGTTTGTCCTCTGCGTTTGTGTGTTGCCATGTAATGGTCTGGCAACCTGTCCAGGGTGTCGCTGCCTCAATGACTGCTGAAGGACAACTGGGAATGAAAGATGGATGGATTTATTTCCCTTCTACTTCATTTTTATACGCAACTTTGTGTTTGTCTGTTACATAAAATCTAAAAAAAATAAACAAGTTTTTGATGCTAGTGCGTCAAATGTGGGAAAAGATCAAGAGGAACTCTTCTTTTTGTGAGTCACTATACAAGGAGAAATGCAAAAACAACATATGCTTCTATATGTTGAAATTGTGATGATTAAATCTCATCTTGAATAAGAGTTTTTGTTTAGCAGATATCCACCTTGACACTCTTCAGACTAACACAGGTTCAGTGGAACTAGCTAAACTGTCGTGGTAATTTAGGAGGTTCTCAGAATGTAAAGTATAGTTCTTGTCAGAAGATGTTGAACAGTATCAGTGACTTGTCAGAATGTGAAGTGATTTCCTTCAGAAATCTTCCAGGTTTGAGATTTCTTTCTTTGCTCCTGACACACTGAAACTACCACACACTTCTAACACACTTCCCTGTTACTTTCATCGGTTACAGCTCCTCTCACCTTTGCAGAGTCACATATGACTATCTCTGCAGAGATCCAGTTAGTGACACTCTCAGCGTATGTGAGCAGCTGCTGGAGGAAGCTGTCTGACGGGCTCCCCTCCAGTACAAGCCCGCTGCTGCCCTCTGCTGGCGGAATAAGCTGTGATACATTCCTGGGTTGCAAAACAGATAAATGTATCAGAAACTACCTCTGACGCCAGAATCAAAAAAGTAGGATGGCGTATTAGGGCTATAGTAGACGGAAAAAAGGAAGTAAATTTCTCCCAAAAAACTGAAATTTTGAGATTAAAAGTTGGAAAGTTTTCATAAGTCTAAAATATTCAACTACTGAAACTCAGAATATTTCCAAAAGTTGAAAATGTTCTTTTCTTTGGAAGCACAGAAATGTAAAAGTTTTTTCTAGAACATTTCTGAGATTTTTCTCGCAAATGTTAAACTTTTCAGCTCAGAAACTTCTAATCTAATCTAATCTAATCTAACAATTTCATAGTTCTCTCTATAATTTTTTTTACTTTTGAAGCTCAGAAAATTTCTTTGTTTTTTCTAGACATTTTCCGAGATTAATCTCAACATTTCTGAGTTTTTTGGTGGAAATTTTTGTCCGTTTTTCTGTCTACAGTAAATGAAAAAGAAATGTCCAACCAAAAAAGAGTTTGGTAGAGATAATCCTAAAGATAACTGTTGCTACTAAATTATAAAATGCAGCCTTTTATTTTTCCCACTCACTTGTTTGGGCTGCAGAGTTTGTCTCTGACTCCTTGTGTTCTGGACTTCAGGAAATGAACTGGATGACATCCTTGGAAAACTTCCTGCAGTGGAAGAGAATTCCAACTCAAAGCTTAATCTGGTTGATACAAACCAGCACCTTTCAGTGTTGTTATAGAAATATCTCCCTCTAGCGGTTGAAATGGATAACAACAACATCTTGTGTACTAGAACCTGTATGCAGGATGACCAAACCTGCTGCAGAAGCGTCAGCTGCTGGGCTATGTGCAGCGCGCTGAGCTCCTTTTCGCTGAACGGGAGTCGCTCCTCACTCTGCAGACACACGTTGGACAAATCGTGCATCAGGGACTCGTAGCAAGGAGCAGGCAGGGCTGCAGCAATCGAGAAGGTCTTCTCTTTAGACATGGAAGCAGAGGGCTCCACAACTCGTGAGATCCTCCACTGAAAGGTTCACAGTAGACGTGTGTTACATAAACCCCTGATTCTATGAGATTACACTTTTAGCTATCATGAGCTAAAAGAAGAACCGTTGTTCCCAAAGCTGCAAAAATCTTCACTAAGCTTCTCCAGATAAGAGCATCACAGATTCTCTCTGCTTCAGATACGGACTGAAAAAGAAAAATCTACTGATTTTTGTGCTTAAAGAGATGGATCATAACAGAAATACAGCTGAGTTCAGAAAGAATAGCATGCTGACAGATGTACATAGAGCTCCATCTTCTTACAATACTTTTTTCTCCCCACGCTTTATTCCACATAGCAAAACAATTATCTGATATTTTTCAACCTCTTGATAAAGCAACAGAAAAAGAATATTAGAGTATTCAAAAATGACACTTTTTTCAGTAAAAACTGAAAAATGTTTAAACAGTTTAGCTTTCCTGTAAATCTGATTTAATACTTAGTTGTATCCTCACTGTTTATGAGAACTGCTTCTCATCTGTCTGGTGTCAGGTTTCTGACGCAGGTATTTCATTTACATAGTGCTTTAAGTACTTCACGATAAAATAAAACATAAATAAAATACATATGTTCACAAAATGACACTTAAAATTATTAAAACTAGTAAACCAAGTCTTAAAACCTTCAACGTTAGATTAGCCTGAAAGTATTTTATTGGATTAAAATCCAAGGATTGTGCTGGACACTCCATAACATTTATGTTGGTGTGTTTCAAATACAATTTCTCTCCTGCTTACGCAATATGTACTCTTCAATTATTGTGTTAAAAGTGATAATCTCTCCATAGTATGAGCAAATGTCTGAGTCTTTACCACTTTGGCTAATCTTTTCAGTTTCTTTTCACATGTTTCTGGTTTCACTTCATAATTTTTGTGCACTTCTTTATGTGTCTTAAATCAACTTTTTAATCAAATGTCAACCAATTCACGAGCCGATTCATTCAGACGTTTAGAGGGAAGTAACCAGGGCTATATGTTTGACATATTTTTAAAGAATGGATGACTTCACTGATCAAACTTCAAATTGCTATTCTTTGAAGATGCCCCATTTTATTTTTCATCATTTAATTCCACACAATCAACAGTATGCATGTTCAGACAACTTAGTAACCTTGTTTTCTATGCATCCAGTGCAGATTATAGAAAACAATTTGCAGTTTAAAGTATGGTTCATCCAAGCCAGTGAAGGATCTGTGTAGTAATTCAAGCTAAAATCAAAATTAAGGAACAAATAAGCAAAAAGCCAAACTCAGACCTTCTTGCTAAGATCATCAGTAGATGAATGCAAACACACAGAGTCCTCTTCTTCATTCAGACTGATCAGACTTCCTGTCACCTGACCCAGTGTGCCGGAGTTTGGATGGTTGTAGAGGATGGCGAGAAGGACCTCACCTTGACTGTCAACTGGAATCACCTGTGGAAAGTTAAAGTGCAAAAACTAAAGAACTTGAAAAATCTCAAAAGTTGGTGAGAACTCAGGTAACTGAACATCAACCAGGGGCGGTTCTTATATAAATCACACTTTTTATGTTTGCCTGTTTCAATAAAAGGTGTTTCTACTGGTAAAAAACCCACTATTTTTAAGCAATGGAATTACTATTCGTAATTCTTAAATAATCTCCAGGTCATGCCTCAGGCTTCTTGTCCTGAGTAAAAAGAAGTCATACTGAGAACAAAGGATATTTTTTCTCATATCAATATCCTTAGGTAAAAGGATATTTTACGTAATGGCCTTAAAAATATATCTACACTGACTTGTAATAATAGTTTCTATTTGTGTGTATTTTGCTGTATTTCAGCCATATTTCCTTCCAAACCTCAGACTGTGTCAACATGTGAGGCTTCCAGATCCCCTTTTAATGAATGTTCCAGAAAAACATGCAAAAAGTATATTTTCTTTACAGTTTCTATTATTTAGATTTAATTTAGATGAATATTGTTCAAGTAATACACATCTGGTTCACATTTGTTTAAAGACAATCAGTGTTGCATGTGTAATACATTAACTCTCAGGAAAAAGTAATTACTTTAGATTGCAGGGAAGTGTTAGTGGGTGTGTGTCTACCTCTGTATTTAGAAAGTTTTCTAAAGTCTCCACAAGACTTGACTTTGGCGTGAAGTCCACTGATTTGCAGTCTGTCACCCAGATCTGCAGAAGGTCCAGACTGCGATGGAAGATCCTTTCACTGTCCCCTGACATCTCTGGCCCCTCCCTGGTTAAAACAACATATCAAAACTGTATAAAAAGCAGTTTTCTTCTCTTGACAACAGTTACTGGATGTTTGGTACCTTGAAGCGCTGATGAACTTATTCATGATGAACTGCAGTAGTTCTTCAGGAGTGCAAAAGAAACGATATGTGTACAGGAACTGTTGGATGTAGCCCTCTGCAGCAGCATTTCTGTAAAAAAAAAAATCAGAAAGGAGAAGTCTGAATATTGGTGGAAAATGTGATTACTGTAAGTCATGTTGTTCTTAAAACTGGTGGAGAGAAATGTCGTTTCTCTCCATGTTTCTATCCTTGAGTTTCCACTTAGAGGCAAAGAGAGAGAGAAAAACTAATTTTCTGTTAGAGAATGCTTTTGTCTGTCTCAAAACTGTTAGAAAACATCTTGTTCCTTTCAGATTAGCAGAAAGCTTTCATTTCACACCACCAGCTTTTCAGTCCTTATCTGTACACATAACTTAAAATCAGGCCTAATTCTCCTTGTGCAGCAGCCAAGTCAGAACCACTCTGTCTTTTTTTTTTTTTTTTTTCGTTTTACATTAGAAGAAAACTCACATAACAAAACTCAAAGAAAAGAAACAGGGAGGACTACCCAAATAATACTCAATGTTATATCTGGTCAAGTATGACACTATTCTGGATAATTGCTGAAAATGCATTAGGGAGTCCTTAAAACATCTCTCTGTCCCTCCCTTAATGTTTAAATAAAATGTAGACAGTCTGGTCAGGGCTGATGATGAAGAATAAGATGCATCAGATTTAAGCTGTTTGGTAAAAAAAAAAAGAACTGTGTTGTACATCCTTTGTTTTTTGCTTGTTCGAGGAATAAAATGCTGTTATCCCCTCAGTGTCACTCGTTGGCGTCATGATACTGGATATGTTCATGCCAACTAGGATGAATATTTGTGCAAAACAGTGGTAAAATATCGTATTTTTGTCCAAACTCCCTTTAAAATGAAAAAAAATCTGGAGTTCTTCATCAAATACTTTCTGTGAACAAACGTTTTTATATTTCAGATTTCAGTACCTGGCATAAAGGTAAGCCATGAGTCCCAGAGGAGAGCCAGCCTGCAGAGTCCTCTTCCCTTTAGTGCTACCAAAGCTCAGGACAGTGGGGTCTTCAGTGGACTGAAGGTTCATGGAGTGGCATCCACAGACAGCCAGAGAGGACAGTAAAGAAACTTCCAGACCCCATTGATCAACGTTGAGGACCTGCAGGTATGAAACAAATGTTCATGAATCATTTCAAAAACAGCATAGTAAGCTGCTGCCACACTGTTTCTTATTTTGACATGCACAGAATCATGCAAAGAGACTTTTCAAAATCTTTTACATTACAAAACCAACTACAAAGTATTCTAATATAAGACAGATCAACTCAAAGAATAATTGTGGTGCGGAAGGTAAATGATGCATCGTTTTCGACCCATAGAATATTTTCACAGATTCTCACCATCCAATCTGAGTTTAAGACAGTTTGTGAATAATAAGCAAACATTTCAATCATTACACACCACAAAGTACTTTTAGATTCTCTCCACTTCACTGTTGCAGACAGCAGTGCATTATTGTGACATAAACTACGTAGATTTTTGTGGCTGTCAAAAGATAAAATTTCATCAACAAAATTGAAAACTGTTTTCAAGCTTCTGAATGTAAGTACATTTAAAAACTCATTATTATTTCCATTATTTCCATTTTGTCAAACATCTGTCATATTCACATGTATGACTTGTGTGTATAACATATGTTGTATATTTAAATTAAGAATGTGCTACAGAATGAGAAGAGAACAAGTAACTTTTACTTGGCAACTGTTGATTTTGTCTGTCTTGCTCTGTTCGCTGTCCAAGATGTCAAATAGTTATTAGCTGAATTAATCAGAATAAAAAATTGGCCACCTTCCCATCAAAGCCACTTCAAGCACTTAGAATGCCAAGGTGAGTGAATGTGTCAGAAAATTAAGATGATTATACCACATAATATTTTGGCTTGTTTAAAAAATCCATTGTAGAGTATGGTAGTGTTGAATGCATTGAAAGGTGATTTTGTGTTAAAGTAAGACATCTTAATATGTCACTGAAATTTTGTGCAGATACAAAATAAATACTATACTACATAAATTAGGGAAAACAAAGAAAATAAAAAAAATGTTAGAATCGACTAATACCTCAAGATATTTCTTCACACAATCCAAAAAGGCCACCTTGGATCTGAGTTCTTCAAGCTGTGACTTGAGTTTTGAGAGCATCAGTTTGCTTTCAGGACCTTCAGGATTCATGCATAGAAACATATTTATATTCATACTGGAAACACCAGAAGACATCGTCATAATTTATAACAATGGAGCACACAAACCTTTGTTTTTTCTCTCATGTTGATTCTTCAGCTTTTGATAGAAATTTCTGGTTTTCTTCAGATTCCTCGTCTCAATTATCAGCTGCTGCTGCACTTCCTGTTCAAAGGAATCCACAGAAGAGTCACAGGAATGACACGACCACATGCCTTCCACTGGAAGAGGCCGTCGGGTGTTTTCCATTGTGTACAGGGCAGCATTTTTTTCCGCTTTTTGCTCACCGTGGCAACGGCTCTTTTGAAGTGTAACAAGCGAGGAGTAGCGGTAGCGGACGGCTATTAAGGTGTACTATCAGCTCCGACACAAACTGTCTGAAAGAGCAGTAGCTCCATCAAAGTGGGAAAACACAAAGGCTATTCATTAATATTCTTTTGCAAATGATAATAACTTCATCTGCCAAAGGCTAAGATCAACACATTAATATTCAGATCCAGTTAGAGGGGATATTGTGCCAATTATCTTCAAGTCCCCCACATTACCATTCTATTTACCCTAAGGCCTGACCGTGACCCATTTTTCTTTGGGAATAGAAAAATAATACCCGCACTTGATAAAATAACCTGATCGGGTGAACAGACTGAATGGAACTTCAATATGTAGAATAAGAGTCTACATATTGAGAACTTTATTCTCAATATAAAGAATAGTTCCAGTTCAGAAAGCACTGGAACTACAAGCTGCAGCCAATTATAAAGCCGCCAATTTGAAGCATAAAGCCCACAACTAGAACTTTGTTGTAGAGTGTGTTTTATTTGTTTTGGTAATGTGGTTAGGCAGTAATATGACATTTCTCTGAATCATTAAAAACTGCTACAGTCATGAAAAGATAGGTTGTGTTGTAGTATTAAGTAATGTTACAAAGAACATTGCATGAAATACTTACATAACACCAATTTCGTCTAAGACAAATATAAAATCAGAACCAAACATAGTTTTGACAAACTGAGAAACATCCAAAAGAGATGTAAAGTTAATCCCAAAATTATTCATACCCCAGGAGGATTTAAATTAAAAGTGACATCCTTTAAGACGGCAAGTGTGTTTCTGATAGGCAATAAAAAATGCAAAGAAGTGTTAATCTTCAAAAATAACAATTATATTTGAAGTTGGAAGATCTTATTTCCATCACCTTAATTGTAAGAAGGAGAGAAGGAGAAGTGGTAAAACCTTTTCCTGGTGGGTATGAATTGGCACAAGGGGGAAAGTTTCTGGGGTAGAAAACATTAAAAATTAATAATTAGATTACCAAAACTGGAAAGTTCTGGAATGGGGAGGAGGCAAAGTGACCAACACTTGGAAACACCAAAAATATCCAAGATTTGTCGTCTTTTATCAACACAATTAACCTTTGCAATTACCTGAAATTTAAAATTGACTTATAATTAACTAATACAGAAAGTAGCTGAAATTTATGGGGAATATATTGCCAATACATAAATCTATACAATATTTCAGTAGTTGCATTAAAATGTCTTCACATTTTTTATTGATAACTTATGATAACTTATAACTATTTATTATTAATTGTGGCAGTTATTAATATTCTCATTTCACATACTATCTTTAATAGATGTGTTTTGCAAGTTAGTTCATTCTTTGAACTGTAAATGTTTTGTTATGTATTCTCAATTCAATATTTAATTTTCCAGAGCATGTTGAAGTAAACATATACTGATTTGATTGGTGTTATTTATGTAAACATCTCACATTTGAATACATAATTTGGCTATTACTTTAAGGGATAATTCAACATGAAGGTATAAGGGAAAGACGTTAAGGACATCTTAGTTATTTTTAAAATGGGTAAGTCCTATTCTATGGCTTAAAGGAAAACTATTATGTAAAATTTGGGTATCAACAACTGCTTCTAAATTCCACCCAGACATTTTTAAAAATTTTCTTAATGTTTTATTGTATCTGGAAAACGAGCCGTTTCAAAAACCTCTCGATTTTTAAGTCACAACCTACGGTTACTGTGCCATCACCTAGCAACCACAGCCAAGCCCATCCCGTTACGTAGCAACCCAAGTGCTCAGTTGGTTTTACCGCTGTATGCACTTGTACAATGGCTGCTGGAAAAGACAAGTGTTTTGTTGTTGACTTATCATTCTGAAAACTACTTACTACATTCTTGTTGGTTGTGCAGGAGGCTACACTTCTGCTTTTCAAAGTTCAAGTTTCATGTTCAAGTTTGCTTCCACGGCACATTTCAGCATGAAGGAAGTCCAAAGAGCTTTACATCAAACATATATGGTTGTATAATTGCAAAACTGTTTTGCAGACATTTTCACATGTGAGTGTAAATATGCAGTTGGGGGCGTGGCCAGCAGCAGCTTAGTTGGATTTAAAGTGACAAGAGGCCCTAAAACAACTCATTCTGAAAGGAGCTCAAAATAGAACCGAGCAGACTAAAATATAATTATCTAAAACTTATTTTAGGCAAAAAAAAAATTAATGAACATGTTTTTATAATCCATAGACATATCCTAGCCTGTTCAAAGAAGCATAATAGGTCTAATAGTTCAGCTTTAACATTTTAAAACATTGACAGCTTTTATGTCATTACATATGCATTCCTGCCAATGCAAAATGCAACATATTAAATCCTTCTTTATAATACATTTCATCAAGTTAGTACTGTATGCTTAATAAATAAATGATGCAGTCTGCTGTTTGCTCAGACAGACTGAGAGAAGGTCAGAGATGACTCACCGCCAGCAGCATTTACCCACCTGCACTTTCACTTCCAGGCTTGGCGATCCTGTGTGCTTTCCCAGATTCAATGCATACTCAATCACCTCCTGACTAAAACAATCTTCTCCAAAGAGAGCCAGGGCCCAGGCCGGGCTGAAGTTGAGGCCTGTGCAGCTTGTCGTGGATGTGGGCGAAAAGAGCCGCTCCGACACCAGAGAGTCGCTGTCCTCCATGTCCTCCGAGTGGTCAGGACTCATCTGCTCATCGTGGGCTCCCATCAGATCTTCCTCTCTCCCTGACACAAACTCGGCTTCAGAGGGGCTTTCATCGCTGCCACCCGCTGAATGACCTCCCGCCTCCATAACCACAGACTCTGAACTGTTTGCCTTCACACCTCGAATGGTAAACAGAAAAAAAAACAACAGCAGAGAAAAAAAAAGATGGGAAAGGAGAAGAGAAGAGGGGGTCAGAATCACATGGAAAGCAACAAGACTGACTGGATTTATGCAACAACCACACAGAGAGAAACCCCAGAGTGGCGCTGGGGGTATTTGTTGCTAACCCTGTCATGGCTGCACAATGCACCTACTGTTTACAAAAATTACTTTTCAGGCAATTCAACCTCGAGCCCTATCACTAACGTTTTTGTCCCACATACCTTTTGCTTGTTTGTAGCCAAGACTGTCTGGCATATTTTAACAGGAAAGAAACTACAGCAGAGTTGTTGAATGCGACTGGCCAGGAATGAGTTCCAGAAAGAAAAAAAACTCTGGAGCTTTCTGGAGCGGTTTGGACTCTTATGAATGTGCGAAAAGCTGAAGAACAGCTTGATATTGTCAGTCAGTATATTTAAAAAGAAACATTTCCCAACACATCACAGAAGGGTTTCAAATCTAAAAGCAGTATTGATTCTTTTCGGCACATAACAAATCCTATAAAAACCTTAAAAACCTCAAGACAAAAAACATGAATGGATCAAATTGAAACATGTTTCAAGACTTTTGTTAAACTATGGGAAGCTTAGTTTTAATCATCAAGGCACTCAAAGATCCAAACAGCACCATTTGTCTGGTATATTTTTATAAATGATCTGCACAGGCAGGCAGGTAGCAAAACGAACATGCAAACAGAAAACCAGTGAATAAATCAAACCTGTGGCTCTTTAAACATATCGTAAAGTTCAATCACTTTAAAGAATGAAGTGTGACTGTTTTCATTATTTTCTGTTCAACATACTTTTCATTTAAAAGTTTATTTTGTGTTGACCCTGATAAAAGACACATGACAAAACACGTTGGTCTTTTAATAAAGTTGGTTTCTTTGTATTTCAAGTGTTGCTTAACTTCTCACTCTCCATGTAACTTGAAACTTGCTTACGTGTTAGGTTTTCTGTAGTAAGTTGAGTACTGTCATTGTTTATCATTTGAAGTATTAGGCTGCACATTTAAGTTGTTAGTTTATTTATCTAAATAAAATTAATTGTTTGTGCCCTGCGTCCACAGGGAACCGGCATTTTAGGGAACAAAACTTTTCTTAAACAGGATCCAGAGTGAAAAATTGAAATGTTCATGACAGCAAAAAAAAACTCTCATTTGAGAAAACACTGATATATTAGATCAATCTCTAGTTTGACCTATAACCATACATGCATCAAATGCATCACACATAACAACAGTGGATGACATGTTTGTATTATAGTTTTCAGTTTTATATTCCAATGTGACAGCCCTATATTCTGCAGTTTCTTATTGCAAAAGGTGTAACTACTGCCAACATTTACGATGCTGGACGCATTCAGATTCAGATGCCAACAGACAATACAACAAGATATGTCCATTTTCCAATTAAATATTTATTAGAATATGTCAGTGACAAATTTGCAAATTATATATCCTCACAAATGCATCCAAAATTAAATTGTCCAGTCAGAAACCTGTATTCCAATCCAACTCAGTTCAATATGTGTGCACAGGTGATTTTCCTACCTTGACTGATCCAAAACCGATTTTTCTCCAATCTTATTTCAGCACCCTCAAGCACCGTCTCATCTTCCCCACAGTAAGATGTTGCCTCGCTTCCCTCCCATATGCCAACAGCAACGGGCCGAGAAGCGTGAACGTTTCCATTCAGATCGAGACAGCTGTGCAGGCAAACTTGTGTCTTCCCTCTGCAGGCAGCAGTGGTGAAGGGTGGAGTGACGGCTGCCCTCTTCACAGCCTTAGATGGAGACTCCTCATTATGATCTCTGCATGGGGCGCTTCAGGAGACACAAAACATACGGTGCATCCAAAGTTGTTGGAAATGAGGGAATTAATTAACATTAATCACTGAAATAATAATGATAATCAGTTAATCAGAACAGTACTGATCTGAAACAACAAATCAAAGACGGCAGCCAACAAAACTCACTACGACTGCTCTAGCTTATCAAACTCATCCAGATCCATTCTTACTTAATTTTTTATATGGACAGAGTAATAAATAGATAAAGCTCTTCTCTGATTCGCTCAGAAAGAACTGCAACATCACAGAAAAATACCCCTCCATAGCTTACAGCCAGAGGTAAAGTTTGTCCATCTCCTTAGCTTAAAGAGTCTCTTAGCACGCTGCCCTGAGCACAAGATCATGGCAACACTGGATGAAAAGCAGTCAGAGGAACTAAGAGGCTAATCTCTCTGCTTGTCTTTTGCATATTATGTTTGTATGCATTCACACACTTAAGCTCCACCAATGGCCAAGGGCTTTCCTCTAAGCATATTAGTGACAAGGCAAGCAGTAGGTGATATATGTCTCCAGTGTGGACCGGAAATATGCTCCATGTTACAAAACACCATGCTGTTACCATAGAGACAATTTAAACTGCTGACTTTAGCAGACTTTAGTTCTTGTATTAATTGCAATCTGTGTGAGAACCTCTTTCAATGCTGGGTATAAAGTTAGATCTCCATGATGACAAGAGGAGATTTAATGATGAGCGTGGACTGCATTATCTTTGTGCATTTCTACTGGTTGAAAACCACAGGAAAATATATTCAGAATAAAGTGTTTAGATCTGTGTTATTAACTGTTTTTGCTGTCCATAGGACACAATGCAAAAATCAAGTAAAAAAATTAAGTAACTATGTAACCTTCATTTGTTATAAAAATGCTGCACATATCAAACATGACTTAAAAGAAACTTGACTTTGCAATTGAACGCCTTGAAATTGGGCATCAGTCTCTTTTAGAAGCTCATCCTCTTTCTGACTCTCTGCTTTCAGAACATCATTACAACAAAGCTCCTCTATCAAGGCCTTAACATTTTTACCAGCATTTCACTGAGATGTAGATTATATGATAAGCTCAGCAGACTCACAGTTCCACCAGGTGTTTGCTAATTGCTGCTGGCTCGTCTAAAGGAGCTGAGGGGCTCTGCAATGTGGAAGGTTGAACTGAAGACTGCAGCTCCAAGGAGGAGCTTCGTGCACAAGGCAGTGCTTGGCTACGTCATTCGTTTGGCTACCAGGGGAGATTAAAGGATTTCTCAAACATGCATGAAAAAATCCAAGTGTTTCTGTAATGAGGGGACTAACATTATAACATGATGTGAAGCTCAAAACAGTTGATGATACATAATACTGCCCCTTTAATATTATAGAACAGGCTGGAGAAGAGAGATTGTCAGAGCATGATGGAAAGTATTGCATTGGAAGGTGAGATGATAAAACTCGTACACAATCCAGGCACACAGGGTGTGATAGTGAATCAAGAGAATAATGGGGGTGCTGTGGTCTTTTTTGAACACTCACCAGGACTTTGGTTGCATGGTTTTGGAAGTACAAAATCTTTTGCATTGATTTGCTTTGAATCCCAATGATAAGTGCATTGCAGCATTATGTCAGCAGGACTAGAATGTGTGAATAAGCTGATCTGCATCAGCATTAGAGTGGAATCGAGTTTGGCAGCATTTCTAGGGTGATAAACAGCGGTCCTGCACGGTGCCTCCATGACTGATTTCTTTGGCCTGATGCTACAGACAGACTTTATCTGCCACAAATCTACTTGTACCTTAGCTACTTCTAATCGATTGATTCACTCTTCTGATATCATCTCTGGTTAAACACTCAGCGATTCTAAAAGGTCCTACATTGGAAGTACACAAAGTATCAACTGAGTACATTTACATTCCTCAAAGCAACATCAGAGACTGTGAACCATATTATTATCTGTTTCTACATCATTTAGATGCCTCTGGCTGGATACAGCACATTCAGCGACTCTGAAATTGCCTTGAAACACTCTGTTGCTGACTTGTGGCAGCAGCTTACAGGCTAATAGTTAGATAACACAGATTCATGGTGTTAGTTTCTAGATCTGGAATGTCAGGTAAAAGTATTTTCCCCCTTACAAATTTCCTCTGTGTTTGCTTTTGTTGTCACAGTTAAATATCTCCAATCATCAAACAAATTTGATAGCATACATAGACAACCTGAATGAACACAACATGCATTTTCAAATGATGATTTTTACTTATCTAGAAAAAAAAATCTAACCATTTTGGCCCCATGTGAAAAATGAATAGCTATTGGTGGGATTCTGGCTCACTGCATTGCTTTTATATTCCCTCATTGGAGGATTTTAAAGCACAAACAGCCTGTTTAAGATTACACTACTACATTTCAATTAGATTTAAGTCCCTAGACTCCCAACTTTGATTAGCCCACAACACAATAACCACTTTGCTTCTTTTGTAAATGATTCAGTGTGGACTTGCTAGTGTAATTCAGATCATTGCTGCATGGTCCATAATGAACTGGACACTGAGCATTCTCCTTCTGGATTTTCTAGCAGAGAGCAGGACTCACGGTTCCATCAATTACAGTTAGTTATTTAGGTCCTACAGAATTAAATCAGTGCCAGATGTTACACTGCCACTACAATGTTTGATTGTTCTTATGATGTTATTTTTCTGATATGCTATGTTAGTAAAATGACACACATCTTCCAAAACTTTCAAAATGTGTCTCATCAGTCCACAAAACAGCTCAAAGTCAAGTTTTAGGGACCATTAATGATGTCTTTTTGGACTTATAACATGGGCGTTAGTGTTTATTTAGGTTAGCGGTAATTTTTGTCTGAATTCTCAGCTCTATTTCAGATTAAGTTACATGCAGATTTTATTTAGGGGTACAAGAGTAAAAGGGCCTGAATACAAATGTATGGCAGATTCATATTTACAAAATATTTAGAACAGTGTAACATTTGCTTCTCCACATCATAAGAATGTGCTCATTTGTGTTGGTTTATCATACAAAACCTCAACGTAACATATTTCAGTTTTGGTGAAAAAAGAAAATGTAAAACAAAATTTTGCGACCAACTGCATTTAACACACAGCCCAGAAAGCAGACTAATTTTCTCACACGGTTTATAGGTGGAAGGAGATCAAATGCTTTATAATAAATGACTTCTTATGTATCAGAATTAGTGACTCGTATCAAAGCTCATTGGCTTATTGAAGCTGGTGGCAATCGAGACACTGTGACCTGCTCTTCTTACAGAGACAACAGAGCAGAAGAAAGCAGTAAGAGCAATGCAAGCAGAGCGCGCCCTTGGTCATATGAACATCCATTTACGAAATAAATAACTGTATTAAGAGAATCAAAAAAAGACCTGCTCACAGTGTTGAACAGCTGTAGTTCACCAGGCAATGCAACACACCCAGTAAGTCATCGTCCCAGTGCAGGTCACAGAATCTCTCCTTCACTACGCTGGCAAACTGCTGGTACCGGAGTCCCTTCAAACAGAAAAAGTATTCCCCTGGGAAAATACAAAAAATATTTTATTTTCACAAAAAAATTGACTAAAAAGTTCAATTATAAATTCCTTTAAGTTTAGTGCAAATGGTAATAGAGATTAAAGGAACATAAGGGTGATAAAAACAATGAGATGTATTTTCCTTGTAGAACGGCTGGTATGCACCAAACAGGCATAACACTGTTCCCTGGACAGATGTTTGTGGGTGGGATATATTTATGAACAGATGCACATTTTGTCCTCAAAGTGGATGCACAGCAAGCATCAGAAGTAGAAGGATTTTAAGTGTGAAGAAATTGTGAAGGCTCAATGACTGAAGTACTAAAGCTGCAGATCTTTTAGGGTGCAGGGTTCAGCATCTAGTTAAAAGGAAAACAATGAGGTAAAGCATCCACATGGTTGCTAATGCACAGGAGGAGCTCAGGGACCATATGAATTACTATAAATACTGTAAACGAGTTTCCATTACCAATGTGTGCAAGTATTCCACTAATGTAAAAAAAAAAAAACATTTTGCAATTGTGGTTTTTCTATTAAATAAGAATATTTAATAGAATATCACACTTGAATAAATTTATCTTAAGAAAAGTTACTAAAAAACATCCTCACTACTTCCTGTCGTTCCTCGTTTGTGGATTGCACCTGTGGCAACATCCGGTTGCTGATCATGTGACTTGCGTGATGCGAAAAAAGTGCTTCCATTTCAGTTTTGTAAGATAAACTAACTTCGATAAGGTAAAAAAAAAAACCCAACAACCTCATTCTAGCACCAAACCTTATATCAACAAACGAGTTTTTTTTTCAAAATTGGAGTGTTTCCATCAAGCAAATGTATTTTGAAATGTTAAATTGTACAGTTATATAGTCAATGGAAATGCAGTCAAACACTCAAATTGATGAAGTTCGCCAGTGCAAAAAATTCAATCATTTTAATTTCATGAGTTATTAACGAAGCAATAATACACAAATACAGTATATTGAGTCAATTTTCTCCCCATGTAGAAGGACTGTGTTGCACTTACCCATCATGATGTCTTGATGATTGTCTAAATGCCCCTTAATTGAAAAGTGTCCTTTGAGCAGGTCGATCACATCCTGCAGGGCAGGATGATCTCTGGAGGCAGAGCTCTTCTCACCTTCTGTTTTGGTTTCTGTTTTTCCACAGTACGTTTGATGTGAAGCACGATCCTGAGGGCCGTCTGACGTTGTGGAGCTACCACTTAAATAAAATAGATCCTGAGTCCCAGGCCTCACAGTAACACTCACAGAATCAAAAAACAGGCCCCCGTTGGTCTCCTGACCTGTTATCAGGCCTAGCAAAGACTGAGGGACAAAAGACGGGTTTATGTCCAACCCGTGTAGAGACTCAGGAGCCCTGACCTTGACGGGCACCAAGGACAGATGTCCTGTCATGGGATCCTGCCAAAAGAGGTAATTGTTGAAAATGCCACAGCTGTTGAGGTTAGTGGATAAGGGGGAAGAGAGACTGGGAAGGGAGACTTCAAGGAGGGAAACATCAGAGAAAGCTGAAGGAGAGTCCTCAGGTATTGTGCTGGACGTTTTGGAAGAAGTGCTCATGACTGTGTGAAACTCAGTCAGCTCTTCTGAATGTAGATTGGCTTTAGAAGGAGGGACATCTGGGCAGCTTTCTGCAGCATGAACACTGTTCTTTGTCAATCTGTCTGCTGTCCTGTTAAAGAAACAATCCAGTTAAGTTCTAAACGTGTTGTGATGTTGTTAGTCTTCTTTCTTTTCAACAAATATTGCTATAAAGTTAAGTTTGCACCAAATTTAAGTAGATTATCTTTACATTCACACAATGTATTTTTGATGTCGCACCCTACAGTGACAGTTCCCAGATGCTGGTTCTCCTCCTCCTCTGTTTCCCCTTCACTGGTCAGGATGATTGGAGTGAAGTGTGTGGCAGTGGAAGTGAAGGCTTCTGGGAGCTGGAGTTCCATGCTGACAGGATAGCTGTGGGGAACAGGGCCAGGCACAGGAGCCAGTCGGCTCTCAGTGGCCATGGGCACAAAGCCTACACGTGGTCACAACAATCCCAGATACAATATCAGTGATATTGTCTCATGCAATGCACACTGCTTATGTACAAATAATACTTTTAAAATGTTTTGGGTGATCTGCTGCCATGGTGATGGTCATGATCTTGTTTCTAGTGATAACACTCAGGCAAAAAGAAACTACAAACTACACAGAGGAATGTCTGCACAGCCAGAACTGGAACTCACAAATTTCTAGCTGTGCTCACTTTGCTAACAAGAATGAACTTATTGCAATACAGTGCCTTGCAAAACCTTTTATTCATCCCCAAATATTTTTACATTTCATTACCGTAGGACAAATTCATTACATTTTATTTGGATTTCATGTGATGGACTGACACAAACTAGCACATAAACACACAAAAATAATTTTTCCACAAATACAAACTGTGTGGCTTTTGAATTTAGCTCCCTGAGTGAATGTCGTGTAGAATCACTTTGTTCTGCAATGATAGCTACAGTCTCTTGTGGTATATCTATTCCAGCTTTGCATAATAGAAGAGAAATTTTATGCCCATTCTCCTTTGCAAACAAGTTTAAACTCAGTAAGACAAGATGGAAAACAACCGCTAACATCAACACAGTTTCTCAATCGGATTTAGGTCTTTTGAGGCTGCCTTTTTGCTGAGTCAATGTGTTTTTTGTTTCAGGATTCTCCTCTACATGTTATCTACTTGGCTGCATGTTGAGGTACATGATTATGTCTTTGACGTTTACATGTGTGTCACACTCTTTCTAAGTTGAAATGATGGATTGAACAGAGCTCTAAGATGTACAAAGATTGGGAAATTGTTTTTTAAACAAACTTTATTTAAACTTTCTCCCTAACCTCTCTGCTATGTTCCTTGGACTTTGTGATGCTGTTTGTTCATTAAGATTCTCTAGCAAACCTCTGAGGCCTTCTCCTAATAGCTGAATCTGTGCTGAGATTTAAGTACACACATGGACTGTCAATTTACAACCAACAGACTTCTGGAGGCACTGGCTACACCAGATTTTATTTAGGGGTATCAGAATAAAGGAGGCCAAATACAAATTCATGACACAAAATAAGAATGTTGAAATTTGTGTCATTCTAAAATGATGTGGAAAAAAAAATCCAGTGGTAGAAATAGCTTTGCAAGACACTGTAAAGGTTTGTTGCATTTTAATACAAAGTTCTGTATATTGCATGAGGGTCATAGCACCATCATACCACTGTTTGGTCGGGGTTCATCAGTTGAGCTCTGATTATTACTTTCACTCAAATCTTCAGTATTGTGGCCTTCTGAAGCTGGCTGGAAAAAAAGACATCACCGTTCATGACAATAAAGAACGACGCTGTCACTTAATGATGCAAAACAGATAACTCTAACTCAGAGGTTCAAATAATCCCAGGAAATTAACACATAAAACCACAACGTCGCAGAAAAGCTTACTGGGTGAACTCTGCTGATGAGGTTTCCCCAAACAGTCTCAGCGCTAATCCCCTGACGAGAAAGATTACAGATGCAGCTCTGAAAAAAACAAAAAACAATAGAGGATTAAAAATATATGCTCCACTGCAGTCCATATAACTAAGATGGATTTGAACCCAACACAAAGTAAAATTACTTTTTTGTCACAGTTCCACTTTTACTTTTGTTTTTAATTTAAGACTGGATGCAAGCAACGTAGGAAGAACAGCTATTTAATTTCAGTCATTTACTCATTTATCAGGGATTATTACACACCTGCCTTATATGACATATGTTCTTTTGCATTTCTTATTTTGAAGGCTGGCAACCTGAAATGGACCTCTTTCACATCATATATATTATCCAAGCAAACAGGAAATTGTGGATTACAAGTACTGCTTCCTACTCACTCGGGTCAACTAATAAAATGAAACATAACTTCAAAAAATGCTCCATTTACATTTATTTCCAAGAACTTTTAGGGGCTTAAAGTAAAGGTTAGTGTAAAATTATTCAGCTGAAAGTTAAATAGAAGCAGAATAAGATAAATGTAAGAATAATCTCCTGAAACACTGTATCACAGTGTCAAATAAAATATTATTTTACTCTTCAGGCAGCAGACAACCTCAAAGAACATTTGCTTGGCTCCAGGACAATCATTATTCCAAGTAAAACCTTTTTTGCCATGACGATGGTTGGTCTCTCCATGGGAGTCCTCTTAGCCATCTCCAGGAGGAGTCTCTTCATTTTACGAGGCATCGCCAGCTTCTGATTTGGTGATAAGCTGAACTTGGCTGACGCCCAGAGGATAGCAGCAACCCCATACACACAGACCTGAGAACACACAAGTGATGCATAAATATAGAATAAAAAACTTTAGCTGCAGCTAATAGCCAGTTAATTGTACAAGAAAGTAAAACTAGCTCTGACAGACAGACCTTCTCAGTTACAATACCGTGTTCCTGATACTCAGGTGCAAGAAAAAAACCATCATGGGATTCTGTGAAGAAGACACATGAAGTCAACAATTCACCTGAACAAACTCCAGACATTTACAAGTCAAAAAAATAAGAAGCATAGAGTAGTTGACAATATTTCACCTACCGATGGTTTTAGGTTTGAGAAAAATCACTTCTCCCTTGCAGTTCACATACATTGTGTCCAGGCATAAATAAGCTAATGACAAAGAGAGAACAAGAACCAATCATTCTCCTTTTGTAAATGAACTTTTGACTACCATTCCTATTAGAGACAGAATTAAACGCCAAGTTCTATGTATTTAGCAATATATTATTACTGTAAATTTATGTATAGGCACACTTGTTATTTTTCTGTTTTTTATTTATTTTTTCTCTGTCCGGTGGCGAAGCAACATTTCATTGGCAATTTCACTGTCATGTCTTTGTGCAACGACAATAAAATAAGTTTAAGTCTATCAATCTTGCAACTATAAATACAACCAAAGGTTGGTGCCCAAATCACACCAACCTCTGGTACAGTTTACTATGCTTGTGTGGTTTATGAATATTAGTTTGCACAACATAATGACTATAATGGTGCTCAACGTTAAACTAGAAGTGTTCTGAAAATTTTATGAAAATTTTTATGTAATTTAAGTTTATTTGAAAGGGACAGATACAAGCCGATAGACAAACTGAACAGAACAGCGGCCCCATGTTTGCATCAAAGTGCTAATAGCACAAGCTAATTCGCAGCACTTGTCCCTGATGGGTTTGTGATAAATTAAATTCTCCATAACATATCAGCAGATTCAGGTATCAGAATGGAATTGGAGCATAATTCTTGTCATTGAAAGAGCTGGAAATTGAACACAAACAGGAAAATAATCACCTGGAAAGTCAGTGTAAGTTTGCAGTGAGGACAAGCAGGTGTAACACAAAGCCCACAGCTCATTAACCGTAAGCCTTCGTCCACAATGGGTCAGCAGCTCCCTGAGAGAGATCCACTGGACAGGAAACGAGAACAAACAAAAAGCCACGACTTAGTAACTGAGGAGTTCAACCTGTTCGCTTGGCAGGCCTGATTAACGGAAGGATTAGCATTTGTGTCATGTAAGAGGTTTTGAATGGAAAAGCTGTAGAAAAATTTAATCTGATGTTCAAACCTCAGTGTATCTTATATGACTTTGGTAGGAATAGTGAACTATCCTAAAATATATATACCTATACCTAAAAAACAGGTGCACACTGTTTCGTATTGAACTCAATACGAAACAGTGTGTACCTGTTTTTTGAGATTGCCATTATTGACGTGTCGGACATAAAATATAAAAGAAGCTAAAAGAAGAATTGGCTAGGTGACATGCAGAATGCTCCATGGAAAACTAACACCTAAATCTGACTAAATGCTCATTATTAATGGTTAAACCCTGATGGTGAAAGGGTCATGCTGTGAGGATGAAGTAGCTGGAACATAGAATCTGTAGCAAAACCTGAACAAGTCTATCCAAAGTCTATCTGTTCTTCATTGGACATTTATTTATGACTAACTGTTCAATGAAGAATGGGAAAAAATTTGTCACTATAATGAAAGCTGATAAAATATCTAATTGCGATATGCTTTTTAGATTAAATTTTTTTCTTTTGACTTCACACTATGCACCACTTTCTGTTGTGTCTATCACAAAAAACCCCTAACAAAATACAATGAAGTTTCTGGTTTTAGTATGAAAAAATGTAAAAATATTTTTGCAATACAATTAACTTGTACGCATCATAATGATGAGTTTTTTTGTTCAAACAGCCTTTTTTTTAGGAGACTAAATAAGTGTGTAAAATACATGTGAATAGATTCAGCGAAGCAACATCAAGTTCAGAAAAGTGAAAACTTATTGTTAAAATGACTAACCTCATCCTGAGATTCTTCGTTTAGGCACAGCATGCTTTTGGTCATGTAGTTATAAGAAAGGGAAATGTTGGGTTTTGTCGCGCTCTCATTCTCTAAAGAGTTTTGTGCCATCTCCAGTTCTCGACAGGAGGCACAGGAGGCGACCAAGTCCTGGATACATCCCCTTGACATGGGTTGGACACAGTCTTGAATATTTACTTCTTCTATGCAAGAGTCTACATGATTGGTTCCTTGTGATGCCTTTTCCTGATCCTGAGTTCTACAGTGAGGGTAGGACTCACAGGACTTCCCCCGGTTTAGTCTCTCCAGTCTGTTACTCCACATAGACTTTGAGTCTAGATGTTCATCAGCTCCTATTTCTGTGAGGTCAGAAACAGGAATACTGATATCTCCGTGAGGTGGAGTGGAGACACACGGGGGATTGTTGGAGTCTGGCACCGAGCAGGAGCGATTAAGGGCTCCCCTTGCTCCTCTGAACTTCTGCTGGGATTTCCTCTTCACTGGGGAGCTGTTGTAAGAACGACAATCCATCTCATCTGTCAGATTCATGCCGTCTGCCTCACCGCTTTCCATATCCTCGGCCCATAGAGAGGAATCCCAGGCCCCACACACCTGCAGAAGGAGAGCATTATCATTAATTTCAGCTTTTTTGAGCAGTTGAAATAAATAGTAGCTTCCAAGCAACACTACTAAGAGAATTGGTGAGCAATGTCACACATATCCATCAGAGAAGCTAGTTTTATGAGTGAACTAACAACAATGGCAAAGTAATAAGTTCACAATAAAAGGGAAAATCTCTTGCTTGCACATGGCAAAGTCACAATGCTTATGCTACTGAATGTTTTATCATTTTTAAAGAAATCAGTTTCAGCCTGGTTTTCCTGGAGAGGAAAGTACCCCTTTATGCTACACTGTTAGTTGTGCACAAAGGCAATGTAGATGTGATTAACTTAGTTTGTACACAATATGTTGCAGCTGGAAATCAAGGAAGTTTGTGGTATCAAGGCAAACACACAATAGCCAACTTGGAGTGCTACCAATTTATAATTTAAATGTCACAAGCCTCCAAGAATCACATGAACTTGTGAAAAACTGATTTCAGCCTTATTGATGCCTCTATAGAAGTACACAATGCCCATTAAATATTCATATTGGTAATAATCTAAACTAGTGGTCAGATGAACAAGGCTGTGCATTATAGGAAAGACAAAGTTTCCTTTAAAATTGTTCTAACTATTACCAAAAACTGCTACCTGCTGTCTGGACACACTGTTTGTCCCAAAGGTGTCAGAAAGGTCTTTGGTCTTATCCTCTGAGTTTAGTCTTTTCAAAAGACATTTGGCTTTGGAATGCTGCCATCTTTCCTCCAAAGATTCCTCCTGTTCATCTGTGAATGCACAAAGACACAAATCAGAGGCCAGAAAATCACTTTGGGCAGCAAAAAAACCTGGAATAATAAATATAAGAACCTTGAATATTTGAAACTGATTCAATGGAGAGCACTCTTCGTCCAATCGAAGATAACTTCCGGCACACGGTAGCAGAAGATGTTTGAGTCAGCTGCTCTTCAGCCAGCAACAGAATATCCTGTGGGGAATTGTATCATAAAGTCTGCAACATTCAGAAAAACAAATTTCTTCTGTGTTTTTTTAAATAAAATTAATAGTCTCTATTTGAAATTTGATAAAACATACTTCAGTTTTACCAACATAGAGCCCATTCAGCTTATGGCAAGTAATAATAATAGTTAATTACCTTTTTATTATAATGTGTAGTCTAAGCAATATTTTGTGATTCAAATGTGCTTAATTTTGCTGAAACAGAACCAGGGTGTACAAATGTCCATCTCATAGGCTTTAAGCCTCAAACAGATTTGCACTTACATTATATTTCCACTTGGTGCTGCTAAGGAGCACGCAATTACCTTTTTTTTTTCTTTTTTTCTCCGAGGAGTTTTACCGGGAGTCGAACCCGCGACGTCCGCGTCGAGGACTAATGCCTCTAAACGTGGGGCGTGCTAACCCCCTGCGCCACCACAGCACGCCCCGCAATTACCTTATTTTTAAGTCCAAGCAATAAAAGAACAATACTCACAGTAATGAAAAACCTCCTGGTTGTTTTAAAGACTAGAGTGATTCAGTAAGACTGACTATAAGGAAGGTTTTCATCTTGGATCAGTAGAAACTCATCAATCAAAAATGCAATTTTCACTGAAATTAACAACAACAACACTTTTGACTTTTCATTTTCTTATATGTAATTCGGACATTGATGCTAGAGTGAGGCATCTGTTCTCTCAACCCGTCTCTGTTACTGTTTTTGCACCTCCAGCTCAGGTCTGTCCTCAGGCTTCTCCTCCTGCATCTGCTGCAGCAAACTCTGAAGTGCTTCTCCCAGTTCAGCCTCAAGCTCTGGTTCAATGACAAATTTCAGTGCAGCGGAAAGTGTGGAGCCCAGAGAGAAAATGTGGCCCTGTAGCCAGAGTCAGAGAAGCACAAACATTTGAATATTGCAGAATCCTCTTACAGGTTCGGGTCACACATGTCATGTATCATTCCCTTTAATAAAAGAAGACGTGTCTGAGGTTATAACGCCATCAGTAGATTTAAGACAAACACCTCCTGTTTATGCTGACATTGTAACTGTTAGTTTGTTGTGAAAAACAATGGTCATGACATTTTTGCAAATGTTTAAAACAGCATGAGGTCTCACACCATCAAAGTGACGGGACATTTCTCATCAAAGTGAAGTTTATCATGTGAAGCATGACTCAGCATGACTCCCAGCAGATAAAATAGATAAAAGCTATTTTCACAAACCCCTGATATGAAGGTAAGTCCTTCAAGCTTAACAGCCTGTAACATCTGTGTTTGAGACTTTATTTGTAATTGAGGAAGGAAGTACAACTATCCGACAACTATCTGATAATATTTAATAATTTATTTGTACAAACCGCTGGCACAAGCATTTTATGCCCTGATTATTAAAACAGATTAATAAGATGAGTTGAAACAACTTTTCTCATCTCATTTTCATCTCAAAATGATTTCCAAGCTCAGTTCACATTGATTTTCTTTTGTTGTTTGTATTTTTTTATTTTACTACCATGAAAATAGAAAAGTATCAAAGTTCTCAAACACAAAACAAAGCTGGGTGGATCATAAAAAATTTCAAACACTAGCCTACGAGAAACTGTAACAATTTGAAGGAACAGGAGTAAAATTTCCTTGAGCAAAGAGGTAAAATCCCAGAAGTTTTGTGAGCCAAACTTAGAGACAGAACTAAGGAGCCTTGCAGCTACAACTGTTGCAAAAGCAGCTCCACAAAGTGTTGACCTTGGGAGTGTATGTTCGAACGCAAACTCAGTTTTTTCTCTTTTGAAACCAGAAGAGTTGCAGATTGTATGGAACAAAAGAACATTTCAAATGTAGCAGCTATTTTCCCAAGGATGAAAAAATGTAATTTCAGGATGTTTGACAGTATTTTGTTACAAAATAAAGTAAGACAATCTCTAAAACCTTTACCATTAACTGTATATTAGTTTGAAATAAACTGCATTGATTTTTTTATGCTTGTTAATGTACATAGCGCAGGCTTTATTAAAATAGCTGAACACGTTGCCAGACCTGGCAAAATTAATTTATGACCTGTTTCAGTTCAACATCTGGAGTGACTTCTCATAGCTTTCAAACTGTAACAATCAGAGATTCATGTTGTATTGATCTAATCTACGTATAATCCCGTGCTGGTCGGTGCTGTTGTTGTGCACTTCCAATAACTGAACCTGGAAATTGTGTTTGCAAACAGCAATAAGTATTCCTGCTGCATAACTCAAATTGAACAGACTGACAGACTGTGGAGGATTTGCAGCAGCATTGTGATCCCTCAGGAGCAATGCTCTTGCAGAAGAGGAATGACCCTCTAGGCAGCAAAGGAGCTGATTACATAAAAAAAGCTGCATTGAATCCCACAGTGGAATGATACAGAAGAAACAGACCGGGTAATATGAAACATTCCAGGCAATTAGGCTGCAAAGAAACTAGGTTAAGGAAGAAGTAAACCTTAGTAAAGTGAATGGCTGAAAGCTTTAGGAAGAAAAAATATACAAAGAAGCTATTTCCTTTTTGTTAAAAATTTTACAAAACATGCACCTGATTGTGAGTTACGTGTGAATGATGTGCTGTGACGACACATCTCTCTTACCTCAAATGTGCTGCCCGTGTTGTCAAACTCCGGAGGGACAAATGAGCAATCTGGATCATCTGCAGGTCAAAAACATCCAGAAACGTCTCTGTCAAGCATGTCTGAACTAAACACAGCAACATCACATCTAGGGGAGAATTGACATTTTTGAATGCAAAGCAACTGATAGGGAAGTAAATTCTGGCCTCTTCCCTTCTCATAACTATTGATGGCAACAATACAGAAGTTTTAGACTTATGCATGGTGCTTATTTAACCACTGCAGTCCAATGAAAAGGGGGCTGATTCTCTCAATTTGCATAATTCATGTGTGATGGATAATCTCAGGATAATCTCCAGGATCAGAATTTGAAAGGGGGTGAGCAGGAATCGGGTGCATCCTCCTCGCTGTCCTCCTCCTGAAGTGGGTCAGTGCTCAGACGTGCTACAATAACAACATACAGGTTCATAGCAGCAATGTGATGAGCACCCTGTGCCTCATTTCAACTGGAGAAGGACATGAGAGCTGTGGAAAAAACGAGGGAGGATCTGAAAGAATGACAGGGAGTAAAGTGGGTCATGACAGTTCGCCCTTTGAGTTTGGCTCTGGGCTACGAAGAGCAGAAATTCTTCCTTCACATCTTTTATTTTACTTTAATATTTTATTCCCCAGAAATCCCCTCTTTAATTTTTTAGTTTTAGCTTCTTTCATAAAAACATTTCATCTTTTCTTTCTCCAGTTTTTCCTCCCTCTTTACAGTTTCCTCCTTTGGTTCTTTCTCTTCTTTTTGTCACCACTTAAGATCATCTTTTCTACCACATTCCCAGTAATCTCATGTTTCTTCCTTTCCTTTCAAGTCTTTACCATCCTCTACTCCTTCTCATTCATTCTCTCTTCTTTGCTTTTCACTTCAAAGAACATGACTGCGTAAGAAGTGGTGGAAGACACATGTAAAACCATTGTAGCTAGGAAAAAATTGTAACGCGCTGAAATAATAATCAAAGAAGAGAAATAAAAATAGTCATTAAGCGTGAAGCAGTTTATATCAGGCTGATGGTGTGTGAGTCATGTGTGCCTCTGGCATTTTAGCACAACAGGTAGGATGAGCTGAGCAATCCACCAGATTCAACACACTTTCCCGATCAGATCTCCCACGGCACTCCGCCAGTAGGAGTTTCATCCAAAATGGAACAGCTTGCAATGTCAAGTCTCGTGGGGAAAGTTAACAGTTATCTGTTATCATCCCTGCATGATAACTACGAGGACATTTTGTTGCTCTGACTCAATTTGCATGATCTGAACTTCGCCGCAGCACCCACATACTCATCCCGCCACCTCCCTGGTGTTACTGCAGCAATTAATCAGCTGAAATGAATCGTACTGATATGTCTTAGTGGCCACTGGTGAGCGAATGGAAATCTGGAGCCTCCAAGGTCAGAGTTGCTTGGGTGTTCAAAGAATATTGGTAAACTTAAAGTGAAAATTTTTGTGTTTTCTTGGGTCCATACTGTAAAAATCCTAATCTGTTTCCAAATGTAGCCATATGCAACATCTGCAAACTCCTCAATGTAATCACATACCAGATTGTTTTCTTGGGAAAAAAAAAAATCCTTCAAGGGGAATATGCTGAATAGATCTGTGATCACGTACAGAAAAAGGATGTAGTCAGCACTTTGCTACAAATATCAAAAATGTAGAAAAAAGGTTGAACTTTGGTGAAGAGAACTGATATTCTCCTATGAACCAAAACAGGCTCTCTATTGAAGAGAATAACCGGCTATTGATTATGATAATGATTGTGATTGGAGTTTTGGGTTTAAATGAAAAAAAACAAGAGCAGATGGAAATGGATACATCACAGTTGCAGATACAGTTATGGCAGGACATTCAACTACTAGGGAGTCAACTGAATAACTGCTAAGAAACTATTTGGTGTTGTTTGTGAGCATAAAATTGATCAGATTAAAATATGCTTTCTTTTCTTTTCCTGTGTGTGTATTTTATTTATTTTTTTACTTTCAATATGACTTCTGGGAAAAAAATATACTCAACAAACTTTTAGAGTTTGAGAGGTCTGACAGACGGAGTCCTAAGAGATTAAGAGACATTACTGTAGTGTAGCTAAACTGCTATGAGTAAAACATGTACAGCAATATTAAGAAAAGTGAGACTTGCACATTCACTGTATGAATAACTAATGTGTTACAGGCTGTTTCTGTGACTTGGTTTTTGTAAGGAATGGGAGTGCTGACACCCAAACACATGAAATTAAAGATGCTGGTCAGAACAGGAGCAGAAATGCAACGTTCAACAGCTACATGAAACCTACTAAGATTTTAGTGTTTGGGTTACAGTTGTGGGCACAAGGGTTCAGTCACCACTGATGGGAATTACTTGCCCTCCCACAGGAAGCTTTTATGTCCATTAATTGGGTACTGGCTTTTTGAACATTCAAGTTACTCTTAGATAACTTTTCTCTTCATTTCCTCCTCCTCACTGGCTGCAATATCATATGAATCTTACCTTAAAAAATTGAATGATTGTGTAGTACAATTATGCTCAAGTTTGGTGTTACAAACTTGAACAAACGTAGCAAATTCACTCATCAGTTACTTTCGGCTGCATTCTCTGCTACCTTGTCCTTGTTTTTTTCTTTTACGCTCTTTTACCTGTTCAATGCATATATATATATATATATATATATATATATATATATATATATATATATATATAGTACAGACCAAAAGTTTGGACACACTTTCTCATTGAATTCAATGAGAAAGTGTGTCCAAACTTTTGGCCTGAACTGAGTACAGACCCAAAGTTTGGACACACAGTTGTGTCCAAACTTTTGGTCTGTACTGTATATATACCGTATATATATATGCATATATATATAACTAGCATGGACTGCACCCTAGAACAACTTTGAAAAGGAAAAAGTTACAGAATGACAACATTTGCTTTGTGATATTTCAACTAGATGGACACAAAGTGAAACAATGCAGCAGAAGTCATGTTATTATGACTTTCGCCTCTTTAACATCTGACAGAAAAATCAAATGTTCAAATGGGTCAACACTAAATAATTTAGAGCACCAGCTATTCAAATGATCTCTGCTGTGTGCATGTGTTGCATCCAAAATGTGTGATGTATTACTTTAACAGGTGCTATCTTTGCTAAACAGTGTGTTAGTATGAATAGATGACTAAGCATCGCAGCATGACTGCTGGCTTTATTGAAACGGTTGCCACAACAACGATTCCCAAGGCAACCTACGTTCACTGAATCAATGCTTATCAATTTCTGATGTCTGGAAGCAAGGCATGGAACAAGTAGATGCAGCAGAGTGTAACATGTGTAATGTGCTGATGTAAGTAATGTGAGAGGAAAAATAAAATAAGCTGAAACATATACTGGAATAATATAGGAAGTGATCCGTAAGTTCATTTAAAAAACTTTGTATATGTTGTGAAATTGGCAAACTAATTTTGAGACTGTTCTTCAATCAAAAACTAGATTTTAACCTGGATAAACCTAGATTTAGAGTTTCTATTGCTGCATTTCTGATCAAGTCTGTTATGTAATACTGGAATAAAGCTTACTTCTTGTATAAGTGTTATGCACTAACAGGCACGTAGGATTTTGCAGCCCACATATTGGCTGTACTACAACTGGAAGCTATATCTAGTCTGTGTGTAGGATTTATCCTCCAAACTTAAATTGTCCAAAGAAAGTATCTTTCAAGTAAGTGCAAAGAGCATTGCATGCAAAATACAGAAATTTGACAAAAAAAACAAAAAAAAATCTAAAACATTATGTGTTCTGTTGACTCACCGCTTAGCTGCTCCATGAAGCAAACATTCCCATGAGCGTTGAAGGCCAGAGTGTCTGGTGTTATACATAGGGTGTAGAAGAGGTGGGAGGGTCTGATGCTCTGCAGGGCCAAAACACACTCTGCACACACGGCCCATATCTCCTCCTCACTGAGGCAGCTGTCCCGCAAAGAAAGAATGTCGGCCAGGGAGACATTTTCCTGTGGAGGTAAAGAATGTTCTGGTAAATAAAGAAAGAACAGCATCCAGCAGGGCGTCACCTGGCAATCATTGTTTGAAACTATTTATTAGAGCCAACTCAAATATAACTGATCAATTAAACTAAAATGAACATCAAAAACTGGAAAGTTAAGACCTATGATGCTTGTTACTCTCCTATACAGATTGATGCTGAGACTGGAGGTCATTTAATAACTTCATTTTTGAGATACTGGGGAGATATTATTCTCTGGAAAAGCAGAACAGGGAGCATGAGGGCTCAAACACTAAAACTCTTTCGAAGCAGTGCACTGGACAGTTCAAAATGAACAAAAAATGTCAGGTTAAAACAAGTTTGTTTTGTTTCTTTGCGTATTCAGTCATTCCATGCACAAATTCTTATTCAGAACTTCAGAAAATGCCCTATTTCACAGGTTTTGTTCTTGGGAGCAACATTTGTCTTTTCTAATGGTAAAATTTATTAGAAAATGTTTTCTCTTTTCTTTATAAATGTGAGCATTGAATTTTACAGTAAATGGTCAGAACTGTTAATTCAATTAAATAGAAAGGTCATCGACTTTAACTGAAAACAATATAGAATAGATGGATTCATTACAGTCTTACAAGGCACCTAATCAGAAGTTGTTACTGCCAGGAAAACCTCCAGAAACTTTTTTAAAAGGCAGCCAGATGGAGCCATAGATAATATAGGAGTGGCACTTCAAAGAGCTTTATTATACTTTCACCATTTATGGGAGGATGGGGATGAGCTTTTTATATAACTGAGTTCCTCGCTATGATGAACAAAATGGCAGTATAAATAAAAGTTGCACCTTATTTAAATCTAGTTTCTCCTATTTTAAATTCATATTCCTGAAGGATACTAAGCGTATAATACTGTCTGTTTGGTTGGAAAGTGGTGGAGTGGGTGTTAGGAAAGTCACAACATCTAATTACTTCAACAAGAGCTTTTTCATATAAATCCAAACTGGCCCAATTTATTGAAAAAAAAGAGACTATTTAAATAGTTATGTACAGCTAAATGACATTTGTTTTAGAAAAGAAATCAAACCAGCACAAGACATCCAAGTGCACTGCTAAAAGTCGAACGTCTGCAGTTCAAAAGTGGTGAATGAGATGGAGACGTGGGTTTTGCTTAGTTCATTGACAAGGAGTATTTGGTCCAAGAGAACTAGACAGGGATTTAACAACACTGGTGAGCTCAGATAATCGTTAATTAACACATCATCAACAAATATTAATTTATGCTAAATTCAGGAAGCATTTAGGTAAATTTAGTCATTTCTGCTCTTGTTCCTGCAGGCATTGTTACTCTGATGGGGTAAAGCTCTCTTTGGAAGCAGTTTTCTTATTTAAAACATAGTGGTGGAGAACTTCACACCTCATTTTCTGCTCATGATCAAACTGTATTTTCGACCAGATTACTACAGTAATCCTCTGGTGCAGCCGTTGATGCAGCCGTCAAAACTCAGGACACCGTCTGTCATACCACTCACACTCCATAAGTTTGAATCACGTCAAGTTTTTGAAGTAGTCAGAAGTCCAAATACAGATTCACAAACTGGTGTTCACTTGGCTCCAACACTGCAGCAATATGTTGTTGTTGTTGGGGTACTATACATGGGGAAAAGCAGCACAACCAACACCCTGTCACCTCCTTGGTGTGGCTGCTGACTCAGCCACAGCTAGCTGCTGTCTAGTCAACACTTTGTTCCCAGCCAATATTTACATATGTGGACCATATGAGCAACAACAAGACCATCACAATTTAACACAATGGTCCCAAATGAATTCAGCATGCAGATTTGATGCAGACCTCTGCAACCACACAAATTCTATACATGCATCCAACAATCACTGTCTTTAGGTAAAATAAAGTACCCACTTCATCTTGTTCTGTGTTGCAAATACTTGTAAGAAGCCACAAAACCAATTTAAAATAGTGGTTTTTAGAAATGCATTTTTCTTTGAATAACTATTTTATATATTTTGAGCCTTTGTGCTCACATGTCATCACTCCATAGATGTTTGTCCAAATTCTTTTACTTCCACCATCTCTCCTTGTCTCAGAAAAAAACTGACTGAATATTATCACCAGTTATTTATGATGTTCAAGAAGATTTTTCTTGTAAATTACCTCTGACAAATTGACAGAAACAAAAAATACTAACACTAGAGTCAGACAAGATCTTAATTAATAGAAATATATGTGCTTACACCTCTCTAAGATATGCAGAGCATTTAGAAACAGTGACCTAATTTTGAAACCAGATGTAGAAAATCGAGTATTTTCTGCAGGGGACAATATTTGTTCTTCTAAGAAAAATGATGCACATACATAAAGTGCACACACTCACTTGTAGGCAACTGTGAATCTACACACCCACACTGAACACACTGCATCATCTGTGATCCATTACCAAATGGCACCATTTACCCTGGCAGGCGCAGTGATCCCAGAAATCCCAGGCAGTATCCAGCATAATGCAGAAGTCTGATTATTACAGGATCTTCTGTAGGCTCAGAACACAAAATCTGGCCATCACTCAGACACAGGGGTGGATGTTTGGAGAGTAAAGTGTGTCACGAAGCAGTCACTGTCAATTCCTCCACCCAGCACTTGAACACGAATTTTACACTTTTTCCAAGACAGACAATTAAAGCATCTCACAAGGGCTTTATTTAAAACTTTCTGCCACCTACACGGCAGGTCTTCTTTGGAAACCTATGAATAGCATTGGATTAGAAATAAAGTACCATATTGAACATATTCATAGGAGGAAGGTGGCAGCAGGTTGTTAGAAAATGTCAACTTTGTGTGATGAAGTTGTGTGGAGAGAAATTACAGGGCAGAGATGAACCACTTCATGCAGTAGCAGCAGGAGCAGCATCACCAGAAATAGATAGCTTCCCATGAGGACAGTGCAGGGGAACACTAGTCTCTCTCAGCCTGCTCAACTTAAATGTGTTAGCCTACATAAGCTCCAAGGTTCCCAACAACCTCTCACTGCGCTCCAGATCTTTGAACTTTGGAAGTGAGAGGAAAGGAAAGGCCAGTGTTCTTGAGGGTCATTGTTTTCCACACAAACCCAATTATAAAGTTTGACATTCTTAAAGTTTGTCCTGAATTAAGCAGGTGAAGATCCAATGAGTAGCAAAACTTGTGTTGACTGGGATAGCTTTAAGTAAACTGACCCTCTAAGATTATATCTAGCTTAAATTGATCCCAACACAATCTTTTGGTTCATTACATTTGTACAAAGTAAAAAAATATTAAATAGAAGTCACATTTTCAAACTTTTACTGTTGAGATGATTAAGTAGCCAAAGGTCAGGTCAGTTTACTGGCCAATCAAGCTAAGTGTTGCCCTGATCATCAAAGTAAGTATTGATACTTTTGGTATTGAGGACAGTTGTCAAATCGTGTTGGAAAATGAAATTAGCATCTCCATAAAGCTTGTCAGCAGAGGGAACAGGAAGTGCTCAAAAATACACCATGAAGGTGTTTTCCAAAGCTGGTCCTGAAGTACCCTTACTGGGTATGTTTTAAATGCCTCTTTGCTTCCAAACACCTGATGTAAATGAGCGGGTGGTTTCAGTTTTCTCAGGTAAGACACCTGTGATATTGACAGGTTTAGTAGTTTTAGCCCATATCTTGGGAACATCTGTGCATCGGTGCTCTTGAAGCTCCAACTCCAGCCAAACTCCTGAAAGAGCTTTGCCTAACAATTTTCTCAATGTTGTGGAGAAAACAACTTTGCTGCTTGTGACCTATTTTATACCATATTTTTCCTTCCTTCCACTCAACTTCCCATTCACATGCTTGCATTATTATGTTGTATAAATAGCCAGCATATTTAGCAATGCCGTTTTGTGGATTACCCTTTCTTTGGAAAGCCTAATGGTCAAGTCACTAGTCCTCCTCATTGATTATGTAGGTCATAAAAAACATTTCCGATATTTTTTCTAACTGTAACCTATAATATCCAAAACAGAAATAAACACTTAAATTGTATTAATCAGTTTTTAATTCACTTATATAATGTGAGTTTCACTTTGTGGATTAAACTGCTGAAATAAATTAACTTATCCATAATGTATTGACATATACATACTTTTTTTATTTAGTCGTAAATAACATCACACCTTAAAAACCCATTCCAGTAAAATCCTCAACCTCACCTCATCTTCCAGCAGTGGAGGGAGATGCTCCAGATCATAATATCCATCTCTCTCATCAGCTTTCTCCAAGTACGTGACAGCAGCATCACTCCCGGAAGTCTCCATTGCACCAACTTTGATTCCCTCAAGCAGCGCAGCGAATTGCAGCCCAGACAGCGACGTTTCCAGCAGAGACAGATGGCATGTCTGAGCTCTCAGGACTCCACCATCCTCTGAGAGGGAGCTCGAACCCTCGCTGCCGGTCGACTGCCACTGTGGGAGGCTGGCGTCCAAACGAGCAACGCCATAAAGATGTAAAGTGCAGCAATGCGTTAGCTCTGTGCGCCTGCAGCGCGCTGCTGCTGCTGCCGGTGGCGGGGGCGCTAGCCGGGCTCTGAGGCTGTCACGGCTGCAGCACCTCCTCAGAATCGAGGCGAAACATTCTGTTTTATCCTGAGCTTCGGATGGATCTTCCCCTGCGTGTGCAGGAGCCAGAGGAGGCGGAGTGGAGAACGCTTCTCCCTGGATGCCACAGTTGGCCCTCCTCCCCCCGTCACAGTAGCCTCCAGTTTCAGTGACTCATATTTGTCACTTAGCCCACATTATCTCCACTTATCCCTGTGATCATGCTCTGGTTGGGGTGTTATTTGATTAATATGCGCATATATGTTGTTGTTTTTTTCACTGCTCATATCATTTACATGTAAAGCACTAAGGACTTTCTACTTAATCATAGTTCTCCTAATGTGCAGGGATGTTTTTGTTTGATTAATATTTATTAGGAAATGTTATCTGACAATACAAATTCAGCTGGGTTATAAAGAGATCATTTCTAGTGCAACATTTCTCAAAATGCATCTACTATATGTATATTTTTTTAAAAGCCAGCAGAAGAAAAAAAACGCTAAGTCTGTACTGCATGGATGGGCTAGCATCACAGGAGCAATACAAATCTAACGAGGAATGTATGACGGCGTATTAGGACCACTGTAGACAAAAAAAAGGAGGAGCGAATTTCTGACCAAAAAATAGTCCGAAATTTCAAGATTAATCTCAGAAATTTTCCAGAAGATTTTTTTTTTCTAGAAGATCCGCAAAAGCACTATAACTCTCGGAAACATAACTTGGAAATTTCCAAGTTTCTGAGATTAATCTTGAAATTTATGAATTTCAAAGTTGAAAATATTAAACTTTTGAAATTCAGAAATCTTCAAGTTTTGTGCAGGGAGCTATGCTGCTTTTGTGGCCCACCAATGCAAAAATGGCTCGTAGGTCGCTGACCCTTGGTCTGCGTCTTGGATTCTGTGATGTGTGGCCTCCATGGATTGGACATGTTCATCCTGCAAATCCCACAGATTCACCACTGGATTGAGAAAGCTGGAAAATTTGGAGGCCAAGTCAAGAGCTCAAACTCTTCCCTTCCCAAACAATCTACTTTATGGCAATGTTGAAAGAGGCCACAGCCATCAGCAACACTGCTTCCATTAAAATGTGTAAATGGTCTGCAACAATGCAGAGATCAGTGGTACATGTCTTGTGTACCTGTGATAAATGACACACAGTAGCACACGATTCATCAGACCAAGCCACCTTTTTCCACTGACCGCTCTCTGCCGACTCAGCAAACTCTGATGGAAATGTATACTCTGATAACTTGTTTTTTAGAACTAGCAATAATTTATTCAGCAGTTTGAGCTCCTGTAGCTCACCTGTTGGATCAGACCTCACAAGCCGCCTGTCACTTCTGCTGTTTGTTCCACCTTCGACTTCTTTTGATGGATTCTGACAACAGCAGATCAGGAACACAGTAAAAAAGCTATACATGTCTAGACACTCTGACCCAGTTGTCTGGCCATTTCAATCTGGTCCTTGTCAAACTTGTTCAAATTCTTATGCTTTACTAATTTTTCCTGCTTCTGAGACATCAACTTTACAAAGAGTTCACTTGCTGCCTAATATATCTCACTTTCTGAAAGGTGCCACAGTCCATGTCATTTATCTTACCTTTCAATAGTCTTAATCCTATACGTGCAGTATTTTCTTCATAGCTCAATCCAGGCTTATTTTTGGTCCAATTTGACTGGATAGTCAAATTGTACGTGTTTCAGCAGAATTTGTGGCCTTCCTTATCCATCATAATTGCTTGCTCAGTTTAAGTATCAGCTTGTGCTGTGTAATAAATAACAGAGAACCCATTTGGGGTCCAGTGGCGCTCAGGTTGGTGATGGGCGAAAGAGATTGCAGTTACAGCGGCTCTGCGGCTGCTGTCTCTGAACACATATTGGGGAGCCACAGCTAGATTTGTTGACTGCTCAGCCTTGTCATGTTGAGATTAAAGCAGTCAGTACTTTCCCTTTAGCAGCCAGACAATTATTATGATCACACAAACACTTTAGAGTATCTTATTACTGAGAACAAAGCAGCATGGTTTGATTTTTGTTGGCAGCATGAAGTAGCCAGGAGAGGGATGGATTCAAAAGTTGTTTAATCTTCACGTGGATTAGCTGCTAATCTACCACAAAGCTTCTTGTTGCCATGAGCACCTGAACCTCTGAAGGTGAAGCACTAGTTGAAGCTAATGAAGGAGTTTTTATTGAATGCTTTTGTCATGGAGTTTTTTCTTTCTTACTGATGTGGCAGAGTAAGAAACAAAACTACAGGGAATGGGTTCCAGAGAAATTAAATACACCTCTCTTTGTGTTGTTCTGGTTGATGAAAAATGCTTGACAAAGTTAAAACGTCTGCCTCTGCCAGGTTTGAACATCTGAAAACGAAAACTTTTGCCCTTCCTTCAACGCAATATATCTAAACCTCATTTTTACAGGATAGAGAGCAACTTAATGCACAGAAACATTTTTTGTTCACAGTAAAAAGAAGCAAAATGTTCAAAAATATGTACAATCTCTGACAAAATTGTTGTAATTAAAAAAAAAAAGCACATATCACATTGCCTGCTATCATTGCTCTGCTTTGAGTCTGAGCATACGATGCTAAAGTTGCAGGATTATAAAATTACAACCAAATTGGTGGCATTTTCTTCATCAGGAAGACTTGTCAGCCAATGTATCTGTAGGATTTATGAATTTTTGTTGTGCAAACGTCTGCAATGTGCTCTGTGTGTTTGTGGGTATGAAGAAACATGCAGGCGTGAAAGCCAAGAGGGAAGAAGGAGATGCATCAAGACTAGCAGAGAAAACGGTGTAACGGCACAAACTCGGTGTTTGCGGAGCAGCTGCAGAGAGAGTTGAGAGCCAAAGGAGGAAAACCACCTTATAGATGCCCCAGTCACAGAAAGAAAGGAAGCAAAGTGATGTTATGTTTTCACATGCGTTTGAGGTGGAGTTCAATCACCCTCCTCTAATTATTTGAGCTGCTTCATTGTTAATGAAATGAAAATTAGAAAAATATGCCCAACTGAGCAGGAAGAGGCAGCTAGCGTCCTGAATATAGAAAAATCTTCCCTCCCAGCAGTTGGTTGAACCATCACGGCTCCCAACAAACCTTTTAAGTATTTACATCCCTGCTGATATCAGCACAATATTTTAATTTCTTGTAAATAATCTGTTGCTGTTTTCTATGAAATATCTTAGACTCTCAGTCACAAATTTCTTTGATCGTATGCTATTTTTAAGAACTGTACAATATTGTTTTTCTTATGATGTAAATTTGCACTGACTCTAGAGCAGGGGTGTCAAACTCCAGTCCTCAAGGGCCGCTGTCCTGCAACTTTTAGATGTGCCTCTGCTGCACCACACCTGAATGGAATAATTAGGTCATTAAGGCTCTGGAGAACTGATCTACACAAGGAGGAGGTGATTAAACCATTTCATTCCAGTGTTTTGTACCTGTGGCACATCTAAAAACTGCAGGACTGCGGCCCTCGAGGACTGGAGTTTGACACCTGTGCTCTAGAGTCTCTTATTCCATTTTCTGTTATATTTTTACCTTTTGTGATCCTGTTTAGTCCTTCATCACGGTTTTATTTTGCTGCTGGTACACCTGTGACAGTGAGACAATAAAACCTATTGCTATTTTACATCGATAGTTTATTTAAAGCAGGCTAACAATAAGTATTTGGGAAAGCCAATATGTCAAAAATAGCATGAGAGTTGGAACAGAGGTGTCCTGTATTTAATAATAGGGGCTGCACAGTGGCGCAGTTGGTAGCACTGTTGCCTTGCAGCAAGAAGGTCCTGGGTTCGATTCCCGGCCTGCATGTTCTCCCTGTGCATGCGTGGGTTCTCTCCGGCTTCCTCCCACAGTCCAAAAACATGACTGTCAGGTTAATTGGTCTCTCTAAATTCTCCCTGTGTGCATGGTTGTTTGTCCTGTATGTCTCTGTGTTGCCCTGCGACAGACTGGCGACCTGTCCAGGGTGTACCCCGCCTCTCGCCTGGAACGTAGCTGGAGATTGGCACCAGCAACCCTCCCGACCCCATTAGGGACAAAGGGTGAACAGAAAATGGATGGATGGATGGATGGATGGATACCTGGTTGCCAGGCCAGTCCAGAAGTACGTAGTAAACTTATTCATGGACAATCCAGCTGATGCATTAATTAACCTGACTATTAACCTCTGTCTTGCTCCAGATGCCAGTCATAAAGGCGGGTGTCATCTTAATAAGTGAATAAGTTCCTGCTTTTAAACACTAGATGGCGTCCCTGGATAGTGAGCAAAACCAGAGCAGAAATCTAGCAGGAAACCTCCTGCTAGATTTCCTATTTTCTTTTTTTCTTTTTCTTTTTTTTTAAGTGTGACTTAAAGTTATTCAGCTTGTAAATCAAATCACTACTTTACATCACTGTTTGTTGACATGTTTTGAGGTTAACAGCAGTAGTTTTTGTCATGGCTTGACCCACCTCACAGAGGAAAACTCAAAGGACTTCTGTAAATAGTCCGACATGTCAGAGCTCACTCTTGCATATTTGACCATATTTCTAAAGCCTTTTCAAAGTCAAGTGTTCATTTGCAGCCTGAGACTCCCATAGCTCATCTGGTAGAAACAAAGAAAAGTGGTGACAAACTGATTTTTCAAGAGCAGACTCTGAACTCATCCTAAAGGGAATGTGGAGTTTTAAATTGGATTTTGTTCTCAGACAGCTGTTATACTTTGGAAAGTCCCACTTTCTGAACTGACTGTAAATTAAGACCATAATATTTGATAAAACTCCCTCTGCTTTGGAAACCATTAGGACTACGTCATGTGATGTTGCAAAAAAACTGCAGATGAACAGATGTATCATAGCAACTGAATGACTAACTAGCATTAACAGCTAGATATACATGAACATTCACATTCCAAGCTCATTAGCATATAGGAAAATTGGAAAGTGGAAAATTAAAATAAAAATGCTGCTTAAAACATGAGAGAAAGGAAAAATAATATAACTGCTAGAACACCAAAAAGGACAATGAGAACCATGAACCATGAGCTTTTTCTTGTTTTTCAAGTACAATAATTTAGAAGACATTCTTTTCAATGTTCTACAATGCTTTTGATGGAGAAAGTTTGATTATTTATGAACATTCCTTCTCAAAAATCACTCTTGCACGAGGAACATTATCATGTTAGAGAGAGCAAAAATACCTGATACAATCTTCTTGGGGGCTTTGCAACATGGTTGTCACATTTACTATTTCTGAATATTTCTCTTATGCCTTATTGGATACAGATAGCTTCTGCAGTGGGAGAAGGATTGACTCTTATTATACCTACATTATAACCTAAAATTAATATGTGAACATTCATTCAGAAATGAATGAAGGATGTCTTTCTGGGGATAAATTTGAATTCTGCCATTTGAAATTATCTTTGTGAGAAGTACTTGTGAAGTTTTGGATTTCCTTCCACAAGTCTCTCTCAACAGTAGCTTGGATACACCTGTTCATCTCTGGCCAAAATTTTTATTGGACAATTTAAAGACAGATTTGTGCCCAAACTTTGGCTTCCAGGTTAAAGCGAGGAGACATTGTTTCAGTATTTTCACACGATATCCTTTCTTCTTAGTGCCATCGATTACATTCTTGTAGTAAATCACCCCCATAACATGATAATGACATTACCATACTTCTCAGTTGGCCTGGGGTTCCCAGGATTTCAAGCTTCCCTCTTTTCCTCTAGTTATAAGGATGGTCATTATGATAAAACAATTACATTTTGGCTTCATCAGATCTTCAGAGTTTAAGGTCCGTAACTCTGTGTGATTTTATCAATGGTAATTTTGCTTTTTGAGTTTTGGTTTCCTTCTCTCTGTTTGGTCTTTCAGCCCTGAATGATGCAGAAGTCATTTACAGTGTAACATGACAATGTCTTACTGCGTTCCTCAGCTTTTTGCTTTTACATTTATTTCACATGAAAACACATTTGGGACACAGAATCCATCTTCTTCCAAAGTTATTTGATGGAAACAGATTTCCATTGTGTTTATACATGCGTATAATTGTTTGAAGAGATTAATGTTGCAGCATCAGAGATATAAATAATCTTTGTCCCAAAGTTCTATCCAAACATGTAGAAGTCCATAATTCCTTTTCTTACAGAAGTCGAGAGTGGATGTTTTCTGTTCTTTGTATAATGGTTTTCTCGAGATAACAAGTTCATTCCCCAATAGTTTTCTCAAGTTATTTTCCTACTTTCCACATATACTTTTTCCAGATGGTTTTGTCGAAATAACAATTCAATCTTGAAAAACCAAGCTTTGTCTTTTCGAGCTCACAAAATGATTGGTCTGTGTGTTACACCTGATTCCGTCCTTCAAATGTTTGTCACAACGACATACATGCAACTTAATTTCCATGTATTTGAAGGATGAAATCAGGTTTAACACACACACCAATCATATCGGGATCTCAAGAAAACCATCAGGAAAGTAAGTGGGTTTTTTGTGAGAAAACGGGAAATGAACTAGTTATCTTGAGAAAGTCATCAGGAGAAAGTACACATGGAGAACGTCTGCTGTTGGCTTCCATACTTTTTTCTTTTGTCTGATTCATTTAAATGTTCCATGTCACACAAACAAGCAGTGTACTTGAGGTGCCCTAAAATATATCCACATTTGTTCCTCCATTCAAGTAAAGTATTGCACCTTTAGACCTTGAAGCTTTCTGAGCAGATCATGGGTGCCTTACTTTGAAGGTCTTCTGGACGTGTCTCACTGGTTGGGGACCAGGCAAATCTGAATTAATGTCAGATAAGCAAAAGTCAATGGACAGAAGGAGACTCCTATAACCACAGTAAATTTTTAATTACTACAAATTTAAGAAAACACTGACAAAAATGTCTTCAGCACAGAGAATAAACCAGCAGAGGTGGACGGTTTTTAACAACCCATAACAAAAGACTTCCTCAGCATAATCTGCTGGTTTTACTCCTCTCCCTCCCTCAACACACTCAGATCTGCTTCCTGTCTCCTGGTCCTTTGCCACCCACCACCCAGCTTTCTCGTTCTCTCTCTTCCCTGAAGTTGGGAGAATCAATGGGGAGATATGGACAGAAACATACCTCACCTCTCCTCACCTGGCCTTTATGTAACCCAGTGGAGTGACAGCCTCTTTGGCTCTCATAATCCACCAGATTGATGGGTTAAAACCATCACCTGATTCTTTGTACTCTTCCTGATGTACAATGTTGCATCACCATCAGCAAAAGATATAAATAACACAAAACAAGGCTGGTGGGGAAGGAAGGAGAGAAAACACATGAAACAACACAGATTAGATGGTGATTGCTCTCATCAAATCCAGAACGCGACTTTGAGACAAGGAGCTCAGTAATAATCACACTAGCTTGACTCATAGTCTTTGTCATCGTTTTACAATTTTTGCCAGTGATTTGATGCATGGAGTAATTCAGCAGCACAGCAAGTTGTCACGGGAAAACAAGTTAAAGGGAATATTCGGGCATGTCACTCACTGAGACGTCAAGTTGTTCTTTCAGAAACAGGAACCTGTCTTCGGATTGTCACATAATAGATATCAGGTGCAGCTGTGTTGACAGTAAGGGAGTGGGAAGTGGAAGAATAGGGCTGAGTGAGGAGAAATGGGATATCAGATTTGTTCATTACTTCTGGAGCTTAGAGGAAGGATTCTTAGGAGCTGCTGAGAGTTATTAACGGGCTGGAATGCATCTTCTGCCTAGGGTGACATACTGGGACCCAACACAGCTTTCCTGATCAAATAAGCCAAAAAATAAAAAAAATAAAAATCCTGTTTGGATGTTTGAAGCAATTTACAACCTCAACTGACAAACTGTGACAAATCAACAGGCTTCACAGTTGATTCATCACCAAATAACACCTAATCATTGTTCCTAACATGTGCATGATAGTGAAGTCAACACCCTGCTTGTGTTGTTAAATGAAACTGTTGTCATTTCCTCAGTAAATGTTACGATGGTGTTAAACCGGTGATATATTCAGATCCTGCAGCAGGTTTGGATACACATCTCAGTCACACAAACACACAGCTGAAGACATTTCTGGGACACACACACCCGCGCATACATTAGAAAAACTGCTTTCTAGAAATTAAATGATATCTCATAAGCAGCTTTGCCCACCTCTTTCTGTCCTGTCTTTCTCTTTGATCTTCCAAACCTTCCTCCCTCGTCTTCCTTCATCCACTGAGCCTCAAATTCCAATCCTGCCTTCACCTCCTGCACACACACACCCACGGATAAAAACACACCAGCACACCGCCACCCGCCCCGTCCTCTCTGCCATTCAGCACTCGCTCTCCCACCCTGCGAGTCTCGAGCATGTTATTTAAGTCAAGGACAGCATTAGCATGACGATCACAGCCCTCTGTCACAAGTCTTGTCTGCCAAGATCGGAGCCAGAGGAGCAGGCTGGGTTATTGATGGGAGACAGAACTACTTAACACATGAGGAGAAGGAGGAGTGTGAGAGAGCCAGAGGCATATGGAGTCAGGATGACACAGGATGTGAGAGATCAGAGATGGGAACAACAATCCCACCCTTCATCAAACGAAAGGTTTTTGTAAGGAAGATGCAACACTGTTTGTCATCTTTACCGGGCTAAAAAACCCTCACATTTAACTGTTTTATAAACATCCCACACCGCCTCTCAGGAGTATTCACACCCTTTTCAAATTTTGTCATATTACAACCACAAACTTCTATGTATTTTTTGGAATTCTGAGATATAGATCAACGCAAAGTAGTACATAATTATCAAGTGGAATTTTTTACCAAGTGACCTATAAAATCTGAAAGGTTTGGAGTCAATTATTGAACGAGCTCTCAATGGATGCATGTCATATGGATGCATGTCTCAAACTTTGCACATCTACAGACCAAAACATTTGTTTGCAACAAGAAGCTCAGAGACACTGGATGGAGAACTCCTCTGGATGCCTGTGTTTGTATTCTTGCCACAGATTCTCATTTGAAATTAGACCTGGACTTTAACTTGGCCTTCTCGTTGTAGTTCTGGGTGTATGTGTGAAGCTGTGTTCTAGCTAGAAGGGGAATTCCTGAGTCGATTTGAAGAAATTTCTTCAAATCAACTCTTGACCCTGCCTCGGTTGGAGAAAATCCTCCCCACGGTATGATGCAGCCACTACCATGTTTTACTGGCATTGGTGTCCAAAGTCATTCCTGAGTATTTTAGTTCTCCAGTTCCTGGTTCAACACACACCAGCAGGCCTTTGCAGAACTTTGTCATACTTAAGAGTTGGATCATGTGAATCAGTTGTGTTGGAGCTGAAACTCATCTAAAACCAGCAGGAGGTGAACACCCATGACTTAGAGGAGCAGTGTAAGTCACAAATCGTGTTTTGGACATTAGTTTGGTTTTGATTTGGTCTGAGAACTTCCTTCCAAATATTTTGTGTCTCTTCATGGTTTCTTGCCTTGTTAAGGTTTTCTTGTAGCAGTGACTCTCCTGCTGCCACTATTCCATAAAGGCTAGATTTGTGGACTACACCATAAATTGTTGCCATGTTAACAAGTTGTCCCTGCTGAGCTGTGGATCTCTACAGAACTTAACACGGGCCTCTTGGCTGATTCTCTGATGGATTCTCTCTGTCTGCCCAGACAGTCAGGGCAGGTCAGGAGTCAGGAACCTTTTCAGGTCGAAGAGCCATTTTTGACTACAAGACAATCTGCCTGGAGCCATAAACCCCTCTCGACTGCTGGAAACAAAGAAGATGAAACATATAATAGATACAAATGGGTTTTGATGTGAAATGAAAGAACTCAAGATAAATATTTTTAGGCTTTATAATACTGAAAACCTCAAATTGTTTTAAGAAACAAATAAATGAACACTTTGTCCTGTAGAATGGAGACAATTAGTTCTTTCCATAATGAAGGGACACTTAAAAATGGGTAGTTAACTATTTTCTGGGTGACAGTAAAAGGAAATTAAGACTGGATTTTATTTAGGGAAATTAGAATACTCACATGTGCAAACAAAACTACTGAATTTCCTTTATAAAGGTTTTTGACAACCGTATATCATTGCCTTTCTTCTTCACAATAATGCATAACGTTCTATTGGCTTAGCTCAATAAATATGTGGAGATTTTGGGTTGTAATATGATGGTGTTATTAAAAATCTGGCTAGTTGTTTCTGAAAAATGCCAGAATGTTGCAAAACCAGGGGGCATGAAAGAGCAGCCGTCCTAGCAGATGGCGAAACAACATTTTTCTTTAAGCTGCTGTTGTTTTTGTGGAAAAAAACAACAACTTATAAATTCCCATCACATCTTCACATATACTCACTTCAGTAAAGTTTTTTGTTTTCTTAAGATAACAGTTGGTGAACTTACCTTCTAAAAATCCCTTTTGGTGCTCGTTTACTCAGCATCTCCTTAGTAGTCGTCAACGACGGCTATGGTGTAATACTGCACATAGCTTTCAATCAGATGGATAATCTGATGATGGTGAGGCAGAGGAGGGCATGGGATGGCCTTGGACATAAAAAAAAGAATCCAGCAGCATATTAAATGTACTCAGGCATTTCATAGCCTGTCAAATATGAGTGTGATTAGTGAGACACAGGACACACCCGTCTTATCGCTGTTGGGATGTGTGCACATGAGGAAAAGCACATGTGCAGACACGGTCTGTGGACGCACAACACGTAAACATGCACTCACCGAGCGTCGCCACTACCCAAGGTTGCAATAGTCTGAATTCCTCCACTGTGGCGACTGTAAGACATCTTACTTTCCATTGTGCTGCTTACAGATAGAAACAGAGCATAGGGAACTGAAAGGGAACAACAGGCCTTTGCTTTTGTCGTAAGTTAACCACACATACATACAAACACGCTGAGCCAAAGACGCTTTCATCTGTTGCATGGTGAAAAAATACATTTATTGGGTATCTGTGTCAGTGTAGAAAAAAGTGAAAACTGGCTTCAGGTTTTTGTCACAGTACCACAGGTGAGTATTCCAGCAGCTGTCTGGTGGGCTGTTAGTAAGCCAACATGATGCTCGGTCAGGGCAGTACATCTGCTAACGATGACTTCAGAGGAGGCGGCCTTCGGCAGCCTGTGATAAACACATCATCTCAAAAAAGCTCGGGCTGCTCCGAAAACACACCACCAGCAAATACATAAGATGTACTGGGAAGCTGACCTACACCGGCATTCTCTCAATTTTCATTTTGCAGCAGAGGTTTGATTTTAGTTACAATTACAAATCTCCAGAGTCTCTAGAAGCCTGTTTTTAAAATTTATTTAACACATTTCTGTTGTTGTACAGGTGATTCTTAATGAATGAGAGTATCATTAAAATGTTAATTTATTCGTTCCACACTGAGTGATATCCTTCAAGTGTTTATTTCTAATAATTTCGATGGTTAAAGCTTAGCGCTAATGAAAACCAAAAAATTTGTTTCTTACAAAATAGGAAAGTCACTATATGCAAAAATGGGACTTTTAAAACAGAAATAACAGCCTTCTGAAAAACAATCCAGATACTGTACAATATTTACTCTTACTAATTGTTTGGGGCTCCTTTTGCAGGAGTTACTGCGTCAGTGCAGTGTGATGAAGGTAACAAACACACAGCTCTGCAGAGGAGTTCAGGAAGCCCAGGTTGCTTTAGAAGCAGACTTCAGCTCATCTGCATTTTGGGCTGCAGTGTCTCTGATCTTCCTCTCGACAATCCACCATAAATCCTCTACAGGGTTCAGTTCAGGCCACTGTGCAGGCCGATCGACCACAGTGATACTACGGTCATTAAAGCAAGCACTGGTACTGTTGGAAGTGTGGGCAAGTGCCAAGTCCTGCTGGAAAATGACATCAGCATCTCAATAAGGCTCGTCCGCAGAAGGATGCATCAAGTGCTCTAATATTTCCTTTTAGATCGCCACCTGCAGGCGACATGGCTCCCCAAAGCATGACTGACTACAGAAACCTCATCTGTACCTCTCCACTCGTCCTCCAGACTCTAGAAACTGGATTTCCAACTTAAATAGAAAATTTACAAGAATTTTAGCTCATTAAGCACCAGTTAAGTTCTTTTTCTCCTAAGCTCAGGTAAGACATTTCTTATCTCTGCTTTAATTTTTCTGTTGCGGTAGCTCTAGAAGCAGCATCTTTGGTCCAGTTGTGAATCGCAACCTAATTCTTGAACGTGCTCTGGTCAATAATCCTCTCAAGGCAGTGGTTATCTTTCTATTTTTCTACCACAATTTTTTCTTCCGCTCAATTTTTCCATTCTTTTTGTGCCTTCAACACTTTTTAGAAATTGTCAATTACTTTCTGCTTGACAAATTCCCAGTCAGCAGCCTTAAAATTGTCCGATTGTATGAAGGCCCTAATTAAAAATCCCTTTTTATTGGTCTTACTTAATCTAACTTTCTAATAATCTAAGTTTCAGGTTTTCATTGACATTAATCAATAACCATAAAATTAGAAGACATAAACTGAATTAATAAATTAACTTTTCAATTGCATTCTGATTTATAGTGTAAAGGAGCAGTTTATTTTCTGATGGGTTGAATGTCATGTGTCGTGCATGTCTGTTTCTGATATGAAAGTCTCACAACACGTAGCTGGTCTGCATACTTTATGAACAGATAAAGGCCATCTGAAAACAAATAGGACATATCCAAACTCAGATACTGAGCATTAACATTGAGAGGTCATTATTTTTTTTCCCAACTTTCTTTACATATAGACTTTATTCTTAAACATCTTTAATCTCATATAAAATAATTCATCAGAAACCAATTCTATGTACAAGGACACAAGAGCACACAGAGGGATTCAGAGATAGTGTGCATGCTGATGGGCTTTGCTGCTTAGAAACATTTTTATTTTTAGTCTTTTGCCTCAATGTGTCACTAGTTTTGTCTGAAGCGTCATCATTTATATGACAAACAGCTGCTGCTGAATCAATGCTGAGACACCTTTGCCTTCTCTTTAGAGTAGCAATTCTTCAAAGAGAATGTGACCTTCTTGGTAGCAAAAGAAAGATCCATACTTCAGCCTTGGCCTGCCCTGACAAAAGTTAACATGTGAAAGATGTTGGGGTTGTTTTACTCATCTAGATTAGAAGAAATACAGTTTAGGTCAGAAGTTTAAGTGTGGTAATTGTGAGGCGTGAATGTCATATTAAAATTGGTTTTATAATGATTTATTTGAACTGTTCCTTTTTACATTGTAGGACAAACAACAAGAACAGGGTGCAGGTTTGATTTGACTGTGTTTTTTCTCTCCACATATGGTCAAAATGAAACATAAAAGCTCAAATATATACATACACCCCCACTAATCTTTGGCTAAATTCTTTGGTCCAATCACAAAACACATTTTGGAGACGTTAGCAATCTTTTGGCGGGATATTCACTCCTCTTGGCAGAATTGGTGAGGCTCATTTAAAAGGTTTGATTTCCTGGCACTGACCTGGCTTTCAATCAAACCGCATAAGGATTGAAGTTTACGGTTTTTAGAGGCAGTTCTAGTAAATTAATGTTAATCTGTTTCATCGTTTCCAAAGTGTTTATAGCCTCTTTAAATCTTGCTAGAGATTGATTGATTGAGCTGTCTCTCTTCATTCAAAAACCACAAATCAAGTAGATGATATCCTGCACAAGCAACGTTTAGAAAATTCAAGTCATCATTGCAGTACCCAAAAGGCATGGAGTGGAGCTCTGCGGGGTTAAAATAGATTATTACACGTCACTTTGTTTTTTTCTTTAGTAAGACACAATGAGACTTAATCCTGCTTTTGCTTTGTTAAAGGAGCTGCTGCGTATTTTGGATCTTTGTCTTGCTGGAACATCCATTATATTCAAATTTCAAGTGATGAATATCGCTGTGTTCTTAGGTTCAAAAGCTTCACATTGACTCCACCAAGCAATTCTTGACTTGATGGGTTATTGTCCTCAATCATGTCTCCTCTCAGCATTAGGAGGGGTTTGGCTGCTCTATTACTGTGCTTTTTTTGGGGGGGACTCAAAAAACCAGCAGGACAGTAAACTCAGGCATAAATAGAAACAAACTGGGACACCTAAATGTGTCCAAGTATGCCACCCAACCAAACCAACAAGATTTAAGTCTGCTTGGAAAATGGAAAGCTGCTGGAACCCCAGAGGAAATCTCAACAGTGAAACCAAAATTAAGAGACAAGGTGAGGCTTTTAAAACTGGAAGACTGTAACAACTCTCAGATATGGTGGCACCATTAAGGATTGATTGAGTTCAGAACTATCTCCAAATTGAACTTTTGTCAGATGAACAACCAGACAGTTGAGACTAACAAATGTGGGAGCTAAAACGGCATAAAGATTTGCCAAAAACATTTAAACTGGTTTTAAAACTAATATAGAATGATAATGTCAAGCTTCTGCAATGATTCTTACCTAAATCCAATGAAAGTTTAGTGACTATTCTTAAAATAATGTGCCAAGTAATAATTTAATGAATTTCTTCTGATAGGAAGATCCATTGTACAGTTAGCATTATGCTAGGAGTGATGATCAAACTGTAAACTCCTAAGGGATTTTCAACCAAATATTAGTGGGTCAGTATATTTATATTTGAGCTGATATATATACATATATATATAGTACAGACCAAAAGTTTGGACACACTTTCTCATTGAATTCAATGAGAAGGTGTGTCCAAACTTTTGGTCTGTACTGTATATAACTCTGACCATAAGAGATTAGAAAAAAATCCACATCTAATTCAGTCTTGTGCATCTAATTGTTGTTGAAATCCTTAAAGTTGTTTCATTTTTGTATAAACACTCAAGCCTGAGAAGAAGAAAACTACAAAAACTACTAACAGTATATTTCTGCCAGTGATAAATGCGTATAAATTTCTGACCAGAGCTGCAGATGTTTAAAGTCTGGCTAAATGCAGATTACCTGTGGAATGTAAAGCAGACATTTGTGACAAAAAGAGACTTAAGACCAGCAGCAATAGTTGCACGGGATTAAAGTAATTAACAGCATTTTCACAATGTGGAGCTTTTGTTCAACACATACGAAAAAAAAAATAAAAAAAGGAGTTTTATTTCGTACTTTAGACAGCTCTTGTTATTTTGCTTTGCCCTATCGTGGGGTGAGGATGAGAGTCATTTATCACATTTTTGTATGAAAGAAAAATAAGGATCACTCCTGTGCAGGCTTCCCAAAGTGGGCCCTTTAGCAGCTTGTTATTTGATTCCAATGATTACATTCAAACACTTTGTAGCTGTTAATGTCTGTTTTTACAAGCAGCTTTCATATCGGCAGGAGGAAAATGTGCAAATTGAGATGAAACGAATAAAAATCAGACTGATAAAACACTGCCATGACCTGACTTTGAGTAAAAGGACTGAATCCAATAACTCACTGACATTAGCTCACCATCCACAGTGACATCGCCGTTCCTCCTGATGTGCCGTCGATTTTATTTCTTTTCAGGCAGAGGGAAACACTAAGGTGAAGACATCATATGGACATCACGATCAATAGAAACCTGGATAGGAGCACGCATAGTTTTTACTTCGCTTTTTCTGCTGTGATTTATCTACAACTAAACTGGCACCCACACATCTCTGCCAAGCAAAGGTATCTTTGTTTATTATTTAGAAAATCTCTAGTAGGTATTCACAGTTGTGATGGCAAAAATACCCATATGAAGTCTAAAATTGCTGGTTTAGTCGTCTAGAACATGAATGCCAACGTACTGGAGATTCACCGTCAACGTAGACTATTGGTAGTTTCAGATTCAGGGTAAAAACATCTTGCAGCTTGTTGCCTTTGAGCACTAACACACATAGTCACACATACAACCATTCATTTTTTTTGAATATATATAGAGAGATAGATCTGCAGTAATATGGAACAGTGAGAATACCTTCAGGTAAATCTGATGGTATAATGTGAGACACATTTCACAAACTGTTAGTGTTGAAAGTGATTCTCCTCGGTCTATGAATGTACCTCTGAAGGCGTTTGCATGACATAAGATTTCTGTACAAGAAAACAGCACACATATAAACATGTGGATATTGAAATAAAAAAATCCTCACGTTGATTGTGATGTTTAAAATGTTATTTCACTTTTTTCTTCATCTAGAAAGGGAGGCGAAATTCATTTTGGCAGGATGAGGCGGGACTGCCGCCTGTAATGTATTATGTTCCTGCACTACACAGTAGTTTCATTCTTCCAGGGGCCGGTGCGTATATTCCCTGTGCTGTCTGAGGTGTACAGAAGTCCTTCATGCATGCCTCCCTTTAAAATCCCATTCTGACTGGGCGGATTCTGGGGGCATGATTGTCTGCGCGGAGCATGCATCTCCAGATGGTGATGTGTTACCACGGGTTCCTCCTCGGCTACTTTGCTGCAGCCACACAGGAAGACGCCTGTGTCTCCCGATTCTGCCGGACACAGAGATGGGAAAAGGTCTGCCTTGGAACAGCAGATATGCCTGTGGCACGGGTTATGGCACGCCAGAGACTCATGCAGGGTGGCTGCAGTAGCATGGCATGTGTGATGCCCGTCGTGGTGGCCTTCGTGGGCCAGGTGCGGACAGATGTGGGCGTGCCGCTCACGTGTGCTGTGGGGGCTGTCAGTGTGTGAGCTGTGCATGCTGCCTCCGTCAGCACTAGAGGGGATATGATAGGCGTACTCCCTGTCGCTCCCCGCTGCGCAGGCAGACGCCCCGGCTTTGCGTCCAAACTGACGACTTTTAGTCCTGGTGCTGCTTTTGAGGCAGGGGTGCAGCTGGATCCCTGGTTCAGAGTGCAGCAGCACGTGAGTGGCCGTTGGGTCCTCCTCCATCAGCTGCTGGCTATGCAGGGCGGCGCAGCATGGAGTCACTGGCGCCAGACATGTAACATGATTTTGCGAGGACGGAAGAGCGGCGTGTTTACAGTGACCCACCCCGCTGTGACTGCAGCTCAGCAGCGCTTTAGCCTGACACGGCGAGTCGTGGTGGCAGTGGCTGTGACCGTGCCCTGGGGTGTCTCCGTTCACGTTCACTTTGGGCCGCGCCTGAGCAGACCCCTGCGCACCAGAGCAGGCGTTGGCACGTCTTCCGGGACAGCAAGAACACCAGCAGTGCCAGACGTCGTCACGCTTGGCACAGTGATGGATGAGGATGAAGAGGCCAAGGGTGACGGAGAAGGCACCATAAAGGCAACTGAAGATCATGTCTAGGAAGTGTCCCTGTGACACAGCCAATGCACCAAAGGTCCATGTGGCTAGGAAGAGGAATAGGGTGAAGGCCGTAGTTCGTAGCTGAGCTTTGAAGGAGTGCTCATTGGCCAGCAGTGCAGGGTTGATGGGGATGCCGGGGCAGCCAGCGGGGCAGTTGCTCCCACCAGACGGGGCCGCCAGCACTCCGGGCTCGGCTCCCTGATGACAGTGAGTCGGCACGTCAGCGGCGGCTAGCCTCTGATGCTCCTCTGTCAGTTGCTTGAGCTCGTACTTCTTCTCGGGATGTCGCCGGAGCTGAAGGAAGGTGCATAGGAAGTAGATGCATGTCACCAGCACAATGAAGGCCACGGGGCCAAAGAAAGCTCCCAGGCTGGGCTCCCATGCCATCCAGCAGCTGCAACACAAATGAGTCAAGCTTAGTAATTTGATTTGCATATGAAATGCATAACTTTCAAGGTCTTCACATCAAGAACTTACTATGGTGCTTGCTCCCCGCTTCCATAGTTGTCTATATTAACAGCTGCTGTGACGCCACAGATGATGAGAGGCACTCCACCACTGACTAAATAAAATCTGTGATGTGGCAGAGGAAGACACAAAACCACACACAGTGTCAGAAAGGACAGAATTTATAAAACACGCTATTAATATCAAACTACATTTTTATATAATTTCAGCAGTGAACTAAAAGGAAGAGGTCTCTTAAATATCAATTAGCATGTTGTCTCTAATCCACACAAAAATTTGATTCCAGGAAACATACTTTTTGTCAATATACCCTAATAGTTCAATATCTGTCCTGCTTCTAAAGAAGACATCTGACTTGTTCATGATGGCTTGTTTTATCCATTCTTAGCTGGTTTTGATCATCATGTAGTTGGAACAAATCAAGATGAAAGAAAATTGAAAAATATTATTAATCTCTACAGGACAATAATCCCAAATCAAAACTGGCCTTGGGACGGATAAAGCAGACTAAAATAGGATTCCTGAATAGCCTTCCAAAATATCCTGACATTTACTGTACTGGTTTTCACTTTTATACTTTCACCTCAATGCCAGAAAACTAACAGGTTTAAAAAAAACCCTACAAGAGGCAAAGACAGTTATCCAGAGAAAAGTATACCAGAAGATTATTGATGACTACAAAAAGCAAGAAGACCCACACAGTTCAGACATGTGCACCAGTAGTTTTTAAAAATCTTTAAAGTTGAATGGACGTAAAGCTGGAACTGCTTTCAGAGTACAGAATGACTGGTAAATTAAGGGCTTACCCAGTGAGTGAAGTTCTTGGCTAGCCTTGAAGTAAGACTGAATTAAGTCAGAGTAAGTGTATTTCCACGGTTTGATTGACATACAATGACACGTGGGGTCAGGCATGAAAAGCCGTTTCCGTACGTTGTTTTTCCCAAACCTGCCAATCTAAAAAAATTTTTAAAAGAAATGGACCATTTCTGTTTACCATTTGAGTATGTCAGAGTGTTTATGATTACACCCTAGGGGCGCAATCACACCTACTATTTGTTTTCTTCACTGCAAACCAAAGTGCAAACTGTACTACATAAACAAATCTGCTTCCTGTCGATCTGAATATGATGGAACCGCAAGTCATGATTTTATGTGTTGCATATAGGATGTCCTTGATTTAAGCTCAGATTTGAATACATTTTCTTTTTCTACAAACACAGCAAGTTTTGTGAAAGATGAACGAAGAAGCAAAACCCTACGAGGACATTTGCAGTCAGAGCAGCAATTCAAACTATCCGGACAAAATATGCTCCAGAGATGATGAGCACTTGACTTACAAATGGAGCTGTCTTTGAGACGTTTGTGGATCCAAGAGGCTCGTTCAACAATTTAAGGATATGTTGTCAATAGAAACAAAGAAAATGTCATTGTATTGCATTAATTCAGTCAAAGCAATATAAGCCCACTCTGTCTGAAGGGGTGTGAACTGTCATAAACATGAAGGAGTCTTCATGAATGTTTGTGTCAGTTGTGATTAAGTGTCATTTGGTAGATAATGACACCTTTAATGCAAAGTTTTAATACAAAATTACATTTAAAGTGTCATTATTTACCAAATTGAGTGGAGGTGCATAAAAGTAAATGAATATACTTTTCAGCATGCAAGCTTATCTATTTAACAACTCTTTTTAATTCTTCAGAAGTTGAATTTCAACAATTGTCAATTATAATTTTCAAACTTAATAAAAAGAAACACTTGAATTATGTCCTCCTGTTTGTAATGAATCTATGTAATGGTTCGTTCACACCAAATGCGTTTTGTGAGCCAGGCGCGTCTGGCTTACTTTCAAAGTCTACAAGGAGGCATGACAAGGGCGAGTTTCGCACATCTGGTGTGGTGAGATTTGAAGCGTTTGGAGAGTTTTGATCGTTTGATGCGTCAAGCACTCCCAACACGTCCGGCAACAGAAAACAACAGCTAGAACAATTTTGACGCATCAGACGCGCCCTCGACATGCCTCTACATAGACTTTGGATGTTAACCAGAGGCGCCTGATGTGCGAATCAATATGTCATATTAATATATAAAGCAATATGTCAGGTGTCTGCAGTCAAAGTGCACATACGTCGAACTTGTAGAGTCGGATGCATTTTTGATGCGTGCAACGCGTTTGGTGTGAACGCACCATAACAGCAACAATCTGAACTGAATTACTGAAAAAAACTGATGCTGAACTGATATTTGTGTGTCAAACTAGTTAGTTCTTTAAAATAGTAACTATTTATTTTGTGATAAGTTAAAGAAATAATAAAAGAAAAGCCTGGACCACAGATGAGACATGAATAAACCTAAATAACTCGACATAGTGCGTCACAGGAAGTGAGACCCTATGATTTCATTACAGACACAGAACTCACCCCTTCCTCTCTACTGTCCTTGTCCTCTTTCTCTGCACTGTCATCCACTTTCCAACATAACACTCTGCTATTTCCTCCTGCGTCCTGTTTAATCACAGCCTCCGCCACCCTACCCTAACCTTTCGACCGATCCATCCTCATCCCCAGTTTCCTCCCTTCTGACTCTTTCTGCTGTCTCTCTCCTTCTCCAACAATCTTTCCTTCATCACACTGAAGCCCAAAAATTCAATTACAATCAAGATGTTTGTCTGAGCTGGTCAGTGAGGGGTTGAGGGTGTGCCAAGAAGAGGGGTGATGCTGTCGGTATTAGTGGCCTGTCACTGTTTCTGAGTGGAATGGCACCCCAGGGGACGCTCCTCCAACAGAAAGCCATTTACGCAGCCGTCAGGCAGATAAGCATAAATGAGGGGAACGTGCAGATGTTAAAGCGCCATGTGCTCTCAAACCCTCATCCTCCAACATCCCCTAAAGGAATGCCAGCTTGGAACACGTATGAAGCAGACGTGGCAAAAATATGCGACCAAGTCAGTCAGCTTGCTGCTTTGGTTTTGTCCACAAAGCTGCTGTGTGTGTTTAGAAGTCTTGCCAGATACAAAAACTGTTTTGCATGAACATCTAAACACACACTGCACTGCATTACAGACACACATTCTTTTATTTTGGCAATTCTAGTAAAAAAAAAAGCCTTTAAAAAGAACTTTGCTTTTAACTGAGCTCAGAGGCAGCAATCATCTGATATAAATAGACCCTGAAGTGGCTTTTAGCCGGCATCTACACAGCGACTCCCCTCTCATCTTTGTTCCTCTGCCTATGTACCGTCCTCTGCTTTGTGACGGGGCCTTGTCCTCTCTCTGGACCTCATCCAGTACTTACACAGAACAGCTGGGGACAAGTGACGGTCAAAACCAGCTCCTGCACAGAACATTTCCTCATGGATAAAACAGGACTACATGACTCGCCTGTATTCAGGCTCTTTAAAGATTTACGCTAAACTAGACTAAATACTGCTTCGTGTGAAACATGATCAGACATATTTAAACAGCACAGAAGGGTTCTTTATATACGTACATTAACCAATATGCAAAACTAGAACATTTTGAGCCTTATAGAGTTGAATCCAAATATCTACTGTTTAAAAAGACAAATAACCTTTCCAGACATAAAACCTTTTTATGTGTGAGTTTAGTTTAGTGATTATGCCTGAAAATGTTATATTTATCTGATCAAATAATCCCTTTAATCTTTCTTTTAAGTTCTTTTCAATTTCTTCAGCTCACATTCAGAGTTTTGGCAAGGCAAATCACATCTAGATCAGGATTGTAGTGGACATGTGGTAAAGATTCTCAAAAATCATCATTTCTACTAATTTGTGGTTTTCCAGGTCACTCAGAGCCAGTCTGTCCCTTTGGCATTTTTTATATTTGTAATTTTGATCATTTCCTCAATTTGACAACTAATGACTCAAAGTTACTTTCTATTTTATGCTACATATTATCTACCAAAAATGTTTTTGCTATAAACTCCAATGAATCATATCTACCATTACAAATTCTCTCTTGGTTTGATCAGATGTCCTCATTTCCAAAGATTCAACTGGGCCAAATGGAGAACCAACATTTAAAAAAGTCAAAATAAGATTCTTTAAAAACTAATATGCAAATAAATAAAATTATATGTGACATTTTCATTATTTTCATGGATACTTATCTCCATAATTGATGAAAAAACCTTAACAAAACCATGAAAATCTACAGAGGAATAAGACAGATTGCTCATAGATACAGAATGATAGAAAGAAGGAGAAAAATGCATTAAGAATTGATGAAGGGGTAAACTGATGCAGAATCCTAAATCTCAGCTATTCTCACCCAAAGCTAAATTTGCATGATAATTAGATATGAAACCAAAATAAAAGCTCAGTTTTGCAAAATTTGCATATTGTCATGTCAACAAAACACAAAATATTTTTGGTAAACTGACAGAACAAGAGTGCACCCAGTTCTTTCTGGTCCAAACAACGATCGTTTCCATCAGCACAACCAAAACAATCAAGATGTACTGAGTCTTCATCTCTCATTTTGCATTTTGTGGACCAAAACGAATGACTTTTGTCTCTCTTGCTTTAAGTTTGAGGACATTTTTAACTCATTAGTGTAGTCATAGTAACTAGTGGGTTACTACATGACAAGCAAACACAAATATGAAGTTGTGTGTTCAAGGTATGCACACTATAAGACACATTGTAAGAGTTGATACTCTAAGCTGTGGAGCACATGCACATATTGAGCAAAAAATTTGCCAGGAATTTTTGTTCAAATTTATGTTTGAAAAACAAAGTGATTAAACACGTAATTTTCTAAGAAAATAAGCACAATACCGACGTCCTTTACACCATATTCTAAAAAACTATTAAGTCAGCTTTTGTTAAGGTGTTAAACCACTTTCTTCTGCTGTAGCTTAAAAGTAGCTTTTGACATTTATGTCCAATGCATATCCAGAGATGTTGTTATATATTCACACATAAACATAAACAATACATTTCTCTGTTTACTATGATAGTTACTGACATCTAGAGATAGAAGAACTTTGGGGCATGTAACTGATGGTGGATCTTCATACAGGAAGAAGAATTCCTCCTCTTAATGAGGAATGATTCACACAGACTACATGCCAGTCAGTTGATACATTAACAAAAGTATTTAAACACAGAGTGACCTACTTCTGATAACAGTCATTATGATTGTGGGATGAATATGTGATCAAAGACTGTCAGACAGGGAGAACAGGAAAAGAGGTGGATAAGGAGGGATGAGGCGGTTGTTAGGAGAGGAGTGAGAAATAGATTTGTCTCCAGCTGTTAAGTCTCATTGCATGAGTCGGTCTGATGGCGAGCATTACAGTCAATCACTGTGGATCAGCTAGCCTACTGCAGCACACAATCCCTCCGCCTGCCCCCAGACAAATGATCTCTTTTTGGAAGCAGAGGAGGATGGGGGAGACTCTAGAATGTTCGCCATTAAAACCCTCATTCATGCAGGTGTCTGAGAATTTACTTTGCAAGAAACGCAATGCTTATAGGTCAGCGGGAAACTAGATTTTGAGACTTTTCAGGAAAAGATCCCTGAGCAGATTCGGGGTTTGATAACGGTTCGGATAATTTCTTTGTATATATTTTAATAGGTAGTAGTGTTTGTGGTAAAAACCTACACAAGGGTACACAGACAAATGGGCTGAAGTTGGTGCCATTGTATGATGTTCAGCCGGTACTTTCTGTATTTGGGCGCACATATGTTTGAACCTAAAGTCAAAATTACTGAGAAAGTTTTAGTAGTGCAAATCTGGAGTTCAAAAGTGCACCACTTTCCCAGCACAAAGTACATAAGGTCTCCGGATCTTCATCTTCTCCTTTTATCTTTAATTTCAAATTATGCTGCGGAGGTTTGAGGTTCCAACCTTTCCCCTGTTGCTTTTTGCTTTGCCAGTAACTGAATTCAAACTAAATGTTACATTTCACATAAAGGATTAGCCTCTCATTTTCTAAATATCATCCGTACTTTGTCAGACATTTGCTGGCATAGAGAAACGAGAGTGGAACATTCCTAAGAAAAAAGTTAAGGCAGTTTTTAGAGACTCAAATATAGCCTCTAAGTTGCTTCTCTTCTTGTTCCTGTATTATTCCTTTAATATTCTTGTTTTTTGTGTAGTTTGTTCTTTTGTTCCGCTATGATACTATAATCTTCCTCATTCTCACTCTTGTCAAAAATGATTTCAATTCAATCTCTTCTTGTGTTGCTCATAAAGGCTAAAAAGTTAGAAAACAACGTGGGAGCAGCTTGAGAATAAAACGTTTGCCTTTTTGGTAATTTGGAAGTTTTTTAAAATAATTTTTTTGAACAGAAAACTAAACTTTAAGTGAGTTAATCGAAATCTTTTTATGAATCCTGCTCTAGTTTTTAGCCAATACTTACTGCAACTGAGTCATATTTGCCAACTATTTGTATTGTTACTGTGTTTGTAATTTTTCTTTTCCTCTATTGCTTTATCAAGAGGCCTCTCTGGTAAATGAGATATTTGATTTTAATGCAACAACTTGTTGGGATCAAATCCTGATAGAAACTTTACTTGAAAATTCATCAGGCCACACACATATTTTGTTGCTTTTCTTTTTTTAAGACTTAAAAATCCACCATTAATCTATTTTCTTTACATGAAATTATTTCTATTGGACAATGTGAGAAAGGTGGGTTACAACTTTGGTAGGTTTTCACATCTATGCAAATATACAAATTCTACCCAAGCAGAGACTTTAAGCCAGGACCTTGTTGCTGTGAGTCATTTGAATATTTTTGAAGTTCAAAGGCCAGTAAGCTAATTTCAGATATGTCACAGTACAGAACACGGTGCAGTGTTTCCCCCCAGTTTGCATCTGTTTGTCCACCTATGATCGTTTAAATAAAACCGTTGTAGATTTGCAGCAGAGTTCACAGAATAGCTTCTCACTGCAGAAGGACCACTGGATGGATCTAAAGGTTAGTCCTCTTCAATATATGTCAAATCTTTGTAAAGAACAAATTACAAGCTTGCAACGACAATGCATTATTTAGCAGAAAAAACTAACCTATAGTAATGGCTTTAAGTTATTAGCTTCACTTTATTCCAAGATTATGCCAGGCAGATGATTGTGGGATTGAAGCCTCCAATAAGTTCTTATAGTAGTGAGAGTAAGAAGCTGCTCTGTCAGGCTTTTTAATTAAAATGCTTCAGTGAAACTTAATAAACGTCACAGGAAACCAGCAATGCAACAAAGCTGCCCAATACCCAGCAAAAAAAGCTTTATTGATCAGTGTTTAGTGGCATTTAAGAGTGGTTTAGTTTATTTTTATGCTGTATTCTGAAGGCTGAGTGTTACATAAGCTGTAGTTTGTGTCTCAAATGTCAGCTCTATAAACGGTTTCCCAAATGGAAAGTAACTGATTGAAAAGTATTTTCTGTATTTTAATTTATTGTTGTACAACAGCTGAATATCCACATCAAGGAAATGATCACTGAAAAACTCGTAAATGAGACCAGAGTGGTATGAACAGGAAAATCTGACAGCTATGTTGAGTTACAAAAGTCAGTGGCTTCACAAGAACGCAAACCAGCTACATGTGTCTCTGCAGATAAACTACTCAATAACCCATCCTATTAAAGCCATTGCTGCCCTCGAAACAAAAAGAAAAGATGGGAAACATATAAGAATGACAAGAAGAGTAAATATAGAAACCAAAAAACCAAAATCAGCGGCCATGCACATACAAAAGAAGTAAAGGGAAACTGTTGAATACATCTAATACCATAAACAAATGTTTCCATGTCTATTCATCTGCAAAAAGAAATAGAATCAATGCGTGCATAAGAGATGCCAGTTGTTAAAATCTTTTATAAAAAGGAAAGATGAAACCAGCCTAATTTAAACCTCTGACATCAAAGATCTGGCATCCTCGCGTATGAGCTATCGTCTAACTGTCATGTTGAGAGCGCTTTCCAAGAAATCCAGACAAAATACCTGCAAATCAAATTAGATAAAAGGTGGACTCCTGTGTGCCTGGCCAAGGATTTAAAAATACCTCAAATTAATAAATTATTCCACAGAAAAGAAAGCTACCTGTGAATTTGAGATGATCAGCAATTTATTTCATGAAAAAATAAAAAGGGTCAATGCAGACTAAATTTTATTACAAGGTTTTGTAAGTTGTATGTTTTAGATCATCAAACAAATTTTTCATCTGACAAAGACAATATAAATAAACTTAAATGCAGTTTTCAAATGATATGTAATTTCTTTAATCACATTATTTCAAAAGCTGTCTTCAGGCCTGTAGGACTGAGTGGATCATCATGGCTGACCTTCCCTTCACCCAGGACAGCTCAGAAATCACAGGGGATGCTCGGTCAATATCCCAAAGTAATTGATCAATTATGCCACCAATGAATGAGTTTTAGAAAAATGTGAGATTTAGTTTTTCTTTGTCTCTGTGAAGATTTTATCTGTGAAAAGTGCAAAAACTATTTACTAACTTATCACTAATTTAAAATATTAAACAAGTCAGTATTGTATGGTAAATTATTTCTGGAAGAGGTTTTCATATTTAACCTTTCAAGCTGAGGTGAAATTTGTGTTTTCACTAATCTTCGTCTGCATCACCACTGCCTGTGGCACTGACGCAAACAGGATTAAATGCTTACTTCTTTAAATACATCAAACGTTTCTTCAAACACAAATTATTGTTTCATCTGACATTTCAAGGACAATGTTAGTATGTAAACTGAGTTTATTCTGGAGATAGTGATTTAAAATGTCTACAAAAGTTAAAATAAAAGCAAATATACCAGAAATCTTTAGTTTTTCAGCATACAGTATATACAGTATTTGCCAGGTGCAACTTTGTCAATACAACCATGTTGTTGAGATGGAAATGATAAATTCTCATATCTAGGGTCTATGTTGGGAATATACTGTACCTATAGCAAAAACATTAATTCTGTTTTTTAGACCATTTGTCTACTTATTAGTTTATCATAAGTCACATTGTCATTAGTATTAGGAAAACATGTAATGATTATGTTTCAGTGATGCAAAGAAGTGGAGGCAGAAGCAGTTTGTTATCATATTGTAGGAGAGGGCAGGTTGGGTAGGTGGTGATGCAGGCTACAGCACCGGCCTTGGGATGGACACAGACCAAGAATCAGGCCACCTACATATAAAAACCATCACTGAACACAGGGGGTCATCCTCACTCTCCACTGGGGTCACAACAAGGTGACTCTCCAAGTAAAACGGTGAGGCAAATGACCAACAATACAAAGGCATTACCAGGCAAACTGCTACAAGTACCTGAAGCAACCCCCGTCTCCAGGATCACACACGTAATGAAATTACCTCCCCAACTACCACTCACACCATACATTCAGCTCTACCCAGTAACATCAAACCCAATGGGAACACATCCGTCTTAGATCAAATAAAGATTACACATTGCCCCAGGGTTTGAGCGTGTACATGACCAGTTGTTTGTTGCCTCTACCACATTGTCTGTCAATCATCTACTGCTGGAAATAGGCAGCATCCTACCATCCATTAATTTTTAACAGTGTTAAATACTCACAAGCAAAAATAATGGATGACTTCTATCTGTGTTTCAACTGATTTGAATGATTCGTTCACCAATGCTTGTACAAAAAAAAAATGAAACTTGGAACAGGAATTGCCTAGAAACGGCAACCCATGTCTCACCTTGAAGTCACTACAGTCAAAGATGAAATAGTAAAGTTGTGCACCGAACCAGTGTTTGACCTTCAAAGACCTACACACCACAAAAACTGGAAGAAAGATGAAAAGAACTGGTATCTTTCACACACACACACACACCCCCACACGCAGATCGACACAACAGTTTAAGTCCTTTTCACCTCATACAAGTCAAGGCTAAGGAGGACATCAGTGCTTACCTCAACAGGGGCTGTTTAGGGGGTGGAGGTGGGTCACCGTCTTGACTCTGTGGAGACTTCTTGGTCACCTGCTTATAAATGTTCCTGGCTGTCACCCCGAGCCACAGCATTGTCGACAGAGACGAGTAGTGCAGCACGAACCCGACCTGAGGGGGTGACAGAGGGTGCATCAAATTATTTCTTTGACTTCTCTGAACTTAAACACCGCCTTACAAGCACGTTCCTGGGGAAAATTGTCAGACGAGACAACGTTCGTTTAACTCAAAGAAAATATGTTCAAGACGATCTCACACACCTCACTATCAATGTCAGACCAAGGGTAACTCTGAAGACGCTTCCCTGCAAGACCAGAATGCTTCATTAAAGCGCAACAGTGGAAGAATAGGAAAATAGGCTTAAAAGTCCGATTGAACCATCAAGGTTGTTTGGGAGAAGAGAATCTTAGTGAGGCTACACTGGAGGATACAGAGCAGTTTCTTATCAGTTCAGCTAAATGATACGACGTGTGCACACTGAATAACAAGTCTGAATATAAATTATGATCACGTTGAACACCAGCACTGAGTGACTGCGCTTTTGCACGCAATGTACACATCTCCTTTCCTGCTCACTTTAATATTCATGAAATATGTTTGGAAGGTGGAACTGATCTAACTTTGTTTAAAGGCTTTGCCAGCTTACAGAAACAGAACCCAGATAGGGATGTGGCAAAGAAGAGATGAGCGTTTGGAGAATGGAGCGAGAAAATTAAAATGCTCTAAGCCTTTTTCACCACCCAGTCAGTCTGTTCATGATGAACTGCCAACCTGAGACACCCAATCAAATGGCTTCTCTCCAACATGATAGGCCTGGGGACTGAAGCTAGCATGCAGCGGACCAGACGCTAATTGGAAGTGTCCGTGAGCTGTTTATAGAGAGCAAAGAGCGGGTGGGAAGTCAATCACTGCTTTGGAGTCTGCACACTTCAGAGGTTCATTAGAGCCAAGAACAGACAGGAGGAGATGTTTTTTTAATATGATTACAAGAGGACAGGAAAAGATTTCAAATGATCGGAATCTGACTGATTAATCGCCTAAAGATGTTTTCCTATGTGAACTGCCGGATAAACAAATAAAGGCTAACCACTACTGTGGAGCAACAGTTGATTTCAATCAAAAAAGGAGCATGAAATACATCATGAAGGCTAAATATGTCCAGGTGTCAACATATGATTAGAAGAGACAAGGAGTGAGTTTTCTGACTGTTAAAAGCTACGTTATGCAAAAAACCTGACAAATTCTGCCAAGACACAAGGCAACATATCCGACCAGAATTATGGCTGAAGCTATTGATGGCTACAAAAAGTCTGAAGTCAAGATACAACTTGCTCAGAGAAATGTGTTATGTTATGTGGACATATTTTAGCTCGAATGAATAACTTGGACATTGTCTAGAAAATCCACAGTAAGAATTGTCCGCCCAAATCTGTTCGATTTAATCAAAGTTGGATTTTGCAAAACCATCAGTTAAAAGAAACAAAGTTAAAAAACTAATACGAAATCCATGCCTAAGATGAGATCTTTTTGAATTATTGAATAATTTCTATGTTTTATAAAGATATGCTAAATTAATACATTTCTGTATAAACTAGTACCGTTCATGTATTCCTTTGATATAGAATCTCAAGTTCTGTGTTATCGTTACATTTTATCTTTATATTTTCTATTGTGTGATGTTGACTGACTGGTGTGATTTTTGTCCCTCAGCATCCTTTTGCAGAGCTGCAATGTCCCCAAAGCTGAAAAGTACAGCAATTTAGGTTATCAAGACTCTGATGGAGCAGAAAGTAATCTGAAAGTTATAGCTTGACAGCTAGCTGCATGAAAAAAACAAACTCCTGTTGTCATTCAGACACAACGAGCCCCTCTCAAATCAGACAGCTGAGCAGCGAATTGGAAACATAACAGAAACAACAGTGCAGCATCTGAGACAAATGACTTATGGGCATCAGAGTCTCCTAGAAAAGCACACTGGTTGTGTGTTTATCTGCTGTGAACAGCCTGCTTTTTCCCATTTCCTTCACACAACCCGTCCTGTATGCAGAAACAAAACATAGGTTAAAGTAGTAACTGGTCTGACAAGAAACAGAGCTCAGTGAAGAAGTCTCCTTTCTTTCAATATTAAAAACACAATATATAATCTGTTATGGGCCTGTGAAAATACACCGTGTGTATAAGGCAACTAGCTGTTGGATCATATCATCATTTTTATGTATGCTTCCAATTCCAGTACATAAAAATTAAATGTGTATTGGATTTGAGTATATGAGATGATGGCCTAAAGAGATCAATGCCCTACATCCAGGTGTAGATCATTATTAGGTCACTTTTCTTCCTCAGGCCAAATTGACTGAAAAATTGTTTCAGCTTCAGAGGAGAAAGCAATTCTAAATGTCTTTCAAATGGATGTCAGACTTTAAGGTTGCATGAGAAAATATAAAAAATGCAAGATAACTACCAAAAATTTAAAAAGAATCAAACATGAAGCTACTTGAAATGTCCTAGTCATGTTCCAGAAATACATGATTACAGAAAAATCCAAGGTAAGGAAGACTGGAATGTTCAAATGTTAAGATTACAACAAATGTCTGAAGACAGACTTTTTACAGGTTTGACAGACCAGATGAACAGGGCTGTGGGCTCCACTTCGACTTAACAGTAAGGTGAAAGTGATCGAACTGGTTTGAGCATAAACAAGGAAATCACCATAGAAATTAGGCTACTTTTTGTGAAAAAGCAGAACCTTTGAGCCTGCATACATCCAAAGAAACAAACAAACAAACAAACAAAAAAAACGGACAACAAGAATATCTTTGCCAAACCAAATTTGGCAAAACAAAGATGAAGTCTATGATGCAAATCTGTAACAACAAAAGCTGAATAGAAACTGAACACAAATGTTTATATAATTTCAAGAAATTCTCATTTCTTTATTTATTGTTTCTTTATCAATATTTAATAATGAGCAAATACTGTACATTTGAACTATATATTATTTTCTCCCCTGTTTAAACAGCCTTTTTTTTAATCATACAACAATGATATGAATCAATGTTAATAATCTGAATTTAACATGTACTTGATGGGAGCCTGGATTCTGCCTGCTGGTTGCTTGTTTGTTGGGGTAATAAGCAAGCTGAGAGCGGCAGACCCATGAGAGAAAGTGTGCCTTCCGTCTATGCTCATCTTAAGTGTATATTTAGAAATAGTCTACATTTGACCTTCTGCAAGATTTCCTGACATCATCTATCAGCAGACCATCGGGTCTCAGAGGAAGAGTCCTGGGTCCTTTTATGCTTCTTCTCTTCAGCTTTCTTTTAGACTCAAGTTCAGGGCCTGGAGTGGCCATGGAAGTACATTGATCTTGTTTCTCATTAATAATTTATCTTATTTAACCATATATTTTGGTAATATTGAAGAACTCACTTGACGATGTCCCATTTTCCGATTTCTGGTAGATGGCACCATATTTTACCTAAATTCTCCTGGTATTTCAGTTCTGAATGCCATGCACTCTAGCAAGAATTTAGAAAATCCACACAGCAGTGCAGGATTTTTCTTTTACCTGGTTTTCTTCCTAAGCAGCACAATGGAATCTAAAGTGTCTAATGTAAAGTGGATGCCAATCATTTTGCGACATGGTTTAACATCATCAGGTATAAAAAAAGAGAAAGAAAATGGAAAAAAAATATATAAACTTGTACCATTCTTGCTGTACAAAATCCTCCCGAGGGCCATAAGCAGCCCATGTACCGTACTTTGAAAATCCCTGGTTGAAACTCTATCCCAGTGCTGTCTTACAGTGAACATTAAAGATCTTTTTCACTCCCTTGTCACCCTGCTCATTGTGTGTTGTGACAAAATAAACATGGATCTTGGTCCTGCCTGGTTCAAGTCACTTCCAATTGTTATGAACTCTTTTTTGAACTCTGAAAAACATATGGGCATGTTTAGGCAGTTCACTATTTTCTTGTGATCATTTTCCACTGAAAAAAACAAAATTAAAATAAATTTTCAATAAGCCTTGGTTTGTCCCCTGATGTACTCAAATGAAACAATATAAACAAAATAAACTCATAAATAGGATTTTGCCAATTAATCTTGAATTAATAAAATAAAAAACAAAACATGTGGTGATAAATAATAAAATGGGTTATTTGCCAAGGTACTCAGGGCAACGGCTGGGCTGTGAAACAAACCAAGGGTGAAAGAAAAACCATGAGCTGACATTAAATTTTTCTGTCACAAATGTCAGTCCACAGACTGTATGTTTGACATGCCAAGACACTATGGCTGTTTTCAAGGAGACATATTTTTTTGAAAAAGCATTCAAGCTATTCTACAACTTGTCATCATCAGAGAAGTAATAAAAAAGCCCTGGATGTGTGTTTGAGCAAAGCAACGTTTGATACTTTTGTTGCTTTACAATAGTCAACACTAAGAAAAAAAGGTTTCTTTCCCTTCTCTATAATACGACTGACAAACAGCTTATTGAAATGTATATGATATTATGCAGAAGAAGCTACAGGTTAGAAGTAACACCTCTGGGCATCCATGCACAGTAGCATGGCCTGTAATGACAGCACTGACAAAGAGATGCTTCCAATAGTTTTAGCTTATGTTTTTTTTTTTTAACCCCTCCAGGGGTCTTTTTGTGGGCTCTAGTGTCCCTTATATGATAGTAGGCTGACAGGAAACGGGGAAGGAGAGGGGGGAAGACATGCGACAAATGTCGTCGGGTCCGGGAGTCGAACCCACGACGGCCGCGTCGAGGACTGAAGGCCTCCAAATACGGGTCGCGCTAACCACTACGCCACCACGGCATGCCCGTTTTAGCTTATGTTTGCTAACAATGGTAACTGGCGACATGTCCAGGGTGTTCCCTGCCTCTCCCCCATGCTAGGATAATGTTCGAGTGAATGGATGTCATGTATCTGATGTTACCTACGTCGGTCTTTTATTGTTTTCATGTATTTTAATCAGTTCACCCAAAAGTTTTTCATGAGCAGAAAGCTCAGGTGCTCTCAAATTGGACCCACAGGAAGAAGAAACCAATCACTACATTTCTTGTTTTTCTCGCTTTCCATTCCACCTAATTTCACAGTGATACACTAATGAGGAAATCCTCTATGTGTGTCTTCTTAAAGCTGCCAGCTCAATGTAGAGTCACATCTAGGTCACATCTTGTGCTAAGTTTCGTTCTTAATTAATGTTTGATGCTCTACCAACAGTCTCTGTCACAGAGCAATCACCTGAAACGTGCTGTCCAAATGTAGATGTTCTGATGTGAGGAAAAGGTATAGAAGGAGTGAAAGGAAGGATATGTTGCTCTGCTGCTAAAAACAGCCACCGAGGTGATGCAGTGTGACAGCTGGGGTGGCGTTCAAGTCGATATTAAAGCAGGCGCTGTTTGAAGGAAAGACAGAAACTGAGATTAGAGATAACTTTGAGGCCTCAAAGACATGAGATCCTCCAGAGAAACCGCGCCACAGTTCAAGACAGGGGAAACAGGCACATAAAGGACAGGTGGGTGTCAAAGTGTCTGCCTGAAATTTAGCAACCACTCCTAAAAATGTTTTTTGGAGGGAGAGCAAGCACTTTTTTTCAATCCTGAACATGTGCACAAATGCTGGATGGTGGGTGACACTGCAGGCACTGCTTGGAGCTGTATAAGTGGTTGACAGTGTGTGTGTCCCATGTGATCTTACGTCTCCTATAGTAGTTCTGCAATTATCCCAAATTGTGTCCTGGCAAACGTTATGGGCATCTGCCCAAAATCTGCTCAGAGTTATCCCGTTAGCATTGATTGAATCAAGGAATGGCATAAAAAATATGTTCAGTAGCCCTGAGACAAAGACAGACAAATAAAACCAAGCCATAAAAAGTTGCCGAGCAGCAGCGGGGCCAATTATGTTAACAGACTGGACATGAAGCATGATGCTGAAGCTTTACACACATTGACTGCCAACCCACCAGTTTAAATTCCCTTTAAGTAACATATCAGAACAGTAAACTTTGCAGTAGTTCACCTTTTCTAACATATAAACTGCTATGTCAAGATATGTGGCTAGAAGAAATAATACTATATCAACTCAAGGTGGCGTACTGAACACCGTGTTGTACATAATTTCACATAACTTCCACGACATGACATGTTCAATTCATTTCAGTTAAATTCAAATTAACTTTTTGTATATCAAAGAACATTTAAATGTCCAAACTCATATCTTCCAAATACCTTCAAAGAGTTGCTGTGGATGTTAAAGCTGTGAGCAGGACGGATCTCCACTAGCAACCAGTCTAGCAACAAATCTAAAGAGGCGTCTGAATGAAGACTGTTGCTGTATGACCTTCTAAAAGTTCAATATCCAGGCAGCAGAGACAACGTTCCACAAAAACATCTCCTGAATCAGAATCACCATCAGTTGTTTCCCACCACTGCTAATCCACCTCATTCGCTTTTGCCACTCTCCTGTAAATCTGTATCTGGCTGTACGGTTGGAAAGCCAGACGTTTGAGACGGGGAAATAATCCTGACCTTTTGTGATTGATGGAAGAGATAGCTTGAACTTTCTCCTTCTCTCTTTGCTCTCTGGTCCTGATCTGCATCCATGAAGCCTCCTTATTAACTTCTCTGGGATTTTTGGTTGAATAATTCACAGACAATGTTGGTTCTGAATCATGAATAATTTACGAAGGCAGAAAGACTCGTTTAATTACACTTTTGTCACTGGGCCTAGCAGCCATCTTGGTTCAGATTTAGCAGCAACGATGATGTAAATAAATGCGTAAAACGGCCATTCTGATGCTTAAAATAAAATAACTAGTCCTGTAAACATAAATACACTTACAGGTAGTGTATAAAATTACGGCAGAATATCTAACAGATCCTCTGTCGGTTTACTGATATTCATCTATACAACCAAAAACAGCACTGAATGCTGAAGGTACAAGGGATGTGAATAGGAAAGGATCTGCATTGGTAGATATTAATATTCATATATGCATGTCATAATAAGAAAAAAGTGTTACAGTAGCTGAATGGGTAACATGAAAAAGTTATGGCCTGTAACTAATATTTCACATGTTCTGTTATTAGTCATGTAATTTACAGAAAGCTTTTTGTCATTTCCTAATAAACAGTCATTTGTAGATACTATCAACAAAAGGAACAGAGTCACACTCTTAATTTTGCATGATTTTATACAACTTGATAAAAAATCTTGATGTAAGATAAAAAAATAAATAAAAACAGCCTTAAGCATGCATTCATTTTGTGTTATATCAGGTCAGCTCTGTGGTAAACTATTTACTTAAAAGCCAATAAAGCTGTCTGATCACCATGCGCACCTTTCATTGCCACTGCAGTCTTGGTTTTTAATAACAAGTAGCAAGTGGCCTGGAAACTGAAGATAAAAATGAGTTCCTCACATCGATTAAGCCTTTCTGTCATGGCCACATAATTATTGTTCTATCGGCCATTGTGGCTGTGCTTTGCTGTAAAGATTACGCTTATTCTCATGCTCCATCTACCTTAAAATAGCTCGATGCCGTTCATTACTGAGCTTTGTGCTTCAACACAGCAGATAAATAGAATGCATTGTGCAGTCGTTTAAGAAAAAAAGATTATTTTTTGTGGTTACCTTTTCCAGTTTTTCTGTAAAAACTATTTCAGTGGTTAAAAGGAAATTGTCAGAATTTTTAGCTAGAAAAATGGAAAATCTTCAAAATATGAAAAATACTGTAACTAAAGAGTTCACTTCTCCATTGTTTTTCAAAGTGAATAATCTATTCATCTATCCATCCTCTAAACCCAGTTGGGCAAGAGGCATGGTTCGCCCCGGACGGAACAGCTGTGCCCTCTCCGTACAAAACGTCTGCTGATGTCCGCAGACCACGTTAAATAAATAATCACTCCTTCCAAACAATCCTGCCTGTGTATCCTGGATAATTTGCTTCAGCTGCAACCGTTTTTTTTTCTGGTTCAAATGAGTAACTGTTTGACTACAGCTGCAGTCTAATTATCCATCTATTGTGAAAAAACCCGTCAAAGATGGACTTATAGAGTGAATGTTGTGACAGATGGTGTCCTCAGAATAACATTTTGACAGGTCCATTACTGTAGTTCAGATAAAAGCTCACCAGTAAAACAAAGACGGATGATGTGGGGAAAAACATACATAAATGTGTGGCCGGAGAGGGCAGGAATCAAACCCAAAACTTTTAAATTAAACTACGATTACCAGTGGTGTGTCGCCCAACAACTGAAAAGAGAAAGTTGCACAAAAAAAAAGAATCATGCCCTTTAAATTTAACTTCAAAGCCATGCCCACCGTGGGTGACTCCATGAATGTTTAATTTAAATTTTATTTCAAGAAAACAATTTATAAATGATGTTAATTACAAAGGACTAAACCTTCACTTTCATTCATTTTAACCTTCTGAGTCTATTGAAAGATCCCTTGTTACTTTGTCCTGCCTTGACCTCACACAGGGTTATACGGCTAAATAACAGTATAATTAGCAATATATTAAACTCTGTCTCCATTATGCACTTAGTGCAGATAAAAGCTTCTCTGATTACTGCAGACTGAATGTTTAATTGTGGAACGATTGCATTCAGGTGACACTGAAACGGTGTTAAAAAGACATTCATCTGTTTACACAGCGCTAAATCCATTCCTGATAAGGACTCTGCAGTCTGTTGGTCCACCATAGATATAAGCAAAAACATCATAACAGAGTTATGGAGATTCATTGTTTTTTCATTGTGTTGACATTTTTATTGGTAACATGAACAGCAAACAGGGAAACAGGCACATAAATCTTTTGTCCAAAGGAAAGTGTATTGGGTATACTTTGGAGTGTTTATCACCATATGTTAAGATGATATAAACCTAAAATCTATTCTTCATAACCACCAATTAGTCATAAAACTATGACCACCAGCCGAAAAGAGAGACTATCCTCTTTTTGCTGCCAAAACCACACTGCTAAATCACTGCAGTAGCAGAGTGCTAAATTTCTTGACAAATGTGTAATTATGGGCCATTAAATTTAGGCTCTGTGGTTCATACAGCAAGTGTTGGGTGATCTCCTACCCAACAGATTTCATTCAAAGCCGATACCTCCAAAAATGGTTTTGAGTTTATTTCAGCCATAAAGTGTAAAGTTTGTAAAGATGACAGAACAAGGTAGGACAATATGTTCTCCCTCTCTATATGATTGTATTGACTTGACCACATATTAAACACTGGACATGTTTGTTTCGTAAAGTGCTTTGAAGCAACCTTTTTTGTAAACCCGTTCTATATAAATAATTTTAATCGAATCAAAGCTATAGCTATTATTGTAAACCATGCTGCATGCAACTGTTAAGCAGTTGTGACATTTGAGTTTTTTCTGATCCTGTATTCACTGCAGTGTGTTGAGTCTGTGGACTGCAGTGACACGGCGCATCTGGCTGCTTTCACACACATGGTGTTTGATTACTTTACCATAAAAGAGGAGTTTTTGACATTACTGCTACTGAAAATCACTACAAAGGGAGTTGACATCAACTGTGCAACAAAGGGGGAGTTGTTGGAAATAAAATTCCTGTTGAAAGCTTGGTTTCTGTAACAACTGATGGCGCACCATCAATGACAAACACCTTATACAAAGATGGTGGACTGATGAGCGCAGACATTCATACTGTTTGTTTATTTGTTTTTGACAAAATGTGAATTAAAAGAAGTTCAACTCATTCAATCATACAGCATGACATGCTGTTGAATCTTATTTCATTACCTCAGTTTTACACATTTTTTTGAAGTGCTCTTCAGGAGTGATACTCATTTTTTTCTTTGTGTTCATTTTCATTTCTACCATTTTGAAATAAAGCAGCAAATACAACACTCCGATGCTTGTGAATGACATGTTTTGAACACAATGTGTGCTGATATGCTTTATTATATGGAAAATAAGCATTCACTTATGACTTGTGGAAGTTGGATATTTAGGTAAATTTTGCCAAGCATGAGTAGCTCTGATGTTTTTGTGTAAAAGTAGGTCACAGAAGATAAAAGGTTGCAGACCCCTGGTTTAGATCAAAGCACACTAATCTGTCAAAGTAACCCAGTCCAGGTCCAGACCTGACTTGAATTGGGATCTGTGGTAAGATAAAAAAATATATATACAGTACAGACCAAAAGTTTGGACACACCTTCTAATTCAATGGGTTTTCTTTATTTTCATGACTATTTATAAGGCAAGAAATCCCACTTATTAACCTGACAGGGCACACCTATGAAGTGAAAACCATTTCAGGTGACTACCTCTTGAAGCTCATCAAGAAAATGCAGAGTGTGTGCAAAGCTGTAATCACAGCAAAATGTTGCTACTTTGAAGAAACTAGAATATAAGGGGTATTTTCAGTTGTTTTACACTTTTTTGTTTAGTGCATATTTCCACATGTGTTATTCATAGTTTTGATGCCTTCAGTGTGAATCTACAATGTCAATAGTCATGAAAATAAAGGAAACTCATTGAATTAAAAGGTGTGTCCAAACTTTTGGTCTGTACTGTATATATTCTGTTTCCAACCAGTATTCAATTAGTCTGACTGAGCCTGAGCTTTTCTACATGAGAGAATGGGCTGATCTGTCTCAATGCTGGTACTGACTGTAGAATATACTCCAGACTATTTTAGACACTATCTTTGTCCTTTTATTTCATACTGATCACTGATTTTATACACATATTCAGATTGCTCCATGTAAAGTAGCCTGGACATTAATGCTCAAGTGTGGTCCCAAAACCTGGTTTACATTCATTGTTTTGCTCTTTTAAATGTTTCCATAATTGTCAGCCAAACTTTACTCTACAGTTTACATCCTACTTTAGGTTGTTCAGGCCCTTAAGCGTGTAATAAATATGCTGCTTTTTTTTAGATTGTCTTCTAGGTGATTATAACTACTTCAGTGAAGCAAGTAAAATCTATATTAAATATTATTCCACCATAATTATCTGTAACTCAATATGTCAACCTAATTAGCAAAGATTTAGGTTTATTTTGATAGTCAGTGTCCATCTGGTTGCTACAGCAACACATAATAATACAGCTGGGTATGCAAAAATGTACATTGTTTCTGTGTGGAAAAATGATCATATCAGCAGATCCAAGCTTATATGGCCATAACTTGAATATTTGATGTTACAAATATTTCACACTGAACAGATGCAAAAGAGAGTAATTTCAGAAAAAGTCATTAAGTATGAGCCACAGGGGTTTATATTAACATAGTTACAGAGAGCTGAAGACACTCAGGGGGTAAAATTTACTGGTTTTAGAGTCTAGTCTTTTTTTTTTAGACATTCCTACAAGCCAGCAGTTCTCAGAGCTTATGTGGAAATGGTTGAAGGTCTGAAACAACTAATATCGTGTAATAAACTGTGAGTAAGACAAGTAGAAGTAAAACGCACAGATATCCAGACACAGATAGAACACACCATCCTAATTTAAATATAAATCTCTGCGCTGAATAAACTGCCAAAGGGCATGTCCTAATGAAAAGTCTGATTTCTTTCCAAAATTACTTTGATTTTTTCCCAATTTCATTTTTTTGGTTTCTTCTCACATGTCCAAGTTTGAAAATATAAACCCTTTCATTTTTTAGAATATTTCACAGAGAAAGAACAGCAACATTTTGCTCTCAGTCTCTGAGTGTGTGTGTGTACACAGGCAGCATGTGAGGATAGTTTAGGCTCTCCCTTTAAACTGGACTATGGTGCTTTTGGCTTCTCTTTATTAAAGTATATTAGCTGGAGACTTTGATTTTTTATTATTTTTTTATTAAGTGCAGAGATGAAGCAAAAAGGTGCAGACAAGCTGCAACTCCAACTCCAATCATCGTGGAGGTAAGCAACTAAAAAAATAAATACGATTGGAGGTTTTGTCAGATAATGTAATTAAAATGATTCAGGATTTTGTTAAAGATAAACATCATGTTGGTTTAATTCCATTGTGAACAAAGTTGCATAAAGGCAACGTGAATTAGTTCTGATTTTATGGCTTTGAAATTATAAACAAATGTATAATTACTGAGAGCCTGGCTAAAATTATTTATTTTGCAAATTCAGATAATCTTCTTTGTTGTTTTTTTTTTAGCAAAGAAAACATGACAAAATAAAGTGGATGTTAGGGGATACCATAATTCACAGGCTAATTATGAATAACATCACTATCTACATAGTACGTCATATTTATTTCAGGGAAATTATGATAAATGAATGAGATTTATTTTAAATTGGAGCTCTGAACCTAGTTCAGAATATTTAGGAGGTGAATTGTAAATATGAATCAATTCATTTTAAACTGACTGAACTGAGTGAACTAGTTCTTGTTAAAGATGAGATCACAGAACATTTTTGTACCAAAACTGTGGAGCCAACGTCTTTTATTTGTACAAGTGGTTAATGCTACTGACTTTTATTTCTAGCTGAAAATATCAGTCGTACTTATTAGTCTTTTATTTTCTTCCACTTTTTGATTTTTATTGCTTTCACTGTTCTTTTGTTGTTTTTGGTCTGTTTTATGTAAGTGATTCTGTGTTTAGTTCTCATTTTATTTTATGGACTTTAGTGACTTTTTGGGTTTTCAACGTGTTCTACAAACCCAATCAGGACTAAGGAGGTCCAGGGTGCTTCATTCTTTTTTCTTGACACGGACCATGACTTTTCAATTTATAGAACGTCTTCGCTGCTCCATCGGAGCACTAAGTAGCTTTTAGAAAAACTGTAGCGAAGTCGCACATCTTGCTCTGCTGAGGATCTTTGCACAGGGAGATATTTGTTAAAGTGTGAGGCTAGAGTCACCATAATTTGATATGACTTGCTATTAATTCAACACATAACACGCTCCCTTTGTGGCTGTGACAAAAATAACAGAGAGAGTTGTTTTCGCCTTCCTTTGTGTGTTGTAATTATTACTGAGTGTTATAGCAGCACACGCTATGAGCTCAGGTCGCTCCCACACGGCTTTCATTTGAGCCTCAGCTGAACGCGTCACATTACACAGACAGAGAGCATCAGCTATCAGCACAGCCTGTCTGTTGCTGCTCTTTTACTGTGAACGCCAGTGTAAAGGCTATGCTGACATTTAGATTTGTTAGAACAAATCTGAAAATTCACTTTTTTTATACATGTCCTTCTTTGTAGCCAACTTCTGTCCTTTTGTGAGTCGCTCTGTTGTCACAATTGTGCATGATTTGTTTTCCCTTCTCCCCCCAAAAAAGTATTAAAGTAACCTCTTTGTGAAAGCCAAGTCACTGCATTTGTTCCCCATCATAACATTGTGTTTCTACAAGAAATGCAGCATTACTCAGTTTTCCTGCCAATGGCCAGAAATTCATGGCTGACTTGTTTAAGCTGGCAAAGGTTTGCTTACAATTCGGAAAAATGTGGTTCACCTGTCAGGTATTCACTTCCTGTCACAGCAAAATGGAACCACATATTTTCAAATCATGAAATTAGTAGGGCGATGTTAAATGGTAGGGAGCAGGTAGGTGGATGGGTGATGCATTTTATGACAAACTTCAGCCAATTTGTGACAGATCCTCCAGTGGAGGAAGACATGACAGCTGGTGAGACAGGCCAGGGGAAGCTGGGTGCATTTCATCAGGTAACAGTGGAGTCTTTACTCTGTGGACTGAGGGGACACCTTAAGTGCCAGCGAAGGCAGAAGAGACAGCTAAGTCCCAAATGTGCTGCAGCTCACAAAACGGAGAGCGAACAAGGCCCACTGAAACAAACAGGGAGTGACAGAAGGCAGCAAAAACTGAGATGGGAAAATAGGAAAAGAGTTGTAAAAGTCTTTGTTTATAGAAAGGTGAACCAGAAGAGGTGACAGTAGAGGATAATTTGCAGAAGCAAGTTTGTAAAAATGTCCGAATATTGTTAAAATTATATATAACCACATAAAAGAGTACAATTTGGACTTTTAAATGATTATTTTGAGTGTGTTTCTCAAATAATTTAAATTTAAAAAATGTACGCAACATTTGCAACAGTTTTTGTACTTTAATGCTAATCTGTATTTTAAGTACAGACTTTAATATATTTTATGGCATCCCTTCATGTTTCCTCCTCATGAATACCTAAAAATAGCAAATTGCTAGCAGGCACAAAAGCATGTCCTGTTTCCAAATCTGTACTGACAACTAAATTCTCCGTGTCGCTCTGTCTAACTCATTCATTCAACTCTGTGGGCTTCAGAGACAAGAGCAGCAAAAAGATGATCACACTGACAGGACATCCAATGCAGGCACAGAGAACGGCTTACATCAGAGGAAGTGCAGGAGTTGTCTAGAACAAGTTGGGAAAAAAAGACAAAGCATCTTCATTGCTTTCCATCTTTGCATATTAACGGACTAAAAGCCACAAAAGTGGCTAAAATGAACAAATTTAACCAATTTAAATATGAAAAATTATTTTACTATTTTAATTCTATATGAAAAAATGATTAAAAAAAGAAACTCATGCAGATTTATTACACAAAGAGCATTATTTTAAGAATTTATCACTGGTTTTTGCTTACAGCTAATAAAAACAAATCAAAACTTAACTTCTCAGAAAATTTTAATATTACATAAGACCAATAAAAACTAATTTTTAATATGGAAATCTCAACCTCCTGAAAAGACTGTCCACACCGAACAGGAAGTCCACTGAATACTTGGTTGGGGCTCCTTATACCTGAATTACTGCATCAATGCAGCATGACACGGAAATGATCAAACTGTGGTTCTGCACCAACTACAACAGCAGAGGACTCCTCATAATCATTATTAACTGTAAAAACCAGACTATGGGAGCGCAATCTACAAATAAAACACAAAGGAGCCTCACTGAACAACCATCCGGTCATTTTTCTCTGTTCCCATGTGAAACATTTCTGATGTTTTATTTGGTTCAGATTGGCTCAGTGCAACAAATGTGTAACAGAAACCATGTGGTGAATCTCCACTAAACTCTTGAACAGTCTTTGCATTACAATCCTCTAAAGGATGGGATTACCTATGCAGGGAATGAACTCTTTTCCTTCCACTTAACTTTCTAAGTGAAATGCTAGGATCCAGCTTCTTTACTAATGATCTTTTATGCCTTATCTTTCCTATGGAGTGTTTAATAAATATATATGTACGTTCCATTGATCAAATTAATATTTTAATCATATTCTAATTGATTGAGGTTCACCTGTAAAAACCTAAACTTAAAACTGAACCAACAAAACGAAAGAGTCTAAAATACAGAAATCATCTTAACCACAGTAGTTTCTTCATATCTTAGAGGTCACTCAGATAAGTCATTTTTAAAGAATATGACAGGATTTTTGTTGTAATATATAAATAAAACACTTGTATGGAATATCTTTTTCAGATGTGGTTACACAGACACAAAAGCCACTGGAGCTGTGTCTATTTATGTGGGGCAAAAGCATGAATTATTACTGTCATTGTGCCACAGCCTTACTAAAGGAATGCCCAGACCACACACTGCTGAAGCATGAAAGCACAAAACCAAGATTGCTTTGGGTTCATGGGCTGCACACACTGACCTGGTTGTTGACACTTGGATACACATTCACAATCCTCTTTTTTTCCAAAAAGCTTTGAGAGTGAGGGTGGAAGAAAGGAGAATGCACTTACTGCTTGACAGATGATGGGGTATTTGATTCGATTGATGCCACCGGCAAACACGGCGAAGGTCAGCGCCGTATGGAAACAGAAGTTGAGAAGCATGTGCCATCCCTTCCTGCTGATGCGGATAGCGCTGGGAGGAAGAAAAAGACAACACAAAAAATTACAGATGCAGCTAAACTCTATTTTATTCAGAAAGTAGCCAATCTGTTTGTTTTTTTTTAACTGCTCAACAGGAAAACCCAGAATGCAGCTCACCAGGACTGAGGAGTTGGATCAGGTGTGCGGAGGAGAACAACTTCTCCATGTGGGATGCAGACTGACTCAGATAGCTCCTTACCACAACCTGCTCCTACATGTTTGCATGTTCTTTTTGATTTAAATAGCTTTGAGTTTGAATAGATTTTCTCATTATGTAAGGAAAGCAGCAACAATCTGTTGATGTACCAATGCTGCTACCTCAAGCTGTTATCCCCCTTCTACCCCATCTGAACATGTTGCAAAGGTTTTTGCATGGAACAGAAAGAAATTGGCTCCCATCTCCCATCAAAAATCCCATCTACTCAATGGGATTTTTGTGTTTAGGCAGCATTTTAAGTCACTTCATTAACTTAACAAATGTGTAGAATTAGGGTAGGACAGGATTTTTTAAGGTAGCCTCATCTTCAAATTTGCAATTTTTATTGTATTATGATGTCATCTGTTATTTTGTTCCAAAAATGATTTAATTCTGCATGTATTTACAAACTTTTATAAATGTTTTTTTTTTAAAAGTTCTTACTTTTTAAGAACTATTTCTAAAAAGTACAATGTCAAAAGGAGCCAAAAATAGCTTTACCTATCTTTTTCATATTGAACTCTTTAGTCAGACTTAATTAATGACTTAGGATAGAATATAATTATAATAAAGGTGAAATATAAATTTTATTGGTTTGACAGGATTTCTACACATATCCCAGTTTGAGAAAACTGTAAAGTAAAATTATAAAACTGCTTATGATTGGGGTAGATCAGATCTGGATTAAAACAAGACTAAGAGATTGTTAAAAATTTGATGGACAATATTCTAGTATATTATTAGATATTGCTGCATCGAGTCCCAAGATGTAACTTTATGCAATTTAAGACCCAAAAGAAAAAAACCTGAGCAGTGAATAGAAGATGAGTCTTTTAAAAAGATATTTTTTTAGTGAAAGAACAGTTTATAGGCCACCATAGTTGGTGTAAAATACTCTATATATAGTACTTAGAAAGTTACTATCGTTCGTTTGTCCTTTATATAATTTTCTACAAAGACAAATCCTGGTTCTCATTTATAAACTCCCCACTGGCAGAATACTCTGCAGGGAGTATTAATGTATGAATTATGAAATATTGTTGCTTTTTTTCCCCCAATTTCACTCCAGTACAAAATGAATAAAGTCACCCAAAGTTCTGCAAAGACTTAATTCACACTCACAAAACATTCTATAGAACTGAATCAAAATTAAGACTAATTGTTTAGTTAAAGGAGAATTTAGAAATTAATTAGTTAGTTAAAATATAGCTATTAAAATAAACTGATCAATATTTACACAATTAGATAATTTATATTGGAAATAACGTCACTGATACATTTTTTTAAGACATCTCAAAGAGTAACAATGCATTTGTTTCGTTTTCTACTGCCCATTTACATTTTTTTATTGTATGATTCGTGAGATCTAAAAAAAGCAAAGCTGGAAAACCGAGAACAGACCCACCTGCTCCATTTAGTGACGAAGCCTTGAAGCTTTTAAGCTCTTTCTGACTGAACCTTTAGAAGACTGATGTTTAGATAGATACTCTTTCAGCACTTCCCAGAACACAAAATAAAGGAACGAATAAGAAAGGTTTTGAAATGTGAACACTTTCACCGAGCCTGATGGCTCACTTGAGCACAAAACAGGATAGGATCAATTCAATTTGTTTCACCACATAATATTTCAGGCACCAGTAAGTGTGCATATTCATCCTCCAGCATGACTTTATCACTAAGCCTGGAACATCAAAACTCACACCATCTAGTAATTATAGCTCTATGTGCAACAATCACTCTGCTGGGTTTCATAATGAACTAGAAAATTCTATTTTTAAGATGGCTGGATAAAGTTAGAATTTCAAATCTTCCAAGAATAAAATTCCAGACTTTTCCATACTCCACTTCCCAAATTCTTTTACACGCACCTTCATACATAAAAAAGTAGTAGAGACAAAGAGAGACAGAAAATAGGACACAAGGAAGGAAGGGATACTTAAATCAAATTCCAGTCTGTTTCCTACTTTTCCAAACTTTATAGGAGTCTTTGATGCAAATGCACTCAACCCACATCATTGCTTTCCACCCAGTTGTTAGGAGACATGGCTAAATAGGTCAGACATTTCCAACATGTGTGCTGGGCTGTGAGTTTAAACTATCTAATCTTTTCATTCCCATCCTCTGTTAGCTCATATTGGTTTTTTTTTTTTTTCTCAATTTTTTTTTGTTGTTGATTCAGTCACTGTCCCTGTTTGAAATTACATAACCCTGCTGTGGAAATCTTCCCTCCCCAAAATGGAGGAGTAGAGCTCTGGCTGCACGTGAGCCCAATGTAGATGAAGCAGCGACTGTTTGAGCCTGGAGGCGTGTCTGGGGCTGGGCTTCACTGATTTCTGCAAAGGGGAGGGAGAACTAGAGCTGCTGTTTTCTGGGCCGCCACTGAGTTCCAGGTCCATCCGGCACCAGGCCCATAAATCAGGGTGGCTGCTGGCCTCCCTGGAAGAGGTTTTCACAGGTTCTGCTGCGGGCTTTCATTGGGTCAAGTACATTAACCTGGCAACCCTCCATATCTCCATCTCTCAGAGGGTTGGTGGGGGATAAAACAGCCCCGGCTCTGCATCTACTCTCTCACCTCAAAACCAACCGCTTCGACAAATGCAAGGGGCAATAAAGCAACAGACTGTAATATAAGAAGTTTTACATTGAGGAGGTTTAGCCAAGCCAAACGTGCCGCTGATGTCTCATAAACCAAAGAGCGCAGGCTTAGTAACGAGCTGCGATGGAAATGGTTACAGTCTAATGCATATTTATTATGTCAGCAAAAGAGACAAAAGTGAGGATAAGATAAAGATCTGTGGCAGGAATTAACAAGACGATATGAAAGAAACTAATTCTGCTCTGTTTAACGAACTGTGTCCCATTCTGCTAGAGGAGAAACAAAGAAAAAAAACTGAATATGAAGAAACAGTACAAGACACAAAGAGGTTGATATAATGGATGCCTGTTATGACAGAAAGGTTGAATAGGCTAGAGTAATCCTGCTAAATTAGTTATTTAGTCTATAAATATCTTAAGCATTTTTGCACAAAGTTTATTAGAGTCATTACCACAGTGGGAAATCTTCCTGAAGTGGGAATTAAAAATACTTTCAAATAAAAATCTAAAAAAGATGCATTTTTATTCATTCAATCTAGTGCAAGTAAAAACTTAAAAGTCACATCATTGTTAAATAAAATCAAATTGTGCATAATTTATCTGATGGGTAATCACAGCATCAGTATGTTTATGAACAGTAGTGAACAAACTGTATCATAAAGATAAAGGAACACAGCAGACAGGATAGGGAGAGAGGAGACGAACACAATTGCTTGTCATAAACTTGATATATTGGCAAGATTGTTAAAGGAAGTCATAAGAAGTTCTTTACACACCTTGACACAAACCAAGTCTTGCCAAGAAAACTGTGAAAGGTGATTGCTTTTAATGAAGCCAAAATACAACTTCTGAAGGATATGCAAAAACCCCCCCCCAAAAAACGTATCTGTCATGAAACACCATGGTGGCAGCATCATGATGTATCATTTTTGTTAGCAGCACAGGAAAGCAGGTCAGACTTGTTGTGAAGAAACTAAAAACATGGCAATCTTGAAAGAACATGTTAGATGCTGCAGAAGGCTTCAGGCTGGTGAGGATGTTCACCTTCCAGTAGGAAATCAACCCTGAACTTACAGTCACAGCTACAACTGGATGGGTCAGGTCAAAGCAGGTTAGCTTAAATCAATCTAAGAAACTATGGCAATGTTTGGAATAGAATTTTCAGGGATGCTCTTCAACGAATCTGACTGAGCTTGGGCTATTTTGCAAATAAAAACAGAAACCAAACTAGTCAGAACAGTCCTACAGACATTTTCCAAAACCTGTAACAGCACTGAAAGATGGCTATTCATAGAACTGACTGAAAACAAGAACACACCACTCTTTTTTGTTTTGTTTACACCGACCATTAAAACAAAAATCATTTTCCTTCCACTTCATAATCATTTTCTACTTCATGTCTATAAACCCCCAGTGCAATATATTGAGGTTTCTGGTATAAAGTGACAAACTGTGATGAATACTTTTGCAAAGCACTGTTGATAATTCAAATAATAGAAAAGCCAAAAAATAGCACATGGTGGTACGTACGGTCAAAGAGATTGCCATAATTGCATTTGACTGCTGTTGCTAAGCAAAACCTGTGGTGATAACTTCAAAATAATTTACAGGCGGCAGTAAATTATAAGCTGCAGAAGTTGACACAATTACTGTCAGATTAGCACAGTTTAAACTGAGGTCTGATTTCACTGTGAATTTGTGCTGCTACCTAAGGCTGGACAACACGCCAAATGAATTAAATTATTTTTAAACGTTGTTTATGCTGCTTTTTTAACTAAGTTAAAACCCCTAAAGCAGAAAAAATTCACAAGTAATGAAGGTTCTTTCCTTAGAGACACCTGCATCAGTGAACTTTGTCAGGAGGCAGCTGCAGCCGAACAAAGTAATAAAAGATACAAAAAGTGAAAACAATGTGGTTCAAAAGCGTCTGACAGAGAACAGACTGTAAAAACACATGGGCGAAATTTCTTCTGTCAATCTATTTGACATTCAGAGACAGTGACAGAAAGAAAACGCAAAACTACTTTTGGAGTTTCAAATAAGAGAAAAAGTGTGTTAGGTCTTTTTTCTTATCAGATTTAATGTGGTGGTCCAGCAGTGGCCAGGATGACTCACTCCTCTCTTTTCTCTGAAACAGCAACAATTGTTTTGAGCACTAAGTTCCTCCAGACATTTTTTAACTTCATGGTTAATGTTTATTTATTTCTTTATCTCATCAATAAAATACATAAGTGCAATTCCTGATAAATCTTGATTCTATTGGATCCTCCTTGAAATCGAAGCATTCGGTTTAAGCTGAAATGTCATATCTTTATCATATGAACATTATTCTTCTCTGTGAAGTAGGAAATTACATAGATCTTAGCGATTAAGAAAAATAATTTAACCTTAACATTAGTTACAATACATGTCTACAGTGGACTCCCACTTAATCATAGTTCAGTTTGCGCAGATTTATTTTCTGTTGAAGTAACTCCAAAGTTTAGCTTCTATGGTTGGACCATTTCATTGTGCGCATTAATGCATATTATGGTATATTTTGTGTTTGAACTATTAAAATAAGCAGATGAATGCATTCTTAGAATGAGTCTCAAGTATTTGTGGATTTCAGCTACTTGTGGGCGGCTATGGTCCCTAACCTCTGCAAACACCAGGGGTTCACATCTAATTCAGCATAGTTTGATTTGTAAAGTCTCTAAATATGCTGGTATGTAAACTGTGAAGTGTTGGAAAATTTCTCTGACTGCTGCAGTCTGATTTAAGTATTTGTTAATTTGTCCTGACTGTGAACACTTTTGATGTAAATTGTGTCTGTTGCTTTCAAAGGATTTTGGGTTTAAGGAAATTATACCAACTGCTGTGAATTTCCCTTTGCTCAAACATCTAACGTTTGCCAATAATCACAAATTCTGTCCTGAAATATCTCGTTGTCGGAAAAGGATGCCAACACACACCTCATTGTGGGTAAATATATTTCTACATGAGCTCCCACTCCATGCTGTGTCTATCACTGAACTGTCTTGCATTCTGCACATTTAACACCCAGTCCCAGCGCTTCACGGCTTGGATCCTGTCAGTCTGCTGGAGTGATACTGAAGTGTTACTAAACAGAGATGTGTTTTAGTGTTAGGGAGAGCCTAGTGGGAGGTGTGGAGGAGGTGGAAGAGTTCGTTAATGTGAGCTACATTGAAGGAAAATCCCCTCTAACTCTGTGTGTGCAAAACATAAAATCTGCCATCACATCTTAAAATATGGAAGTTTTTTTTTTTCTTTCTTTTTGCTTCTAGTCTAAATAGGAACTGATGTTTTTTTTTTTGCCAAAAATACTTTAAGATGCTTGTGGTTTGAGCAGTTTCAAGATATGGGCTACTGATGTAAGCATAACACCCACAGCCTAAAACCTGGAAACTTGTTGATGAAACTAGTTGTGCAGTTTCTCACCTTGTTCAAAAATCAGATGTTTAGCAGATATCTTTAGATGTAACACCAAAAAAGGGTCACACTAATATCTCATTGGACTCCCAGTACCCAAAATAATACATTTAGTGTCAAGTAAAATGTTAATTGAATATGAGCAGTAATACAGTTATAGCTGATGTTTCTTTAATGTTTTTATTTCTTCTGCTAACAAATTTGTTTCCTAGTTCAACAGGATATATCTCAACGACAAAAAAAGTTCAACATCTTATCTTTTTAATTCACAAACACTGCATATAAACCACGGCAATTAGCAAAGTGACTTATTGCTGCGCTTAAACAATATTCTAGTCGAGCAAACTTCTACTTTATAAACCTAAAAAAGGTTGAAGGTACACTACACTAACTCCCGAGAAATGCTCGGTTCTCTGTTCTCACCTCGTTCAGATATAAAGCAACAAAGGTGGCCTCTATACCTCCTAACAAATCCGTTGGGGGCATGTGTTTGTCTTATGATGGACTAAAACACATGCTTTACCACAGACACTAATGTGTACATGTTTTATATCCTCTTAGACAGATTGTAGGGCTTAACAGCAGCCTAAAGCATCTGACTCACACCCCAGTGAGCCCAGGATCTGAGGCAGAGGAGTCACAAACCACCATGAGGGTGGAAAAAAAGGTGAGAAATTAGGAGATTATGTAACCGTCTGCCCGCTTGTCCAAACGCTGAGGTGGAGTTAATGACTGTGAATTTAAATTTCAGCATGCCAGGCTGAAGAGGCTTAAACCTTAAATGTAGCAGACATGTTATCCAGTTTATGAGATTTCCTCTTACCTGTGGTGCACTATGTACGTGATGATGGAGGCGAAGAGGCAGAGCAACATGACCGCCGTGCAGGCATACACGACCGGGTGCAAAAACTCCCCAGGGTAAGGGGGGAAAGAAAGCACCTTCTTCAAATCCTGAAGCACAGAAAAACAAACAAGAAAAACATTGTCACTATCAGTGCCATGAAAAACCATCAGTCAGTAAAAATTTGGTGTGAAAAATGAAAGCACTTTGGAAAATCAGCTCGTCCCCCCCCCAAAAAAATACATAATGACACATAATGAGCTCCTAGGATACATATTCACAGCATAGTGCTCTGATGAGATATGTGAGCAAAATACAAATAAATGTCGAGGAAATGTCTCTGAGTTAGAATGCTGTCCAAATCCCTATAAAAGAGAAGCAACCATGTCGAGCGAATAGTCTTCCCTCTGCATTTACATTCAACATTTCAGGCATTAAGCTGACAATGTTTGGCAGAGTGACTGAATGCAAAAATATTATAAGCTTCCTGGGCTGCCAGCAGAAAAATTCTGGACCAAAAATAGATTAAAGAAAGCAAATAGGGAGAGAAAATATAATACAATGAATGTGAAATAAATGTCGCAAAGACGTCGTTCAGATGTGGCACAAACTGTGACCGTTACAGCTTAAATCTCTAAGGATGCAAAGTTCTTTGTAAGAGTTCCTGTCAGCTTTAGATCTACACACGAACAAAATGGGGCCTTTGAAAACAATCCACACTCACACCCTGCATGCAGTCAACGCACTGTCTGGCAGAGACCGAGGCGAAATGAAGAGTGATGTCGTGAGTTTTGGCTCCATCGTGTTGAAGTTGCTAAATAAAGTGCACCTTATCTCCATAAGCCCCGCCAGCTCGGTGTGACTTTGTGTCTCAGAGAGTGATCCACATACAAGCTGTCTGGCTCTATCATTGTCTCAGAAACGAGCCCAGTGGGAGATTCCCTCGCCGTGTTTATCCAAAAGGCCGATGAGCCTGTCTGGACCTGTGAGGGGTTGTGACCTGACTCAGAGCTTTTACCAGCACTGTTCTAAAGTCGACTGCTGATTGTTGGGATTATAAATCCATCCTGAATCCTAATCCATTCAGCAGATCTTTTAAGCCTTAGATTTTAAAAGAACATATCCTGTAAAAAATAGTTTCGTCCCAAAAAGACATATTGTAACGTTTTGCCACATATATATAGAATTTCACTTCTGGTTATAAGCTTCCATCCATTCAGGATGCAAAACCTGATGCATTCTGACAACCATTTTATTCAGAGTAAAATGATTATATAACAAAGCAATTTCAAATACATTTAAAAACAAGAATTGTTTCCTGACACAAATCCAGTTGTTAAGCATTAAAAACTTTTAGTAGGGCTGACATCAGGGTTATGGGAAGGCATTTCTAGAAGCTTCATCTTATCTCACTCTTCCTAAAACACCTCATATGTTCTTCAGACGATTGTGTGTTGTTCCACTTGAGTCTAAGTTTCAACCATCTGACCAAAACTGCACATAAAAAATGGTTGAAAAAGAAAAAAAACTGCCATGAAATGAAAACAATTGGAGCATCAGAGTCACTTTCTACAGTGAAGCCAGTTTTACATCACTGTGTACGGAGGAGGTACTGACCAGAAACCAGAAACCCTGCCCTAAAACAGAGCCATCCAAATCTAACTGAAATATGCAGCAGCACATGTAGAGAGGACAACAAGTTCTATGGCCATATCATCGCAGAAAATGCACTGTAAAAAAATGCTTGAAGGAATCAAAGCAAGGCTTTAAAATCTGATGTTGTACCAAATGGCAGGCATAGTGGTGGCAGCATTATGCTGTAGAGTTACTACCCTGGAATCACAACCCAAAAAATTATAATGATTTAAATTAGCTGTAATCAGAATAATTCAAAATTCTTATCACAATAACAGGTTTTTCACAATAAGGATAAACCAAATAATAAATGTATACCACTATTACTGATGAATAGCTGTTGGCAATAACTGGATGCTCAAATACATCCACGTTATGCATGTATTTGAGCATGTATGTATAACCAAAGTAAAATAAATAATTTATTATTATGACATAAACTACTGATCTGAACTGTATTCAACCACTTTGGCCACATCTACACTGTTTTGTCTTTATAACACATAAAAACAAAAAATCACCAAATGTTTATTTTGTTAATCAGAAACAAAATAACAGATACAAGGCATAAATGAACAGGCATTTTACAGGTATACTCTGTGTAAATGAAACTCAGTGTCTGCAGTCAGTAGACAGCTGGATATACAATCACAAAGGTCGCTGAAGGTTTGTCCAAGCAACATCTGATTACAAGGGTGATAATGATGGTGGAAAACATTGACTGTGAGTCATCATGAAGCAAATAAAACACAATGCTGCAACAGGCTTCCTATCCACCGTCAGTGGATGCCATGGCAATGAGAGGACGGCATTCACATGGTGCTCATGTTATAAAAGATCCACGAAGCTATTCATAGCATTAAGATGATTTTACTACCAATGTTTATAAAACAGAAACTGCAGGATTTACATTTGAAGTATTAGCATTATAGATTTCACAAACTTATCAAAAATACGTGCATATCACAGTAAAACATCCAACACTGACAAATGTTCTCAATGTCTGACATCCTGATATGCTGTAAGACTCCAATACATTAAGTCTGACTGAACTGAACTGTATTACGCTTGGATTACATTTGACTGTATGCCACTGGATTTGAATAACCCAATTTGCTTTTTTTCTGTAAAGCATCCTAAGAGGACTCTGGTTGTGAAATTTTTCTACATAAATAAACAGAAGCTATAAACTGGAACTACAGCCAGCAATCAAATGAACAGTTACTGTGAGCAAACAGAAAGCGTACAGAAGCAAAGAAAGACCAGGATGCAAATGGTCCTTTTGGGAAAAAAACCACAATGAAACACAATACCACAAAGACATTCCAACTGTAAATGGCTTCAAATAACTCAGTTTCTTCTGATTAGGGAAAGAAGACACATGGCAAGAACTTCTGAGTTGCAGATATACCAGATTTATATAATTTAAAAATAAAAAATAGCAGTTACTAGTACAAAAAAATTAATATCAATTTTACAAAAGGGCGTAGAAAAACAGCTTTCATTTGAAATTAGTTGTTATATTGTTGAAAGCAAGCAGAGCTAAAACACTGTGAGATATTAAACATGATGGTGAGTGATGGCAGCTCTGACAAAATGGCTTCAGGTGAGATGGAAGAAGGCAAATGGTTTCAAGGGACATGAAGTGATAATCACTGAGCTTATAATGTTAATTCAGAATGTCAGTCTGTCACCTAGTGAGTCTTTAACCACAGCTCAACCCAATAAATAAGTCAGCAGTACGTGGGCTGAGACGCTTTTTCTAAAATAAATTTATAACAACTAACGTAGCAAACAGATATAGTGTTCTGAAAAAGAATTTGTCCCTCTTTGCTTTTTTGTCTTTCTTAAATCTCTTAGATTTTTACAAATTTTAATATCAGACCCCAACAGTAGTCCTGGATAGGGAAGCCTTCACTTCCTAACTGATATAACAACTTGCTGCAATGCACAAAGTATTTCCAGACATTTTATTTACAGATTGCCATTATATTTAATACATACTGTATATATATATATAAAAAAACAAAAACAAAACAGTGGCGTCATAGAAAAGTAAGGTACCCGGTAATGACACAGCAGGACTTCATGAACTCTTCAACACTAATCTCAGTATTTTTGACCAGGTCTGTCTGGCATGAAACAAAGGCTGAAAATATGGGAAAGCTTATCATGCTCAAAGTTAAGGAGGTGCACCTGCATGAGGTCGTAACCTTCAATTCAGTTAAGCTTGTAAAGGACATGGGCAGTACTATTTTGTAGAAATGATCACCTGTCCAGGGGTCACCAGCCCAACAAAGAGCAAGAGAGACACACAGGATAATTGCTATGCACACACACTAACCACTGATACCACAGGGAAATTTAAGAGAGACCCATTATCCTAACAGTTATGTTTTTACACTGTATGAGGAAGATGGAGTATCCTGAGAAAACCAGTATATGCACAGGGAAAAAATACATCCAGAAAGGCCCCAGGCTGGGATTCAAATCCAGAAACCTCTTACTGCAAGGCACCGCTGCTAGCAACTGCACTTCTGTCCAACCCCTACGAAGTACCAAAATATTAAAAATAACAAATCACGTGGTTTCTGCTCAAAGCTGAAAATTCTTTGTCTTTGGCATCTTCATCAGGATAAGAACCAAAAACTGAAATCAACACAAATTTTGTGTGCCAAACTCAACAACACTGTTTGTTTATTTGTTTGTGTATTTAAGAATCCCATTAGTCTCTACCACAGTAGAGATTATTCTTCCTGAGGTCCACACCACAAACATTACAATTAAAACATCCCATCACAGACAGTGTAAGGAGGAATGGTCAGCTCCCTCTGTTTGCTACAGCCACATGATTTATTCTCATTAAATAAAGTTATCCAAATTAAAAGTCTTCAATGTGAAATTATGTAAGTGGAGAATAACAGGAATGTATTTGAAGTCTTTTCACAGGTTTTTACCAGGGGTGTTAATAAGTACACTATGATACATAATGTGAAACTGTTCTGCAAACGTAGTGCTTATTAAACTCCTAATAGATCAGCAAAATGTGAGAATGTGTCATTTTCTAATTAAAAAAAGAATAATGTCACCACCCAGCTGAACTTTTTAAAGATGAGCACAGAGGACCTCGTGTCGACATCTGGGTTAGAGCAGAACTCAGTATCTGTGCTGTTTTCTACATAAATTCATAAAACAATATTTTTCAGAAAGTTAGAGTACTCAAGAGTCTGTTTTTTATTGCTGATTAGATTCAGTGGTAGCAGAGCTGAAAATCTCTTAATTACTTTATAGTCACTAGCAAATTTCTTTGCAGCTATTTTTGATCTTTATTTGAGTTTAATCAAATCTAATAATTTATGATCCGATATAAAACACTGTGTTTTTGGTTATTGGCCACACATGGATAAAACACTTAATTTGGCATTAAGAAACAAGAGCTAGTCGTTAATGAAAAGGTTTGTAAATTCAGCTCTTAACTAAAACCCTAAATATTAGAATAGCAGGTCTATAAATCTGAAGTGACATTTTCCAATTAGAAAAACACTGAGATTTTACTATAATTTAGCCAATATACTTAGAATAACAGAGAGGTGAAGACTGTCTAACTGCAGCCTGGAACGTAGCTCTAATTTTAATGCTCTGCATAGAGTAAAACAGTGATAGGCAATTTAAAATGACCTTAGAGCTGAATAGGATGGAGGAGAACTGGAAGAAAGGAAGATGGATAAAAAGAGTTGGTGACTTTCAGCAGATGGATCCTTTCAGAGCTAAACATTTAGAAGAACAGGCTGATCTGTTATACATGTGGCTCTCAGAAGCAGTGTTTGTGATCTTGCTGTGACATTTGGCAAATAGCCAAAGGCCCCAGAAGAAAGGGCCAAGAAGGATGAGCGCACAATGTGATACCCATACAGAACACAGACTGGAAACGCAGGAGCTTTTTTTTACACATACGCTAAAAAGTTCTTAAATTCTTGAAAAGTCGTATGTAAGGATAAAAGTCTCAAAAGCACATATATTCAAGCTGCTGTTAAACTTTCCAGGAGATCAGAGGCAGACAGCGTACACAGGTAGATAAATCCCTCGACTTAATATACTATTCTCTGTATGTTGCTTTGAACACGCTTCTCGGTTCTGTCAGCACCAACACAACTCACACCTGATGGGCTTTAAAGAAAATGCATTGATTTTCACATTGTCCTCCTGGCATTGCATCCCACATCTTCTGCTCTGATTCACAGATTCACCCATACCCCCACCTCCAGCACCAACCTTCATGTTTCTGTGTGAGAAGGCAGAATATCACCTGTTGTAAAAAAAATAAAATAAAATAAATAATAAAAAAAAACATCTGGCCTTGTCTGTGAATGAAGAAACTTATATTTATCATGCAACTTTGCTAGTTGTTACTGGTTACCATTTGGTGATATCCTCTGTGAATTTTATTTTCACTCCAAAGTAATAAATACATACATTCACACAGTGTCCTGCAAAAACATTAATATTCCTTGAAATTTATTACAACATTTTCTAGACCCTCTGTATAATTCCAGCTGCTCTATTAAAGATTCTGAGGTTTGTTTGAGAACATTAGTGAACAAACAGCATTAGAAATTAAAAACTATATTCCACGCTTTAATCATTGCAAGCAGCAGTATTCGATGTATCATTGAGACATAAGAGTATTGATCAGCTTGAAAACCAACAAAACATGGCCGTCCACCTAAACTAAGAGTCCGCAACCGAGGCAATCGAAACATTTCTTCATGCAAGCAATGTAAAATGTATTTATGCTGTGAAAATCTGTGAAATATTCTGTGGTGCTAATCTGATTTTGTTGTAAAATTCCAAGCATATCATTCCATGAAATCACATACAAACAGCCAAAAAACCACAAAATGTGTTTACTTCAAAAAATATTGATGAGTTCTTTATTATTTTTAACCTTAGTTATTAAAGGAATCTAAGGAATGACTTGCAGTTTCCTTCACCCACTCCCTTACACCAGGATGTCTGAAACTGAAGGACTGGGCAAAAGATCGCAATAACAGAAACTGGAAGGACACACCTGGTAACTCCGGAGGGGCTGTAGATATCAACAGCTCAGGTGGGAGAATCTATTGTGACGAACATTTAACAATATGCTCCACATGTACAGCCTTTATGGAGCCATCCTGCTTAAGGTTTGCTGAAAGTCATGTAGGAGACAGAGCCAATACTCAGAAAGAAGAGCTCTGGTCAGCAGAGACCAAGATTAGAGTGTTGGTCTGTCACAACAAGCTATACTGAGGTTTGTGGCTGTAAGACAAGAAAATGTCAAAAATTTCAAGGGATGAGGATACCTTTGGAGGGATCTGTACACCCAGACTTAAATTTACAGATACTTTCTTTCCCCAATTGTCCATAGACACGTCTGTGCTGTGCAGCTGATCCAGATTGCGAAGCTGCAGCTCCCTTGTTGACTTGGCTGTCGTGATGATCGATAGGCTATTGGTGTTAGCTTGCAGTGTGCTCTGATCATCTCTTCCCTGTTGTATTTTTTACAGCCAAAGCCAATAGCAGCAACATGTCAGCTGAGGAAAGCAGCAGAAACCACTTTCACATGTAGCTCCTCCACTCAGGTTATTATCATTACACCCATCATATTACATCACAGTACTGTAAACACTTTATTACTGCGTCTGACTGACAGGTTAATGTGGCTAAACCCTTTGACACGGCAATTCATTACAGCCAGGCGACTGTATTAGCACACAGGTCAGTCTGGCTTAGATTTAACCTAGATTGGAGTTGGCATGTTATATCTAAACATGCCTCAACTGTCCACAAGCCTCAGTGACTAAACACAGCACTGATCCCTTGTTTGTGCTGGAGATACAACTTTAATCTAGTGTTCTCCGTCTCCATGCCAAAATCAGATTACCAGAGTCAATTAAACTTGATCCATAATCTCCTGCAGGCACAGTTGGTGCAATTTTATCAAGCCCACAAAATCCAAAGGGACAAGTACAATGCTGATCAGTGAGCACTTAAAGGCTGAATGTCTTGGATTTACATGATGATTGGTGGAGATGATGAATTGCACATCTTGTAAAACCCTCAAGTAAGTGCTTCCCAGATGTTAAAAGGATTTTGTTTGCAACTGCTGTCATTTAAATTCCAGAACCGTCAGCTAGAGAACATTCCACCTTTCCCGTTGTAATCACACTGGTGCATGCAAGAATGCGCAAACTGTAAGGGAAGAAAATAAAAGAGGACGAGTGAGAGAAAACAAAATTAAAATCCTCCAGTGAACAGCCAGTGGCTTGCCGGCTCCAAGTTTCTATCAAGCAACGTATTTTATCATCCTTGAGTGGCCGCGCCAACTCTGGAACAGAACCGGCGCGAGCTTGCAAATCAAACCCACTCGGGCTTGCCTATACATATCGGCAAACACAGAGAGACGAGATGGTAGCAGCACAAAAAAAAAAAAAAAACAGTCTGAAAGTGACGACAGTCAGAAAAATGGTCACGCACCATTACTGCAGGTCTTCAGCCAAACCTGGTGGCTGTCACTCAGCTCACAGTCACAACCAGCGCTCAAGTTTGCTATCAGCGCCTCACCGTTGGAGGTAAACACAGGTGACTGCGAAGCAAATAATCAAATCACCTGGAATCAAGCACGCATCAATCAAATCCATAAGCACTATGAGATGATGAGGAAGTCGAGCCTGGGAATAAAGGATGAACCCCTTTCAGATGAGCGGTGTAATTTGATTCATAGACACATCGGTCTTGCTGTATTTATCTCTTCATACATCAGAGGAACATTGTTTCATTTGAGTTAATTTCTCCAGAGCCACAGATTAGAAGTGTTGAATTTGACATTAGGCTTAATTTCAATAAAAAGGAACTGCAGCTGCTGTGGCATGCAGATAGAGTGCAATGAAAAAAGTATTTGCTCCCTTACAAATTTATTCTATCTTTGTCTTTTTGCCTAAGTGTTCCCATTCAAACACATTTTATTGTCAAGCAACGATAACCTGAATAAACAGAAATGGCTGTTTTTCAAACAATGGTTTTTTTTTTAATGGAAAATAAAATCGATATTCCTTTCACATTTCACTAAGTTAAAAAGTAATCATCCCTTATATTTAATAACTGGTTGTACCAGCAATGGCGACACCAACTGCTAGCGAGCATCTGTGATAACTGGCATTGAGTCTTTTAGATCACTGTGGAAAGATTTTGACAGAACAGCTTCAGTTCAGTCACATTGGAAGGTTTCGGGGATATTTTAGCCAGATTATGTCAGGATCTGTGTTTTTCTGTGTGTTTATTTTGAGTTTCCTGTGTGTCTGTGTCTCCGTGTTGTCCTGTCTCCCTTTGATTAGTTCCCAGGTGTGTCTTGTTCCGATTACCTCCTGTGTATTTAGTGTCACCTGTGTGTCTGTGTCTTTGTCGGGTCCTAGTCTCGTTTGGCGTCTGTTCTGCCGTGTGTCGGGTTAGTCCATTTGTGTTCTCTACTGCTACCTGTGTTGAGCCTCAGCTTCCGCTCAGAAGTGCTGCTAGAGATTTGGACTAGTTCTGATCATCGTTGTACTCTGTTTCTTGGATTATTCCTCATTAAAAACCTTCATTACTCCTCTTACCTGTGTTACGACTGGCTCAAGGTCATAACAATAACGGGAGACCATGCAGGGATTAAAGTGCATAAAAAGGAATATTTATTAACACAAACAACAATGGATTGAGGATGTCAGTATCAGTGGTGTAATGCAAATGCTTGGATGTGGTGTATGAGTGCATATGGAGTTGTTGAAGTGCAAAAACAAAGACAAACTCAAATGTGCAAAAGGAGGGGAGCTGAGGCCTGGCAACAAAACACCACAAGCATCAAGGCAGAGTGGACGCCGATGGCGACCCAGAAGGTGGAGACAGCCAGGTTTAAATGCTCTGTGCTCCAAATGAATAAAATCAGCAGCACCTGTAAAGGGGAGGAGCACAAAGACAGACAACAAGACACCTGCAACCCAGCCCATAAGGCCCAGGGCCGTAACACCTGGGTTTTCTAGCGTCTGCCTCACCGCCTCCTCACAACTCATCATGACAGATTAAGATCATGTCACAGGCCATGTCTGAAGCCAGTGGCAATAAGCAATTAATTAATCGCATGATAAATTAAAATAAGCTCAATCATTTCCATTCTGATGATTCATTCTTTTTTATTTATTGTTTTTGGGATGTGTTTTATTTTGGATATTTAAAATGTCTTCCAGTCCCAGTGTGGACTGTTCAGTACAAAACTAAAGTTTATTAGTCATTTAGAGGGAGAACTTGCATTATTAGGCCATTATTAATATGTTACTTGAAAATGGCCTCAAAACAGCATTATTTACCGCAATGTGACAATATAAGATCCAGAAAAAAATTGTTATTGTGACAGACGTAGGTACAAGTCCAGACTTTGACTAGCCAGTCCAAAAGCTGCATTAGTTGTTGGAAAAATAGATTTCCTCAAACTGCATGAGAGGGTTTCAAACCCTGATTGTATTTGAGATTAAAATTAGTCTGAGGATCGAAAATATTCTATTTTGACAAAAAAAAAACAAACAGCAAAAGCATTAAAAAAGAGCATATTCTTTAACACGGCACCGCATTTAATGAACCAACTAATAAATGAATGAGTTGCTCAACCTTGCAAACAACTACAAATTTATAATTCATGTGGGTAAACCCCCCTGACCCTCTTCCCATTTAACGAGCAGAAAAATGTCTACAAGAAGAAGAAGAAGAAACCGATATAAACACAAATAAAAACAGGGGGGAGGCTGCTGTCTAATGTACTGTAAGACTCTAATGTCCTTCTCACTCTCTGTAGTTTTTATTTGTGCATAAAGATAATTTAACCAGGACATCTAATTTCACCCATGTTCAAAACATTGGATGCTTAGAACAACCCAAACTAATCACACACTAACCCCTGCTTCATATTTTCACAGGAATCTCCATTCTGTTTTATTATTTTACACCCAATAACTAGGTTGGGTTCTTTACATTTTTATTAAATAATTGGCATTGTAAACAAAATAAAACCAAACACCTCTTCTCTAGTAGATCCAAAATGTTTTTTTCTGAAACAGAAAATTATTTATTCATTACAGACATTTTTTTCCCCCCATTTATAGCAACTGTTCTAGCAAAACGTGTGTAAGCTCAAGAAAAAATAAACAATATTAATGACATTAAAGTAGTAGAGGCTAAACCTTAAGATTTATTTGTATTTATAACCATAGAAGAAAGTGCTAAAAGAAATTTCTGACTCAACGATGAACAAATTTTTTTTTTTTTTTTAATATTGAATTGCCACTCAATGATTATACATGGATACTCACTGGCCACTTTAATAGGTACATCTGTACAATAGATTTCTGCAGACAGACTGTTGAACAGTTTAACCATCAACACTTCACTCCGAATCTCAGACTCTGAACCTGCCCTACTCCCTTTAAATATGTTGCTTTATTGTAGTTTGTATATTGTTGTATTTCATTTTATTGTTTATTCTTATACATGATATCAAGACCTGAGAACCAGAATTTCATCTATGATGTAATGACTCACATGCCAAATAAAAATCGTAATATATATTTTAGTTTCTGTACTTCAAGAACCCCAAAATTTGCCACTTTGGAACCGATATAGGACAAGCCATAAAAAATAAATAAATAAAAAAACAACCTTGGTTTAATGTGGAGGTCACTGAAGCAGCAATTCTACTCTACCATGTAATGAAAATAAAATCTTCTAGCGTCTCAACCTAAGAATATAAATCAATAAAAATAAGAGAAGATTGCTTTAAAACATGGCACCAGAGAGCAGATGGAGACTAACCCTCACTTTCATGGCCTTCCTGCATGTGTGTGTGAGTAAGAGAGGGGCAGGTAGGTGTTGTCTGAGAGGGTGACTCATCTCCTCCAGTTGCTACACACACGACGGAAGACTAAATAGATGCTGCTGGCTTTGCTCACATGTATGTACCAGCACATGCGCTGGCAGTCAGGCGCTCAAATGAAAGAACAGGGCAAACGGGAGCACACGCGAACAGCAGAAGCGCCACGGCCCCTTTAACACATCCCGCTCACGCTCTGCTTTCAAGCTCCCCGACATGGCACACAGAGAGGGAGCATACATTACTCTGGCCCGCAGCTCCTTCCCTCTACTCACCAGCTAAATACCTTAAATGAAAACCTGACATTTTTATTTCAACAGTTCATGAGAATAGGGCTGTGTTCCGCAGGCTTTGCTCCGCTAACGCTTAAAGACGCCGCAGCAGAGAGCAGGCTCTCTAAAGCCAGCCTCTGCGAGCAACACAATGCTCTGCTCGCTGGCTGTTCAGGTCTCAGCTGGTAAATAAGCTTAGGCTTGTGCGTGTGGTTCTTTGCTGTGCACACCCAGTGGATTTAAAAAGGTCTCTTGCTCACACACATCTGTTGCTGTCCACCATTTCCATGAGCTCTCTCTGTGTGACCGCTGCAAACATCCAGCAGTGTCCTTTCAAACTGGCTAAATACATAAAGAGACATGTAATGCTGGGTCCTTGATGACTCCATCACCATAGAAACTACACAGTTGTGAGATATTTTGCTGTAAAAAAAAAAAAAAGAAAAAAGAAAGAGTATAGCTATGTGGTCTTGACATCATTTTAAACAAAATATAAAAATAAAGTGCTTTGCAATAGTATTCATACCTTTGAATGGCACATTTTGTTGAAATTCAATTCAGAAATACTTTATTGATCCCAAAAGAAAATTTAATTAAATTACTACCACAAACAGTGATGCTTGTTTCTAAAGTGGAAGGCACAATAATTTATGCTTTTTTACAGAAAGTTATGTAAAGTATGATATTTTAATTTCACAGCCCTTCCTCTGCTGCCATTACAGGACGTTTCTTGGGGAGTGTTCCTGACAGCTTTACCCAATCAGAGACCGACATTCTTGCCAAGTCATCTTCTGAAAAACAGCTCTGTCAGAATGGATAGAGAGAATTTGCTAATTAATGTTTAAGCCGTGACACATTATGAATCAGATCTACTAAACTTTGCTGTTTAGTGCAAAATGGAAATGTTATTCTAACAGGAGATCTGCTTTTATCTAAGCCACCCCATTTGGAGTTGTTCTACTAAATGGTGAACATGGACCCAGTCTCAGGACTTTATCTGTTTTCTGTCCTCTATCTGGATCCAATCGCATTTCAATCAACTCGGACCAGCATTCTGCCTCTCTGATTATTTTTCTCCTTGCTAGGCTTGTCAATTTCAGTGGACAGCCATGTTGTGGTAGGTTTGAGGTGTGCTGTACTATTTACACTTTTGAACGATACCAGTCCTCTTTAGCTACTGTTTTATAACCAAATCTTGCATTAAACTTCTCCAAAACTTTATCCCATGCTTTTCTGCTTTGTTCCTCTGTTTTCATGATGACAAAACCTCCAAAAACGCCTTCAAAGAATAGCTAGACTTAAATTCAGATAAAATTACACACAGTCTATTAAGGTGACTTATAGAAGCAACTGGTTGAATTTTATTTCATTACATACACAAATGCATTCCATACATTCAGATTTTTATTAAAAAAATATATGTTATTCCATCTTCTTAATGTCTTTGAGCTACTTTGTATTGATCTAGCAGACAAAAGTCACACAATACAGATTGTGGTTGTGATTAGTAAAAGGTTGAAGGGGGTATAAAAGTAAAAAAAAAAAAAAATAGAAAAACAAAAAAATGTCTTGTGATTGTGTTTCTGTAAGCCAAGCTCTGAACACCAGAGTATTGAAGAAAACTCTGGACTGCAAGCAGACAGCGATAGGATAAGCTAATGCATGAAAAATAAGCTGTCTGAGGTATCCAACAGGATTGGGACAAGAACAACAATGAAAAACAGTGATGGGGAGATAAGGAGATGAAAAATGATGGGATTATATGGCCAAACACCACCGAGACAGACAGAGAAAGAAGGACAAATAGGGAAATTATTACCCCTTTATCTGGGATGGTACTGTATGTCTGGCTCAATCCCTCCCTCCGTCTTTTTTTCCATTCCCTGCATCCCTATACCGCAATGCAATTTTCCTCCATTTCTGATTACAGATTGCTTGTCGTGATCTCAGCCCGGTTCTATCTTGCCATTCGTCAGCGGTGCCATCAGTGCCACTCAGATCTAAGTGAACGCTCAATCTCTGTTGCAGCCAATTTACATGTTTGCATCTCGTTAAGCTTATTTGTGAAGGCAAACATGGACTGTCAGGACAGTGAGTGAAGAGAAAATTTCTGCGTCCAGATTAGCTTTCACCTTTGGTACAGGAGATCATTCCTCAGCCGCTGGAAATGGGATTTTTAGGAGGCGATTTTTTGGGGGGGGAGGGGGTTGTCAGGGCTTTGAGGTTGAAACACAGCTCCACAAAGAAGCATTGGTGGCTGAGGAATTGACTTCTTTCACACAAATCCTCATCTACTCTGACACTCTCCAAACACACTGCACATAAACCCAGTGGGAAATTGCTTCCTTTTGGAAAGAATCTCTATTGTCATCTGTCAAGCAAACCTTAGTGTACACTGCTGCACCTCAGAAACACTAAACCTCTTTTCAAATTAGATTGTCACAAATCCTAATCATCCCCCAACACCATCCAGCTGGGATTCTGGACTTGGAGCAATTTAACGAGCTCATATTGCAGAAGTCACTGATTGAAGTAATTTAACTCTTTCCTTTCATTACATGTCATATGTTAAAATTTTAAACAGACTTCTTCTATTAGATTATGATCATATAGCTGAGTTTCCCTGTCTTTTTTTTCAAATGCTGACCTCATGAGACAAGATGTGACTTTCCATTAACAAAGACAATGCAAATTATACACAATCCCCACTTTAAGCAGCATTCAAACTTTATATATTGAAATTTGCTTTGAACATCTCTGCAAACATGCAAAAGATTTAATATGTTTAAAATTAGACTACTAAGAAATATTTTTGTTTTATCAATAAGATATCTTACCTATGTGTGGAAGGTTTGACTTCCCATAAAAATGTTTTGTAACTGTAGAAGTATTGCCTTGTTAATGCTGAGTGACATCTGAAGGCACATACAAGTGATGGGAAAGATTAAGTTGATCCCAACATTCAACAGATTGTGGATCCACTTTCAGCGGCAGTCACTCCTAGTAGTTCTCTCAGTCTGACGTTATGGGTCTCTGACGCTGTGGAGGAACTTTGGTCTGGTGTTCTTCATTATACATCAAGGTTTCTGCATAGCACTGCCAGGTTTTCTATAAACATCTCTATTTTGAGCTCATCTCAGAAGTAGAGAACATGAACAACATCTTGCAGTTGTTCAGCTTTGACACAGCAAATGTAATCCAATCAGTCATATCGTTTAAAAAAAGTGTCTCTTTTACCCCTTATGAAAAGATACATTGGTACAATATTTTCTAACTGTCTTGTAATAAACGTAGACATGTAATGTGCCAACTGAGGCCTGTAAGGTCCAGGTATTGCATCACTTTGACTTTGATTACCGGTAGATTGGATATTTATTGCTCAAAGATGTCAACTTTTAAATATTAACTCCCACTGTGGAACACCTCGTTTTTGTGAGCCATCACCCATCCTAGTTGTAAAAATTGTAAATACAGAGTGAGTCCATTGCTCATATCTTTCATTTTCGGCATTGTGCTAACCCACATGTTCTGGACAAGAAAAATCCTATCAACAAGCATTCATAGTTTTATGCCATATCTGTGTAGATTTTTACCACATTGTCTTTTGCTTTTAAAATTCACAAGTCTCATGTTTTAATTCTTAATTCCTGCTGTCATTGTCTTACTAGAAGTACTAAGAGCAGACGGAGAGCAATTACTGCTCTGTAATCAAAAGGTCTTACAACTAGCAGCAGAAGAATTTAGAGCAACGTTACAGTCTCCTACTTATACTTAGAAGATCAATGAGTTTTCAGAGAACAATAAGGACATAGATAAAATGCCAGAAACCAAGGCGATGATAACACAACTGCCTCCAAAAGTTTGATTTTACAAGCTATCAACAACATTGTTTCTCAATCCATGTTTTTGTTGCTGCTGTTAATGTTTTAGCGACAATGTGTTTTCACTAATCAGAGTGAAAGATGAGAAACAAAGGAGTAGAGGCGAGCAGTTCTGAGAAAACTCAACAGCCAAACATCCAAGAAGCTGCAGGGTTAGCTGTCTTTCCTAATAAGGCAGAAAAATAAAAGCTTTAAGCCTGCCTTTATAAACTGAACAAGTGTGCAAATGAACAAACAACCATTCAACTGGAAGCAAGTGACAGAAACTCAGAGAGAAAGTTGGGACAGAGAAACAGAGTCAAAAACTCTGTTTACACAAAATGTCCTAATTTCTAGCAGAAAGTCTCTGGAGCTCCGAGAGGGTCGCACTGCTTGCTTAAACACAGCTGCTGAGAAACAGGCCGGTGGGTATTTGACTTGGGCAGTTTCAGATCAAGCTGCTGAATCATGGTGTGACTAGTTCACCGATATTTCTTGAGCGTTCAGTTTGGTTCCTAATTGTTGTGGATGCCAAAGCCATCCAAGGAGATGAATCATGTCTGTCAGCTGTCACACATAAAAGGAAAAGCTGTGTGGCTTTTATCTGAATCATCTGGGATTTAGACAGTGAAATGGATGAATCTGAGGATACACAAACCTGCAATAAATAAGAAAATGGAAAATATTTGTATCTCATTTGTTTAGAAAGGAAAGTAAGAATGTGACTGCAACCATTATCCTTCATACAGACCATTCATAATGCAAGAGTAGCTTTACATTCCATGCAAGACATTTGGTTGGGTGTATAAAAAAAATCAAACACAGTTTGACTGCCAATTAATCAGTGACTGCACATAAACAACATCATAACCATGAGGCCCATTAACTTTCTTCACGGATTCACAAATGAACTCCCATTAAATGCAACAAACCCTTCTGCTGCCAGTAGCAATATTATAATCTTTCATAGCTGAGGAGTATACATAATTTGAATAACAATAGGTTAAAGCAATGCAATTCCAGGCTAAAAGAGGGATATACACGGCATTTAAAATGGAACGTGCGACACAGAGCACCAGGAAGAGGGAATAGCAGTATGCAATGGCTAACTCCTGCAATGCCAAATGAAAGTGGTGATGTCTCAGATTAATGGCAATCAGTGAGCTCTGAAGTCATTAGTCAGGTGGAAAACAATCTGCATCACATGTCAGGTTACTGGCCAGCAGCAATCTGTTCTGTGCGAGCATCATGAGTCAGTTCCCTTCCCCTTTCACACTGAGGAAATGCGCCCTATTTAGTCAGCAAACAGTGAGAGGTTACGGCACAACAATAGCAAGACAAAAAGTCTACAAAGTGTATGTTGTTGACGTGGTGAGGACTTGCAAACAGGCACAAAAGTGCATACAGACCCTGTGTGTGAAGCAGCTAACACGGCTAACATCAAACCCAAGTAAATGCTTTCAAATGGAACACAAGTGCATTTGTTAAAAATTAACCAGAGCCAAATGTAATACATGTACCGTAGGTTAAACCCCTGCAATTTAAACCCAAAGCTCTCTGTGCCTGCTCACGTTAGCTGTTGCAGTGCTGCCTACCAGGCACAGAGGTGCCTGCTGGGTTGGTTGAAGTGGGTTGGAGCTTTTTTAATGTCTGCAGCAATAAAAGCAACTGCAAGTGAGGTGAAGGGTGAAGAGTAGCACTGGGTTACTGAGCTGAAGCTTTGAATTTGCTCTGGTGAGGAGCTCAGAGGACAAGCTAACAAAAATGCATGACACTTTTGTCTAATTAAATTAAAACTAAGTGAGATTTGACATTTGTTGTCAAATAAGCATGCAGTATTTACCATTCAGGTGCTTGGTACCTTGGCTTAGCTTGTAGACTGAAAACTGTCAAGCTGAAAAAACACCACTAAATGTTGCCTTTTTAGCATTGCAGTTTAATCTGTAGTGCTAATATATTAAATTACAAGCATAACTGTGTGTAATGCTATGCTAATATAGTTTAACTATTGGCATAACTATGTTGACTGTGCTATGCTAATTGTATTAGCAATTAACAAAATAACTATTAACATATTTGTGATTAATGATTTGCTAATAATCTGATGCTATGTTTGGAAGAGCTTCATCAAAATAATTTGTAGAAGATAAACACTTTATCTACCAAGCCACATCAATAGTTCCACGGAAACAAGGCAATAGCATATTATCGGTCAAGTGTTTACTCAGTTATGATTACAGGCTGAACTATAAATAAAATTATTAGCATATCATTGAAGAATGTTACGCAAGTTCCTAATATTATGCAAGTTATTATTATTATGATATTATTAAGTAGCAATAAACTATTAGTAATACAATAAATACTATTGTGCTAATAGCAATAACGGACTAGTTTCAGATTTTTCTAAATGCCTTTTAAAGCATTTTAAAAACGTATTAGCATTATTATGTCATTACTAATTCGGCCTACAAACGGTATTGACAACCCTTTTGAGAGTTTGAATAGCAGTCAATAATGTCAAGTCAATAGCAAAAAAAAATTAACAAAGCATTGTTTACCTACTCTGAATATGGATTGAACTAATGAGCTATTAGCATATCGTTAGCTAATAAACATATATTTGAATTTTTTAATCATCACAACAAAAACTGATCTGAAGAAAACACTTCTTCTGTCTTCAGTCAGAGCTTTCTTCACAGTCAGTGTAATACAGACGGCTACAGGAGATTCTGCTTGGTCCCAACAACTACAACAACTTTGAAGAAAATTGCATAATATGAGTTATAACATTTAAAGTATTTTTAATTGAACTGAAAAATAATGTGTATGGGTAGTCTATGGTACTCCCTCGTTTACAAATAGGGTAAGTCTGAGATAAATTTCCAGTTTTAGCTTGTTGATACTGACCTATATTTAGCCCTAAAGTTGATTAATCCAATCGGCTATGTGCAAGTTTTGAAGAAATAACCTTAATTAGACAAGTAAGTATGAATATAATAAACAACTTAGTCACTTTTTCTGGATTATATTTACAAATGTTAATGGGAATATATCTTGGTGTATCTTTGACCAAGCCATGACATTTACATCCCATAATAAACTGGTTTCTATTACCTTCTTCTTTTACTTCTGCAATACTGCAAACAATATAAACTTGAACTAGTAATGCAGAAAAACTAATGAATGCACTTGTTACTTCAAGGTTGCACTATTGCATTTTTTACGATTACGAAGTCCAAAAACTTCAGAAAAACACCTTCAACGTATCCAGAATTCTGCAGTGAGAGTTCTGATGTCTTCAAGTTTAGCTTTTCTTCTTTGTAGCCCTGTTAAATAAAGAATCTAATTTAAAATTCCCCTTCTTTCTTGTAAAGCCTTTAATAATCAATCTCCATCTTATATTAGATATCTACTGTAGTTGTTCCACATGTTCCCAACAGAGCACTTTGCTCTCACAGTGCAGTTTTGCTGGTGGTCCTGGTGTTAAAAGTGGACTGGGAGACAGATCATGTAAACTCGATCCTATCAGACTAGTCTTTCTCCAATAAACATCAATTAAAGAAGTTATTGCTGACAGAAATTCTGTTTTGTAATGTTTTCCATTCACTCATTTGTGCTACAGGCTCAGAGCTTATCTATTTAGTTTTGTCCTGAAAGAGCTATTGCTGGCATTAATGTTTTACTTTTTCCTATGTGCTGCTCTGCGCTCAAACTCAAAGCTGGTGGAGACAGTTAGCCGCTCACATTGAGCCTGGTTCTGACCATCCTGTGAAAATACAGTCTTTTTATTTCACAATTATTGTACGCATGCTAACTAGAGGTGCATCAGTGGGGTCTGAAAAGTTGCAAAATATATCGACAAAGTTGCCAAGTTGGCGGCAGTGGGGTGACTATATGATTTTCAAACTCTTGCAGTGGTCGATAAGATCAGTGGATACGATTGCTTTCACATGTAAGTATCTTTGTTTTGGACAATGGAAGGATGTGAAGTCAGTGGCTTTCCCCTCAGTACACATTACATGCGATATTAAAGGTATTTCCACTGAGATATGTTCATAGACTATTCAATGTAATGCCATGGCTCTTTGCAGGTTGTGGCTTTATATTACTTCTTGCCCTGATCTTCCGTCAAAAACCGTGTTTAATCCACTAACACAAACAGAGGCAACACACTGCGCCTCAGTTGATATCACCGGCTATCATCACTTTTTCTCTCTTCTCCTCCCATTACATTGCATACCAGAAAGAAAATGCCAACCGAGGGCTACGAGGCACCACACATATCTAAACGGGTCATCATTATTTTTTGTCATAAATCCCTCCATCTCATAAAACACTCATGTAACGTGGCTCTTCCAGCAGAAAAATACCTCAGAGATATGAAAGAGTCCACAGGTTGAGGATAAAGTACTGGAGCTGGGTGTGTTTCTGGGCAAGTAATGAAAGCCGGCTTGTTGTCTCATTAAATCCAGGCTGAGCACGGATTGACTAATGAGGACACAAAACCATTAATCTATATGCAGAGGAATAGACAGAGAAAATGAATTGTTATTTTTTTATAAGCTCAGTGTTTTTTTTAATTAAGACAATATTCTTGAATTTGTTACTTGATTTGGAGACTGGACCTTGTGGTTAGTGTCACAACTCACTGCACCAACTCAACAGGAATGTCGAGTTGGTGTTCGGCATCTAGAGAACTCAGCCAATGAGAGCTAATCAAGATATCCTCCATCCTGGATGGTTAGGTTTAATATCAAGATGCAGCAGATAAAACAATAGATTGTCATCAGCTATATTAACTTTTTTAGGTAGAAAATTTATAGTTTTGCCTGCAATTCTTTTAAGTTATTTTTTATTACAAACTGCACCATTGTCTAGTCAATTATTTTGATAATTTTCTTTCATCACACACTGGCCACATTTGTTAGCACTCCTGGAAAATGTGCAAATAGTTGGAGATTAGAAAAAGTGAACAATTATTTTAGTTTACTTTATTTAGAGAGTGAAAAAAAACTAATTGGTGTAAGCAAATCCAAAAAGGGAAAATAAAGTGTAAGAATCTCTTTTAAATAAATGTAACTAAGTTTTTTAAAAGTATGCTGTGTTTTTGGATATTTTTCAGAAGGACTTTCTGTTTACGTGGAGTATGTATCTGTCATGACACAGAGGTCAATGTCTATTAGCCACTCTTCAAAATGAGGACAAGAGAGCATACTGTTCAAACAAGGAAGACGCTGATCTACAGCAAGGTCAAGGTCAAGAAATGTCTGCAAGAAAATGGCTACAAGCCTAAACCTGCTCACGTCTACAATTAGAACTATAATTAAAACATTCAAAACAGGTGCAAGTGTGAACAATAAAACTGGAGGAGGATTCATACTCATCTTGTCGCCACGCGCAGTGAGGAGAATGACAGGGCAAGGTAAGAGAAAATCTGAAAAGCTCAGTAGTAATGCTGAACCTCGTGTTTGAAGCAGTGAATGATGTGGCAAACTCTTGGTAGAAACTATTTGTCTACATACAAACCAATTGTTTGAGAGTGAAGCCATGCGCCGTGATCTCAAATGTATAGTAAATATCTGACGTCTGCTAAACTCTGCTGGAATTGTGTCCTCCTGGTGAGCTGAGAATGAAATTGGAGTTTTTCATAGCAAAAATCTCAAGGTCGTTCTGGCATAAAACTAAGAGTGAATATATAAAAAAGAGCCTTGTGCTGCTTGTAGATATGTGGAGGATCTGTTAGAAAACTTGTTAGAGTGCATGTCATTTGAAATACCTGAACATTTTAAAAACAGACCTGGTGGACTTTACTAGTTAACAGAAACTAGGTTATCACTGGGTCTTTAACAGAAAGCTTATCACTAACATATGGCAAAATCAACATAGAAGTCAACCTTCTTACGTAGTTATGACCCAAATTTTATGGAAAAGCTATGCGATGAACTGAAAAGGAGAAAATACCCAGGAATATGGAAAACGTAGTGTGGTTATGCAAAAAAGAAATGGTCATAGATCCTTCTCTGTGTACGTTCTAAATGTTGCAAGTCAAGTTTTTTGTTAAAAACAATAACTACTTAACATGTTACTTTCCTCCACTGTATACAATCAAATTGATGATGGCATTTTCTACATTTTTTAGTAGAACATGCTGCTAACTGAATCAAGAGAAAAAATTTTTTACAGAGCATCAAGTACATTTTAGGAGCCATGTTGAATAAATCAGCAAAACTGTTAGATCAAATCTAAACTGTTATAAAATTATTAGAAATTGTTTAACACTTCACTGTGCAGAGATGTTTTTGAACTCAATGGTCCGCTCACATTTTTCCTATGGAGCTACTGTCTGGTCTCAGACTAGTCAAACTATACTAACCATTAGCAAGTCTCTATAATCGGGCTTTAAAGGTTTTATATCAAAAGCCAATCAGACTCCATCATTGTCACATTTTGGCTAAATTCGGCATTTTGGACTTTACTAATTTTATAAGTTATAATCTTTTAAAATTGATTTTTAAGTGTTTAAATGGATATGAACCAACATCATTGGTTCGTGCTGTGGTGGCGCAGGGGGTTAGCATGCCCCACATTTGGAGGCCTTAGACCCGCAGACGTCGCGGGTTTGACTCCCGGTCCCGACGACCTTTGCCGCATGTCCTCCATGCAAAAATGGCGCCGGCTCAGCTGGCTGCCTGCAGACGCAGCTCCCGTCGTGTGTGTGTTAATCTGTGTATAAAAAATTCTTGCTGTAACTGCGAAATAATTTCCCTGCTGGGATGAATAAAGTAATTCTTCTTCTTTTTCTTAAGCGATTGCATGTGATCTGCTAGATCTAGTAGATCTAGCAGATCTACTAGAGCGGCTTCAGATGGAAATTGTAAGGTCCCCTTTCGAAGAACCACCTTTGCTCAAAGTGCTCTGTCCGTGAGAGGATCTGCAGTCTGGAACTCACTTTCTGTTGATTTAAAGTCCGTAACCAGTTTGACTACATTCAAAAAACAAACAAAACTCTGGTTATGTCAAAAACAGAACTGTATCCATTTTTGATGTTTTATGTTTCACTGTCTGTGTGTAGATGTCGTCAACATTATGCTGTGCTATTTTAAATGATTATCACTTCAATTTTAGAGGTACTTTTTAAAAGCCCATCTAGGCACAAGTCCTGCAAATTAGCTGTTGCTATTGCACTACGACGCAAACATGGACTGCTGTTTAATTCAGTTTGTCTATGTCGATGTGTGTCTGTCCCTACCAAATAAACTTAAAATAAAAATAAATAAATGGTGGTCAACACCATACTTCAATTAAAGTAGAAGGAAACACAATCTAATTTTTATGACACTTGCCTTTCATACCTTCATTCGCATTTCACAAACCATAATAAATACATGATAAACATTAACAGGTCTGGTTCAGATGGAGTAGAACCAGCACCAGAAATCCTGACCTGGTTTTTAGGAATCCATGTCCTTTTACAGAGTCATTATTTCCAGCTATATGAATAAGAAGGCATTTCTAAAAAATACAACTTTCCTATTAAGCCATGACTTGGAGCCTTCCTTGTGACTGGATACTTACAAAAACCAACCTCCTACACCATGTGTGACTGTGTCTGTGTGTGTGTTTAACTCCAAAGGTCTGCTCCTGCATACTAAACAGCCTGGTGAGCTGGAGCAGATACAAGCAGAAACTTATTTGTTGACATCACCTCTGAATAAACAAACAAAATAATAAAAATGTTGATAAATTTGTACATTTCTGACAGAAAAGAGAAAAAGGTGTGTCTTAAGAGGGGGTGGCGAGTGGTTCAGAGGAAGCTTCAGTGTGGGATTGAGGCTTGTCACCACCACCAAGACAGACGATAAAGCTGCACTGCTGTAAACGAGTGAGTCAGCCCTCCTTCTCGGCAAATACGAGCCTGCATGAGGCATATGGAGGGGGAGGAGGAGGCGCTACGGGAGGAGCAGAGGGAGAAATGTTCAGGAACTGTCCCTGGTGCTGAAATCTGGAGGGGGCTGCTAAATGTTCAGCATGGAGCAAGAAAACAAAACTCCAAAATAGACCCAAGTTGCCCCATCTACAGCGATCTGTATTATTAGATACCAAAGACACACAGTGATTCATCTGGACAGCAAAATACACCAGTCACAGTTCACAATCTAGCTGAGATGAGCTTTTCTACTCACAGCCTATCCCATGTCCATAATCTGGCATTCTGATTACAAAACCACGAGAGGGAGATTCTCTACCATGTAATTCCTTTTGAAGCAAGTTAAAAAGATTTTCATTATTTATTTTTTCTAGCCCAATCCCCAGCCTCTAGGGACATCCGCGCTGGGATCTGAGCCTGCATACACAAACACAAACGCACATTAACCCCAAAAGAGCTAAATGCAAGTGATTGAATCAAAACAACTAACATAGGGCAATACACACCTCAACCTCCTGTATGAGCATTTAAAATAAAGTTTTTGTAGCATTAAATAATCTCTGGTAGTTACTATTCATTGGTACATTTCTTAAAATGAACAGCTGAACAGCTACTTTAGCTTAGCTTAACAACTTCTATTTGTCTGAGTGCAATGCAACTCCTTCCTTCTGTTGTGTGCTGGGATTGTGGCGATGGCAGAGACCATGCTGCATGGTGGGGTGAAGTCGCAAGGTTAACGTCTGCCTCGCAATTATTTTCTGTGATGCAGCCATTCTGCCAGAAACAACTACAACATATGATTTTATATCAACTCATCTGGTAGATATTGCTGGAAGCTTTGATCAAATCTGATCTATTCCTCTTCACAAACTATTTGAACATGTTTTATTGTGGTCCAGCTTTACTAAAGTCCATGCAGTGTTTTCAGGACACACCTCGTATGTTCTGCTTCAGTTCATTTTTGAGGAAGGAAATTAATTAAAAACATGCAAATAAAGAAAAAATAACAAAGGCCACACTCAAGAGAGCTCCAAGCTTTATGTCATAAGAGGCAGATTTGTCTCAAACCTGCCATTTAAAGGTGTTATCTTGATTAAATAATAATATATAACAAAAGAGCAAAAACACTTGTTCTGTGGGTGAAAACTATATCTAAAGTAAGTTTGACTGATTTTATAGAAATATATGGTCAGTATCTTTAATTTAGTTTTGCATCCTGTGTAATCATCTGAACATTTACTCAGCACCACAGGAGAATTGTATTCATTAAATATATGAGGCAAGACAGGTGGTACTGCTTTGATAATGCCAATTGGCCATTATAAAAGGTACAGCTGTTAAGAGTGTTGTTAGCACACAGAATGAATCAGCCAATCACTTGACAGCAACTCATTGAATTACGCATTTTGAGGTGGTGAGGATGACTTGCAGAAGTTTAAGCTGAACATAAAAATGTTGAAAGAGGATTTAAGTATGTTTGAACGTGTCAACGTTGTTGGCACAGGACGGGCAGGCCTTAGGATTCCAAACACAGCCAAGGACCTCTGATTTTCACAAATTTCTGAACGCTCCTGGTCCACAAACTCACATCCATTCTTTAAAAACCCAGTGGTCACATCTATAGATGGTTACATCCAGCAGGGTAATCCACCAACCAAACTCAAATCAATAAACTCAGTTTTCTGTGCTGCAGTGCTCTCCACTGTTTAATGATGCCATCTCAATATGAACCCAAACGCTCAGTCCTGAAAGCAAAAGCAGGTTCAACTAATAACAGCTAGGTGTACCTAATAAAGTGGCCGGTGATTGTGCGACTACATGGAAACATGACATAGTTCAACTTTTCTTATATACACTATACAGCTATGCTAAATTCCCTGTAGACCGCCCAAGATCTTACACTGCTTGAAATACAAATGACAGCTCCACTCATGGAGGCACACTGTGAGTAAATGGCCAACTTGCACTCAGGCGGTAGTGACAATCCGTCTCCCTTTGACATGAAAAGATTATGCAACAGGTTTTGTACTTGCAGAAGCCTCCTGAGCTGAGGGGAATCATTGTTGCAACAGAAAGCATGCAAGGTGCTACGACCGGAGGAGTGATGTCACAGGTCTGTAAATAAGGGTCCTTTTCTCGGGCACTGCAGAGACCAGGCGGGTGTGGTGACTGCATTAGCAGAAGCGCGCAATCTCCGGTGCAAACACCGGCTCACCGTGATGTGGACGTTCTCGTCACGGCTTTCTACCATCGCTATGACAACCCCTCTGCCTGTCGGACGTGTTTTGAAGTTCAAATTATTACCCTAGTGTCATTAAATTTGACCAGAAATAAATAAATAAAATCAGACCCAGCGTCATTCCGGTTGCCACAGCGCGCCTCGTTGATGGCGCGCCGTGTTGGAGTGAAAAACACACACATGCACAATGACATCCTGACATCTGCTCTCCATCTGACAACAGCTTAGTATTCTCCAGACACTTCCCCCCTCACCCCCTCTGTGCACCCCCTGCTTTTATCATACGCCGCTTTTTCTTCTTCCCTGCTCTAATGCGGTTTTTCTGTTTCACCTCCTGATCCAGCATGTTTCCACCGACGACAGCAAACCAAACTGATCGGCGGGTTCTTAAAATATGCAGGTAAAAAAAAAAAAAAAAAGGCACAACACTTTTTCATGCTCCACTGAGAACTGACCTCCCAGTCTAACGAATCCCACTCTTCGGTAAACATCCGGAGGATTTCTCTTCATCCAAAAAACAAAAAAGAAAAAAAAAAAAGAAAAAAAAAGAAGAAGCGGACCAGAAGCAGCGGCTCTAAGGAGCGACCTTGCAATGCGCTGCCATTGCGCTTTTGGTGCTTCTAATCCTCATGAAATCAATTTGAACACAGGGGGGGACGTCGTCAGAGGGAAGCATCTCGGCTCGCAGCGTCGAGACCAACTTGAGAAACGCAGATGAACGACGCTAAGCTGTACAGTCCAGCATTTCTCTCTCTTTTTTTTTTTGGCTTCTTCTTTTTCTGCTTCGCGATGGTTGCAACCAATTAGCACACCACTTGCGCTCAGAGTCGAATCGCTCCTGACAGGGCGCTCCTTCTCCAGAGCATCGCTTCTGTTGCAGCTTGGGAAAGGATGGCAGACTGTAAAACGCGCACAACTTCTCCTCGTCTGTTTTCCAAAGAAAAAGAAGACTCTATGATATTCCAACGCTAATAAATCCTCATACAGCATTTGGCAATCCAATCCCTCTGCTGGGGAGCAACAATAAAGGAGGCTTTTGAAGGTCCTCTTTTAAAACACGTGACTCAGTCTACTCCACGATAGAGGGGAAAAAAAAAAAGGTTGATTTGATCCGTAATGGGCCCTAAGCATGGGGAAGACACGTTATGTGTTGCGGGGGGTCATAGTGAAATAACTACTCACCATTAGCACGGCAAAGTTCTTGTGATGGCTGCAGTGAATAGTGGTCGTATTGCCCCCGGAGGCGGTTATGTGGCAGCCCTCTGCCCTCCAGCCACCGTGTCCATCGAGCAGGTCAAAATCCCAGTAGGCTGCGGTGGGGTCTACACCCAGCGCGAAGTGCCTGAGAGCGACGGCGACGGAGTGCACAGAGCTGCCGCGGCTGCAGCCATCTGGAAGGAAAGGCAACGCGTTCAGGAAAGGAAGCCGAGAGGAAACGTCGGCAGAGCCGCGGCTCTAATAACACCCATGCAGGCATACGATGCACACATGCAAGGGTCGGATGAGTTACCGCAGCTGGACTGTTGCAGATTACTTTCGTGCATCACACTGCAGTAAACTCTATTTAATCTGATCCGTGCTTTGACTTCATTCATTCATTCATTCATTCATTTGAGCGCACCTTGTTAATGTTTGTATCTATGAAATTCACATGTTGCGCAATATATATATATATATATATATATATATATATATATATATATATATATATATATATATATACACAAACTAATACAGCTGTGACTGCGTGTGTGTGCGCGCGCACGTGTGTGCATGCATTCGGTCCGGCGTTGACATCACACGCGTGAAAGATAGACATGGATTTCCTCTTACCTAATTTGGCAAAAGCAACTGGTGTCGAGACGCTCCTGCGCTTCCCATCGTCTGCGAGGTTTGACGAATTCCCCGTGCAGGGAAAGAGTTTCCCATTGCGAAACAGAACGAACTGCAGCCTGCAAGTGGAGTTATCAACAGATTGCAACGCAGAGGAGGAGGCAGGCGGACCAGCCAGCGGTAAATGGATCGAGGCGACAGCCACGGAGTTCTGCGGATAAAAATAAATTAAAAAAAACAATCAGATAATAGACTAGGAGTTACATAGTGTCCTCCAACTTTGTTGTGAAAATGTATTCCATAAAAAAAAAAAAGAAAGAAAGAAAGAAAGAAACGTTTCTCTTCAGTGTTGGAAGGGACGACAAGTGAGCAGGGAACGAGTCGCGCGTTTGAAGCGCTTTGGTGTGCCTGTTAGGTCCGCAGCAAAGGTGGAATGGTTCTTACCATTTCAGCTTGAGGACACATCAACACTGCAGCTTGATTTAAAGAGACAACCGTTGTGACTTTATCTCTCATTCACCAACTAATTATCACCGTATAATACCCCCCCCCCCCTCCTACCCCCCCTACAATAAAACATCTGCGAACATGATGCGAAGAAAAACGCTTCAGTGAAAAAAAAAATAAATAATAAATAAAGAACCTTTTTTTAGTTTCTGTCTCTAACTTCCTTACTCGCTGTAGTGTCAGATAGCATCCAGTCTCCTCCAGCAGCTCAATGAAAGTCAGCGGAGTTGCATAAAACAGATCAGACCTTCCAGCCTGACAACTATGCATTTTGACTAAACAACTTATCAAACAAATCCTGAGTTAAATATCCAAAAGTAACTTAATTTATATATACGAGAACTTTCATCAAGATCAGGTCAAAATAACAGTTTTATGCAACTGAACAAAGATTGCAAGCAAAAATGCTTAAATTCATTGTTATAGTTTAAAACAATAACCTATTCATACACTGGTTAAAATAATGAAACACATTGATTATTAATGGTGTAATAAAGTCATTTAATGCTACGTTTCAATATGAATCTATGTTAAACTATAAAAAGGTTCATAAACTGGTCTAACAGCTCATCAAACTTAATCTTTATCATCGTCATCTATCTAAATCATTCTCAATGATGAATTCATGACCTTTCCACAGAGCAGTCTCTACTACATAAAGGTTTCTATGGACTTTTCAGCGTTAACATGTCTTTAGAAACAATATGAATTCAGTCATTCTTTCAATCACAACCCAGATACATGACTAATTAATTAAAGACACAAGCATCTAACAAACAAAATAACCGACCTAACTGTATTTCACAAAATACACAAAAAAATGAGAAATTTAATGAGAAGGGAATAAAAGTTCAAAATGTTAACAGGCTGATGAAAATCTAACATTCAGACAGCCTGGTTTTTTCATTCTAGTTTCAAGAGAGAGGAATTTCAGTAACAACATCAACAGCTTTTAGAACCACAATAGAACAAGAAAACTCAAGCTGTTTAATAACTCATGGAACTGAATGAATGCCTGCAGGTGTGTGGCTTTCAACACATTGGCCGGAAAGTCATTATAAGGAAGTCCTGTTTCTGTTTTTTCTGTTCCCGTATTTGCAGTGTCTGAAGGTTCCTGCTGGATCATGGCTAAATGGAATTACAAAACAACCCAGGAAAAGCTTACAGGGTTAAGCTGACAGAGCCCTCTAAGCCTGTATGGAGGAAAACCAAATAAAGTCTTGAAAGAACGTCAAGCAAAAATACAAAAAAGTAGAGAAGCATAACATGCCAACAAAAAAATATTTAGCACAAATACAAGGATGTAAAAGTACAAAACATAGCAGCAAAAATGACAATTCAATTTTGGCCCACTTTTCCCATTTACATGGGCATCATATGTAGTCTCTGATACGGTATGATTTCAGAAGAAGTATAGAATAAACACATTTTAAATGCTAATTTCACAGAACAAAATTAGCATTGGTGTGACCAAGATGCAGCTTCAAAACAAAGTCTTACCTAAATGAGAATTTGCTCATTTAGTTATGACTGGCTGGACTTGTTGTGTCCAGCCATACTGCCTGGACTTGTAACCGCGGTTAAAGTGGAGAAGCCTGCTTTCGGCCAGCTCACCAGCAGAGGAATGCCATACAGCATGAAAAAACTCAGGATACTCTAGAACATTTTCTGTAAACAGTTGTATGACTACAGTTGTAGTAGATTTGGAACTGTAAATGTGAAGGTATTGAATTTGATGCCCAACCCAGGGGTATTCACTGGCATGCAGAAATCACTGTCTGGTCATTTCAGGCATAAAAACACTTCCATGGTTGGACTCTCCACATCAACGGTCCACAGTTCATGTATGTAGGGCCTCATATGTACTTAACTCTAACCCTTCAGTGAAGGTAACTGAGTCAGCTCATAATAATTTAAAGTTTAATTCTGACCACTGAGAAGAATTTATTTGTACTTTAAAAGGAAATTAAGTATATGTAGCTCAAAGGGAGAAGCTGCCAGCATGATCTGAATTTGAAATCATTTAGAAAATTGCTCCTGTTTTTGTCCACATCTTTCAGAATATGAAATGTTTTTGTGTGAAAAACAAACTAAAACTTTCTTTGATGATCAAGAAGTGAATCAGAAGTGAAGACATTCTTCTCGCAAATCAAAACAATGGCATAGAATATAAAAATATTTCTGCACCATGAGAGGGAAAAAAAAGTCACAGTGCAGTCAGTCATCAAATGTTCCTAATCAGGAATAATTCAAATGATCAAGATGATGTTGCTGATTCATAATCAAGATGATAATTCTGATAAAGTTTTAAGCTTTCTACGATGACAGAACTTCAAACTTCAATGAATGAGCTCAGAGGAATCTGAGTGCCTATTAATTGCACTAAGTGTAAGGTTGCGCAAAGGTCGCCAAGCTCTCCAAGCTCTCCACTAATAATTTAAAAATAGAAGGACTGTAGGAAATTTGGAAAACCTCCTTCAGTGTGCAGTGGTGACACTGAGAAGCTTTTAGTGCAGGTTTTTCTTCATTTCTCACATCCTCATTCCCTCATCTTGCCTTACACATCAGCAGTACGTTTCCACAATATTTCTCCCACCTTCACCCATCAGAGTACCACATCTCATCCCTCGACTGGTGTGACCAAAAGCTCGGTATCAAGATGATACTGCACTGGCTATCTTTTCTGTGTGAGGATGTTTCCATGACCTTGTCATGATCTGAAAGATTTCCTTGTACATGTGGGAGGTTTATGGGTCTCCACCATCAGTTTCAGCCACACTGTGGAGGAGGAAACACAATCAGCATCTTTATTAATGGATGGAGGTGAATGACAGAACTGGATTGTCCTGCTTGCTTCACCCAATGTTGAAATAATTTTAAACTGGAAAGGTTTAAAATGATCTGTTCTGAGCAGATAATGTGGCGGGTACAGTTAGAAGAAATCATACACACTAAATCCCAAATGTCTTTATCAGTGAATCAAATATTAAGTTAATCATACTGTGGCTCTTCAAAATGATCTTTTATAATGGAGTATAATTTGCTCCACAATAGAACTGGGCGATATGACTGAAAAACATATCACAACATTTTATATCAGTTGATATAAATAATTATTGATTAGGTTTTTTTGCTTTAAATGTCTGAATAACAGCCAAACTGGTGACGTGACCTTTTCTGTTTTCTCCAGTTTCCTCTCCAGCTGTTGTACTCATTTTCTCCTTTCACTCCTCTTTGCTGTTGTGGTTTTTTGTAAGTAGTAATGTGGCACGGTGGCGAAACCAGAAACTGCTGCTGCAAAAGTAATTCAACAGGTTGTTGCTAGGTAACCAAAGAGTAGGTGAGTTAGTTGCTGCCACCAAACTGGCTTAGCTGGCTGTGAGAGGTTGAGCAGCATATTGGGCAGGCCTGCTCCACAACTATAGCGCAATTAAAATATGAACACATAGCTGTTCCTACAGCAGTAAATAGACTCTATGAGCAGGAGGCCTGAGCATAGTTTGGGATTTGGTGGCATACACAGTGTGGATTGTTTGTGCAGCTGCTTGGTGAGACATTTTAGGATGAATCTAGCATAGTGATAAGATGCAGCGGGTACAGCAACTGTGCTATTAAGAGTATTGCAGTGACTTACTACCTCATACTCCACTGAGGACTCTGCCACCACAATAATAAATTTCCATAATTTTAAAGCGGAGCCTTTGTGTATGCTTAAAACAGTTAGTGAACTCTCAAGGCCACCATGCACTGCATCAGTTTTTATCCACTATTTGTGTCTTTAATGCACATCAGAGATGTTGTGCTGACGTCTGCAGAGACACAGCAGATTACTTCTTTTATGAATTTATCTTTTAAACCAAAAGTGATTTGTTATAGAGCGACACTGTAAAATTTGCCTCTTTTACTTATTAAACAAAATGTAGCAACAAATATGTATTCTAACAGGAAAAAACTAGAAACCCTACCTGCTTTAGTAATATTAACTTCAACAGAATCGTCTTGTTACATATATCACAGGTTTTCATAAACTGTCCACATTTTTTGACATGATTGTATGTGAAGAGCATGCAGCGGTTAAATACAGGTTGAAGGAAATCACATGTATTAAGCATCCTTGAACAGAATGATGGTGCGTGATGAGGACAGAAGACCAGGGACAAGACGAGGTGGGATAAAAAAGAATTTATTACAGTAATAAAAGGAAAAGGTGATTATGAAGAAAGAAGTGGAAAAAGATGAAGAGATGGGAGAGGAGGAGCATCCCGCAGAGGTTAGACATCATGCATAGCTCAGGTAGTGTGGGAAAGGAGTGTGTGGGTCATCACAGGTGACCTCCAACTGAGCTGGCCTGAGCTCATATGTAAACGGTAACACCACAGTGTGTTAAATCAGGATAAAAAGCACAATTTACACCAAAAAGTTTGCTGGGATTTTATGATAGAACACAACATTGTACATATAAGGGAAACAAATCTTGGTTTTAATTATTTTTTTCTAAAATGAAAACCCAAAGCTTGGCCATGCATACAGTCAAGATTTGGATGTCTGTTTTTCCAAATTTAACTATCCAGGAACACCACAGTGTGTTAAATCAAGATAAAAAGCACAATTTACAACAAAAATCATGTTGCTAAACAGCATATTCAATAATTTGCCCACTGTGGAACAATAAAGAATATTTATATCATATTGTATTTATCCTATTCTAAAAGGTAATCATTTGAAGTATTTAGTTTAATTAAAAAACAGAAACATTTATTAGTGGGTGCTATTATTTCCTTTTCGATAAAATGTTTCATGAAGTAAAAAAATTTTTTCAAAGAAAGAAAAGAAAAAGACTGTTGAGTTGTTCGTGTTTTTTGTTGTCTCCAGTGTTCGCATTTTGATGTCTGGTTTATTTGTGCTCTGCTTTAGTTATTCTTTGTTTAATTTCTCTGTTGCTTTATTTTAGATCAGTCTTCTCCAGCTGTTCTCACAATGGTTAGTTGTTCAAAGTTTTTTTTTTTCACAGTTAGATTTGTTTTGCCTGTCTCTTGGTTAGTCTATGTTTACTCCAATCTCTCGTTCTCCCTCAGCCTGCCTCCCTGGTCTCTCCTTACAGCTGCACCCGGTTTCCAATCAGCTGTTTGCTCTTTCTCAAGTAATCAAGGTCCCTAGCATTTAGGCTCCTCGTTTTCTTTCACCTACTGCTGGATTCTACTGTTGTCTCCATGCAACTTCACTTGAAGTCCAGAGATTCTGCTAGTTTCCTTTGATTTTTATTAAATTATGGCTCTTTTACATCTCAAATGACTCTCTGGATTTGGATCCTTACACAAAACCTTTGGAAACATGACAAACGAAAAACAAGGAAAACTTTAACACAGTTCCACCACATGGTAAAAAGTATGAAAGACGCATTTGAGGACTTTCAAACTTAACAATGATCTGTGATGACATCAACAGATGCTGGTTATAAGTATATTTACTGTAGGTATATAAACCCAACTCACAAAATCTGACATTTTCTGTATCTGCTCCTGCTTAGAGGTAGCTAGCTGCACATCAAGACCAGCCAATGCCCAGGAGGAACTTGTGTCAAATTTCCCGGTCGAGTTCATCAATAACCTTTCATGCCTTGTTATGTTTGCTTTTCTGGCCACAATAATGTGGTTTGCTTAATATAAAAAACAAAAAAAAAACACGTTGACACTCTAGAGATATATAGATCTGGGTTATTTTCATGTTCATGCTTCTTTCTTTTCCTGAAAATAATTCGGTATTGGTAAAATAAGAACTGGGTGTACAGAAACATGGCGCCTTTACATTAGAGTCACTAGGAGTGAAAAGCCCGGGGTGATCCAACAGCACCAGCTTTGTTTACTATTTGTTTCTGCATCGACTCTCTCTTGAAAGGCTATTGATTTCCATCCTGCAGTGTGTGTCTGTGGGGGAACAAAGCAAGACAGAGAATCCTCGCCTTGAAACTTATGTTGCATCATTTCCTTTCTCTGAGCGGCTTAAACTCCACAGTCTATTTTCAAGGCGTGACAGGATACAGACATCAGGGACTGAGCTGCAGATTTGAAGCTGGTTGACAGAGGAGGAGTTAAACGTGCGCTTCTCAGCAGCCATCCTCAGATGCACCAGAAATGGATGCAGTTGACCTCTTTCCCCCCGGGGATGGTGTTTTTAAATTATACATCTGTTTAAGATCAATTTTATCTCACACACTTGCCCTCTTCTACTTTTTCTACATTTTTTATGTGGCAAATCAAAGAGATTTACAGCCCAGAGGGTCTGCTATAAGCCATAGCATGCACAGGGTCTCATTCTAAGAAACAATCTATGTTCCTCCTGAGCAACTCAAACAGCCACATTTCCTCAAGCCCAGCATCACCAGGGACCTCTCACATCACAGTTGATTTAGCCGTCTCTACCTAAACTGCGTGAACTTTCCCAAAACCCCCTCCTTTCCTAGCCTGCATTGCATGCTGTAGCCGTGGTAACCACAATTAAGCACTCCCCTCTGTCTCTTGCTTCAGCCTCAGGTTAATGTTCTTCCCCCCCCACTCATTCCTTTCTTCACGACGGACATACAAGGTTGAACGCTGCCCACTGTCAGGTTGTCGCCTTCTGCACCTGTTTATTGATGCACATGACTGCTTGATGAAACCAAAAAAAGCTGCACACACCCTGCAGGCTAAAACACAACAGTGGTGTTTGACCACATCAAGACATAAACATCACACTTAGACCTGGCTCCTGAACTTCAGTGGGATCACTGCTTAATGTGCACAGACATTAAGGGGACAAGAAGAGGTCATCGAGGGGTTTCTTTACTAGGATACTGAATTAGACCCACCTTCACATCTGAAGTTGGGTCTAAAAAGTATTTATGGATGTTAAACTAATTACAGTGGCTTGCAAAAGCATTCACACACCTTTAAAATTTCCATATTTTGTCACATTACAACCACAAACATATTTCTTTGGAAATGAAGAACAGCTGTATTTGCACTGAGATTAGATTATATACAGATGGACTCCATTTAGGTCATCAGGCAACGTCTGAAGGCAAATGGTTGCACCCAGAGAACAGGGGGCTGAATACTTTTGCACACCACACTTCAGATTTTTTCAATTTATAAAACAATTTTTGAATCATGCATCATTCTCTTCTTCACAATTGTATATCACTTTGTTTTGGTCTTTCACATTAAATTCCAATGAAATATATTGGTTGCATTAGTAGTATAACAATATACGGAACATTTCAAGGGGGACGGATACTTTTGTAAGCCCCTGTATGTCATGAGCTTTAGTGTATTTTGCTGGGATTTTATGATAGAAAACAACATTGTACACATAAGGGAAACAAATCTTGGCTTTAATTATTTTTTTCTAAAATGAAAACCTAGAGCTCATGCCTGTATGCATGACCTAAAGCATGCATACAGTCAAAATTTGGATGTCTGTTTTTCCAATTTTAACCATCCAAGAAAAAAAAAAATCAAGTAATATAAATAACAATGGAAATTAATAATATTTTATAGAATGTAATAAAAGGATGAAACATCTGGTGATGAATAAATTAGGAAGCCCTCATATTTACTCCCACTTAAAATGGGTGAAATCACACATAGGCGTATCACATCAGGTGGAAATGATGAGAATACACACACTCATTTCGAAGGAGGTTTGTCCTGTTTAAACCTCAATTAGTCTGGTGCGCTCCTGGTTGTTGGAGTGAGAGTGAACACCATAATGAGACTGAAAGAGCTGCCCGAGGTCTTCAGAAAGAAGATTATACCAGCCTATGAGTCTGGTGAGGGATTATAAAGAAGTCTCAAAGAAATTGAGAATCAGTCATTGCACTTTCTGAAAAATAATCCATGAGCTAAGAATTTTTAAAGCAACTGCCAACACGCAAAGGTCTACCACTCAAGCAAGTTCGCCCTGAAAGCAGCCTGCAAGATGCTAAAATGAAGTGCTAAAAAAATCTTAGGATGTGATTTACTACAACATATTGTTCCTGAAAATATATACATAAATCCAGAGAAATGGTTAGATCATAGCATATTGCTGTGTTGCAATGGACCAGTCAAAGTTCAGACCTAAATCCAATTTGGAATCTGTGGCAAGATTGGAAAACTGATATTTACATATTCAATCTAATCTGACAGAGAATGTGCCATCTTGGAAAGAAGAATGGAGAAAAAGGTCAGTATCTAGTAATTTTGTTTAACAACGTTTTGAGTCAGGGAGGTTGAATACAAACACATGCCACAGTTTTTATTCATTTTTTAATCTAAAAAGCAAGAACATTTTTTTTACTTTTTCAAAAAGCTTTGAGAAGCCAAAACATATCAGTCTTGGTGATACCCCCTTTGGTGAGAATAACTTAAAGTAACCATCCTTTATAAGACCTGACTAGTCTCTCTTTATTTTGGAGTAATTCTGATCCACTCCTCTTGCCAGGATGGCTTCAGGTCATTGAGGTTTGCTCCATTCATTTTGTGCACAGCTCTGTTTAAGATCCTGCCAAGGCGTTTTAATTAGGTTCAGGACAGAGGTTTGATTAGGCCACTGCAACAGCGTGTTTTATTTTCCTCTTCAGACATTCTGTTACAGATTTACTGATGTGTTTTGGGATCATTTCTCTGTTTCATTGCCCACTTTTGACCCATTTCAGCTGCTGGGCAGATCGTCTCACTGTTTCACTCCAGAAAATTTGGCATGGAGAGCATTAAACAAAACAAACAAATTTTATACTCTACAAATTATGTGCATACAACACATCCTCAGTAGAAATATTGCTTTGATACTTAATTAAATTTTTTTGTGATCTCTGATTTTTGCCTCCAAAACCTAGTTTGATCTTGTTTATCCAGAGGATGTTTTCTTTAAGACACCACACACTATTTCCAGAAGAAACTTTAAAAGCCTTAGTTTGCTGGAAGAAGACCTATTCTGTGAAAAGCCATATTTAACAAGCCATGCCTCCTCAGGATTTTCCTGAACATTTAGCATAATAAAAAGCATAGTAAAAAATGTGAGACTTTGCAGGTATATTTTTACTGTGCTTAACAACTAGAAGGTCTCATTTCCTCCTGAGAAAACAAAAACACCTTGAATCTTTTCAACATGTAAAATGATCAACTTTGTGTCTTTCATCTGCAGATGAATAAATAACAAATATTTCAATTTACGTTTTTCCAAAAATGTTATCTGCCAAAACATGCTTTTACATAGGTTCCATCCATCCATCCATCCATCCATCCATCCATATTAAATTAGTTGCTGCAGTTGCTCAGTAGAATGAAACCTGTAAGGTTATAGTTAGGTTTTAAACTACTGAGAACTTTTAACATTTTTTTTTTTTAAATATAAACTATTAAAAGGTGGGATTACTCTTTTCCATGACTATAAAAATAAAGTGAATGTAATATAAAGGGCAGCTTGCTCTGCTGTCTTCCAGCCAAGAAGAACTGCTGACAGGCACAATGGCAGATTTGCATAATTTCTTTTGTAATCACTGGCACTCCTGTCACTGCAGACGTGGTCAAAAGCACAATGACAAATCGGAACTGGCAGACTTCAGGCGGTCCTTTCTGCTCCCGATGCTTCAGATTCAAGAAAATATATCAGTGTGCTCTTAAGCAGCATTCAGTAAACTCTGACAGGTTTCCAACTGCACATGCCAGTGTATTTATAGAATCTAAATATAAACCAAAAAAGGGAACGATAAGTTTCACAAAAAACGATTGTCACGGTTGCAGCTTAAGAGCTGCATTCCTCTTAAGGATATTTAAGTTTTATCCTTGTTAGGGAAATTAAACACAGTATTCCTTCATGGTTACCATGCCAACAGGATTCTGTTTTCTCTCAAGAGGATGCGTTGGTTAAGGGTAGAGGGATGGGGGGGGGGGAGACGTGATGCAGGAAATCAGACTCTTTCAAGAGGCTGAGCTGCGCTTCAGACGTCAGCTATGTTCTCTTCAGTCAGCTGTGACTCAAAGTGTCACGTCACAGGATTGTGTTAATGCAAACATAGAAGAGGCTGCAACAAACAGAGGACATCATTTGATTTAAATGTCACAGTTGAGTGCAAATTAATTAATGTATTGTGTATCAAAGCATAACTAATAAATCAACTGTGCCTTTAAAGCAGATCTTAGCTGAGACATTTATTGATTTCAAGTGTTAAATGTATAATTTTGTCTGGACAATCCAATAGGACCTTGTCTCACCAGTGTCTTGGTTCCACATCGCTGAGGCTTATTGTGCCCCACTGTTAATAATAAAGCTAAAAAATTATGGTGACTCAGAGCAGGATGCCCTCTAAAACAGATTTCCATGCAGTACTGTAATGATAAGAGATTATTCTGGTACAAAAAGAGATAGCGGGGGGAAAAAAAAACGTGTCCGTTCCAATAATGCTTTTCCCATTTTTCAGCAACAAAAACCCAGTTTCTAACTTTATCGGTTTTGGTATCAAGCCCAACAGAGATTTGAGGATAATAAACTGAATAAAACTTCCAAAGCAGATAGTTTAAAAAAAAAAAAAAATCCATCTGGAAATAACTTCTCAGTACGTGGTGTTTATTTTTTACACAACATAATAAGAAAATACCATGAAGCTACAAAGAATTTAGATCAGGTTTACATCAAATCCCAGCATTTCAATGTTCAGTTGGACCACGTTTAGGTTTTATTACAAGTGTTGGCTCTGATATTGATTTATAAAGACAATGTACTGTCAAAATATTCAGTTTCATCCAGATGGGTATACATATTTTGCTAAGATTTTGTTCAACATAAAATTAGACCACAACCTCCATAAAGTTTTATCCCAACTTTAACTCTACAGATATCTTATTCTGTTATCACACTGGTTCTGACTATGTTTGCAAACATATGAAAAGCTTGCATTAAGGTAGAAACATTGCGGAAATGAACATACAGCTCCTTAAAAATATGTATGTTGCTAAAGATGTTCTCCTGTTTTAGCATTAGTATAAAGATCAGGGATGTGAAACTTAAACCCAAAGAAGTTGATATGTGACTTTTACCATTGCATGACTGTCTTCTTTTATTGATTTTTTTTTCCTCCAGATTCAAACAGTGTTTTGAAAGCAGTGGTATGCATGTGTCTCAGTAAAATCTGGATCATGCACTGGTCAAAAATAATAATAAAAAAAAACAGTCAAACCTTGCTGATTTCATTTTAGGGCATACAATTCTTCTTCTTCACCAAAAGCCTGTAATTTTAAATACTTTGCCCGTCTCTCTAGAGGTAAGACTGTGAGACTTTTATGTTTTAATTGATTGTTTATTCTCAGTTGGGAAATAAATGTGTTTTCACACCAAACATACACAGCAGGCTATCTTTAGAACTGGTAAGGAGGAAAGCTGAGCTGAAAAATGTGAGAAAAACACCTTGAATATATGAGGTTCAACAAGAGTATACTTTTCAATTGTATTCTGCTTAAATTAGGCACACAGATTATAAAGTATTGAGTTAGATAGAGATGATAGCAATCTCCTTACCCTACTGGAGGTGATGTAGTGATTTCAGCAGCAACAAAAAAAAGTTTTCATAATGGGAAGGAAATCTGATAACTTGATCACAGACAGATCAATAAGAGATAGAAGTGTGAAAAGTTGGCGATAAAGACAAGTTAAAGGTTCATATGTAAAGTTCTTTGGTGTATTGGCATAATATCTCGATAAAGTTAACCAAAACTGATTAAGGGAAATTAATTTAAACTAATAATAACATGATCATGACATGTTTTGGTTTGATCATGACAGAAACTTTTCCTTCAGTTTAAACGTCAAGGTTTGGTTTCTTTGCTTTATGACAATCATGATGAGTTTTTCCAAGTTAGATTCAGATATGTGTCTAACTAAGCGAAATATCAGGTTATGCTGTAGTAAATCTCTTTCTGCAATTCAATTCAAAAAGTGGAACTGGGATAAATATTCATTACATGTTTCGTTTGAGAAAATTTGATAAATACCAAAGACCAATAAAAGAAGATTTGAATACAAAAATCTTCAGCCCATTTTATGACCAACATAATAATGGGGAAACTGCTCACTTTGACGGCCGCTCAGCAATAACCCACACTCTCGATAAAAAGTAAAAGGCCCAAACAATCGTTGCTAGACAAGCTGGCTGTTCAGAGTTCTGTATTTAAGGATCTCAAAATGAAGTCAAGTTTACGCAGTTTGTTCAGCCTGAGCACTTCAAAGCCACAACCTGAACATACTTTTTTAAAATCAGTGATTTGTTTTTTCAAATAAGGCATAGGCTACAATACCATTAAATAACCACATAGATTAATTTAACTGCTATTAAACTGTAACAAATACTTCAGTATGAAAACATCTGCAGATTTTCCACTGTGCAGGAAAATCTGGAGAAATAAAACTATCGACATAAGAAAGCACAGAATGCTCCAAAGAATATGTTTTTTTTGTTTGTTTTTTTTTATTTTGCACTTTAGATGGTGAACTTCATATAATAGAATTTTCTGTGGCCTTGAGAGAAACATTGGATTCACTGTTAAGATCACATTTCTATTACATTACATTCCTCCAGTTTAGCTACAATTTTGATGCTGGAGTTTTGAAGTTTCTGAAAAATAAAAGTACCCAGAGGTCAAAGAGAAATGCATACAGTAGTAGCATGAAGCACAATCATGCTACTACTTAGCATGATTACTACTTCATACAGTAGCACAATCATGTGTTGCCCTTCACAAATGGAGAAAATACTATATTTCAACCAAATATTTATTTAAATGACAAAAATTACTTGCAGATATTTCATTATTTATTGAAATTAACCAGTAACTATGTAAAAGCTACTGTAGGAGTAAAATAAAACCAATGTGAAATTCAACTTTATATAAAACCTAAAATGTATAACATATTGGGCTATATTCTCCTTCACAACTATCTCTAATCCCGGCAGAAATCCTTAAAGAGCTTTAAAGTAAAGTCATCCTTTGTTACAGTAACATAATCTAAAAAAACGCTACAAAAAGAAAAAACCACTAAGAAATAATGATTTCTTGTAAAAAAAAAAAAAACAGAATTAATGGTGCTAGACTTACTAATACCTCTTACAAATTCTATAAATAAATGTAAGTTAAGAATTTGTATAATTTATGTTTCTTTTTAAAGTTGATGAAATTATCGAGGAACTTTCTTTTAGTAATTCATGGCTTCCTGTTTCCCCGTGGCATATATATGATGTAACACAGAGGCTTATTTCTTACTCTTCAAAATAGAAGCTCAAGGCTACATTTAGTAAAGGGTAGGATCTCGTATTTGCATAGCATTGTGAAGTTTTTAATAATCCTGGCTATTTCAAATAAAAATCTGTTGAAAAGAAAAATAAAAACATCTCATTACAAGAGACCAACTCCGACAGAAAACTTGTGGGATGAACCGAGTAAAAAGGAGCATTGTCATACCAAAAAAAAAAAAGATGGTTGCATAAAATATATACACCAGATGTGGGAATAATAGTTTCATGCATATGTCACAAATATATATATTTTTAGCGCAGATTTTTTCCCCCTCAATTTATCTAAAGCTCTCTGGGGTAGAGGTTAAACTGAATTTAAGACTTTTCACAAGCCTTTACCAGAAGTGCCAATGAGTGTCAAGCACATTTAATGGAAATTTCCCCCAGAACTTACATAAGCTTTTTTCAAAGTGTTTTAGGTTTTGAACATTTTGTCTCTTGCACTTCTCAGTTTCAACTTAGCTCTGCTGAAGACAGACAGGAATCCTTTGGTGCAATATTAACAGTTGGCTGTCACACAAAGTGGGTGTGTGAGCATTGTCTGAGGTGAAATGTCTTGAGTCATTATTTGAGGTTACATTGTGTAGTCCTGTCCACTGTACTGCCCAGATGGTTTATTATATAAGCATTTCCTAATTCAGTACATGTCCAAAATGAGCTGATACTTTTTAAATTAGTCCCAGATTGGATTTTGTTTGATTTAGATCATCAGTCAGGAACATTAAATGACAAGACCTAGATGCAATGAAGGTCATATTAAACGATTTATTCCTTAATAAATTTCTTACATCTGTTTCACCTGTCTGAAAGTATTGTTTTAAACTCATTTCATTTCAAGCTAAAATCAACTATTTTGTGCAGATATTAAATGTCAGAAGTTCTTCAGCTCTCTGACTGCAGCTGCAAACGTAGATTCAGCCATAACATGGGCACTCCAGCAGATCAATGTGATTAAAGTAGGTCTCTCACTTGATGAGAGGAGGGCTAAGAACAATTGCACCCTCCACGGGCCTTTTCTGAGTGTAATTTAAGATTGAGCACGGGGGTGAAATGAATGTGAACTGGTGTGTGTACTTGACAGATTGAATCAGCCAATTACTTTCAAGAACTATTTAAATTTCTTGAATTTGTGATGTTTCGCACAGTCTCATTTTTGGCAGCTCAAGGCCAGCTATTTGAGCAGATGTCATGATCAATATGCATTTTGAGGAGGTCAGTGGACTTCTCAAATTAACTGGTATGAAATAATAATGATATACAAGTAAGTCTAAAGGTGGATGATCATGAAATATTGAATCCTGTTGTGAGAAACACCACCATCCACACAGATCTGATTTACACCCTTTTTATGAGGAAAACACTAAATTTGAACATTTGTTAGTTCGTTAGGATTAAAAGGTAAGTGGAACCCACGTAGTACTAATCAAATGCACTTAATTAATTAATCATAAAAAAAACCGTGACAACCTCTAGATAACTGGAGGTTTGGCACTTTGTTGCTGTGTAGAACATAGAAGCTCCCTAAGACAACGCCAAGGCAAAAAGACACAAATGACACATATAAGCAGCCGTTGTTCCTACTTAATCTTGTGACATTTTTAACTATCTTTTGTGGTTAAAGTAATTATTCAGAAGTGGAAAACAAGGCAGTTAAGATTAAGCAAAAAAAAAAAGTTGCATCTAAGTCAATAACACTTTTTGAGAAATGTGTTTTGGACAGATAACACCAAAACAAAAAGGTACTAAGCAGGTTTACAGAAACCCAACAAACATATCAGTTGAAAAACCTCAGACGAGGTGCTAGGCCATCATGGGTTGGTACTGCAGCTACAGGACCTGAGAAGCATGTAGCAGAAACAGGGACTCAAGTCTGCGTCTTAACCTGGAGTCACACTTATGTTGCAAAAAAACTAAAAGGTAAAACTTTCACAGTAAAGAACTGAGTTTCGACTTGTAGCCTGGGATTTTAATCTCATGAACAATCGTTACAACACTGGTGAAAGAAGAAGAGAGGCTAAAATTTATTCACAATTATGTAAGAAAACAGAGAGATACAGAAAGCTTTTGTTTTTGTTTTTTGTCAAATTTGATAAGTATTGAATATAGAGCGTACTTACTTTTTGCCTTTTTTTTCCTTTTTTAGACGTTAGACATAACGGACACAAACGGACCCATAGATCCTCCTCCACAATTTGATTTGGTTGCAAACAAGTATTCTAGGTACAGCTTGTCTCCACGGAAACTTGCTCATTAATCTGAGTGACTTAACAATTTCCTCTCCACAGAGCAGCAGACAAGCAGGCGTCCCTTGACTTAATGGTCTTTACATCAACATGAATCAAAATGTATGCAGCGGCGAACCAGTGGTCATTTAACAGAACGGTCTGTGAACAACATGCTACAGGCAGACCTGTTCAACACCAAAATTACCACCTGCTTTTTAGGACTTTAAATTGGCAAGAAGTCCATCCATCCATCCATCCATCCATCTTCTTCCGCTTATCCGAGGTCGGGTCGCGGGGGTAGCAGCTTCAGAAGGGAGGCCCAGACTTCCCTCTCCCCAGCCACTTCTTCTAGCTCCTCCGGGGGAATCCCGAGGCGTTCCCAGGCCAGCCGAGAGACATAGTCCCTCCAGCGTGTCCTGGGTCTTCCCCGGGGCCTCCTCCCGGTGGGACGTGCCCGGAACACCTCACCAGGGAGGCGTCTAGGAGGCATCCTGACCAGATGCCCGAGCCACCTCAACTGGCTCCTCTCGATGTGAAGGAGCAGCGGCTCTACTCTGAGTCCCTCCCGGATGACTGAGCTTCTCACCCTATCTCTAAGGGAGAGCCCAGCCACCCTACGGAGAAAACCCATTTCGGCCGCTTGTATCCGCGATCTCGTTCTTTCGGTCATGACCCAAAGCTCATGACCATAGATGAGGGTGGGAACGTAGATCGACCGGTAAATCGAGAGCTTCGCTTTTTGGCTCAGCTCTCTCTTCACCACGACGGACCGGTACAGCGCCCGCTTGACAGCAGACGCTGCGCCAATCCGCCTGTCGATCTCCCGCTCCCTTCTTCCCCCATTCGTGAACAAGATCCCGAGATACTTAAACTCCTCCACTTGGGGCAGGACACCCCCCCTGACCCGGAGAAGGCACTCTACCCTTTTCCGGCTCAAGACCATGGCCTCGGATTTGGAGGCACTGATCCTCATCCCGGCCGCGTCACACTCGGTTGCGAACCGCTCCAGCGAGAGCTGCAGATCACGATCTGATGAAGCCAAAAGGACCACATCGTCTGCAAAAAGCAGAGATGAGATCCTAAGGCCACCAAATCGGATCCCCTCAACACCTTGGCTGCGCCTAGAAATTCTGTCCATGAAAGTGATGAACAGAATCGGTGACAAAGGGCAGCCCTGGCGGAGTCCAACTCTCACCGGAAACGAGCCCGACTTACTGCCGGCAATGCGGACCAGACTCTGACACCGGTCATACAGGGACCTGACAGCCCGTATCAAAGGGCCCGGTACCCCATACTCCCGGAGAACCCCCCACAGGGCTCCCCGAGGGACACGGTCGAACGCCTTCTCCAGGTCCACAAAACACATGTAGACTGGTTGGGCGAACTCCCATGCACCCTCCAGGACCCTGCCGAGGGTGTAGAGCTGGTCCAGCGTTCCACGACCAGGACGAAAACCACACTGCTCTTCCTGAATCCGAGGTTCGACTATCCGACGGACCCTCCTCTCCAGGACCCCTGAATAGACCTTGCCAGGGAGGCTTAAGAGTGTGACCCCTCTATAATTGGAGCACACCCTCCGGTCCCCCCTTTTTGAACAGGGGGACCACCACCCCAGTCTGCCAATCCAGGGGAACTGCCCCCGATGTCCATGCGACATTGCAGAGTCGCGTCAACCAACTCAACCCTACAACATCCAGAGCCTTAAGAAACTCCGGGCGGATCTCATCCACCCCCGGGGCCCTGCCACCGAGGAGCTTTTTAACCACCTCGGCGACCTCGTCCCCAGAGATTGGAGAGCCTAACCCAGAGTCCCCAGGCTCCGCTTCCTCAGTGGAAGGCATGTTGGTGGGATTGAGGAGGTCTTCGAAGTACTCTGCCCACCGGCCCACAACGTCCCGAGTAGAGGTCAGCAGCACACCATCCCCACTATAAACAGTGTTGGTGCTGCACCGCTTCCCCCCCCTGAGACGCCGGATGGTGGACCAGAATCGCCTCGAAGCCGTACGGAAGTCTTTCTCCATGGCCTCTCCAAACTCCTCCCACGCCCGGGTTTTTGCCTCAGCAACCGCCCGAGCCGCATGCCGCTTCGCCCGCCGGTACCCATCAGCTGCTTCCGGAGTCCCACAGGCCAAAAAGGCCCGATAGGACTCCTTCTTCAGCCTGACGGCATCCCTCACCGAAGGTGTCCACCAGCGGGTTCGAGGGTTGCCGCCGCGACAGGCACCGACAACCTTGCGGCCACAGCTCCGATCGGCCGCCTCGACAATGGAGGCACGGAACACGGTCCACTCAGACTCCATGTCCCCCACCTCCCCCGGGACGTGTTCGAAGTTTTGCCGGAGATGGGAGTTAAAGCTCCGTCTCACAGGGGATTCCGCCAGACGTTCCCAGCAGACCCTCACAACACGTTTGGGCCTGCCAGGTCTGACCGGCTTTCGCCCCCACCACCGGAGCCAACTCACCACCAGGTAGTGGTCAGTGGACAGCTCCGCACCTCTCTTCACCCGAGTGTCCAAGACATACGGCCGCAGATCCGATGAAACGATGACAAAGTCGATCATCGAACTGCGGCCTAGGGTGTCCTGGTGCCAAGTGCACATATGGACACCCTTATGCTTGAACATGGTGTTCGTTATGGACAATCCATGGCGAGCACAGAAGTCCAGCAACAGAACACCGCTCGAGTTCAGGTCGGGCGGGCCGTTCCTCCCAACCACGCCCCTCCAGGTCTCACTGTCATTGCCCACGTGAGCGTTGAAGTCCCCCAGCAGAACAAGGGAGTCCCCAGGAGGAGCACTCTCCAGTACCCCCTCTAAGGACTCCAAAAAGGGTGGGTAATCTGAACTGTCGTTCGGCCCGTAAGCACAAACGACAGTCAGAACCCGTCCCCCCACCCGTAGGCGGAGGGATGCTACCCTCTCGTTCACCGGGGTAAACCCCAACGTACAGGCGCCGAGATGGGGAGCAACAAGTATGCCCACTCCTGCCCGACGCCTCTCACCTTGGGCAACTCCAGAGTGGAAGTATGTCCAGCCCCTCTCAAGGAGACTGGTTCCAGAACCAGAGCCGTGCGTCGAGGTGAGACCGACTATTTCTAGCCGGAACCTCTCGACCTCACGCACTAGCTCCGGCTCCTTCCCCACCAGAGAGGTGACATTCCAAGTCCCAAGAGCCAGTTTCTGCAACCGAGGATCGGACCGCCAGGGTCCCCTCCCTCTGCTGCCACCCATCCCACACTGCACCCGACCCCTTTGGCCCCTCCCACGGGTGGTGGGCCCATGGGAGGGGGGGCCCATGTTTCCTCTTCGGGCTGAGCCCGGCCGGGCTCCATGGGTAAAAGCCCGGCCACCAGACGCTCGCCATCGTGCCCCCCCTCCAGGCCTGGCTCCAGAGTGGGGCCCCGGTGACCCGCGTCCGGGCGAGGGAACACCAAGTCCAAAGTTTTCCTTCATCATTGGGGTCTTTGTACAGTACATACAGTATATATATATTAACACAAAGTTAGAAAAAGAAGTGTTTAAGTCTCCCTTAAAGTTTCTTGTTAGTTCCAAGCAGTAAATTGGTTTTGAGATCTAAAGGTCGGAATATTGACTGTGTGAAATTAGATTTGATTCCCTGGTGTTACACATATTATTTTGATGAATCACAGTGTAATGAGGTAAAATGGGACTAACTGCAGGTAACCAGTTTGTGCTGGAGCATTCTCTTTATACATGCAAGCATATCCAGAGATTTGCCTCGCACTGATTTGATTTCCCGCATCACGTGTCTCTGTCTGTCTCTGCCCAGCTCCCTCTCTCACACTTTAATCCAGAATTCGAGGTTAAGGAGTTACCTGGGGTGCTTTAGCAGAGTGAAAATTACATTTACACTGACATGGAAGGGCAGGTCCATCCCTGGAGTGGAACTAAAGCCTGGCTGGGGTCGGCTGCTGTCAGGCATTCTTTCTCATTCCTTGCTCCCTGGAAGCTGTAGGATTGGAGCTCAGGTTTTACTAAATTCAGGCCACAATCACCACTGTGGTTCTCACTGTTTTTCTTAATGCTAGATTCATTTTTTAAGTTTAACCTAAAACGATTCGTTCAATACTCGGATACCGAGAACCTAAACGAAATTGTCTTTAACAAGCTGAAAAGCCGGTCCATTATAGCACAGTTGTAAATCAGCAGCCATTTCCTGGTTTTGTTTTGAAAATTTGCTGCTGCCACTGTAGGACATCTAACAATTTTCCCTAAATAAATACAACTCAAGGACTTTTTATGGACATTTTAATTAGTAATTTAAGATTTTCTGTTTACATAGATAAATTATATAATGTAATATGTGTCATTTACAACTGTAAAGCAATAACTTATTGTTATGTCTTTTAACACGTCTTTACCAAGAGTGCCAAAAATGCGCAGGATGACGTTATTGGATTCTTACCTGAGCTGCAAATGAACATGGAGAGATCATGCTGATAAAACCTTTTAACAGATCACATTAAAATGAACCCCTGTCTGTTTACAGTTCCATATTCACAAAATTATCTATTCCTGGATTGTCTATGCAATGGAATTAAATCATTTGGAGAAAATTCAGTTTGTGATTATTTTTTTTTTTAGAGAGCAAAAATAAAAATAAAATGCAGCTTGGGAAACTGCAATGCACACAATGCTGCTTGACACGCCACTGGCTGGCATTGACGAAGCAGTCAATCCTGGAGCTCCATTCATTTTCCTTTGTGCTGATCTCCTAAGAGTGAAGATTAAGTCCATAGGCTGTGAGTGAAAGAGAAAAGTCCTGAGCTGGCTGTCACTGAGTTTGAGCTGAGAATCCAGCCAATCAGATCAGACAGAGGAGTTACCGTCAACAACTGACAAAAATGCTTACTAAACGCTGAGAGTTTGTGGTGAGACCATACAGATGGGCGGAGGAGGCCACAGTTTGCAGCTTGGCAAGCTGAATTCATCAGCCCACATATAAATGGAAATGCCCTTGAGAGCTATCCACTCTTTTGATTAATAAATGGGAATTTGTCACTGCTAAATATTGTAACCTTCCTAAAATAATGGCTTAAGTCATTTTTTGCCAACAAATAAGAAGATGGAACAAATAAGGATTTTTTGCAGGAACTTGATGCCATACATGATCACCAAGGTTTGGATAATTGGGTGTATGAATTACTGTTAGGACTAATTAAAATCTTCTCTGTCCCTTAAATCTTTCAAAAATGATACCAGGGAAGTAAATAAAGTTCTAAATAAATGGGAGCCAAGGCAGAACCCTGTGGAACTCTATTAAGAATAAAGAAATGATTAAGAAAGCCAGCCAAGAGACCTACCTGAAATGCCCGTCAGACATTTCAGTTTCAGTCGCAACACTGAATGAGTCACTATGTCCACCACATTTTCTGGATACCACCTGAACAACAACTGTTTAATTTAAATGACACAAAATACTTACCTAATGTGACACTTGTGCAAAATAGCGGCATGTACTAAAACAGGCTTTCAAAATAATTAAAAATGTGCAAATGATACTAACCACCCCGAAAGCGGTCCTGTTCAACTCTCAGTAATAACACCTTTATATTAATGTTGACCTTTTCCAGAGAGACCGGTTATTATTGGTCTCTTAATAACTCTTGTCATTAAGCTTCCATTTTATAAGATCCTTGTAGCTGAGATGCTGTGGCATAGCAGTGATCACTGCTGCCATGAAGCAGGCTCTTCAGTCTGATGTAGTGCTTGTCAAAATATTCCAGACAAGGAGTGTCTGAGGATATGGGGTGGAAGCTGGGAAATCGATCTAAATCAGAGAACCTCATTCTTCCACCCCACCTGTCTCCATGTCTTACCTGGAGGTGATTGATACCGATCCACTCTGAAACCAGGCAAGAAAACCAAAACATGAGTATTGTTTTCCACTGTGATAACTTGATCTTGCGTACAAATACTGTTAGTTTAATAAAGCCAAAAGCAGTTCGAATTTTCATATTTTTATAAACGCGTAACAATATTAATAGTACACTGCTCAAAATGTCCAAGCAACTTGCTGACTTAAGCTCAAGCGTACATAACTCTCCAGAGTTCTGTTCATACTCAAAGCGTACTCAAAACGAACTCAAAAGAGTCTGCTTAGGTACATTTTTCACAACCGTATAGTTGTACCTGGTTTCTGCGGGGTAAACTGCTCGACGGGAAAAACTGTTTTACAAGCAACAGCGCGCCGAAGAGGTTGAGAGTCGAAACAAACATTCGCAAGGATCCACAGCAGCCAGTCTGCCACTCTGTGCTGCACTGATAGGTGATTGAGCCTTGTAAGATGCTCAACTAGCTCATCAAACGTGCTAGAATCCATTTGGGTTGTGGGATAAGAAGGAATTTCTAACAAGAAACATTATGCTCAGAGTCTGCATACTTGGACAATATGCACATAACACAGGAGTATGTAGGAGGCCATCAGGACTAACCATAATAGAAAGAGGCTAATTCAACACATAAAATTAAGAAGTGAGGAATGTTTGTTTATTTAGTTCTAGTCTCTCATCAGATCCATTATCATAAAATCTTTTGGTTGTGTCCAAATGAGGGTTAGCTGCATCCTCTGTGGTTTAGACATAACAATAGAGGTGAATTTTCTGAGAAGTTTCATCCATTAGAATGACAGATGTCTAACACAGGCCTAATGATTGTGCTCAGTCTTAACTAAGCTGAAGTATTTTCAATGTCTCTTGTGCTTAATAAAGGTCACATCTGTGTTGGACTGGACCGCCTGGATTGTTGGTTAATGGATGGCAGAGGTAGCTTAAGGAAGGGCTCTCAGTTTTAACTGCTTAATAAAAAGGCTAATGTTTAATTAGACCAGGGTGACGTCAATAGATTATTCTTGTTTTTAATTAAGTAGATTAGTGTCCTCAAACACGTGTAATGTTACATGTAAAGTGACATTATTACCCTAAGGCATCAGCTGGATCATGTTTCTGCCTATGTGTGGCGCTTGTACTAGTATTTTAAATAGCTGGACAGTATTTCAGTACTTAAACTAATATTTTATAAGATGGGACTGGAAAAAATCTGTTTATGACCTAAATCATATAAAGACATAAAATTCATAGCTGCTTGTCTTGGTGTTATATAACAATTGTTACTGATACTGTGAAAAACCTGAAATGGTAATTTGGGTGTATGAAGATAAATTGTCCTGAGGGTGGAGTTCTTGAAGAAAAGCTGATCCTCACTAAAAACAGGACCTGAGCAGAAGAAGATTAATCATTCAGCACACGGTCCAAACTCTGCAAAAATCAATGGCAAAACCTTGCTTTAAATCTCTTTGTTCTATCAGTTTAGCAGCTTTTAAAGTTTGGATTGGGGATGATTGTTGCGTTCTCAGACACGGGGGCGTGGAGACAAAGGTCAGCTGCTTGTTAACACCATTACGTTGCTTGTTTTCTAATTATGGTGAAAACAAATCTGTGATCAACGACTTTGTTCCCCCTTTCTTTTTCATTCTGTCTCCTTAGGCTCATTGTTTACTCTTAGTGAGATCACTAATAAGTCCCTGTAGGGCTGCATGTTAGGCTCACAGATAATCGCTTTCTTGAGACAGAATCTTCAAAGTGTCTCATGTTAATTTTGAAAGCTGTGCAGATGGTTGTGAGTTTGCAGTAATTTGATTGGCTCTGGTTTATTTCGCTCAACCCAAGCAGCCCACTTAGGTCCAGCTGGAAATATTGTCAGACAGTTTAACAATTTATTGTTTCATCTTATTTTCCATCAACTGTGTAATGACCTTTCCTTCAAAAATCATAAAATAATCGTGTAGAAAATCAATGGTCTGCTTCTTCACCAAACAGAATGAATTAGGAATGCCACCTTCTATCTCATCATGTCATCTCCATCATATGCTGTTTTGCATTGATTCACATCCTCTCCTTTCAACACGGAGTGGGCGCCTTTAAGCCATCAAAACATTGGCGAAGTCGGTGCAAATCCCTCTTGAATTCATCCGCGGTCCCCATCACAATTTTCACCATCAGTTTGTACCTGCCTCATTATTCTGCTTTAGAATTAAGGCCTTGACTGAGAGATGAAAGGCTTTCTGTCTGCTTTACTCTACACACATGAATCATTTAGCTCCAGCCCCATTGTAGCCAAAGGGGGGGGAGAGGGGTTCTGGTCGGGCTTGACAATTGATAGGATCTGTATTGATTATATCCTAAAGGGTGGTGGAGAAACCTCAGCGGTCGCGTGTGAGCCGACTATAATAATGCTTCAACACATTGATTGAAAGGATGTGCATGTCAATTGAATCCTCCATCCTGTTTTTGCTTGCCATCAGAGCGGTCTTTGATTTGTCAGAATCACCAAGATTAGGAGACTTGTACAGTATATTACTCCAAAAAATTGATTGTGAACAAACACAAAAACACGTTCAGAATGCAGGCGGCGGACAGAGACAATGGCAGTTTTAAAAACGAGTCCATCCACGTCTTCGCAAGAACTGGTAAGCAGGTGTTTATGGGTTTTTAGGAACAAAACCTAATTGTTTATGGAATTATGTCTGTTGAGTGAAAGAGTCATATTTCTTGCTACAACCTTTTTATCAAAGGGTTGTAGTAGTATTTGTTAAACTACCTGCTGTCAGAATACAAAAAGGGAAGCTGTTGTGTTCTTGGTGCTGCTCATTTAATGTCTATGTAGCCTGTTTATATTAACAGTATGTTCACCTTTACACTCTCTGGAAAATATTTTTGGTTTTTTACAGTCCAACATTATTGTACATTACAACAGTTGTAAAAATCTAGACTTTTGCCTTGTGTCTTCTATCTTGAGAACAGAAGACAAATTTTAAGGTCGTCTGTTCTCTAGCTGCCCAAGGCAGGGACTCTGTATTAAAATCCCAAATTTGCAAATAAACCCAGAGCACCAGATTGATGCATTTAGAGAAAAGAATATTTACTAAGTTAAATACTAAAATGTAATTCATTTAAATGATAATTATCAAATTATAAAGACAAGAAAAAATAATAGATAAACTATTATTTTTATGCTCTATTAGTTTTGAAAATATGTGAATCTTTCATTTTCTGAAAGTAAATTTTTTCAAATGACTAATGTGTCAGTTCATGGTAGACAAACCTTCAAGATGTCTTCTTTTTGTTGATTAAAAACTTTAGATTTTGAGGTTCCTGGGGTTGAGCATAGACCCTCTCTGAGAGACTCGTCAACCATTTCTAAAACCAATATTCAAAAACCTATATCTTTAGCTTGAACTAAGTTTTTCAAACTATAGTTGATCGAAAAGAATTGCATCATTTATTGACTGTTAAAATGTGGAGACTACTATTTTTGTTTTGTGTCTGAACATCGCAGGCTCGTGGTTAAGAACCACTGGTTTATACTATTGATCTGTAACCAAGATATGTTTATGTTTCTCATCTCTCTCTTGAAAGGGTGCATCATGTGGGATGTTGAGCTCAAACAATCAAACAGCACAAAGCAAAATCTCACACTGACAAAAAATGTTTCTATCACTTTAACCATTCAGTGTCTGAATTATTTTTCCATCCTACTTGCAAGCAATTTCAATCTCAGTCATATTGAATAGACATCATTTCTGAACATTATATACCAACTTCTGCCACCTCTGGCTCTATGCTTAGGTTCATTTTCCTGGAGGAAGCTGAAACTCCACCCCTGTCTCAAGTTTTTTGGAGCCTCTAACATGGTTTCTTCCAGGATTGTCTCATATTTAGCTCCATACATCTTCCCATAGAGTTTTCCTATAGATAGAGTTTCCTCTTTAGGAAAAAAAAACTGCTGTAGAGCAGGCTTCTGTAAACCTGCTCTACAGCAGTTACCATCACTTTATTTCACTCTATTGGTGGTTTATTCAGTTTTTTTTTTCTTTTCTGCCATACATAGCATTGTGAATAAAAGATATTCACATTCAGAAGTTAAATTTTGGACTAAATTTAGCAGACATTGGTCCACATACTGTCCCCCCTACATGAGATTTAGGAAAGGTATTGACAGATTCCCCACCTGGGCTGTGGATATCTGCATTTCCACAGCACTGTATATGTTTTGCATTATAAATATACCGCTCAAATGTGAGAGAGTAATTTTTGCCACCAAATTCATCATCAGCTTGGTGCGATACAGATGACCACTGCAGCCATTAGAGTTTTATTTGGAGCAGCGGAGGGATTAGTGGGCAGGGATTAATATTGTGAAAGGAGGACATAAAAATACAGCACTCTTCCTGCCTCTTCTCCTGCTTTAATTCCCAGATCCGTTAGATTGGCCCTGGCATTGCCCAGGAGCATTTTTCAGGCAAGGCACTTAAATGCAGAACAGGAGAATAGTCCATTAAAGACAGGCACATCTCTAGACAATTCTAATTACAGCTTTAATACAGTTAAAGGGATGTAATTCTTCTGATTTTTTATGTGCTTGTATCCTAAAATGCTGTGTTGATTAAGAAAATTGGTTTAATACTAAGCAAATAATACAGATTTATCCATGCAGGAACACCTGATTGTTGTTAATGCCATATTACAACAGCCTGAAGGGTTTTGTATGTGTATTAATTTGGCATACAGTGTCTGCACTAATCACAGCATTATTAAGTTCATAGATGAAGGGATGGGTGTTTGTAATTTGTTGGCACCAGTCATCCTGCAAGATTCAGATGGAGTTGGCAAGCTCAAATGGCATCTACTGCTTTGCTGGGACTGTGAAAGCACCATTATCCTGTTTATCCATGAACGTATTCTCCAAATCTCCCTCTCTGCAGTCCTCCACCTGCTTTTCACTGGTTTCTTGTAGACAACAACAACCCGTCAGACTTCAGAGCCTTTCTTATGAGCATGATTCAGAGAGAAATCACATCACCTGGTTCGAGTTGGGAAAAAGGCAGCGGTGCCTGCAAGAAAAATAATTTAAACTTAATTCAGACCAATCAAAACACTGAATTAAACTATATCTGCCTTTTTAAATTTTCTGACTTCTTGCCACCAACATGCCTTCCACTGAGGAAGCGGAGCCTGGGGACTCTGGGTTAGGCTCTCCAATCTCTGGGGACGAGGTCGCCGAGGTGGTTAAAAAGCTCCTCGGTGGCAGGGCCCCGGGGGTGGATGAGATCCGCCCGGAGTTTCTTAAGGCTCTGGATGTTGTAGGGTTGAGTTGGTTGACGCGACTCTGCAATGTCGCATGGACATCGGGGGCAGTTCCCCTGGATTGGCAGACTGGGGTGGTGGTCCCCCTGTTCAAAAAGGGGGACCGGAGGGTGTGCTCCAATTATAGAGGGGTCACACTCTTAAGCCTCCCTGGCAAGGTCTATTCAGGGGTCCTGGAGAGGAGGGTCCGTCGGATAGTCGAACCTCGGATTCAGGAAGAGCAGTGTGGTTTTCGTCCTGGTCGTGGAACGCTGGACCAGCTCTACACCCTCGGCAGGGTCCTGGAGGGTGCATGGGAGTTCGCCCAACCAGTCTACATGTGTTTTGTGGACCTGGAGAAGGCGTTCGACCGTGTCCCTCGGGGAGCCCTGTGGGGGGTTCTCCGGGAGTATGGGGTACCGGGCCCTTTGATACGGGCTGTCAGGTCCCTGTATGACCGGTGTCAGAGTCTGGTCCGCATTGCCGGCAGTAAGTCGGGCTCGTTTCCGGTGAGAGTTGGACTCCGCCAGGGCTGCCCTTTGTCACCGATTCTGTTCATCACTTTCATGGACAGAATTTCTAGGCGCAGCCAAGGTGTTGAGGGGATCCGATTTGGTGGCCTTAGGATCTCATCTCTGCTTTTTGCAGACGATGTGGTCCTTTTGGCTTCATCAGATCGTGATCTGCAGCTCTCGCTGGAGCGGTTCGCAACCGAGTGTGACGCGGCCGGGATGAGGATCAGTGCCTCCAAATCCGAGGCCATGGTCTTGAGCCGGAAAAGGGTAGAGTGCCTTCTCCGGGTCAGGGGGGGTGTCCTGCCCCAAGTGGAGGAGTTTAAGTATCTCGGGATCTTGTTCACGAATGGGGGAAGAAGGGAGCGGGAGATCGACAGGCGGATTGGCGCAGCGTCTGCTGTCAAGCGGGCGCTGTACCGGTCCGTCGTGGTGAAGAGAGAGCTGAGCCAAAAAGCGAAGCTCTCGATTTACCGGTCGATCTACGTTCCCACCCTCATCTATGGTCATGAGCTTTGGGTCATGACCGAAAGAACGAGATCGCGGATACAAGCGGCCGAAATGGGTTTTCTCCGTAGGGTGGCTGGGCTCTCCCTTAGAGATAGGGTGAGAAGCTCAGTCATCCGGGAGGGACTCAGAGTAGAGCCGCTGCTCCTTCACATCGAGAGGAGCCAGTTGAGGTGGCTCGGGCATCTGGTCAGGATGCCTCCTAGACGCCTCCCTGGTGAGGTGTTCCGGGCACGTCCCACCGGGAGGAGGCCCCGGGGAAGACCCAGGACACGCTGGAGGGACTATGTCTCTCGGCTGGCCTGGGAACGCCTCGGGATTCCCCCGGAGGAGCTAGAAGAAGTGGCTGGGGAGAGGGAAGTCTGGGCCTCCCTTCTGAAGCTGCTACCCCCGCGACCCGACCTCGGATAAGCGGAAGAAGATGGATGGATGGATGGATGTATGTACTGTGCAATACTAATTGTTTAGATTTAAATATAATTAACTTGTATTTGAAAAAATTACAACATTTACACAGACTTGGTAGTTAGCAGCATTCTACAATAAGTCAAGTGTTTTTATTTTATTTTATTTTTAAAGAAGATTAAGAACAAATGTGCAATGAGCCATATTTCTAACATTTATGTGTCCAGTCCATTACACAAAAAAACTCAACCTTCATGCAGGACAACTTATCATTTTTCCAAATTTAATCCTGTTTAAAAAGCTAATACCTCAATTGGCACAAATAAATAAGCAGAAAATCAATGATGCCGCACAACCGTTCTATGACGATACCCAGAAGAACTCCTGATCCAGAAACGGGAGGCACGCTGCCTTGAAACCCTTATTAAAATGAGAAGTGAATAAGGGAACCTATGAGAAAGCATGGACAGAATAAGAATTAGGGCATTAGGATAAATATAGAACAAAGATACTTTTGGAGGACAGATTTTGAAAGCAGAGTAACCTTATACAGTTTGCAGAAGACTGATAGCAGAACAACTACACATCTTTACCACTGAGTAGTTTAGGGTTTGTGTGCACCTGTATGAAAACCCGACTCGGCAACAACTGTTGCCAGAAACGTTTAGGATTTCTCTGAAACAGGTATTTAGGTTCCAGCTCTCCACTATATGTTAATTGCCGGTTTGCCACTGGGATGCGATGACAGGATGCAGCGTTTCCCTCTGCTACATTATTCATGTGCTCCAAGAGTGGCTTGGCTCTGTATTTGACTCTGGCTTGTTTTGTGCAGTGTCCCCCGCTACAGAGACCCCACCCACCCACACGTCCCACCATATGAATTCTTAATCGACTAACACAAAATCAAATCCTGCTGGACGCTCCGAAGCCCAGCAGGCAAAGCAGAGTTGGTTACAAGTTTAGGTGCATCTCATTATTGTTCTTACACTCTGTTTACAGGAATACAAAATGCTGATGAATAAGATAATCAGACAGTGTCTTTCAATGAATATATAATGTCTTGCTAGAGCTGGAAGATCTCCCTCAAATCTGTTCAAAAAACACTATGTGAAGATGTGTGACATCATTTCCTGAAACTGTCTGGTTGCAAGAACACCAGCTGTCATGATGTGCCCACGTCTCCATGATGTATAGGATCTTAGGGTCTAAAACCTCAAGCATGAGAAACAGGAGCAGTAAATGTCCATCCAACTGGGCAAACAGAATCACTTCATTAGGTACGAACTGACACAAATAATGACTCAATCACATGACTGGCGCTCTACGCATTTCAGCATTTTGAAGTGTTAAAGATTTCTGAAGCTCAATCTGAGTACAATAAAGAAAATGCATTTAGTTGACTTTGAACATGGAATTTCAGAACCTGGTGATCTGATGGGTTTATCAAACATGTACACTTTGAGTTTAACATAATGGAAAAGTCAAGTTTTAACTCTTAGTTTTAGCAAAAAACTATAAATAAGACACAGTGTAACAACACACACGAAATACAGAGGAAAAGAGCGAATTGAGCGAAGTGAACTGGATATGGCAAGGCCTTATCAATATAAAACAATTCAGAAATGAACTGAATACACACAAATGAAAACTAAAACACATAGATCAAGATATCTGAATATATTTGTCTTTTGTACGGTTCCACGTTAGAGTTTAACTGTTTGTAGATGTTAGTTTATGTTTAGCTTTGAAAGTCTGGGTTCTTTGTGCAGTGTTTGTTTTTTCACTTCAGTTACTCTATAAACTCCTGTTTCTGAATTTCTTCTTAAAATTTTAGGTTCACTCTGGTGTTGCGAAGAGGCAGGTGTTCATTTTAATGTGATCTGTTAAGAGGTTTTATCAGCATGATCTCTCCATGTTCATTTGCAGCTCAGGTAGGAACCTAATTACGTCACCCTACACATTTTTAAAGACATGTAAAAAGATGCAGCAACAATTTAATGCTTTGCAGTTGCAAATTATATGTATTTCATTACATAATTTGTTCATGTAAACAATTCAGTTCAGTGTATATATAGCTCCAATTTACAACTAATGTAGTTTGAAAGCACTTCATTAGAAAGAAGTCCAATCCATATCAAAAATGTACAATCAATTATATAGACAATTTAGTTACATGAATTCCAATTCAACCCCAGTTATTCTATAATATAAAGCAATCAAATGCAGTTTATATTGACAATTAGTCAATAACCTTTTTCAAAAGGTTTGCAGGGTGTACCTTTTAAGTGGACAGTTTACTGTATCAAGTCTTTAACTTTACAGCAATTTCCCAAACCTTTGTTCCGTTTGATAATTACCTCTCATATGTTTTCTTTAGTTTTATTGTTGTGTTTCAATCAGCTCTTTGCTAATTTGTCTCACTTTTCTCTTGTTCTAGTGATCACACCTCCCAGTTTGTTAGTGTCATTTTTACTTTGCTTGCTAAATCTTTTCCTTAACAAATTCTGACCTTGGTTTTTATCTCGTTACTGGAAGGTTTTTATGGCTATTGTCTGTCTGTTTGCTTTTTGCAAATTAGATTTTATATATTTGTCTCTTGCCAATAGAGATGATATGTTATTGGTAGTGAAAGTACAAAATTTGACCATGACCATGGAGGCCACACCAAAACGATCTAACAAAAAGAAAGCAGGTGAAAGTGAATATTTGGAAGGTGAAAACAGACCAAGTGAAAGCACCACACCATTTGACAAAAGTGAAGCTCATCAATTCACATTGGTCATGCCTTCATGAATGAAAACAGAAGCTTTGCCAAAAAGACTCTGTCATTTGTTTGAACCTAACATTTAACAGGAAGTGACTATGATTTACAGGAATATAAATGAGAATATCTGGAAGAGCTCAGATAAAGTAGGCATGGCAGTGATACTTTGGGCAAAGATCGAGTTGTGGGTGTATGGAGAAAGTGATATGGAATTGCCAGGAAGATCACACAGACAAAATTGATTTATTTAGTAAAAAAAAGATATGCTAGTATAACAGAGAAGGATGGGTTGAGATGAAGGCAGGTGATCTTCTATGGCAAACATTAAAGGTAGCAGATAAAAGTGGAAAAGCTAATTCACACTTAGGAACTACGTGAAAATAGGTTCTGTAAGAAGTTAACACACTTTCATCTTACGGCAACTGATTTAACTGCAAAGGTATAAAAAAGCAGAGAATAGCAGGGCCACAGGTAAACAATAAACACAAAATGATAGATAAAAGTTAGTGATCACTCGGATAAGTGAACAGGTGGGCAGCAGAAGGTAAAACTGATTTTCATTGAGCCGTTTAATCCCCAGTGCAAAACGTAATTTCAGGATTTTGTTGTTTTTTTTTTCCACCCTGCTCTCCTAATAACAAGGCACCTCCAGCATGTCCCGATAAAAGATGGAGCAGGAAGAGAGGAAATTAAAACAACAGCATATTAAATCTGTGGAATTATAGAGTCATTAACATTAGCCCATCTGATTCCTTAATGTCGGGGTAAACAGACGTACCACTCAGGCAGACGGCAAATCTCATAAGAGGTGAGGCAAAGGTGGAAAACACAAACCAAACTCTGTGCCATAACACGGCGATGAGGGGACAATTGGGGACATTATTATAGCCGGAGAGAGAGAGCGATATGGAAACATAGTCTTGATGAGAGTGGGCGGCGGCGCATTTGTTTGGAATTGGTGTTATTGTGTGTACGTCGTTGTGCGTGTGAAGCTCAGAGGATAAGTGAAAAGAAAAAAAAAAAAAAAGCAGGACAGGCCACATCACCATAAAATGTAATCTATTAAAGCTTATCCCAGGCAAGATCGCTACATCTAAATTCATCTCAGTCCATCAGGCTCTCTGCTATTCCCAGTGCTGATCTACCTTAATGGGATGTGACAGCACATGTCCTAAGGAATGAGGAAATAAGGGGTCTCCATGTCACACAGCAGCATCATTTCTCAATAAAAAATTTCCCTCATAACATCAATGCATGGGCCAGTCTGAGTCTCTCACTGTGTGATAAACTTGGATAAATTTACTGCAGTTATATCATATTTTTACACGATTACAACTGACATGATCTAATTAAGTGTTTCTAAGGTAGATTATTTTGCTTACAATAATGTTAAACACAATGTTTTATTGTATCTTGTAGAAACCAGTCAGTCTTTTCCAAATATGAATTTATGTCTTCATGTCTTTTACTGATATCGGCTGTAAACTTGCATCATCCCTTTGCTGCAATTTTTTGGGATGGTGCAAAGAGCTGCACAAAAATGTAGAAACAAGTAGACAGAGGAAATAATTTATCTTGCAGATTTTTTTAGGAGTTCGGACCAATTCATTGGAAAAAAAATACAGGGAAGCTGCTTGCTGTATGTTTTATACAAACATTCCCAACGGTGAAAACGTAGGATGGTTATAATGAAAGTCTGAGGTTAATGTTGGATTGACAAAGGAGGGATAACTAGTGTTATTTTTGGGTTTTTATGCATCTGCCATGGAGAATGTAACATATACAGTTATGTACATATCTTAAAAATACACAAAAATAAACTGGTGTTAGAGTTAGCTTTGCTAATTTCTAAACTTTCTTTTGAAAACAGTCAAAAACATCTGGTCTTTCTTTCAGCACAATAGTACACTAGCATTTCATCGACCTGTTTGTTGTTACTTTGTCACAATTTTTCACATACATACTGCAATGTCCAATCTGCTCATGAATCATTAATGATCGCTAGCAGCTGACAGGCTCATTGAATTACACTATTGGTGATTTTCTTGCTTCTTGAAGCAACCTTTGGGACCATTTTAAAAACATTTTTACTCTTAAAAAGCTAAAGAGTTAGCAGCAGTCTTCAAAAGAAACCAGCCTCTGCTTACATAATCCCTCAGCTTTTATCCAGTGTCCTCCAAAGTATAACTGCATAGAAGAGCCTTATCTGGAAACGCAGCAGACACCTGTTACTTGCTTTTTCATGTGATGGTTTCTCTTATCTTTCATCCCCTACTGTTCACCTTCTTCCCTTCATATCACCCTCTTTTCAATGCATTGCCTCTCTGTCGATGACTGTTCTGAAACAAGGTGGCGCGTTCCCCTTCTTCTAGTTTAGTGCAGAGGGATTAACTGCTGTCTTACTCCAAGGCCTTTTCAGGCAACACTCTGATCCTTGGGCAACTGGGCTGATGCAGCAAGGTGCAAATATCTGCAATGTTTGCCTTCTTCCAGCGAAGGAAAACGAGGGGACACACTTTAGCTAAACGGGAATACCTGGAAAAAAAAAAGAGAGAGCGCTTAAGGAAAGTGTGAACTTACAGTTTATTCCTTTCCCGGAGAAGTGGGGAGAGTGATTTTTTGCTTTCCATCAACGATAATCATATTATATAAATATAAATTCAGTTGGAAAAGTTGCATAGAATGTGTTATTTCCTTTAAAATGTATTCTGTCTGGAGGCATTCAGGGTTCATCTTTATTGAAACAATTCAAATGATTGACTGGCGGCTTTGTGAACCGTCTTGTTTAGGAGTGTTGGGATCTGTGGATGGAATAGTGATTGTTGCATCCTGAAGCGAAAAGACACTTTAAAAAGCATTTTCACATCTATAGCCAATTTCCTCACTTTCCTGCCCCCTCATTTATAGGTGCAACTAAATAAAGAAAAATACCATCAAAACTGCTTGTTAAAAAGCAGTTAAATAGTAAAAGTAGTACTTAAATTCTAACTAATTGGTTTCTTATCTTCCATTTTCTTCAATTTAATGATTATCATTTACAACTATTGACATAAGAGTTCTTACATTGTGTGTGAATTGTGAGACAGTTATTTTTTGTTTTTAAGCATATGCACTGACTGATGGCACCTTTTAAATTTTGTTGTTCTTGTGACAATGACAATAAAGATCTATCTATCTATCTATCTATCTATCTATCTATCTATCTATCTATCTATCTATCTATCTATCTATCTATCTATCTTTGTATTATTTTAAATTTCACAGAAACAGATTTTCGGCTCTTTATTTGCTGCGACAGTCAATTTTACAAACACTTGAAAAATAACTAAAATGACCCAGTACTTAAGATGAATTACTGAAATGACTAAACATTTTTATATTCTGGTGTACGGAGATGCACATGCACCTTTGTCACATTTTTACTGCACACCTTAATTTCTCCAATCATCTTCTGTTCTCTCTACCTCCATACCGCCAGCTTTTTGTCTGAGTAAGGGAAGGCTTTTAGTTTCTTATCAAACTCTCATGAATTATGAAGAGCCACTGTCCAGTGGCCTGGACAGTAACACATCTCACTGTCTGTGTGCCTCTCTGTTAAAGCAGCTCAGAGAAGACCAGAACTGCAATATGGTCACAAACATCTCGCTATGCAGGTTTATGATGTGAATTATTTAAAGCTGGTATGACCCTCCATCTACCCCTCCCACCTCAACACTCCTAAACCTGTGTGTGCAGCAGAAAAATCAGCAGTCTACTTTCAAGCCCTTAGCCCTCGCAGACATCTACTGTCACAACAAGATTTTCTTTGGGGGAGAATAGTCTGCTGTGGATCAACAAGTTGAAGCTTGAAAATAATTAGAACTCATTTGGGGGAATAAAATGCTTCCTCTAATTCAAACTTTGGTATGAATTTCAGCTACAAATAGAGTTCTGGAAAGTAATCAATAAAAATAGTGATGAAGTTCTGTAAGTAAGAACGTTAAACCTGAGGTGAGGAGGAAAACTCGAATCATCTTATCATAACAGTATAATATCCTAAATCAAATAATAATTTTTATAGCTTCCTTTTAAACAACACAGTGTACTGTGTAACACCTTAGGATGCTCTAAAAACATGACAAATGACTCATAAAAAATCTGTTGAATAATAACGAATACATTGCAAGAATCGAAGGAATCACACTAGACAGTTCTAAGTCATACATCTACAGATCCAGTGAGTGCATGTGAATCATCATGAACCAGATTAGTTCCACAGAGTTCAGTGTTTTAATCACTTTTATTTATGATGCAGCTAAAGTCTTTATGCCACCAGAACTCTTTCACATTGTTGTCACATTACAACCACATTTTGGAACTTCATTTAACAGACAAATGTAAAGTTGATGCAGAACTGTAAAATGATTAGATTGTTTTTGACACATAATAAAACACGATAAGTTTTGTAGATTAATGACGTGGTGAGGTTAATGACTGGTGAGCTCATTTAGAGTTGGATGTTCAAATATATAAAATCCAAAATAAAAGCTTATGTGGCAATTTTGACTTTAATTAAAACAGTAGTTTTGAAAGCTTTTAAATATGTAAATTTCATACTATTCAAAAATGCAAAAGAATGAAAAATAAAAGCATAAATTTGAGGGAGTTTTATTTACACTTTTTTTGGCTGATCTCTTTTTTGTTATTAAAATTGAAAATTGTGTATGATTATACTTTTACTTGCATATAAATATAAACTGAATGAATATCTCCATCACTTTGTTGTAAAAATCATAATTTTTTGCCTACATTTCTAAACGTCTGGCTGCTTCAGTGGCAATGATTGCTAAGGAAAAGACTCATTCAGGCTATTTTTTGTGTTTTTCCGATCGTTTTCAGTCTTTTCAAAGCATAGAAGAAGGACCTCTGTTGCCTTTTGCATATATAGGACTCAGCACTGCCCCCTATCGGTGCAAATCTCTACTTTTTCTGATCTGCTATAATGTGCGGTGAAAATGCTCATTTTTATTAAATATATTAGACATGTTCAGTACATGTGTAAGCAAACATGTATTCTGGCAACACTGAGACAACATCATGCACCAACTGTCTCTTAGTCAGTGTATGTGACACTGACACCAGCAGTTCACAGTTCACTGCCTCACCTCACACTTCCTTCCTGTATTTGAACAGCCAATGTGTAAATTTTGCAATTTTGACCATGGAAATGTTGAAATTATACAGAAAATAACTGAATACAACTCTCAAGTCATGACCGACCTCCTGGGTGACACCGGGGGGCTTTTCCAGAGCAGAAAGACAAATGCAGTTCGTAATTAAAAACAAATGCTGCCAAAAAATATTTCATGTTAGTAAAATCTACAGACAAGTCCAAATTAACACCTTAGTTGATTCTGTTTCTAAAGTGTTGACATTTATGGCAATAAAATACCAGCCCATAAATGTCACTGTCTTAGTAGCTCCACATCACTAGTCAGGCAATCAGCCTAATAGAAGCCAGATCTTTAACATGAGAAATAAAACATACTTGATACACTTCACCATGCTGTGGAAAGTCAGTGTGTAAGTAGATACTTCAACTGCAGGCAGCTTGGAAAACTCCAATAGCCTACAGGAGAGCCTTAAGGCTAAGAGCTCACCCGGGCAAATAATGTCATTTAGTAAGAGATTCTGCAACAGGAAGATTATTGCTCAATATCCAGGGAGCTAATGAGTAAATGCTTTTCAAACTGGTACTTGTCCATATAAATAACAGTAAAAAAAAATGCTTGTAGGACATTTTATGCACAAAAGTGAAAATCTTATGGGACATTCTTAAAAAAACAGGTTGCTATGATTTGAGGGAATGTTGTGCTATGGTGCACAATTTTACACAATAGCTCCCATTGCTAAAGGCACATTTGCATTTAGAACCATTTTAAAAAAAAATTTACAATCAAAATAGTATTTCGGAGCTTATATCATTTATTAAAGTGACAAATTCTACTCTGTTCTTCTCAGAATTATGTTATAAATGGACAGATTACATGCAATTAAAACTGTTATTTTGAAAGTACTGTTACAAAAAGTGTTCCTGTGCCTGAGTATTTTCACATTTTGTCACACTCCAACTACACAACCTTTAGTGCATTTTATGGAGATTTTAGGTGACAGCCAGACACAAAGAGCTGCATCTTGTGAAATTGAAGGAATATGATACAAGATTTTCAAAAGTTGCCTTCAAACAATTTGAAAAGTGTGGTTTCTATCCTGAGTCACTTTTTGTTGAAATTTCAGCTGCACTTCTCCAGGTGTAGTCTCTATCAGCTCTGCACACTAAAATATTTTACCCATCATTCTTTGTAAAATAATTCAAACTTTTTTGAATGGAACATAACATTCAAATAGCATTTACGTCTGAACATTTCCACCATAATGCTAGAACCACTCAGGATTTTGAATGCATAGTCTCATCAGACCATGGTTTATTCTTCCATGGGTTTGCTGTGTCCCCTGCATGGTTCTTAATAAACTGCAAATAGGTTGTTTTATGGCTTTCTTTCGAATACTGGTTTTCTTCCAGCTTTGTGGAGTTTACGTCTTATAGTTGTCCTGTTAGCAGATTCTCCCATATGGCCTGGATATTGCTGTGGCTCTTCCAGGATATTCAAGGGTTTCTTGCCTTTTTTTTCTGAGAAATACCATTCTTGCTCGGTCCATCTATCTAGAAGAAGAGCCATCTTATGGTTGACTGTGCTATATTCATTTCATTAAGATGGTCAAAGTCTGGAATACTCTTATCAGCTGTACCTGATTTGTATTTCTTAGTCTTTGTGGTGCTTTTTCCTCTACTGATGTTCTTTAACAAACCTAAGGTCTTCACATAACAGCTGCATTTATACTGGGATTAAATTGCACACTGTGTGCTATTAAGGCAGTTAGTTGTTACAGATTGTATTTAGGGGCATCAGAGGAAATGGGACATATTATATTATATAAAATCTGAGACTTCTCAGATTTTCAATTTGAAAAGCCATGTATCCGTTTCCTTTCACTTGACAATTACGCCACTCTTTATGCTGGTCTATTACATAATGTCCCAGAAAATAAAGAAAAGTTTGTAATGTAACAAAGTGCAAAGACGTTCAAGTCGCATGAAATCATTTGCTACGTATTTGTGTTTGGCAGCAAAATTTGGATTACCTTCACATACGACAGTGACTTTCTCTTTTAATAAGTCTTCTGATTTGTTCGTATGAATTGAATATACTCAGTTCCCCAATTACCGGCTATGCAGCCACACCAATTTCATTATACGTCTAATTCAGTGAAACAGCTCAGGATTCACTGTAACAAGCTGACTAAATCACATGTATGTCAATAGACCGAAGTGAAACAACAAGGCCAGAGGCAACGTGAATGCAAAGTAAGGCAGCTAACAAGATGAGCTTCTGGGAAATACATGCAGACGATCCTTCATCTTAGAATTTGTGTTGGGCGCTGTGCAGAGAAAGGGTTGAGAGCGCCAACATGGAGTAGTGAGCCCCGGAGTTGCTTATGCTCTTCAAAAGAGCACAGAGCAGCACTGCACTGGATTACGAAGCAGGGGAAAAGGTTGGAGACTCCGTTGTGCACAAGAGAGATGGAGGAGGAGAAAGAGTAAATTCAGAGCAGGAGGGATAATTAGACAACTCCTATTATTTGAGGCAGAACAGGCAGACAGATGCTGGGAAAATTACCTGAACTCTTACGCTGTTCACTCGGAAGCAAGAACCGGTTTTTGACCTCAGCTTTGTGGGTGAAATGTTTCTGCTTCTTTGTCTTCTGGACAAATTCCAACACTTTCTCTGTAATTTGTAATTACTGGGCTAAGATTCTGCTTTTAATTAGCAATGAGAAATGAGGCAATCAGGGTAGCCTGTAGCTTGACATTAAATGTGACTTGGATTGTTAGCAGATATTTTGTACTCAGCAATTATATAATTTCTCTCAATGACCATAATAGAATAATAATGTACTGGAATAATGCAAATTTACTAATGCCATCAAGCAGAACGTGGCTCAATGGTTTAATCAGACATGACTTAATTAGTCATGTGTTTAGTATCACCAGTAAACCGCCAACAATATGCTAACTTTCATAGTTGGAATAAAAGTTGTGTGTTAAAAACTAAAGATACCCTTTCTGCCTCCAATTTATTTAAGAGGTACACACAGGTGCTGCTATTCACAAACACTTGAGTTTTCATCATCCAGTGTTAAAAACTGAGTGAGTGTTGTCACCTCTAAAAGCTGATGTTTCTTTTTTTTCCCCTCTGTTTGCTGTTCTGGAACATGCGGGTATGTATTAACGCAATGCCACGTTGGAAAGTCATCAGCTTTGACCATGTAGGAGCAATTGTTGCAGCCCATCAACGTGGAACGGGTTTTCAAACTATTTGAAGTCTATTATTTTACTAGTGAGAAAGACTATTCACAATTTTTAAACGGTTGACAGCAAACAATCTTCCCAGGGGTGACTATCCCAGAAAATGAAATGTCAGGCCTTGTGATGCTCTGAGAAACTGCAAATAACCCAAGAGCTCAATCTCACACTTAGTGGGATTTAGTCAGCATGTTAGATATTATTTCTCTCCATAGTTGTCCACTTTCCGGTTTTTGTATCTGCAGGTGACATGAGCACTTTTGAGGAGCTTTAATCAGACCCGGTCAGGATATGTACATTTTTCACAAAATGCCTACAAAGATTGTCAAATGACTACAAACTGTGATGTATGCTGAAGTGGGAGGGGTGTAGCCAGGTGGTCTGCAGTGTGTGTGAAGAAAGGAAAAACAGGAATGCTGTTGTGTACTGTTGTACCTTTTAGGTTAGATTTAAATAACTTCTGAACCTGTTAATGGCCATGTCATTTCCATTGGGTAAAACCCAAAAGTTCAGAGAACGAGTACTCTCTTCCTACTCTTCCTTTCTCTGCAATGCATTTTGAATATATCATTGTGTATTGCACTAGAAATAAAAACACATTACTATTAGGAAGAAATGAGATAAACTTTGGATCTGAAAAGGTACGACTTGGACATTTATTTGGTTTAGGTCAACTTGGATGCTTGAGTCCTGGCACAGTGTCAGAAGAAATGTAACAAACAGCTTCCTCTCCGGTCCTCCCTGCCCTTTCCCCACTCCTGCCGAAATAAACAAACTGTTGCCTGATGAGGCATTAAAATTCCAGGCCAGTGCAGAAAAATATGACTCTTCTTTTTTTTTTATTATTACTGTAATTAATGCAATCCGGTCTTGCTTCACATACTGCGGCAGGTCAGTGTTGGACATAACAGAATGTTTAGTGTTTTTAATGCAGGTATTACTGGACTCAGTTTGAGAATATGCATCGCCTAATTTGGAGCAAGAAAAACAAGGTGACTCAATTAGGGACGTGGACAATAAACTGCAGATTAAATACAAGCAGCAGAACGACTACGGTAGCAGTTGACCCCTTCGCTCTGTAATAAAGGAATAAACCAGCATTTCACTAGACTTATAACTCTTCTTTACACATCTCTTTACTTATTCTGACTGGATTACAATAATGCTGCTCCACTGAGAACATACCATAGGCACACTAAAATAACCAATAAAACTACAGCAATAAAACACTTATTATTACTGCAGTGAAGCAAATCTGCAAAAAAAAAAAAAAAAAAGTGCACTTCCTGTGGCTCCTAAAGTGATACCTGGATATTTGTGAAGGACTGTGTGGGAAAAGAAAACTTAATAAAAAAAAGAAGGTCAGATCAACACAGCAAGAAATTCAGGTGACTATGAATACGCACAGATTCCTCTATACGTCTTCTGACACAGCACAGTGTTATTGCATGTACCGTTTGCTCAATGCAGCATTGCCCTCTGCTTGATTTATAAAGCTGCAGGGCTGCAGAGTTCCCTGCAAAGAAAATAAGGCAGGGATCTGTTTTCTGGTTTTTAATGACTATTCACACCAAGAGACAAATCTCAGTAAATCAAAATGTGCTTCAAGAACTTTGAAGTTCTTTCAAAGATAAGAACTTCAGGTATCCGATTCTTTAAGTAAAATTTATTTTTATAGGTAATTACACAGATATCAGTTTAGAAGTTGATCCCCCAGAAATTTCAAATATTTATTTGAGAATTACAGCTAATGAAAAATGGAAGCCTGCTAACTTGACAGTTGTTCAGCAAACAGTCAATGATTTTTTATAATTTCCTAATTTAATACTATTAAAGAGGCAGTATTACCTGCTATATGTTTCAAATATGACTTAAAAAAATATTACTTTCTAATCTATTGCCTTGAAATTGCCGTTTCTGACACTCCACCTTCAGCATGTCATTACAACAATGCTCCTCTGTAAACCCTATTAACCAACAACATTTTTACCAAAACAGTTGATATAATGAGCTCAGCAGATGTGCAGTTTCACCCGGTGTTTGCCAATTGCTGCCGGCTAGTTTGAAGGAGCTGAGAGGGGAAGGGCTGCTCTGTGAGGCGAAAACTTGGTAGCTTTGAAACTGCAGCTCTGAGGAGGAGCTGCACCTCAAAGGTGAGGCTAGGTCCACCGAGACATTTTGCACAGCTGAATGGTTACCATGGGAGATTGACGAATTTTTCAAACATGAATGAAAAAAATCAGAAGAAAACTTCAACATGATGTAAAGCTCAAAAGAGTTGATTTTACATACTAGTTACCCTTTAAAAGAAGATTTTTTCTTCAAAGCAATCAACAGTCAGCAAGACAAGACTATTAACCTGCAAACCATCAATCCTCACAATCTAAATTTTCAGTTTGCTTTTCTCGCCTTGAAGTAAAACAGTTGCTCCTAATGAAAGCTTTAGGATCATAATTAGACTCAGAGAAGCTCAGACACTTCCACTGGCAGCGGAGAAGCTCATTAGTTCATTTGAGTGAGCTGTCATCACACCAGGCTGGGAATCAAAGCAAATATTTTTTCTTCTCCTCTGACTTTATTCTTAGCAGGATTTCATATGAGCACACTCCTCTAAACAGCCATTTTTTTTAACAAGCAACTGTTGTTGGATCAATATCAATATCCTCCTTATTAAATATAAAGAGAGAGTGCAATCAGTTTGAATCGTGCTATCATTCCCACAACGGAGTCTCTAGGAAAATCTTACAAATGCCTCACATTAGAAACTGAAACGGCTCAGTGAGGCATGTCATACAGTAGGTTGTAGGTCAATAGAGTTGAGGAAAATAAAATAACATTTCAGTTGTTGAGTTCATCTGTAATCAAGCAGCACAAAACATCCTTCCTGCTTTTAGAAACGTGTTAATGATTAAGATGTAGAACACTGGAGGGAGGTATTGAAATCTGACATCTTTTCTCTACAGAGACCAAAATATATGAACGTATCCAAACTAACTCCACATTAAGATACCATAGTCATCAATTTAACAATTTGAGTAGTTTATCGTTGTACTCAATGTACTTTCTCTAAAAGACAAGGTTTACTCTTTCTTTCAAAGTGATCCTTGTGGTTATACAAGTGCAAAAGTGAAAATAAATCCCAATGGGACAATAAATAAACACCTGGTGTTAATTAAAAGTAAGTAGAGTATTTTTTTTAACCCTTCCACTACAGACTTGGATTCACCCAGAAAAGATAAAAATGGAACAGAGCCTTCTGTCAACACTCCCACAATACTTTGGAGCTAAAAAACTCTATAGTAAAGACATTGTTTTTTACTTTTTTTACAGCAGTTTCACTTTGTCCAAACCGATTTCATTAAGTTGTAAATAAAAGCTAAAAAGTACATGATTGAGAGGAAATCATAACACTATGTTCAATGAAACAGAAGCTAGAGTCTTTAAACCTAATTCATACCACCGAGTCGCCTCTGTCAGTCCGTACAACATGATTGCTGTCACCCAATATGATCCTTGTGGAAGCCCAATGTTTCAAAAATTACTTCCGTTTTTATTTTTATGTTAAAATTATATTTTTACCTTTTTTCCAGTATGCTATTCTTCAGCAGCACTAGCACATCCACAGCAGAACATGTAGGACATCAACCAGATAGCTAGCTCCGATTATTCTGCATCACAGCATGATGGAAAGCTTTTACAGCAACCAAACCAACCTATTGATAGATTTCAAAAATAGAATTCCAAATACATGGAACACTTCAAATCTGTGCAAGTTGCTGTGTCAGTGTGCGGAGCATTAAAAATAAGCAGCTTATATTGTTTGAGTAAATGCAAAATTATGGACACTCTGTGGGAGGACTTGTAACTGCTATGCCAAATTTACAGCCCTGAACATTGCAGCAGTGGCTACGGCAGGGGGTGAAAACCTCTATTTCCACACAAGCAATAACAATAATTAGAGAGAAATATACAAAGTACGCGAGTGATATCCCACTGCTGAGTGCAGAACACTGTCACTGTAATTATAACTTGTGAACGCTGATGCTTTTGCAGCAGATTTCATCTGAGCAAACACTAGCTGAGCAGTAAAACTCAAATCTGGCCGATCTAAGAATCTTAATGGAAGGAGTGGCAGAAGCTCGACAGATGGTGCAACTTGCAAGCACTACAGAATAATTAGGAAATAGCCCAGCTCCCCTCTCCCATTTCCATCTTTTTCATGGATGTTACAATAAACTGCTTCCCAAAAGAAGAAGCTGCAGAGAAAGGCAGTTTTACACGAAAAGAGCAGATGTACATTTTAACAAAAAGTGGAAGGAATAAATAGCAGCAAATACCGGTGAATCTCAATAAAATACAACGGGAAGTTAATAATTTCAGTCATTCAATTGAAAATGTGAAACATTTTTAAGTACAAACTGAAAGTTTAAGCACTATGGCTTTCAGCCCACAAAAACGCAAAACTCAGTGTTTCATAAAATCTGTGCCGCCTATTGAAAAACTGGCGGCACAGTTAAGTACAATTAACACCTTGTTAATTGTACTTAAACTCCCGACTTGACATTTCAAACTTTTTCCTACATTTTTTCCTTCAACTCAACTTCTCCTAAATACACTGCAACCTAGGAATCTCTCAACAGGAAGTAATGATTTTTGTGCCTTCTCTGATCTGTGGAGATTTAAATTTTAAAGTTGTCCATCCCTCTGTGCGTTGTTTACACTGCAGGGACTCTGTGCCTGATGCCTACCCCCAAAGTCTTTGGATAAGAGGCAGGGTTAAACCTGGAAACGTTGACGGGGTTTTTTTTGTTTGTTATTATTTGACCTTTATTTAATTACGTGAGACTATTGAGAACTGACTCATTTACAATGTCAGCCTGGGATAACAGGTCATTTGATTATCAAAATTAACAAAAACATAAAAATGTTTTACATTGTGACATTTCTTTTTCTTAAATTACTAAAATCAATTTACTTTATTGTCATAGTATGATATTATATTGAAATGGACCTGTACTGTGCAGTCCGAAGACTTCAGGCTGCACAGTGTCTGAAATCTGAAGTCACTGTGCAGCCTGCAGACAGTGCACATGTGAAAAACATTCAGGTTAAACTTAAGAGCTGACAATGAACAGATGCAAAGCTTATAGTCAAGAAAAAAAAATCCCATCAAAAAAATGTGCTTTGCCTCAAGATTTGTAGAACTGACAGGCTGTTACATTAACAGCTGTTCAATGTGAGTTTGATGCTTTATCCATTACTAAGCAGCATATCCAATCAAGTAAACAAGATCTATTTGTTTTTCTCTTTTTTTCTGTACAGATCCCATGCTGTGCTTTCATGGTGACCTTGGGCAATATGTTCTCTCAGGTTAATTCACAACCCTCCATATGACATGGGAGCCAAGTTACAAGAACGAGTGCAAAAGTAGCTTGGAACAGCATGAGTAAAACACAATGGTGTGGAAGAGAAGCCAATGAAGGGACCAAACGAGTTGAATTGCAAAGGATGCCCTGGTGCTTCACCCTACTTTCAGCCGGCTACTTTCGGAGATGAAATGGGGGGAGAGAAAGGAGGATAGAACAGAGTCATTTCAACTTTGATTTTCACACCAAAAGCAAAGGGCGGCAGATAAAGCAGGACAGGCTTGGAATACTTAGAGCATCGGAGCTGAACTCAGTAATCTGGCTGAGCATTTGCAGTTTTTAGGACACATTTAAAAAGGTTGAGCAGAACAGGTAAGGAAAAATGCGAAAAATGTATGTGCTATTCAATTTTTAGTCAAGAGTGTACATGTACTCATCGTGCTCATTAATTTTGTTTTTTATGAGTTGCTTGAAAAATATTTTTAATATCAAAAACACGGATTCAGTGCCTCTCTAATATTCAATAAATATAAAATAGAAACTTAAAACAATATATTTATATTCACACTGGGATTTGTTTAAATGATGCTCTCTGACAACTTTTGAAACCGTCAACAAGCATCTGGTGTAATTCTGGTTGGATATTTGACCAGTTTTCTGACTGGAATTTAAACTGGTTATCTTCCTGGAAATGTCATGACTTTCAAGTATAGGCCAAAAATAGTCAATATAGTTTTGTCAAAGATCCACACAAATGCATGAGGCAGGCAGAATCACGACAAAAGTCAATGTTTTTGGGGGTTTTCTTTTTTTTATAAAGAATCCTAAACAGATAAACTTGAAACAAAGGCATGAATCAAAACTTGAGACACAACTGGAACTGAACACACAGGAAAATAAACCAAGAGGAAAACTGAATAAAAGACTGAGTATATAAACTGGGAGAACAATGCACAGGTGAGTTTATTTTAGTGAATGAGGCGCACTGAGCTGTGGGGGAGCATGAACTGAGGCACAGAGGGAGAATGGCTTTGACACAGTCTGTAAAAACTACAATCAAACACCGAAGAAAATAACTGAATGAGGAAAATACAGGGATGAATTAAATAAGGACTAGACAAAAGACAAATAAATAATAGTGCACCAAAATGCCAAATACATTAAAAATGTCAGAACTCAAAACTGAAGTGAAAACAAAACCTGTCCTTAAAATCATGATAAGGTAGGTAAGGTAAGATTCTTAGTCTGCTTTGTACATTTTAAAGCCTGTTTTGTTGATTTGGGATCACTTAGCAGATCAAACACTCAACTTTGGGAAAGTTTCAGCCATCTAGCTTGATTTCACATGAATGGCAAGTAGTCCACCTCCTCCATAGTTTCATTCATTTTGTAGCGTACAGGTACCACTGAAAGCACAACAGCTTCACATCATAATGTTCCCTCCACCACATTTGAAGGTTAGTAAAGTTTTCTCATATTTTAAAACCTCACTTTCACACCTTCAAACACACTACCCGTCTTTGTAGCCACAGTTCAAATTCTATCTAAATGTAAACCTTCACTCAAGAAGGTATTTGTCTTGTTAAAGTGGACAGCTACAAATTTTAGGTGAAGGGAACTTGATCAGCACCATTTCACGTTAAGCCAATGTAAAACTGGCTTCAGTGGGAACAGTGGCACTGGTGTTTCAGGAAATGTAATTTAATGGTAAATATGAGTTGGCAGTTCCCTGACTGTCCCTGATCGGCATCATCCCAACCAGTTTTCTTTCATATAAGGATGACTGTTTGGGTCAGATGGTTGAAACTAAAACATAATTGGATATTCCAAAATGATCTAAGGTCCCAAACAAATTAGAAATAGTCTTCAAATGGATTTAGCAGGTTAACATGACATGACCTAAACTATACATGCAGAGCAATAATGCATTACAATCTCCACAAACCTCTCCCCCCACATAATATAATAATAAATAAAATGCAGCGTAAATCAAACTAAGCAAACCAACCTACCTCTTTATTACTGGAGGGAAGGGTCAAGTAAGTGCAAATGAGAACGCAACAATGATAAATGCCATCTGACTATAATAGCGGCGGAAGCTCAGCTCCTGCCTGGTCTAATGACCTAATGTCATGTCAATGTGGAGGCACAGATAATTGGCCTCAGAGATAAAATATCATCAACTGTCACCAAGTTGACACAGCCATTTAAACTGTTAGAATTAGAAGATTTACTATAACAAGAAGGAAAAGCATTTATTATACAGAACCCTATGTCTTGGCGAAAATTTCTAGAAAGGCAAAACAAATATCTGGCTGTTGCCAAGACCATCAACTTTCTGTTCCTGGCTGGACTTCATTTTAGTTGGAGAGGGAATGTGTTGTTCCGTGTTTACTTTGGTTTACACTGGGATTTGAACCATATTGGTGCTGTTGACTGAAGACGTGCTGTTTTTGTCAAAAATGTCACGGCTGGTAAAATAAATCTCAAGGTTGTTTCAAAGAACATTGAAAGCTGACAGATGGTTCTAGTCCTCCTGTAAGTGGGGAAATTGTGCACTAAGCTATACTGCCATAATAAGTAGGGCAGTCATGCATTTGCAGAATGTTTTGGCCTTGATGATCTTTATTTCTGCATCTATTAGCCAAATAAAAAAAAACAACTATTTACATAACTTAGACAATCAGCTGCAATGGATTCTATAACTTGTCAGGCACAAGTAAGAGTTTATTTAGTCCACATAAAATCTGGCAGTGAAATAGTGCAATAGAGGTCAAAAGTCAAAGTTTAAAGGTATATTACAGACAACCGGATGTGGAGCAGTCAATTCAGGAGGACTCACTCTAAGAAACCTTGCTAATCATAAATAATAATAAATCAGAAAAAGCAGCATTCAGTTTTTATGCTCCACTAATCTGGAACAAACTTTCAGAAAACTGAAAGTTTGTTGTGTTTTTGCAGTGCGGAGGCTGCTAAGCAAGACGTGTCTTCATTCTGACCATCATATAAGGTCATGCAATTTGGTCAACAACCAAAAGATGGAGACCCTTGGTAGAAGCAGCTGTTATGAACCTTCTGTTTGTGTGAGTTGGTTAAGCCTTATCAGAAGCGTAGGAGCTCCATCATTGGGGAGGAACTTGAAGCAGAGTCCTCTACAGAGGTCAGCTGTGTTTTGGGAATGGATTATCAATGGGAAGAGATCCCATCACAGTCCCAGAACTGTACATCCCTTATGGGCTGGGAATATCTTCAGATTCCCAAAAGATGAACTGGTTACCAACCTGTTACCTCTATGACCCAATTTACTGGTTTCAAAGGCAGAACAGAGTTTATGGAAGGTATTTACCTTTATATTTTCAATATCTATTTTTCTTCTGATTACAAAAGAAAAAGTCCTGAAGGCCAAGTGTAATGCTAATGATAATTATTGTTCACCAGAGTTCAGTTCATTTCTGTCCAGTTGTTATCTCGACTGTCGTTTTCAGAATGTCTCTGAATTGACTGTATACAGGTGTGTCTTACCAACATAGAATAGCATCAAAAACGTCATGATTTCATGAATTCAATTCAAAAGTGGAACTCCTATATTTTATAAATTTGTATGCAGTGGCCGTGTTTATTGAGATACATCTGTGAATTATATGAACATCCTCGTCTGATGAAATGGTGTTAAGCAAAGTGCTGAAAAAACTAGATGTATAAAGATGAATCAGAAATGAGCAAAGGGCTCCATTCATCTGTGCCCTGTGGTGCAGAGTGAGATGGAAATTATTGTTATGCAGCAGTTAAACTCTGCAATGGACAACACGGCCCACAGAGGATTTTCCTGTATCCTTCAATGTGATGTTTGACAATGTATTAAAGCAACTTTGGGAAGGAGTAACTTAAAAAAAAGAAAACTCTAGCCTTTGATTTAGGAAAACAAAAAAAAAAGTTTAGGTAATTGCAGCGAAATGGATTCATAAGGGAACATGTCCAAAACAGAATATATGAGGTAGGAGGTCAGCTTCCTTGTCTTTTCATAAAATGGAAATAAATCTTTCTCTCTGAGTCAATGGAAATAGACAGTAGCCCCAAGGGTCTGTTGATCTCCAGTTATTGATTAGGCAATTTCTCTTGCCTCTTGTTCCTAATATTACTCTTATTCCCACTGAATCTCACAGCTTCACATCTTGCTCCAGTAGAAGCCCTTCTCTAGTCTCTCATTTGTCATTTTTGGCTGTACTGTATCCATTCTCTCTTTCACTGTCCTCCATTCCCACTTCTCTTTTTTTGTCTACTCTCCCCCTAGTTCTCCTCCCCTTTCCCCTTCTGCTTTCCTCTCTTATGTGTTTAGCATTCAAGGCCTCTCACTGCTGCATCACAGGCCTGTTTGTATCACCGAGCTGCAAAGAGAGAAAAAGATGTGATTCCTCTGGGAGGGAGAAAAATTTACCTTCACACTGAAGAGTAATCCCTGGATGTGCGGTCAAACACGCATACATAAACAGTTCGTACTTAAGATTCAAACTTTGCATTTCATCAAATCCGTGATGTGAAATGATATAAGCTTGCATGCATAAGTAAGTTCAACAACGCAAGTCTGCATAAATGCTCCCAAACTCATACACAAGCTCAATCCCCGCTTCATCAAAAGAAATAGCATGAGCAATTACAAGCCTGTTTTTTTTTATCCACTGTTAATGCCAGTAGCCATTTGACTTTGTCAGTTAATCATAGCTGAGCATCCATGCAATTAACCTCAAATTGTTTGTATGTCAAACATGTAAGGAAGATTTTTTCTAATGTGTGGCCCCTGCATTCTGAGTCACAGGTCAACAAGCTAATGAGGAGCCCCTGAAATATTCACCCTGGAGGAAAGCACTTTAAATGCTGCTTACTGGAAACCGATCCATAATCATTCCTTTCTAAGTGGAACAAGTTCCACTTAGAAAGGAATGATTACGTCACCTTTATTTGGTTCTCTTCTATTTGGTTTTCTAGTATGAATGTGGGTTATGTTTTTCAAATGAAGCAAGTCACCTCTGTCATAGACTATAGTTTTTCCGTTTAAACGGTGCATAATCACAAATGTGTTTGCACGTCTGGTAAAGCTGCATAAAAACCATTAAAATAAATTAATTTGTTGCAGGTGCATAATGACACACTGAAAAACGTACATTTGAGAACATTTATATAGTAGAGAAAATTATTTCAAAGGAATTAGATGTCTATATGTTTATGTTTTACAGTATGTTATGATCAAGTCCAAAGTTTGATCAGTGCTTCTGTTTCTTTGTTTTTCTGTGGGTGTGTGTGTGTGTGTGTATGCTCTGTAGTCAGTGGTAGCAGACGGCTGTTCACACCAAGCTGGTTCTGTTGAAGGTTTCTCCCTCACCACTGTCGCTGCATGCATGCTCAGTATGAGATTGTCACAAAGTCAATGACACAACGCAAGTGATTGTCAACTGCATCATTAGCTACAAGCTCGTTCAGAAGAAGTGAATGCTGCAAGTCAATGACTTGATGCAATCTGCCAGGGTTTTTGTCTTTTTTAAATAAAATAAACTGATATCAGCTGCAATGTTTGATAACTAGGATCAATTGGAATGCATGTAATTTACTTTAAATCTGCATGAATTTAAAGTAGTTTGTTTTTTGTAAAGTGCCTTGAGATGACATGTCGTGAATTGGCGCTACATAAATGAACTGCATCAAATTGATCTAAGCCAACAAGCCACCTATCTAAGCCAGCTCGTGATTTCTCTATATTTCTTTTGAATGATGTGTGATATCAATATTTTCCTGTGCAGTAGACAGTTGGGTTTTATTGTTGCTCTGTTTCTCTTGTGCAAATCAGTGCTAATGGTGATGGTTCAGCTTGGAAGGATATTAAACGTGCTTTTAATGCAGATGATTCAGGGATCACTTTCTCTTCTTTTCTTAGCAGTCTTGGCAACATCCTTAAGACTGTTTAGTGTTTATGACAGGATGGTGACAGCATTGCTGCTTCTGTGGATCTCAGATGCAGAAATGTAAATATTTCCTCCACATGGCTGAATAATGGCACACTGCTGAGATCATGAGGTTATAATGTAGAGATATTTGCTTCCACAGCACATTTTGGTGGATAATATGGTCAGAATAAACTCATTCCCCCATATTAAAAAAATGGAGAAGGAGTTGCTTATGTCATTGATCAGATATTTATGGATATTTGTATGAATGAGAATATATATAGAGGAAGAACTGTTGGCTATACCGAACTAAGCACAGACACAAAGGGAAAAGTCATTGAGTGGAAGCTCCAGACAAAATAATCTATGCGTTGGTGTTGATACATGTAGACTAGGAGCCTTATTGTAGCCATGAGTGGAACTTGGCCTGGAAACAACTTTCCACTTTGTCCAGCAGAAAAGCAACAGCTTCACAGTTTGCATCACATAAAATGTATGATTTTCTTCCCCTAAGCTGTCGTTCTTTAGTTTTCAAAGTTAAAGTAGAAAGAAAACCCAGCCTTAAAGGAGGCTAATGCACAGTACGCTCAGTGTGTTTTAAAAAGATTGTATTTGATAGAGCGACTCAAAATATTTTGTAGTTGGGAAGTGGAAGTAAAATGTTATATTTTCAAACTTCTTTAACAAAAATCTGCAAACTGTGGCATGCATTTGTGAAATAAAATCCCGGTCAATCTATTTTCTATAAGTCAGATAGAATCTTCTTGTGTGTAACTTCACTTCAGTATAATTCCAGCAAGGCCTCAGAGGTTTTTCAGAGAACATTAGTGAACAAACAGTAACATGAAAACACAGCGGACATGTCAGTGAAAAAGTTGCGGAGACATTTAAATTAGAGTTGAGGAATAAAACAATACTCCATGCTTGCATGTCTCACAGTAGCTGTTTAGTTAATCATCTGAAAACAGAGAGAGCATGGCAACACTGAAGACTGAAAAAGTACAGAAGAAGTTGAATGGGTTTAGATCTAAAGATATTTATCTGTTAAATTGAAATAAAATCTAAATAGCAATACTTAAAAAAAATGCCATCGACATGTACCTCTCCATTCACTCCAACTGAACTTGAGTTAATCGACAGAAACACCTGGCTTACATTCATGTCTCTAGATTTGCAAAGCTGGAGACATCCTTCAAAAGACATGCAGAAAAAGCTGGTGCTACAAAGTAGTGACCTAAGGGCTAAATTTGAATGGCTTCTACACTTGTCAGATTGCTGTTGGTAAAAACTTATTTCATTATCACAAATGAATCCAGTAAAATATATTGGCATATGTGGTTTTATTATGACAAATGGTGTATGAATCCTTTTGCAAAGCATTAAGCAGTATACAGAGAGCTGTGGACCTCTGGAGGCAGTGAGAGGTTGTCTATAGGTAGATAGAGATGGGATACTCCAACCACATATTATCTGTCAATGACCCAGAAGATGAACATCTAAAATGGCAAATATTGTCTCAAACTGTGTCCCCTTTATGAAATCTTCACGCTACAGTTCAGTTCCAGGATAATGCCCATTGACTCAGGAAATAAGATAGGATGCCATATGGTTGTGTAATTTAAGAATGATTAGTTGTGAATCTGTGCAGAACATCATCAGTTACCAACTGAGGGGTGAATTCAGATCTTATGTTCCAGGAAAAACACTAAAAGGATCTTGAAAACTTTTTGAAATGAATTTTAAGACTCACAATTAAAAGCTTTACAGATCTGAACCTGACATAAAGGACATATTAACAGAGAACTATTAAGCTTCCTTGAACAAATTAGGAAAGGTCTATAAGAAGCATGCTCAATAATACGACAGTACATCTTTGATCGTGAGTCAGACCCAGAACCAGAAGATTTGTCAAAGCTCTTCTAGGTTTCCCACAGGCCTCTCTGCTGCTCCTGACTCAAATGCTCACCATGACTTACCTATCGTGGCCCAACTAAAGGACTGCTTTTTGTTGGTCTATCACATGAAATTCAAATACATTGAGATATCCAGTTGTAATGATAAATTGTGCAAAGGTTTAACATGTATAATTATTGTGCAAGGCAGTCAAGTCTGCAATAATCACAATGCTGAAAATGACAAATGCCCTCTGCCTTGTGTGGATCTATTTGCATATTTCCTTCTTTAGACGTAACAAATAACTAAGTGATTTTCTCATTTAAAAGTCTTGCTGTCATTACAGTTCCAGCTGGTGATGTATTGTAACTTATTGGCAGAAACAACTTTCAGACCTTCCAAACACTTGCTTTAGAGCAGGCCTTTCACGTCATTGTTCCCCAAATCATTAGGGATTAGGTGAGAGGAAGCAAGTTGATTGCAGTTGATCAGTTTGAGACTCTAAATCATCACCGTATAGCAGCTTTCAGTCACTCACATGCACCCTAAGAAAGTGGGAGAGAATGAAGAAGCAGATGTGATTGTTTGGGAGGATGTTGCAGCCAAATCTTCTTTAATACACTTTGCTACCAAGACAACAATGAGTGTGCAAAGCAGTTTTCAATTGAAACCTCTGTGCAGGCAAATCCTTGTGCTTATGTGAGCTTTTCCTTAGCTTTTTCTTTATCACTCAGTCTTTACTCCAGTGGGAGTTATGTTTATTTAGAAAAACACACATCCATCCTTTCCATGAAAGTTTAATCCTCTTAAAGACTTGTTATTTAGGTTCAGCCAAACCAGTCAAATTACTGTCGAACAAAAATTGAAAAAACTGGTTTGGAGCCAGATGCTGTTCTTAGCTTCATCCCAACAAAGTGCAGTGCGAAAACAATATTTCTAGTATTAATCATGAAGTCATTTCAAAATGCTGGAAATACTTGGTTTTCACAGATCAAGAAAATGTTGTAACATTTTAGAATCTGGAAATTAGTTACTAATTTATCATGCACATCTCTTCATTGGTGACAGTGAAGCTTTGCACTGTATAAAACTGATTTCTGACTGCATCAGATTATATCTTCTGTAGGTGGTGGAACTTTTTCAGAAATGTAGACTATAACTGCTGACATTAGCATCGGGGATTAAAAAAAAGCAGTTAATTTATTTCAAATATGAAGAAAAAAACGACTGATAAGATATGTCAATATATATAAAGATATAAAAAAAAAAATGACAGAGTCACAAGGATTAATGTCAGAGCAGTATAATGCATAATGTTGGCACTTTTTGGAAAGATGGCAATCAGCAGGGCCATATGCTGCAAGTCTAAGTGCAATTGGACATGAAAAGGACTTTAAAGAGTGGTAAGTGTTTGCCAGATTGGAGATAGATCACTCATCCAGGCAATCAGTTACACAAAGAGATGAAATAGTTTGTAACAGAAGAGTTGATGCATAGCTGTGCTTTTTATTTATTTATTTTTTTTTTACAAAAGCTTCACTTCAAAATATAGTTAACCTTTTACTATTAGAAAAGTTGTGTTTTTTATTAGAAAAAACAATTTGAGTGCATTTTGAGTTACAGCTAACTGATTTCATGCTGCTTTGAACTGATATAAGTAGATAACATATTCTATGCTAATGAAAAAACAGCTACTTCCTATGACCCCAAGATGAGAAATAATGGGGAGTTTTACAGACTACAACAAAAACAGGAACATTTTAAGTTATAACAGAAGAACAAAAAAAAAGTTCCATCAGGAGAGCGTCTGTGCAGCACATACTCACTGGGATCTTTATGAGGTACACTTGTTCTGTCAGTGATGGCAAAGTGGGGGACCCAAACGCAGAGAGGAGGCATGAGGCACGTGAATGAAAACACTTTTTACTTAAAACAGGGGAAATCAAAAGCTAACCAAAATCTATTGAGTACAGGGAAAATTTAAACTAATAAATTACAGGAGGAACACAGGATGGCTGCAACACCTACTGAGAAAAAACAACTCATATTTATACTGGGGAGCTTGATTACTGGAATGCTAAACAGGTGAGTTAATGAGGAGATGAGGGACAGTTGGGGAGAGCAGGAAGCAAAGGCATGGAAATAACAAATAGATACAACAAACACAGACAGCTGAACTAAATACAAACCAAAAGGAAGAAGCCTAACACAAGTAGCGGAGTCTGAACCAGTCAATATCCACAACCTATTAAACTGCAATTCTCATAACTGTATGTCTGGGGAATAGCAAAGTACTGTTGAAAGCAAAATTAAGTAGGATTATTCATGCAAAGTCTGCATATCAATAATATTTTGTGGCTGTTGGATCTGACAATATTTTTAGCAGGCGATATGCTAAAGCTCATAAAGAGTGTTAAGGAACATGAGGAAGAAAAAGTAAGGTGTGCTGATCGTTATCAATATTATCATCACAATATTTAATAATATTACAACAACTATGTTTTTCTGAGTTTGTGCCTACCACATACTGGGTTCATTCTTTAGCAACTGCAATGTTCCACACACCGATGTCGCTTCATGGTTATGATGTGACATATTGCACAGTTCTAAACAAATTATATATCAACTGTGTGGTTTATCATTGTTGCTAACTTACACAACATTCTCACCAAAGGCAACAATAAATGTTGCAGTATGTCTGCTCTGGACTGGAAAACATTACTGTCACCAGATATTTAGCAGATATCAGGATCAGATTTGCTACGCAAAACAAAGTGGAACACAATATCTGGAATTTTAACTTTCAATTTTCTTAATATTATTGTACTGGGTTGCACAGCGTCCTGATATCACAGGATGGCAAGAACTCCACAGAAGAAAAGCAGGTAAATATGACTGTTTGCATGTTTTCACATTTCATCAACAAGCACATTAGATGAAATGAGCTTGTTATAGAAACAAGAAAATGACATGCATGGCAGGAGGAACTGTTTGGTACTCATTACTCATTTCAAGTTAAAGGACTCAAGTAAAAGTGAAGTGACAGTCATGTCAGTCTGTGTCTGTTTATCTACCATTCTTTAACCAGGTAAAACCCCATTGAGGTCCAGAACTCATTTTCAATAGGAACCTGGGCAGAAATCTGCAACACACAACAACACGGTTACTCAACCTATCTATCTGTCACTACACAAAAACAGGGAATGTTAAATTATTTGTAATTTAACATCCCGATTAGCTCATCCCATGAGCTCAACTAGGATCTTTTTTGACATATTATCACCTTTTGTAGTGCCTCCTCGCTAACAAGTTGTAGAGCTGTGTGCATATGGGAGTCTTCACTGAGCAGTGTTAGACAAGTCGACTGACGAGTCACATGGGAGCGTGTCTTTGAGTGATCCTTTGGAGCATTTCAATTTGTTTCTGATAAGTGATACCCAGTGTTTTTAACGTGCACAACAATGAATGCTCTGAATAACCGTGCCACCTTTCTGGTGAAGGAAAATAATGGTAACTTTAACTCAACAGGCTTTCACTGTCATTCATTAACAGCTGCTAAAACTACATTTCATCTCCTATGAGCCTGACACCTCACATCTAGAAGTGGTTCACATAATGCATTTGCTTTCAGTCGGATAATTTGTTTTCAGCATCAGTTGGAATATTCTGTTTCCTGTCTCTTACTGTGTTTGTTGCATTCGCCAACACTGCATGAAGGGATTTGTCCCGGTTGAAATAAAGTATTTAATTTGACGTGTGTTTGCACTCACCGCTTTTACACTTCAAATGGAAAATTTTCATAGCTTGAAGAGATGTCAAGATCAGAAATTTCACAAAGGATTACATCTAGCTCTAAAAATCCAGTTTTCTTTGGAGAGTATATATCATTTTTCATTGTTGTTGCCCTCTTATGCCACTTTTATGATAAAAACAGACAAAATAGCATACCAAATCACATCAATCTCTGCCATACTTCTCAGTGCAAACGAGGAATAATGCAGCATTAATGGACTCTATATCACTGTGGAGAACTTTATGCAGACTTGTTTTAATTAAGCAACGATGGAACACTTAAGCATAAACAGCCTCTTTAGGGAAATGAAATAACATCTGGAATATATTTAAAAGCAGACTTTTAAAAACAGACACCTTTGAAAACTGGCTGTAGTATGGACAATGCAGCTCATCTAGTAACGTACCTGCATGCTGACAAATCACTAGTTTAAAATGAAAAGACTGTAAATAAGGTTACCATTTTTAACAAGAAAAAATAAAAATTGAGAGCCAGCAATCCAAGTATGCAACATGTCTATGATTGTTTACTAAGTGGATCATTTATGATGAGTTTGTACAAAGTTCTGTCAAAATCTCTAAGGTGCTGACAGCAAGATATCTTGGCTGTGTTGCCTAAATTAAGTATTTGCTTCACTTCTTATTTCAGTAAGTACCCAAAACTTGGAATGCACTGTGCATGTATTTGAATTTTTATTTGTTATTCAACAAGGCATCATGTGTGTGAGTGTGTGTGTGCATGGTTGTTTGTCCTGTATGTCTCTGTGTTGCCCTGTGACAGACTGGCGACCTGTCCAGGGTGAACCCCGCCTCTCGCCCGGAACGTAGCTGGAGATAGGCACCAGCAACCCTCCCGACCCCATTAGGGACAAGGGTGAACAGAAAATGGATGGATGGATGGATATTCAACAAGGCATCATATCAGGAGTTGATCCAAAATATGTATGCAGTATCACACCAGAATAAAACATTCAGCCAGAACCATAAAAAGTCAAGACGGTCATATGGCAAACAGAGTCAGACAAACAGCGTCGTTCTGGAGTTCTAATCCACTCAGCCCAGACACTGATGTCATTAATTCTGAGTATCAGTCATCTTTTATCAGGGTAATATGAATCAACAATATACAGTGACAATATTTTTTTATTTTTAAGTTAATGTTGAGTGGACAGGTTATAATTTATTGTTTTAATGTTGTCTGGAGTGGGACAGGGAGCAACCTGGCAGAATGTCAGGAACAATACTTGAAGAAGTCGAGGTAAAGCTTTCCAATTGAAGAACAACACCAGTTGCCACGCATGGTGGCACCATCAGCTCAGTGGTTTGTTTAGCTGTCAGTGAACTGGTGCACTTCAAAAACTGGATGGAGTTATCTAGACAGGACTAATCATCAACTTCACTTCCAATCACTACTATTAGGCTGAAATTTAGATAAATTCAGATGTTTTGATGTGGTAATGATGAAGGTCACAAAAGATTGGATACCGGATGGATAAAACAAGCTAAAAGTTAGCTGTTAGTTTGTTACTTAAAATTTCAACAATGCTTGTCAGGACTGAAATGAGACTTAAAGATTATATAAATAAGAGGGAGAGTTATTTCAGAAAATTATTGATAGCTACAAAAACCTGAGATATTTGTCCCAATAATATTGAGGTGGTATATTGATGTATTTTAGCTGTTAGACATCAGAAAATAATTACAATATATTTAAAAATATTGTACCTGATATTTGTTTTTAAAGTTATGCAAATTGTTTTATTATTAGTGCACTCCCAAAAGACCTGTTTAAAAACAGCTAAAAATAAGTAAGACATATGGCAATGATGAGTGCATGTAAGCTTTTGGCAGGAGTAGCAACCATGATCATAACATCACATTTGATGAACACCGTCTAAAGTTCACTACTGATTTAATAATATTCTTCTACTTTCTTTAAAGGCAGCCCAACTATGATTTCTGAGTGTGCGACCTTTGCAGCGTTTTCTACGTAAATAGAAGTTTCCCATAGCCTGGAGCTACAAGCAGCCCTGAAAATGCTGATAAAACCAGAGGGATTTCACACAGTTAGACGAAGGCAGAAGGAAATCAAATACAACTAAAAAGCCGTAAAACGTGGAAAAAGATCCACATACTTATTTTTATCCTTTCGGTGATTGTACTTAAATGCTTAAAAACATACATAATGATTGTTTTTTTCTACAAAATTAATAAGTGGATGCCAACTTTTATTTTGTATTTTTTAGGTGATCCAGGGGATAAAACTGCTTGGCCTGCCTGCTGCAGATGCATCTATTTGTCATTTGGGACAGCCACAACTGGGGCCATGGTGGCGCTGATATAAAGCGACAAGAACACAAGGCCATCATATCCATCACTGAAGATTGATTCTCATTCACAAACTCCCAAGCTGCTGACTTGTATGAAAAGACTGACCCATGTACAACCCCGAGATGATCTGTGGCATACAAATCAAGGTTTCAGCTTATCAAACAGCCTTCCACTGTTACACAAACCATGTCATTTCCTGATTCCTTTGATACATTACACCAAGCAATGGAGCAACTGGGACATTTTACAAATTTTCACACTGCTTATTTGCTCGTCTTACCTTGCTGAGTTGACTGGCTGGCGAGCCACTGTTGTTGACAGTGTGGCATTTGAAACTGAGCAACGACTCTCCTGCGGCCTCCTGCTCTCCGTGTTTGTCCTTGTTGCGGTAGGAGTGGCTGTGTGGGACGGGCAGGCTGGTGGACGTGGGGGTCTGCTCGAGCGCCGTGCAGGATAAACCAAGAAAGTTTGACGGCTTGATCAGAAAAGCCTCCAGAGCTATGTTAGCAGATACCTATGGAAAATCCCCCAAACGTTAAGGAGAGCAGGGGATGGGGGGAGAAAGGTTGAAAAGTAACAAAAAGAGAAAGAAGAGGAACAGAGGTTTTATATTAATCATTTTGCAGATGCTTTTATCCCCAGTGACAGCCAGAAGGAGAGAATAGGCAGAGGCAAGATGAAACAATGGGAGGAAGCAATTTATCTTTGTGTTTCATTACTCTACTTGTCTGATTAAGCCCCATCTAGACTTCATTATTCTGATACAAAAGAGCAAGCAAAGCAGTGAGATATTTAGAAAGAAAATATAACCTCTCTCTGACCTGAAGTGTAACGCACCTTAGAAATGACTCGATTGTCTTCTGTCAGCGCCAAGTCGGCAATACGCTCCACACACTGGACGATCCGCGTGCACGCTCTGGCCTCGTTCTGCGCCATCCACAGGATATGCTCCTCCACCAGCATCATGTTACTGGCAATGCCTGAGATGTAGTCTCCCAGCTGCAGAAAGACAAGCAGCCACATTTACACACCATGATTGAAAAGCATTTCTAGCTCATTGGGTTTTCCATGTTGTAATACCGCAAACACAAAATTCAGTGTGTTTTCTTAGGATTTTATGTGATAGAGCAACGCCAACTCTACTACATTATCAATAAAAGGGGAACAAAATGGTCTTCCATGTTTTTAAAGTACACTCTGAAAAGTGTGGCATTCATTTGTGTTCAGTACCCTTAAACAAAATCCAGGATAGGCAATTGATTTCATAAGTGTGTAACTTAGTATAAATTCAGCTGTTCTGTGAAGACCGCAGAAGTTTCAAATTCAAAAATATTTTATTGATCCCAAAGGGAAATTAATTTTTTTTGCATCTTTAAAGAGTTATTGTAGTTTGTTAGAGAAAATTAGTGAACAGAAAGCATGAATGGGAGAATCTGTTGAAGAAAAGCCATAAGAAGAAAAGTCAGTTTGGTGTTTAAACCTTTGGCTTATGTTTTAATCTAAAAGTGACATCCCAACCATTAAACATGGTGATGGTGGCAATTTTATTCAAATAGGTTTATTTATTAACAGCTAATTTACAACACATGTTATCTCACATCAAAAAAAATCAATTAAATCTAATGAAATAGATTCCAAGCTAAGCATCTCAGACTGATTAAACAATGCAGACATGCTCAGTTTATTATTCAATTGGCTTAAAAGGGTTTCTATCCAAGGAAACCCAGCAGATTTTATCAAGCCACTGATTCACAGCATTCGCTCCTCCTGGATGAGCATAGGGCAACAGTTGAAAGTTGTTTGCATTGGGTTGTTGACTTTTCCAGCAATCTCTCATACTGAGGGATTGACTAAATGTTGAAAGTTGGTGAAAACATACCAAAAGATTTGAAACTGTGATTGCAACACTCTACAATGAACACATTTAGAGGGGCTACAAACGGACATCGCTGTATCTTTTTGTTCCATTTTACAACGAAGCATGACTTTGTGTTGGTCTATCACATAAAATTTTAATAAAAATGTAAAACAAATGTTGGCGATGTGGAGGCAAAATGGGTGCATTTGCAAGGAAATAGGTTAGTGTAGACACAATTATTCAAAGACACACACCATTAACATCAAATAAATCCTCTCCAACAGGTACATTTATAACCCCAGTCAGAACTGCAAAGTAGACAATGGTGTCTTCATTCATAAAAGAGAGATTTAATTTAGATTAGCAGCTCCAAAGGCGCTTAATCGCTGCTTTGGGATGGGGGTTTGCTATTTACTCATTATATATTTCATTGTTGCTTCGTTTGACTATTTTTTATTGGCTCAATGAGGATGGCCTCTTGTGCATTGTCCTTGGGATAAAAGGACACTAAGTATCTTCTAATAATATCTCCCCTAAAGTGACCTATGTTGATTAACCATGTAAGTGTAAACAAATACAAATTCTTCTAACTTGCTAGCCTCAGCACTGTTACTACTGCATAATTGACCTATAGCTTGATATAAAATCTTCCTCTGGTATCCAGAGTTCATTTAGGGTAAAAACTGCATTTTCTTGCAAAGAAGCAAACCTTTGCTCTTACATCTTTTTTTTTCTCCAGCAGTCTTGTTAGTCTTTCCACAAGGTGAGTGACAAAGATGACGTCCATAACATCTGTAAAGTCAGCAGCCCTGCTGGTAAAAGCCACTAACTGCTGACCCAGAGTCTGGGAATTGCTGATATTAATCGGTATCTGAAATAAAACGTGATATTTAGAGACAATATTAGGTTAAAAGAGCCAGACTGACAGTTTTCAACAATTTTAACAGTATGTTTTGCAGCATTTTATTTCAGGACTACAAGTACATCTCAACAAATTAGAATATTATTGTAAAGTTAATTTAGAACCATCTCCATTGGCTTAGAATTTGATAAAAGTCCAAAAAAGCTACCCATATTGTTACTACCTTTCATGACCTGTGGAAACATTTATCATTAAAATTATAGCGCCACAAACAGAAGTTTTAGCTGCACAAACTTTTGACAGCAACTTAATTTGCTTTTAGTAAGGTGGGGAAGCCAACTTCACTCAGGTTTTCCACCTGGTATTAAATGTCATAATATAACATTTTTGCATTAAAAATATTTTTAAGAGGTCTTATGAAATATTACAATTTTAAACAAACAAAAAATTAAAAAACGAAACATACACTTAAAATGTATAACTCTTTGAATTATGATAATTTATGAATTTGATTTGAGCCACTGAGATAAAATACATTTGGTGATATTCTAATTTATTGAGATGAATCTCTTTGCTATAAATCTTACATTTAAAACAAAGCAAGCAAGTAAAAAAAAATCAACATGAACAAAATGTTTTGCATAACAGAAAAAGCAATTTGGTTTCTTTATGAGCCGCCATACCTGAGTGAGCTGATGCAGCACGCGGGTCAGTTCACTGGCATATGGGCACTGAGTGTAGTCCTCTTCAGCCCACCGCCCACCCCGATCGCATCGTCGCCATGCTTTCTTCTCCCGTTGGCCCGAGCGGTGGGAAGCGCTGCCAGCCAGACTGGGGGCAGATCCAAAGGTTGCAGGAGTGCACGGCAGGAAAGCCAGAATCCCGGCCAGAGTCTTCGGCCATCTGGCCCCAAAAATACATCATTGAATGAAATTATGCTGAAACATATTAACCTGAAATTTAGAAATCAAGTTTAATATTCTACTTAGGACATTCTTTTAAATAGTATATCTTGCATTAAATATTTTTATTGCAGCATTTCATTAGATTCTGATAAATGACTTTAAAAACATTTGCCATTGTCACAAAGTGAGACAGTTGAGTAACTTTCTCCATGTGTGTGGGAGATCTTTCTGAAAACCTTTCACACTATTTTAAAAAAATCTTGCGTATATCGCTTTTCTAATAGACCCAAATAATGAGGAGATTGATCTGAGTGTGAACCCCACATTTCTGCATGCATGCACAACACTTTAATGTGCACCAGAGTAGAGGATGGCAAATGTAAGTGAATGTGTCTCTGATGTAACAACCCAATTCCACTTAAAACGGATTTCTCACATTACTGTTGTTTTGATGACCATGCAAAGTTCAATAAAATCTCCTCTGGAGCAAGAAATTAGACTTTCTCAATAATGTCATCACAGAGCAGCACACAGAGCTGCTCTGCTGACCAACCTGGACTTGGAGTCAGATTGGTTTATCAAGCAAATGGATCATTTTCATTTTCTGGGCACTGTCTGTTAGTGTTAGGCCAAATAAGGTTTTGTTCACAGTACAAAGCCAGCAAAACATCTGTAGTTACAGTCAGAAATGCATTTACACTCCGTATCAGAAAACACCCAACACTAAGCAAACATGCTGAAATGTAGACCTATGTAAAATAAGAAGAAGAAACCTCCTCCTTTTCGCCACCAACAATCTTCTAACTTCATTCTGGCTGGATACTTGCCCATAACTTATGGCACAGTTGGCAGGATCCATTAAAACTCGCTGGTTTTCTGGCATTGATTTACTCTTTTAGTATAATCCAAACATTTTACCCACGTTGTAGTTCAGAGCTTTAACAACAGACAACAAGAAACTTAATGTTATTCTGTTTTATTCCAAAAGTAATTTGTTGGTAACATGCTGTTGGTAGCATCATGCCAGGAGGCTGCTTCTCTGCAGCAAGTAGTAGGGCATTGTACAAAGTGAATGGAATGATGAAGAAGGAGAAATATCTCTAATTGTATAACTTCAGATGAAATAGCTGGATGAACTTTAGAGTTGGGGCAAACAAGGCATTGAGCCCAAAATTAGGTCTAAAAACTGGTTAGAAATCCTTACAGAAGGCTAACAAGTTACTCTGACCTCAACTCTATTCATGGACGGTGCTGAAAAGCCACTTCCGTACCAGGAATCCAACAAATTCAAAAAGACCCATCAATTCTGATGCTTAGCATGAAAATGTTTAAAGAAATATTTAAACAAATATCTGCATAAGTACATGTATATATCCGAGTCTGTGTGTACTAATGAAGAGTCACAATTAATACAAAGAAATTGTTTTTAAAAAACTAGAGTTTTACACAATCAATCGATCTCCCAAAAAGACGATTATAAATTAATTAATGATTTAAAAGAGTTTGGAACTGCAGATTGTAACATTCCCTGTCGCTATGTTTCAGTAGCATTTGGAAACAGATGCTTTGTAATGATTTAAATTGCCCAAAAGAAAATCGCTTGCTGCACATTTTCTAGTTTTCTGCTTGCAGCTACTTAAAAAGTCTACCACAGAAAATATGTCATGTAGTGCTTAATGTCGACACACTTTGACTTAATCTAAATTAAAATTAAAGCCGGGTGTTTAGGAGGCAAGTAATCTGTTCAGAGGTTAGAGACATGGCATCTCACTACCCTTTCCCCACCCGCAGTCCCCTTATCTTTTCATTCATGTTGCTGGAGCTGGAGCTGGAGCAGGAGCTACTTGGTAATAAATGGCATTAATTTCACCCCTACAAAAAAACAGGCTCATTTTCCAGCCCATTACTCCAATGCTCTGTCAGAGACAAAGACTTGAAGCTGGCTGTTCAGAAAGTGGGCAGTAAAGTAGAGCATCTACAAGGGAACATACAGTACATGACAACAACACGGCCGCATGAAAGAGAGAGGTAGATGGTTGAAAGAGTGTGCACCATTACAAGGTTTCCCACAAGGAGTGGACAGGACAGAAAAGCAGGATGGGTAGAGGGAGACATGTTGGTTCCTCTTAGTCATGAAAACAAGAAGGCTCATTTGGTTATACATAATCTGAAAAGCTAGACTACCTGACTTTGGGACTTGCATTTGGGACTAATAAGACAAGATTTCAGGCTGAAAATAAAACAAACAAAAAAACGGTTTGATACAGCCAGGAAAAAGACTCAAGAACCTCAATTCCACAGTAACTATCAACGTAATAACAGAGCAAGTGAGTGGTGTGATTTAAAAATAATTTCTGGTGATAAATCACATTGCATTTGGAGGAATTATTCATAATGAGGTTAAACCAGAGCCGTATTTTGAAGGAGACCTCCTGGTAAGAGCTTTTAAACCCAGTGATTACTGCCCATTACTGCTAATTATACAGAACAAGTTGTACACTTAAGTTTCTAGGAAAGGATTGTTTTTACAACTACTCTATTTTGACTCTGATACAATAAATGTGTAATAAATAGGCAAAGCAAGGCAAATTCATTTGAATAGGCAATTTACAGGACATTGAAATGACAAAAATGATCTCAGTCTTGCTTAAAAACAGATTTCAATATATCAAATCCTTAACAACGTTGAATGAAAATTATTTTTCAACAAGTAGTTAAAAAATATAGAAATTCCAGAAATTGTTAAGCTCTGGAAAAGCATTGCTGGGTGTTTTTAATCTTCCTCTCCAATCACTGATCAGTGATAGTGCAAAAGGTTTAACATGGAGATCTTTAGATCACAATGAGCTGTACACAACTCTTTTTTTCAGTCGTGATTCAAAGGAGACGGCATTTTCTGCCTTTGAGGGATCTACAACACTGATTGGTGTTACGTGATCCGTCTTTCTGGTGTTGGTCAGGACTTTGACCGCAGCATTTTGGATGATGCTACAACATCTTGAATGTAAAGTCATTAATCTAATCTACAGAAAATAAAAACCAGGAACTAGTGTTTCTGTGTCGTATGTTGACAGGAAATTCTTTATTTTGGCAATGTTTTAAAAATGATAATAGACCAATTTAGTCATTTAGACTTTACGTTGTTGTTAAACTAAACTTCTAAGACCAAAATAGCATCAGGGTTTCTTTAATATTCTGTGTTGTTTACTCTTTTTAACTGGAAAGTCGTACATAGCCTTTTATTGCTGTTGTTCCAGCTTCTTTCCTGGCTGTTTTTAATCAAGCTACATTTTTTATGTTTCAGGATTTTTATACTGAAATTATTTTAAAAACTCTTTCATAGTTCTAAAGCAGTCTTAAGATTTTTTTTATAATTTACTTTTAGCTGCAGACTACAGAGAAATACTGTTGTCTCGGTGCTTTTGCACCTTTTAAAAATCATTTGGTAGTTTTGGCAGACCTTAGCTCACATGCTGAGTTGTTTGCAGGAATTAAATGGTGTGGTAAATGGTTCCAGATATAGTATCAAGTATTAAAGCCTTTTTCTGTCCGTCTATATCAGTATATTGTCCCACAGGGATCCAGTCTAGGCCCTTTTTGTTTTTCTATGAATCTTCTGCCTTTGGGTTAATCTTTGAATATTATATTCAGGCTTTGTAACAACTTTGAATATGGTGATCAAACTCACCTCCCACTGAAAGTGAAACGGGACATTACAACTGTTTTAATAACAATATATCATGAATCAAAACTTTTAAAGTTTTCATTAAAATACTGGAATGATTGTTATGTGATTACCACCTTTAGGTGTGCTCGGTCTGCTGACCTCACATGACCTCCCTGCTGTCAGAAATCTAGGTTTATTTCTTGATAGTTATGGTATTTTAAGCTGAAAAAATAAAAACATTTCAGTAATTAATTCCTCCTTGTTGGTTTTGTCTGAGGATTTTGGCAGAGGTAAAGTCTTACATTCTTAATACACCGTGTTTCAAATTATTATGCTAGTGATATTTTCTCAGATTTTCTTAAATGGTCAATGCAAATGATGGTCAGTATAATTTTCAAGTCACTATTACAGTATAAATCTAATTTTACTGAACAAAGTTCCCCATGAGAACAGTATTTTTTTCAAAAATAAAAAACTCAAAATGCAAAATGTTCCAAATTATTATGCACAGCAGATTTTCTAAACATTTTATGGATTATAAAGAAATTCAAACGGTCATTCTTTGAATGTGCAGCATTAAGTGGTCACATGTACTAAAATCAAAAGCTATTTCAATCAAAAACATCTTAACAGACCGAGTTACATGTTAACATAGGACCTTCTTTGATATCACAGCACAATTCTTGATCCATTGAACTTGTGAGTTTGTGGAAAGTTTCTGCTTGAATTTCTTTGCAGGATGTCAGAAAACCTTCCCAGAGCTGCTGTTTTGATATGAACTGCATTCCACCCTCAGATCTTCTGCTTAATCAAACTCCAAAGGTTCTCAATAGGGTTGAGGTCAGAGGTCAGAGGAGGATGGTGACCACACCATGGGTTTCTCCCCTTTTATGCCCATAGCAGCCAATGACACAGTGGTATTCCTTGCAGCATGAGATGGTGGATTGTCATGATGAAGATGATTTTGCTACAGAAGGTACAGCTCTTTTTTTTGAGCCATGAAAGAAAGTGATCAGTCAGAAAGTCCATATACTTTGCTGAGGTCATTTTCACACCTTCAGGGACTCTGAAGGGGCCGACCAGCTCTCTCTCTCTCTCCCTATGATTTCGACCCAAAGCATGACTCCACCACCTCCTTGCTGACGTCACAGCCATGTTGGGACGTGGTGACCATCCACCACCAATCACCTACTGCGTCCATCTGGACCATCCAGGGTTGCACACCAGTCATCAGTGAACAAGCCTGTTTTAAAATTAATCTTCATGTCCGGCTGGGCCCACTGCGACTGTTTCTGCTTGTGAGCTCTGGTTGGTGGCCCAATAGTAGCTTCATGCACCGCAAGCCTCTGGAGGATCCTCCACCTTGAGGTTCCAGAGGCTCCAGCAGCTTCAAATAACTGTTTGCTGCTTTGTAAGGGCATTTTAGCAGCTGCTCTCTTAATCCGATGAATTTGTATAACAGAAACCTTCCTCATTATGCCTTTATCTGCACAAACCATCTTTGTTCTGAATCAGTCACAAATCTCTTCACAGTACAATACTAACGCTTCAGTTTTCGTTAATATCTAATGTTTTCATACCTTGTCATATGGCACTACACTATCTGATGATTTTCGTCAGCAGAGAGATCCTTTCTCTTTCCCATGTTACTTGAAACCTGTGGCCTGCTTAATAATGTGGAACATCCTTCTTAAGTAGATTTCCTTTAATTGAGCTCACCAGACAAACTAATCAACCAGCTCTCTGAAATTAATTATAGTGATTCAAAGAGCCCTGACACACAATACCATCTATGAATGTAATAGCACAACAAAAAATGTCATCTTTATGAAACTTAAATCCAATTTGCATAATAATTTGGAACACGGCGTAATGATACTGAGTGAGTGTTCTTTAGATTTTTAACACATAAATAGTTAAATTAGTGATCCACTAACTGGTTGAAATCGATGTGTAATGCTGTAGTTGCCCCTCTACACTGGATTCCTGCAGATTGTCAGAATACAGTTTTGAGTTGTTGCTGCGACTAGAAAAGTGCTAAAGTTTGAGGACTGGAGTTATCATCTAAGCTCAGTGAAAGTCCCAGCTTCGAAATTAAAAACAAGGAGTGAGGGAGCTTTTCGGGCTGCTGCTCCTAATGCTCTACCTCTGCTTACTACAATTTATTTTTTATTTTTTTACAGATTTGTACACTCATTCTATTTAATCTGTTTTAAAATAAAAAAGTAATTTTATCCATATTTACGAGTTGTTTCTACATATAAATTTACTGCTCTCTGTTTCTTTTTACCCTGTGTACTGCAATTTGTGATAGCAAGGAGTTGCTTGCTAAGTGTAAGTGTGCTATATAAATACATTTGAATTATTTGACTTTGGATCCTTTCATTTGGATGTTTAAAAAGCTTACTACCCAATTATGATAACCTGAAAAAGATGGAAGGACAGATTAAGAAGCTGTTTTTAATTTTCTGGACTATTTAGGTATTGAGTCAATCCACTAGACCAGATATGCAAAACAAAAACTCAAAACTGTACTAACTTTCAAATCTTTATGAACAAGACACCAGAAAAAGAACAAATTTAACATGTAAATGCACTTCTTTTCAGTCTCAGGATTCAAAGAACACACTGAAAAAAAGACATGTTCCTCTATAAAAAGCTGAATAAAACCATCAATAAACAATTTGACATTTTGCATATGTAAGTTCATTTTAAGATAAGTCCATGTAGACTCACCTGAAATCCCCCTTGTTGTTGGAGACTCTGTCTGTAGGGCAGTACGGGGCAGAAGTCTCCACCACAACTATTTCCATGTGCTGAGATGTGTTTCCTCTGGAACTGGTCACCAAACACTCCCAGTTGCCGGCGAGAGCCACATCGATGTTGGAAAGGATAACCTCACTGGTGGAAAGGAGAGAAATCTGTGAGTGTGAATTTAAATAGTCTGTTTTGTGGCTTGAGTACTGGCGATTTATCTGTAAGCTTTAAACATCTTTTATCCAGTGTGTGGAATAAAATATTCAGTGTTGATTTAGGATATGGATTTCGATTTATAATTAAATGTAATAACATTTTGGAAGGGTTTTGTTTCTGGACTTAATTCTGTGGTGTTTGGATCATTTGGGGATTAGGTTGATGAATGAAGTCAAACACCAGAGACAATATGTGTCTCACAAAGTCTAATTCATTTAAGAGACCCTTGTGAGAGTGTGTCTGTCTGAGTATGTGGCAGCTTAAAATGTTGGCTGGGACTTAAGATGATCATTACTCACGCTTATCTTTGCTAGTCTGAAACAGAGATTCATATCCCGCCGGAAAATGCCTGATTAAACAAAAGATGGTGAAACAGTGACAATAGAAAGCATTCACCAAGGAGACTAATCTCGAGGATTTTTACTCACTCTGAACAAAAAAATGGAGAAGTCGGCAGAGATCACTAAGCAACGCGAATAGTCACCATGGAAATACAGCTTCTTTATAAAGTGGGGGCTGTTTAAGCTCCAGATCCAACACAGAATAATTGTCAGTCATTTTTTGCCAAAAGTGTTTTTCTCCCCTTAAATCATCTTTTGACAATAAAGACATGATCATACATGTTTTTTTTTCTTCAAAAATTACTTCTGCCAAAAATGACTTATGTCTTTATTCTAGGAAGGTGACAATATAATACACTGTAAAATTTAAATACATTAATAACTCAGTCAAGCTCGAACCCATCTTGATAAGTCCACAATAAAAGATACTCCAATTAAAAATATACTAAAATATATTTGCATTCAATAAAACAAATCTGGAAGACCAGTTATTTAATAAAAATAAAAATCTCTATTTTACCAGATTATTTTCTCTTTTTTCTAGCATTCACTTTATACCTTTATGAACATACATAAATAGAACAATTGCTTAGGACTTGCAGCATTAATAACAATCATTGTACAAATTCCTTACCCTTTACTGTTATAAAAAAAACAAACTAATTTCCAAACTTTCTCTACTTTTACCATGACATATATAAATATATTCAATGGAAACTAATCTGGGACCAAATAATAATAAAATAAATCAATAAACCTCAACATTACTGTTGTTTAACAGTCCAATTCAGCATTTAGTCTTCTTAAATTCAGACCTGTTATACATCTTTGTGTCTGAAATATGCAAATGAGTCATTAAAAAAACATGTACAGTACATGTGTATTTCTCCATTAAAACAACAGGCTATTTATATAAAAGATAAAAACTGTGGAAACAACAAAGAAGTGCAAATACCAACAGAAATGTTGTTCAAAAGGACTAAAACTTACAAGCAGGCATTTAAGCCCTTATTGAGTATTTTGGGAGCAGTGATGGTCATAGAGTCCAACAGCTGCTGGGAGGAAGGATCTCTTATAATGCTCTTTTGTGCACTTAGGATGCAACAGTTTGCCACTAAAAAGGAACTCTTCAGGTCAGCAATATATTTTAATTGACTGAATATGTCACAATAAAAGTATAGAAATATTGGAAATATATTTATCATGATTTCAATATTCAACAGCGGTGCATAGATTTTTGAGAGCCACTGTACAGCTAAACAACCAAAAATCCAAAGAAAAGAACTTATTCCCAATTTAATTATGGAAAATGGGTGTGTGTGGCGGGAGGATAGAAACTGGAGCACAAAGCCCACATCAACACAGCAGGTCCCAGCTTGGGCATTTCTTATTCTAATCTATTCAGCTGTGAATTCCACATCAAGGTGGAAATCTCAGAAAGGGAAGTGAGAGGAAAACAAGCAGCAGAGAGAACACTGAGCATATCATGTTTTGTCACAGCCATGTGTTTATGATGTGAATCTACAAGGCAAGGTAACCTGTTTATTCAGTAACATTCCCATATAAAATGGCCCCAGTCTCTCATGGGAAACCATCTCCACTGCTGCTTGTTTAGGAGGTGAAGGAAAACACAAATCAGACAATGTTACGATTCCCTAAACCAACGACGCAGAAGACTCTGCTGTGATGGGAAACTGGAAGAGGATTCAGAAAATAAGTTAAATTAGTCCAGAAGCCTCCTATTTAATTTTTTTTAAATGGTCTATATCAAATTTGAAAATCTGAATGAGATGGCACCAGGGTACCAGTGCTCGTGTTTTTATGTTATCTAATTTAAAATTAAAGCTGCTGATCATATTTTTTAGCTAGTTTTAAACCAATAGTTAACTGCTTTGAAAGACAGCTTTCTGAAACTTTTCCCAGCAAGAGTTCTGCATCCAAACAAGGATTAAACTTGGAAATAATATGATCCAATTATGCTACTTTATGTAAAAACTTAATATGTGTACTATATTTAAATACGTTTTTATTATGACTAAAATCTATGTCTTCCACACAATATTTCATACTGTACTTGTTACAGCCTCTCAATAGGCAAATGTCATCATTTTTTTAAGAGTTTTTGTTTCCAGTTGTGTTTGGCCATGCAACCCCTAAAAGTTATATAAAGGTCCAAAATCAACTCCCTTCACCAGTTCACATGCACAGAGCTCAGACTCATAATCTGAGTCTTAGTATCACATGGCTTATATTTTGCAAAGACGTGGCCACACAATTAGTGGATGAATTACTTTTAAAATTTGTTCTTTGTCAACCAATCATATTTTCAGTAAAAATATATAGAGTGAGCTAAATCATCATCCATATATGGAAATGCTTTATATTTGAAAATGAATAACTTTAAACACAACCTCCTTATTCTTTCAGACCACCAAATGTGAATTTTGAATATGAATAGTTCAGAGAATCAAGCATTCCTTTATCTGTAGAAACATGGTGACAGTAGTTATTGCAATCAGAAATGTATTCTGTCTGAACAAAGCGCACCCTTTCAGATGTGTGAAGTAAAGTCAAAGACTAAACCTCTCGGTATTGCCTATGAGTTTCTGGTATTGTTCAAAGAATTCAGTGTTTAACAGAATACCCATGAAGGTCTGTGCGCAAAATAAAAATGATAAGAGAACTAGCTGAAAACATCTGGCGCTGGCTGCTTTATAGTGACAGATTTACAGTGCAATATTTACGCAGGTTTTTTGCTATAAATCTCAATAATTGTAAAATCCAGGCATCTGCTCAAATAGTCTTCTAACTACTCCCACCTTAGGAGATTCAATGGTGATTCAATATCATATGCATAATAACTAAATGGACATAATGATAAAGGCAACAGAAAAGGAAGAATACAGCCTGTCAACACAGGCATTTCTTACAGATTGAGAACATCTTGCAGAAGGTTTAGGTGGCAAACAAAGCAACAATATGAGATGATAAATCAGGTTAAATCAATATCCATGTCTTAAAGTTTCCTATACTAGAGAATTGCAGCAGAGATTATGACCATGATGCATGACTACAGGTATTTATAGCACCAAGAATTATATAACAATGAACCAAAGATACGACTAAAATCATGATCTGCCTTTTTTCAGTGAAATTGTGTGTTTAGTCATACTCTCCTTTATTTGTATTTTATGCATTTTTTTAAAGCTGTTGTCTTATTCACTACTGCTTCATAATATCAGATACAAATTAGTTTGTAAAGATGTTGATAATGACTCAATTCAAAGAAGCTAGAGTTTCACCAGCACCGTGTTTCTGCAATATCTGTTTGTTACAAGGCAACACAAACACCTTTTTGATTATATCAGTAATATCTTGGAAAGTAGGAAGAATTTCTGCATTTGAGCTGATTGTTTGGGGATTGAACTGTAACAGATTAAATCAGTATGTTACAGTGTTATTGTGAAATCTCACATTAACTGTTCTGACCTTAAAGTAAACATCATCAGGTCAGTAGCACGCATACAAGTCCAGCAGAAGAAAAACATAGTCTATACAAAATGGTATATTGATTTTATTTTTAATTTAAACCATGAAGGCTATTGACTAAAAATCTCAACACAACTGCTATTAAACATGATATATCATTTTTAATGACTATTTGGGGGGCTAGAGCAAAGAAAGGAGACATTGTTAAAATTCTAGCCCGCTGCAAATACAGTTCCAAGTCAGGCACAAGCTTGACTGAAACTTTCCTCCATTCAGGAGGAATCTTAGGCCTCTCCTCAAGAACAAAGGCCTCCAGTTTATTGATTTTGTTGGATTTGCATGCAGCAACTTCCTTTCTCAAATCCAACATGAAACTAAATAAATAGTTCAAGTCAGGCAGGTTTTCTCTCAGGAGTTCCTGACACTTGCTTGAGTCTGTTTCGTCTCACAGACCACAAAAATATTGTCGCAAACCTTACTGAAGACTGAAGCTGTATTTTGTAATTCAAATATATCTCTAGAAACATAAAGATGCCCTTTAGAAACTCCTGTTATAACAAAATATCAGTCATTAAGAAAATTATGTATGCAATACTGATAAAATGGAGAGTGGTGACCTTGATGAGGCCTCTAGGAAGTCAGCCATTAAATAAAAATAAAAATAAAAACAGTGAGCAAGGCAGGTCCAGGGAAGTCACCTAAATGATAAATCCAATCTGTCAATAGATCTGTTTTGCACAATGACCTATTCAAAGGAGATAAAAGTCGCAGATATTTAGACAGAAAAGCTCCACATAGTGCAAAGAAAATCCAACAAAGATCATTAAGAAGGAGGATGAGGAAGATGATTCTAACTGAAGAGATTCTAGGTAAATGACTAAGGTAGCAAAAACCAAGAATATAAAATGTGCACCAGAAGAAACAATCTTCTAACCATGGAGAGATGAGCTTATCCATGGTTCATACCACTGACAGAATGAGGAAGTGCCAGATATTGAGAACTCTTCGATAATTATGCCAGCAAAAAAACAGGCTCTCGGCAGGACGTAGATGTAATCTGTACAAAAAACAGTTCAGCATTTAGCTAGGTGTAAGATATTGGCAAATAAAATGTGGATGAAACACAAAGGAACATCTGTCAACTCTGAGCTGGAAGTTCCATAGTCAAAGTGAGTGACTTTGAGAACGAGAAGGTCAAGATCCTAAAAGACTTCCAGGTTCAAACTGTTGAACAGATGATGGCTAATTAACCAGGCAGTGTGGTATTAGGCAAAGCAGAAAAAGAGTGCAGGAGTGATAAACATTGTAATCCTAAGATACAGCAAGATCAAGGAGAAAACGCACGAGAAGCTTAAGAATGCAGAACTGGAGGAGCGGCTGCAGCACGATTACAGAAATAACTTCAGACCAGATGAGTTGCTTTTTTCATCCATGGATGTATGGAAGACTACGTGGCTCCACTCTCTCTAACTATGAGCTGTCTGCCGGGGGAACAGTTACATCATTGCTGAACATGTGCCAACTCATTATGTGCTGGGGAATGCACAAAAAAATACTGACCATACCAAGACACAACTGCCCGCTCCTGCTTCTGTCTCTGCAAAACTTTCACTACTGAAGATTTTTGTTTTGTGACAAATCAATCACACAATCCTGACCTGCTAATCCATAGAAATGAACAACAGCAGCAAAGAGACTGGTTCAGTTTTCAATTCAAAATCATAAAATAGATTGTTTTTTAAATGAAAAAATAACTGCACTTTTGTGAAAATCAGATGAGAAGGGCCCCAAACCAGCCATACACAAAGCCCTGACCTACATCCACAGCAACACTGCATCATTGTGGAGCAGCTCCCTGTGGACTCATTAGAAACATTTATGCATCTGCGCAGAAATTCATCAATTGATTTACATAATGTTGCTTATGAGACTGTAAACTTTCAGTCTGTCCTCACTACCCCCTGAATGCGCCGAAGCACTGATCTTTTAATTAAAGCTTGCTAATGACAGTTGGTGACTTTGGGTTTTTTCTGAGCTCAGGAGGCCAATAGATTGTAATGTACATTTCTGGCTTCAACTGTCAGAACAAATGCAATATGACGTACACCCCTGCATGAATGGCTGTTTATTTTGCACACACAGGCATGAAAATGGTTATAAAACTGATTGGCTTTAGAACTGAAATTTTTGCCAATCTCTAAATTACTCCACACTGTATATTACGTCTATCTCCTTTAATTAACTTCTCACTTTGCCTTTGTTTAATGTCTTTCATTAGAACTAAGCTTCTATTTTTCTTGAAAGACCTAAACTGGCAAACAGTGAAGTGATGAAACAAGAGGTAAAACTCATTACAGTGTTGGAAGATAATCCAATCTGGTTTCCTTGGCAACATCTGTACAAAAGCATGCATAGAGAAATATTTAAGACAGAGTGAAAAGAAAACACTGCAAAATATCCACCAAAAAGAAACTTAGAAACCACAAAGCTAGATCAATACTGGCTTTTAGGACTTTGCCTTCTTCTACGTTCAGAATGTTTAACTTGTGAAGCTTTGTGGACCAGATCTTTACCAATGCAAAGTCATTGAATGGGTCATGGGGGTTTCCTTGTACAAACCTCGTGTAATTTGTGCATTTGAAGAAAGCAGATGATTTCATCCCCAAGGCAGTTATTAAGGCTGCTGGTGTGTAAAAAACTCAAATACTTTTTAGGTCTTCAAACTCTCAACTGGAAACAGGTGGGCCACTCCCTTCAGTTAGAGAATGGTGGGTAGTTCTTGTTTTTTCATGTTTTGTTCATGAGTGATGGCGGGATAAATGGATGAATAAATGCAGTAGTAAAAACTATAAAAAACCAGAAACAAAAACTTTATTTTTTTGTTTTATATGCAATGCTTAAAATGCTTAAAGGATGACAGATAATTCAAAGAGCCTTTTTATTCTTTCCTTTGCTTTTGGTAATATTTCCAAACACGTTCCTCATTTTGTGCAAGATTAGCCTGATTAAAAATGGAGAGGATTAAGAGAGATACATCCCAAGTGTCTGCTGCAGCTAGCTACAGGGCTCTAAAATGTTTGATTAATGAAACATGAATCTCAGGCTGGTCCCACTTCTGCCTCTAGCATAGCTAACACCGGGAGTTTGGCTCAGCACCATTACTCAGCAGGAGTTTGGCCCACGTTGTAGAGCCATCAGGCCTCACAGGGCCCGTTTCTTTGCTGCTGCTCCATGTGAGAAATGTAAACGGAGAAGCTTAAAGTCCCTCCTGAGCCAGCAAATAACTGCGTGTTATGACAGAGCACAGTGTGCACTTATAATAGTAGGGAGGTGAATTATTAAGAAGGAAAAATCCTAAAGAATTACCAAACAAATTTCATTTCATAAATATCACATGTGAAGTTTTAACAAGTGAAGGAATCTCTCATGTTCTGCTGCTAACAATGGCAACTTACCGAGCATAGAATAAAGCTGGATGAAACACAATTTAGGAGAAAATACACGCTAAACATTTTGAATTCACCTTCAAAGAGGTCACTTTGCATGGCTTTGGCATCGCTGCTCACTCTGCTGCAACTCTGTGCGACAAATCCAGACAGGGGCTTTAAGCCATGTGCTAAATCCTGTGTATTCAGGCTCTCCCCTCTGATGGGCCAGAGAGGGCAAGGCTGACTGAGTCAGAGGACAGTTAGCCAAGGTGAACCATTCTGACATGAGCATCTTAAACTTCAAACAACATACCATTAGAAGCACTTTAGAAGCATTTCTAATACATAGATTTTTACATAAACAACTGCTTGAAAAGCAAAAAGCACAGATTTTCCACTGCTCCTTGCAGTTTAAGGTGAAGTAGAGGGTAAAAATGTAAAATTAAGCTTGTGAGGAACACACTATTTTTGTTGGAACTGGTTTTGTTATACATTCATCAATTATGGAAATAATGTCAGACTTTTGCTGGGTTTTTTTAAGGAGGGAGGCATTCTCAGGTGCCAAAAGAAACGTGACCCAAATTGGTTCCACCTGGGGTGAAGAAAATGCATATTGGTCTCTAGATGTAGTTACAAACACAAAGGCTTTCTGATTGAGCATGATTTTATTATTTGATAAAGATTTAAGGATGTTCTTACAGACGTGGCAAGCATTGCTTGACATCAATCTGTTATCAGTCAGAGAAGGACCGTATCTGCAGCGTCTTGGAGAAGTCTTTTTGGAAACATCAACACTGCAGTTGGCTCCCTATTGTATGTGATGGAGTGTGAGCATTTAATGCTTTTGGTGCATTGCTTCCTGTCACTGCCCTGACTGCAACAAAAATGATCTCACCATGCAGAACAAAAAAAAAATGTTCATGCTCATCGCACAGAGATCGGTATTTTCTGTGCTGCCTGCAAACCTCCAAATTGCGCATGGTTGAGTATAAAAATTGTGAGTTCTTTGGGATGAACTTCAAATGCAAAAAATGGTTCTCATACATTCAAGTTCTGGCGAAAATAAAACTGTCTTAGGAGTCACTTACTGGGTTTATAATATACTTTTACAACAGTTTAAAATGTCAGGTTTCATACTAATCTTCTAAAAGTGATGAATGTAAACAGATTTTGAATTTTTGTGCAAGACTCCAGCTGACTGAACTCGCCAAGATATGCACACAGAGGATTGCTCTAGGATACATTTACAGCGCAAAATGGCCAACCGAGCATGATGCAACCTTTATAGAGAAAAACCCGCTAACCAGCCTTCTCTCATGCAGGAAATAAGCTTACAAGGGCTAAGAGAAGAGCAAGACGAGTTACTCTCCTCGCCAACATATACTCTGTAGGAAAGCTGATGATGGAAGCCCATTGGAGAACATGTGATAGTAATAATATGAGATGAAGGCCATAAGAATATGTACATACAAGTTTATGTTTTAATTGCAAACACATATGCACTGTAAAAACACAAAATCTTAAGTGTTTTTGGTCCAGTCTCTGCAAATATCTTTGTATATTTGAAATAAGAGAAAACTAGTTCCACTGGCAGATTATTTCACTAAAAACATGGGAAAAATATCTTCTTATACGTGAAATAATCTGCTAATGGAACACACATTTTTCATCAATATTAAGGAATTATTGATTATTGCTCTAGAAATTAGACATAAACTACTTGGTAAGATTTTGTGTTTTTTGCACTGTGATGTGTTGTCACTTAAGCAAGTAAAACTACCCATTACAAAACTATAATGTGAAAAATGAGACTGTGATTTGGCCAAAAATAGCATTTAGGAGTTAAAGAATTATAAGCTCATATAAATATGGTTAAAAAATAGTTCTGGATTAAATTTGATACATGGGCGAAAATGTCGCAGCACTGTGTTGTTTTGTTCCCAAAATAACCTCAAATAAATTTTTTTGAATTACTAAGAAACATGCAGGAATCGTAGAGAACATTTTTACATATAGTTGGCACATTTTGGGTGGTTTGGACATGATGCAACCTTGTCCAAACCACATATTTACGTTTTAAGCCAGGGAAGTGAAGGACCCTTCCAGGAATTGATGTAAAAATGTACCCACTGTTCTTGTTACCAAATAAAACAATGTTAAGGCCTTCTTGACACACTGAAACATAATTCTGTTAGCTCCCCATCAATATTTATGTCAGAGACCCCAAGTCAGAAGAGGTACCAGTAAACATAATCAACAGCAATGAGCTCCAGCATCCCAAAACTACTGTGACACTATTACCTAAATGTGTTCACTATAACACATACGTACATGCACATGACCACATGGGCACCAAACCACCAGGAAGACAAAGAGAGAAAGAGGATAGAGGCTTGTGGCAGTCTCTCAATAAAAAAAATGTACAAATGTCTGTGATGTCGGTCCACTTTATCACCTCAATTATGATTCAGCATCTGTTCCTCTTAGCGTGTGATCAGCCAGTGCCCCGCCAGCGCTGGGGTCTGCCCAGACTGGACGGCCAATCTCAAGAGACGAGCTGTGGGTTGCTGTGAGGTTTTGGTGCCATGCCAAGCCAATTCTGTCATGTCCTTTCAAGGGCGGCAATAACAAATGAAAAAACCCAAGATCCTACAAGTGAGTGAGGCAGAGATAAGAAACGGGTCTCCATGTCTGAGTGCTGTATCGTACAAACGTCACAACATTACAATGTGACAACGTAACCTAAAAGTATTAATTGAGAATTTAAGTAACAAGCCGACTTGACTTGCTGCTTATTTGTGATGTGGTGAAAAGAATATGAAGTTTTCAACGTTTTTTTAAGGAAAAAAAACTACTAATCTTCTAAGGGTGATAAATATAAACAGGTGTGTTTTTATTCTTAAAAACAGGTCCGGAATCAGATGCACAACAAACAATGAAGTCCTAATATTGTCTATGAAACAACACACATTGACCACCAATGCTGCAGACCGTGGTATTTAGAGGTCATTTTAAAATCAGAACAACAAGGAAATTGACGTTGGTTTTCAAGCATTCACAACTTAAAGGCATAAATCATAAATAGATTAGCAATACAGGAAATAAAATGAGGATAAACAAACAATACGTGCAACTATTTGTAGCCTACTTTCTAGACATAAGGAAAGAAAAATAGGTTTGACTGTCAGGTGACAGTGCATAATATATTTATTTTTGTTTCACAGCAAATTAGCTTACAATTCAGGCTGTAATGTTCGCTCTGTTAATCAGAGAGACAGCCTGAGGTAGAAACTCAGGTTTCCCAAATAGCGCTCCGTAGATTAGACCAGAGGGTCAATGTTTGTGTCCAGGATGCGTGAGGTCTGCAGAGATGTTAGCTACTTTTTCCTTAAACTACTATGCTACACTACATATAAGCATATTTGTTTGTTGCAGTTTGGTTCTCTCCTGTTTTGTGGATGAGCTAAACTGAAGTTCATTTAAATCATGAAATCCAAACATTTGGCCTTGATAAATGTCAGTAGAAAATGGCGCTCCGGTCAGATGAGACCAAAACTTAGAGCTTTGGCCTACATGCAAACCACTATGAGTGTTGTAATAGCCCAGTCATCATCCAAACTTGACTGAGAATCTATGGTAAGTGTTGAAAGATGCTCTCTATCCAATTTAATTGAGATTCAGATGTTTTCAGTGATGAATAGGGAAGCACTTTAGCATCTAAATGTGCAAAACTTGTGGAGATATTATCCTTTTCTGACTTTTATCTGAAATAGAAAAAGTATAGAAGCCCATCTATCATCTTGGTATTGGTATATCACCTAAAATCGCCCAAGAGTACATTCAGATTTGCATTTGCGAACCTGACAAATTGTGAAGAAAACACTTATGTAAGGCTATATGCGCTTAATTCTGTAAGTGAAGGAGGAAATTTCTATTTTACCTACTTATTGACACACTTTGGAGATTATAAGTAAGTGCAACAAGCCAGTCATCAGGAAATCAGAACTCTGCTCACGTTTCCTCTGGTACCTGGTAAGCAAGCAGCAGTCATGAAGTAGAGTCTTCTCCACATAGATGCCCATGTCCTCCTGTGTGATCACTCCGTGGCCGTTGTGACGCCACCATAGCTCCACCGACTGGTCGAGGTAAGACGCGGTGCACTGGAGAGGAAGCTGGTCACCACGGAAAACAAGTTGCCTCTGGGAAGGGATGAGCTGGAAAAGAGGCATCTCCAAAGGACCATCTGTACGGCGAGAAGGAAAGTAACATGAGAGGAATGTGAAACCCTTCCCCTGCAATCTCACTGAGGTGGAAAGGAAAAAAAAGATGCAAGAAAATAACTCACAAATGTTTCAAAGTAACTTAAATTAAATACATTAAACAAACTGCTGCATGCCTCCACAAACACCAAAATTGACAGACATATCGGACCTACAGTCAAAGTCAAACTCCTCGTCATGGAAACTCATCCATTTCTGTTGCTGAACAAGACAAACAGCAGTCAGTAAAGAAGTTCAGCCTCAGGATATTTCTTGACTCTCTTTTGCTGAAACTAATGGAACAAAAGAGGACTCAAGCAACACCAGTGACAGGATAATTCACCAATGAGACGGTTGAGACCATAACACCCTCAATAATACACTCCGAGACGTGCAGTTACACTACACTATTATAGGGGGGAAAAAAAACTGCCAATGAAAGCAGAATCATCTGGTGAACTCGTGTGTAAAACACCATATTATCTCTGTACATCATGTTTGGGGTGTTGCTGTCTTACGCCAGCGGTGTTTTAAAACAAGAAGGCAGTGGCGAAACGCATGAAGCAGATGCCTCTGAACACAGGAAGCACCTGATGTCAGGAAGCCCAGCACGCTTCTCTGTTCCCACTCATCTGCAGCCAGCATCTGACCTGGATCACCACAGCGACAGCGTCAGAATGTTTAGGGCAAACATCTGTTATCTATCACACTCAGGATGCTGCAGAGTGAAATAAATATACAACACTTTGCAAATGAAGTCAGACCCATTTAACTTTTTATTATTATTTTAGAAACACTAACAGTTTATTGGGATTTTAACACAAAGTAATGCATCCCTCCCCCCACAAACAAATGAATCTGAAAAGTGTGGAATGTAAATAGCTCCATTACTCTGATAATCCAAATCTTGAGCAAAGTGCTTTCAAAGGTCACTTAATTAATATAGTCCAATAAATACTGATTTCATATATAGTTATAGTTATGAAGGTTTCACAGGTTTGTTAAGAACAATAAAGAGCAAACAGCCTCTTATCAGCTCAGAAGCTGAAGCTAAAGGACAGATTTAAAGTGGGTTTGGGTTATAAAACAATATGTGATCTGTGCCTTTAAACAAGTCAAAGAAAACAGAAAAAGACCTGAGATTGGTCCACCTGCCACAGGGACAAAAAAAACAAAACAAAAAAACATCCAGTCAAAGCTACAATGGAACAGCTTAAAATCAAAGGATGTATTAGAATAGCCCAGTCAAAGTCTAAGTCTAAATCCAATTGGGAATCGGCGGCACTACTTCCAACCGGGGAGCCAGGAAATTAATCTAACTCTAACTATCACAAAGAATAAAACTAAGAGCAGATCAAGAGTAAAACCTGACAAGACTGATCAGATGAAAATAACTCAACCAATAGAGGAAACAAACATGTATGAAGGAAAATAAGAAATCAATACAGGAAAATAACAGAAGCAAAGAGTCCAAATAACACAGGCTATGACATGTATTGTTTTTATAAAAACAGCAGATAAAATAATTAGTTAATAAATGTCAATATTTGTATAGTACCTTGAGTTGTTGAGGTATATTCATGTTCTATTCCATTTTTTAAAAGGATTTTTATAAATAATCATTTCAACCTTACCTGGATTGTGAATGACTCTCTAAAGAAGTGCAGACATTTGAACAGAACAACCAACAATTAGCAGCTAAAACCTGGCTCTTACAGCTTCTCACAACTGCAAACAGCTTGTTGCCCAGTGAACAAACAAGGTGGTGTAAGATGAAGTTAGTGTAGAGTGCTGTATGAAGGCCAAGAATTGCAGGAGCATGGAGCCCATAATGTTATCACTGTAATCCCATAATGGATGCTTTAGGGCCTGAAACGAGTGCTCTTTGTCCTGCCACTGGATTCCTCTCTTGGCTCTTTGTCTGGGGACTGTGCAGAATTAGCCTGTAATTGCTTTGGATTGTTTTGACTAAATGAAAAACACATCCAGTTAGGATTGGAGGAAATCAGCCTGCAATATCTGTGGTTTAGACATCTTTGGATAGCACTGGCTGTGTATGCAAAAACAAGAACTGCAGGAGGGGGGTCATGTGCATGATGCACACCAAAACACATATCTCTTAATTGGTTTCCTGGGAGAGGTGTCACATTGTGCACACAGTGGGTCTTCATGTTAGATGCCTGTAGTTCACACATACGCACACAAGGACAAACACACAGACATTTTCTCATTCCCGAGCAATGTCCCCGGCACAATCCAGATATAAGGAGAGGGGGAGCACGATTCTATCACATATGAAATACAATTCCCCTGTGGACTGCGGCACAAAGTGAGGAGATAGAGGGAGAAAAAAAGAGGGAAAATTGAGGGAAGGACAGAGAAAGGCTGGGAAGACAACCACAGTTTCAGTTTCAGATAAAAGAAGATAAAGACTGCTGGATTTCTCTTTTGCTTGATGAAGAAGTCATTTTAATATCTTCAAAAATCTGTTGCCCTAAATGAGCATAAAACATATACGTTAGATGTTTCAATATTGTTGCCTATAATACACACAATGTCTCGTAAATGTATCTCTTCAGCTTGCATTTCCTTCACTCTTTGTTGTGCAATATATACACCTGAGACCAACACAAAGTAATGCATGTCTCTGAAGTAGAAGGGCAACAATACATGGCTTTCATATTTACAGATGAAGTCCAGGAAACTGTGGCATGCATTTGTTCCACTGAGTAAATACTCTGTAAAACTACATTTCAATGAAATTACAGATGCAAATTTTTTGAGTTATTCCAACCAGCTTTGCACATCCAGAGGGAAGCATTTTTGCTCATTCATCTTTGTAAAAAAATATAGTGAGGTCATTGTGATTTTCATGTAACCAAAGCATCCATTTCCACAAGCTTGCTGCGTCGTCTGCACCACTTGCGAAGCCTTAAATGTAACGTCACATGGATTTCTTTCAGCAGCTGTTTTCTTCTTGCCGCTCTTCCATAAAGGCCAGATTTGTGGAGTAATAGCTGTTCTGTCAACATCTACTTCCAGCTGTGGATTCTCCTCAGCTCCTTCAGCGGAACCATGGGCCTCGTGGTTGATTCTTTAATACCATCCTTGGCCATGTTTTGGTGGATTTGCGGTTGTGTGAGACTGTGTGAGATACTCACAATTTAGGATATATTATTTTGGATATAGCAGCTTTAAAATTCTCCACATCTTTATAGCTGGTCTGAGGTGGACGTTAAAAAATTGCTGACTTAGCTAATGTAGGAGTACCAGAGTACAGAAAGCGAATATAAAAACAAGTTACATGTTTCCAACTTAGAATAATTATAAAATAAATAAAACCATGTATTGTATACTTTCACTCAACGATTGTTCACAAATGATGCAACATTTAGAGCAGGGGTCTCAAACTCCAGTCCTCGAGGGCCGCTGTCCTGCAACTTTTAGATGTGCCTCTGCTGCACCACACCTGAACAGAATAATTAGGTCATTAAGGCTCTGGAAAACTGATCTACACAAGGAGGAGGTCATTAAGTCATTTCATTCCAGTGTTTTGTACCTGTGGCACATCTAAAAACTGCAGGACTGCGGCCCTCGAGGCCTGGAGTTTGAGACCCCTGATTTAGAGAACTCGGAGCTCATCTTGTCTAAGTTGTGTTAGCCCTACACAGTTATAGAAAAGAAAGTCTTACCACATTTGAGCTGCTGTTCTCGCAGGCTGCGCAGCTCCAGGCCATGGAGGTGGGTTGGGAAAACACAGACCGTGTCATTACCAACCCTCACCGAGTTCTGCTGAGCCCAAACGAGCAACCACTTCAGCTGGCAGTCACAAAACAAGGTCTCGGTGCCAAAGTTCCTGGTGGCAATACCAGTATACAGTCAGGATTTAATTCAGTAGGGCTTGAATGTCAAGGACACACTTGCAACATGTAAAATGCCTGCAATCCAAACATAAACAAACTTTGTACAATGAACAAAAGTGACAATTAGTTTAGGAAGTAATTCTTCCATCCCATGCAAATAAGGAGAGTTAAATATTTGCATCAAAGTTGGAAATTGAGTTTAAGAGGTCTTTGGGGAAAATTATTATGTGGACAGGTCTTCTCTATTGCATCCTTTTATTGCATCATAGGTGATATTCCATTGATTTATTTTAAAGACAGACTACCACAAATTGACTGACAATTCATATTAAATCAGTGAGTCAAATTCTTCACCGACACTTCATGAGGTAGACCTTACCAGGTTTGACCGCAGTTTGACATCAGAACTACCTTAAATCTTCATGGCATAGTTTCAACACAGAATCTGAAATAAATATTTCAAATAAATTTGGTCCATATTGCTTGGACAAAATTCTGTAAAACTTTTTGCATACCTCTAAAGGGAGGCATGCAAGAGACATCATGATCAGATGGTGAAACTACCTCAACTGGTCTCTGCTGTTTCACTCTGAGCTGACCCTGGATGATAGAGCTCCTAACCCCATCTCTAAGGCTCAGTCTGCCTACTTTATGGAGCAAAATCATTTCAGCCACTTGAATCCAGGATCTCATTCTTTCAGTATTGATCATAGTGAGAGCTGGAACGTACACGGACTGATAAATCGAGGGCTTTGCTTACTGGCTTCACCTTTTCTTCTCTGCAACAGACCTGAGCAACATCCATGTGGGATGAGGCCCCAACTACTGTAGCCACTAAATCCTCCTCCCATCACTCCTGCCCAAGAAACCAAGGCATTTTAAGTCTTCCATTTGAAAAAATCCACACTGTTCCCATTAGGAACCATGATTTTATATGAAGAAGAGTGGGCCCTTTTTCTCCAGTAAGTGGTTATTTGAGTTACCGTTGCCTGTCATCTGGAAACAGTCAGCCCATTCTCCTCTCATCTCTGACATTAGCTGGTCAGTTTTAACCGTACAACTGCCGATATCTAGATATTTTCTCTTGTTTGCAAACCTGAGAAGTTGCCCATTAACAAGCAATTTCTGAAAACTCAGACCAGCCCACCTGGTACTAACAACGTCCAAGGTCACTTAAAAGGGCCATATTATGTTTTCTTGCCACATAGTATCATTATATAGCACAATCAAGTAACAATGTTACCTTGAGTTATTATAAAAAAAATGCTATGTATATCAAATATGACATGAAGAAAATATGACTTCATAATTTAAGGCTTATAGATTAACCTTCTGTCTCTTTAAGTTCTGCTCTTTCCAACACTTTGCTTTCAGGAAGTCACCACAACATTGCTCCTCTATTAGCCCTTTAACAACATTTTACCAATATTTTTACCAGCGTTGAACCGAGAAGTAGCTTCTATAATGAGCTTAGCAAATGTACAGTTCCGCCAGATTAAATGATTTCTCAAACATGTATGAATGAATCAAGGCAAAACTCCAGCACTGCAACCTGTTGTAAAGCTCAAAAAAGTCATTTTTACATAATACTACTCCTTTAAATTCTCTCCATTCTGCTGCTCTACACCAAACTGTCTTTACTGCATCCAAATTCCTAAATGCACTGAGTTGCTGCAATGTGATTGGCTATTTCACAAATGGTTTAACAAGCAATTGAACTAAATACTAAAGTGGCAGGTGAGTATATTTACCACACATTAAGTAAATGCATTGTTTGTTCATCTTACAGTACTCTTAGATCCAGGAGGTGTGTGAACAGTCCCGTCGGGAGTGTGGAGAAAATGTTTCCAGATAAATTTCTGTTGGTGGAAAACAGAAAACACACACGTCCAAAAACAGATAACACTATAAACTCTCACTCTCACTATTACTTATGCAAAACTACAGCTACTTGTAGGGCTTTAGCTGTTGCAGAAAGAATGGAAAATAAAACCTTTGAGAACACAGGTAGCTACTCACAATTTTAAGAGTCTGCCCAGATCAAGAAACATCTCAGGTGAGAGGCAGCCAATTCTGTTGTCGGACAGATCCCTGTAAGGACAAAAAGGCAAAGAAGAACTATGATTCACTTGACTTGGAGAATTTTCTTGACATTGTCGTCAGAATAAGTAGGAACAGAAATCAGAGATGTGTCTGTGCTAATATGTGCTTCGATGCACGCCTGCCTGCTCAGGGAGCTTAAGCAGCTGAAAACGCTGTTTTTTTCTCTGTCATCTATGCCACTTTGAGAAATCCGTCCTGACCTTTTGCAAAATTTCACATTTCACATAACTGCTGGCACACGCACACACACACATGCCAGCACACACATCCTTCTAAACACAAACAGATATGAACAGTTGGAGCAGGCGCCCATATGCGAGTGGCGGAGCACTGTTGTGTCCAAACCTCCACGCCCACACACACTGTAATTAAAGAGCTACTGGGCTGGAGCAGCTGTGGGAAAATAAGCAGAGCACTCGAATAATCACCAGTTGGGGAGCACTTAAATTAGCCCTCTGCTTCTCCCTAAGGCTGCATGCACACGCGCCCAGAATCAATATTGTTAACTCACTGTTTGCATCCCTGCCAGTCCAGATCCTACTGACTACCAGGTTGTAATCATGTCCCTCACTCCTTAACCTTTTATGTTGAGGCAATCACTGAAGATTGCAAAGGTAGAAAGAAACTAGGCCTGCTTAGAAATACAAATAAACTTTCGTTCTATTTTTAAACACTAAATCTTTTAAAAGCTTTGAATGAAAAAAAAAATACAAATAAAAATACCATTTATAAGCGGTAAAAGCCATTGTTATGGCTTATTGCTGGGTGTGAATGTCTACTTATTCTTTATGTTCTATTTTTGTGCTGCAGAATGCAGCTGAACAATAACTAGGACTTCTGACCCTGATGCTTCCAAAACAATAAACAGCTGCTCTTCCCCTGTTCAAGGGAAGCACTTCTCTCCTGCACATTCCTGTTTCCCATTTCCCCCTATTTGCATTCCACACATTATGGCTCACCCATCAAATATTTATGTTTTTTATATAGTGAGGTTGACAAAAATGCAGGTGAAACAAAACACTTTGTTATTTCTCTTTGGCTCAGATCAAGAACGGTATAAGAACTTCAGCTTTGACAATAAAGTCAAAGCTATCGTCAAAAAAAGGTAAGAAAAAAATCTTTCATTTGTAATTGTTGCCATTTTTATGATTATAAAATTGTTGCCATTTTTATGATTATAAAAACTCTCAGAAACGTTCTAAAACACATAATCCAAAAGGGAATAACTTTTTAGGGTAGATGGTAGGTTCATCTAAATTAATATTAGAGATTATTTGGAATATTTTGGACCAGTTAAGTCATTGATCGGACATATCAAAAATCTGCACTGTGCAAAGACTGCTAATAAAAAATTTATTTTGTTGTCTAATGTGTAACAATTGAGCCACGCATCGATACGCCATGACAAATTCAGAAGCAGCTAGGGAACATCGCACAGTGTTTTGCAAACTTATTCAAACCCCTTGAACTTTTCATCTTGTCACATTGCCACCACAAACTTTAATGCATTTTTATTCACTTCACTTGTGTTTTTCATTTTGTGAATTTTATTAAACCCAAAATAATTACACAAAGGTTAGACATAACAGTAATATATTTTTATTATTTTAGCAGCAATAGGAACAACTAATTTGTGTCTTAAATATGAGTTAACTTTATTTTTAACAATAGTGTGGTATTTTGTTCAAAGTTAAACTGCAGATTATAAAAAAATAATAACTACTTCTATTGTATTCTGCATGACTTAACTAAAGGATCCAGCAAATGCTGAAGATCTATGGGATCACTCTGGGATAAAACTAATTCCCAACACAGAAATAAAAACTAAACTTCACATCTATTCTTTTTTTTTTTTTCAGGATTCCTTGTATCAGGCTATTTCAGAGCTTAATCACACTTACAGTTTCCTCAAGGCCAAAAGACCACGGAAAGCCCCAGGCTCCACTGTACTTATCAGATTATTCTTCAGGTACCTGGAGGAGAGAGACACAAAGAGTCAGACATGACTATACTAAACATTTATCCATCCATTTGATCACAGGTGAGAAAAGAGCTGTCAGATGAAATCTAGTGACCTTCTGTTTGCAGACTATACAAACCCGGTCAAGCCCATTCAGTATGTTTAGCTATTACTTGGGAATAAAGGGAACTTTAAAACTTTCAAGAAGTCTAATTAAAGCAGAGAATTTTGCTATTTTAACAGACATAATTTGCATTTCTTTGTTGGAAATGCTGGTGTCATGCTTCAGTAAGTTAACTTGCACCTGTTAGCTAGACCACACAGACCATTTCCTGCTAGCTGGAGACCCAAACCACATCCAGCACAGAGGCAAAAACACACATGTGGCAGTTCCAGACCAGCACTCCTTGTCCACCCACCCCGCCTACCCCAGAGCTCTCACAATACTAAAAATGGATCTCAGAAAAATCTCCTCTCTGGTTTTTATTTGGAGGCCAAGGAAAACTTCCTGAAATTGTGTCCCTGGTTTCCTTTAACTTTGCCCTGTATACTCTGTGTGACGAGGAGCAGAAGACTGGTTGTGCTTTCAAAAACTGAGCAACAGTTCAGACTCTTCTTTTCTGGGTTACTTTTCCCAACAAACAAAGTAATACAGTAGATACTTAATGTGAAAATAAAAGTTATTGACTTGGTTGGATATTAACATCAACTAGTCATGTGCATTAATCTACTATTGACTTCTATCATAACTCTAGCTACCCTTTGCCAAAATTTGAAGAGTTAAATGAAATCAGTTTCTAAACTACACATTTGTACTACAGCTGAGATTAAAATTGTCCACATACTTCATGTTGGCCAGATTTAATGCATATTTAGAATCATGGTCATTGCAGCAGACAGAGTGCAGACGGAAAGAAATAAACCCCAGATCCAAAACTGATACCATCAAGCTTGACTGAATTTTTGTCAAACTGGTTTACCTTCTGAAGAAAACATAGTCAGACAAAACAGAAATGTAATAATTTGGACATAATGACAAAAAGTTTGTTTTTAGACAAGATTAGGGGTTCAAACTGAAGAATATTGCAGCATCAAAGCCTGTCAAAACAGGCTTTGGCTGTTTTCCAGTGATTAACTCTACAAAGTAGATAGAATGCTAAACTTTTTTTTTTTTTTTTAAATAATCAGATATATTGTTAAAACACACACACAGTCGGTTATTCCATCAGAACTCTGATATTGGTTTTGAACCTCAACTATAATAAGCTGTGGATTAAAAAATTGTCAAATATTTATTGGTAATTGTGTCAGAAACTTGTTTATGAATACAGAAAGCCTGTGGTCGAGACACAGCTTCCCAAAGGAAATTTAATTACGCACCCAACTCTTATTTTTAAATATCATTGCAGATGTGTAATACAAACTTCTGACTACAACTGAATGACTGAACTCTTCCTCTGATGCATGAGTCAACAAAAAACATTCTTGTCATATAAATATCAACAAGCAGTGACCAAGACATACATTGTTGAGCAATTAAGCATCTGTCGACTGCTAGCTGTAGTTCCTGGAAAGCTGTTACTTTCCAGAAAGTAATGTTAGTGTAGAAAATGTAAAGCATGTATATTAATAAAAATGAAAGGCCTCCTTTAGAAGTATAACATTTAACTTTATGGCTAATGATGTGTGATTTGTTGTCTACTCCAAGACAAAAGGTACTTTGGACTTGAAATGTCAGGACTCCCAAGTAACCATTCGGCTACTGCTTAATCTTGAGGGAAGACGAATGAATGACAAACACCTCATACATTTATTTTACAATTTTCAAAAGTTCTACATCTAAAAAAACTTCACTTATGGTTTGACCTTGAAGCTGTGAAGAGTAATTCTTTTTACTGATTGACTTTTTAGCAGAATCACTGAGGAATTTTAATAGGCATTCTCCTGGAGCTCCTATTCTAACTGCATACTTTGGAAAGGACAGGAAAGTTGTCCTCCTGAGAAACTGAGCACCAGGTCTGCTCAGGTCAGTCAGAGGCTATCTCCCACTTTGTTCGCACCTACCTCTCTCTTTGATCGTACATAATATGCTACAAAAAAAGCAAGTGGGCCAAGTGGTTAGGCCTGGAGCACCGTCTTTTATTCTGAACCATCATGCAGCTCAGCGCTCCGCCATCCCTGAATGTGCTGAATACTCAAAATTCTTGCCACTCATCGATTTATTGCCTTAACATGGGGCAGAGGTCACTGCTACAAAGACAATGCATGACTGTAGGAGCATTATTAAGAAAAGATGGATTCCTTATCATAAGAAAACAACTGTTTTAAATGTTTAGATAAGATTCTTACATATTCTCTTTTCTGACTTAGTTGTAGAACAAAAACATCTTTGCACTGAGGAACTGACACCATTTTTGTTTTGAAGATTTCATGAAACCACATAAAAAAACCCCACATAAAATAAACTTTGGCGCCGAGGGTAACACCATTAGCATCCGACTGATCTGTGCCAGCAAAGCTTTTCAAATAAATATGAACTATGATTGCATGTCATTACCTGGACCAGGACGGGTAGAGTTCACACTATAATACAACAGTATGGGTGCCAAAGCCTTGAACAATCAGAGGAAACTTTCTGAAAGTGGATTTTACATCCTTTTCCATGATTAATGATCAGAAATGATCCGTAACATCCTCTGTCAGTAAACTCCTTAGTGTTTGGTGCTGAATAAAGAAAAGTAATTGTTCTTTAGAAACTCCATCTGCAAAGAGATATCTCATGCAATAAATAGAATATATTACTAGAGACAGGATTAGATCATGTAAATATATGCATCAAACCCGATCCATTCTTGCATTAGATATCAGGCTGGTCCTCTGGTACAGTGTTAATAAAAGTCATGCTTTGGTTCTTAGCTGTTTTAGTGTTGAGAGAAAGAAAACAGAACACTTCTGCTTGTTTTGTGAAAGCCTTTGGAGTGGTGGAAGCTGTGTTGAATTGTTAGAGTAACAATAACTGAAGAGAAAAGTCTGTGGAGTCACAGTCCATGCTTTTCAAAGGTGCAACAAAGAGTTCCAGCATCTGGGAAAGTTTCCAGGTAACAGAAAGATGCTTTCTTTTGTCATTTTCTGGTGTACTTATTGTTTGGTGTTAAATTTCTCTCAATTGCTCAGGTACAAAAAGTAAAGTTGACTCAAATGGTTAATGGTCCTTATATTGTTCAAAATAGAAAATTGATTTGCGGCTCTTAAAAAGCACAAATAAAAAAAAACTGTCCACAAAACAGAACTGTGCAAGTTTGATCAGTCAGCATCAAAAAGGTGCTGCATATAAATAATTAATTCCTGTTTGTGACAGAAAGCCAGTGAACATTATTTGTTGAAGAAATATATCTAAGTAATGTCTAAAAGGTTCAATGTCTTCTAGATTAAAAAGGCAGGTTTATATAATAAAAGAAAACTCTTATACTGAAATGTTTCTCAACATTTCCCAGAAATCCAATATTCTACAAATCCAACTTAAACTCTGTTCGTCAGGTTCCTCGGAAGCATTGTGTCAGCAGTACGACTTCTCTCCCTTATGAAAGAAGCTCAAAAGTGGTACTGCTGCTTAAGAATGTTTATTTGTGGTCGAAAATTATAATTTATGCTGGACAACTGACATTTTACTTTTATCACAGCAAACAGTATTTCATCTCTGGAGAAATAAGGAAAACAGTGCACAGTCTGTGCAGCTCAAATGCCAAGATACACGTTAGATTAAATGTGTTGTTTCCGTCTGCCAGCTCAGTACCAATATGCAAATAATTCATAGTCATCACTGTTTTCTCAAGATTTAGCTCTCAAATGAAGAATTTTTTTTTCCTGTATATTGATTTTGTTACATCAATTTCACAACTGAAAAAAAAACATATTTTATTGTGGATCTTATAAGGCAGCCTACTTTTTTTTTCATTTCCTGGCATCTGGTGTTTTTGTATCATTTGCTACACTCACTTTTACACCAGGCAGTGTTTCATTATCTAAACCTAAACAAAATGTTTAGGTCTAAATCATGGCTGTGTATCTACATTGACTGATGTCTAACTTCAACACTGAAATTAAAGGCTTGTTAAATTACAATGTAACAAAGCAATTATGTTAAAGCACCATTTTTCAAATGTTTCAGAAAAAGCTACAGAGGAAACGGCAGGAGTGAGAAACTACTTTTGTATTTAGAAATGTTTTTAACCTTTAATAACTCCATTTCTCAGAGTCTGTGTCTTAGAATTAGCAGCACTGGAGCTGACAAGAATGCAAATAAAGAGAAAAATCAATAACTTGATGAAGGTTATGTAATTATCATATGTGCAAGAAAAGCAGGAATATAACTTACAGTTGCTATGAGTTCTTTATTTTACATCAGCTTATACAACACTGTGACCAAAAACAACACTTTGTTCAAGTTAAAGCATTTTGAATATGCTGAGATCAGATCCTATATTTAGCATAAAAACAGCATTAAAAAATGCCAATGAGAAAACCTTTGTATTCAAAGCTTTGGCATGAGTTGTACAACTTTTAAACAGAAACTGGAATGCTGGGACCTGTGGTGTGTGGTTTAGTACCCCTGAATTATGCTGTATATACCAAATATGCCAGCAAATGTGTGAGAATATATTTTGCCCAGAAACACATCAATATGTGGTGCTAGAGAAGTGGAATCAAACCCACAACTTCCTAATTGTAATTCATAGTGCAGGTAAGGGTAAGAACTAAAACTTTGTGCTTTCAACCCTATTTACTAACAACGGCTGAAGAGTTAACGTCTTGGTCCCTCGTTTCTATGGTAACAAACGTTTTGCCGGACAAAGACGCAAAGGTTTGACAAGGGGTTCCAAAATGCAATGTTTACTTTAAGTTAAAGTAAATAAAAAACATTAGGAACTGATGGCGTCACATAATCTTGCATTCGCACACGTGGGCCCAGTTTTCACCAACGCACAGCAACAATGTTTTTGTCTGTGCTGCTGCTCCACATCTTCTGATTATTAGTTGTGCTAAAGCAAAACCTGCCACACAGTCAACAAAGATGTGAAGATTACATGCACCAGATCATATGTTCATCTCTACAAGCAAAGGATTGTGAAAATGCCTCTGAATCATGTTAACAAAGCTTCACTGCCCCCTACCGGACTGGCATGCACACTACATCATTGGTGGTCTTTGCGATTTCATTTACACATGGTGACCTGAAGAGAAAAAAGTATTAGTAATAGCACAGGACTCTGGATAATCCAGGAGCACTGTGCAAAGAGGAGTAATCAAACTTCCCTTTCTCTGCATATTATGACTACAGCCTACTAAGACCTACTATCGTGCAATATGCAACAGGGAATGTTTTTGGTGAAAGTTCTGGTGATACATCTTGTGATAAAGAAATCTGATAGTAAGTTGTCTTTCCAGAGAAAAAAGTAAAAATCACTATTTCCATCTCAACATAATTTTTTATTCAAAAAGTTGCATGCACTGACATCAGCTTTTTTTTTTCTTTTTTTTTAGCAAGGAAATAAATTAGTTGCAGTTTAGTTAACTTTACCAGGACAACTTAAAGTCCTCCTAAAACATTTTTTTACCACCACATATTACAGGCAATTCCATGAAAGAGGTGTACGGAGCCTTGTGCCAGAAGCCCATTAAAATGCTGTCTACATCATTTTAAACTGTGTGATTGTGAGCGTGAGTGGGAATAAAAATAGCAACAGGTATTTTGTTCCATATAACACAGTAGGAGTGCAACAGGTAAACCTTTTATGGATGCAAACTCGACTAAAAACCCACCTGTTTAGGATTGTATTTGAAACGTAATCAATTACAAATTTATTGATGGAACTTGACTTAACGTCGTGTTTTGATTGATTCTATGTTGCATTGTGTTTCTGTGTTTGATATGATGTAAAGCACTTTGAAATGCCTTGCTGCTGAAATGTGCTATACAAATAAAATTTGATTGATTTGATTGATAGGAAGATTAAATGCAAGGTGCCAACATAGATGATAATTGCATTTCAAGCACTTCTTAGTGAAACATACATTTACTTTACATACCGTAAGAGTGTGAAAACAAGGAATTTGCAATATATTTTGCAGCTCTAATTCCAACCTTGTGAAATGTTTCAGGAGAAGTGATGACCTAACGGCAGAAGAGGGTTGTACAAAGCGCCAACTTCAGTAAGATCAGAAACATTGCTTCTGATAATTAACTGATGGGAGTTTTTTCCCCCACTAAATAAATATCATATTAAAAGGTTTAATTTTTTCCTAATTTTTAAAAGGTAAGAGGATGATACTGCAATAATAATGAGTTTTCGACTGTAAGTGGATCCATCTGCTAGAAACACGTCCATGATGCAATCCCAGCGGAGCAAAGTATCCATCTCTAAGGTCTAACCCAGCAGGCAGAAAACTAATTAACATCAACACACAAAACAGAGAACAGCTGTTAGCAGGATGGCACAAAAGCAAATGATGACACATTAAGCAGATGCACTCAAAAGCACAAACTCTGACATTAAGTTCAGCAATTAAACCAAAGCTAAAACGAATAATTCTCAATTTTGCAGCAAAGAAAAATGTTAGTAGAGAAAGTTTATATTATAAAAATGAAAAAACGTTTACTATTCTGCACCAGCTGACAACAGCAGGATTAAATCTTTCAAAGATGCAACTAAGGAAACGTATTATAAAACACTATTTTTCTTTTTAAGCTGAAGTAAACAAAAATGTGGTGAGTATTTGAGTATTTATAACACTCCTTCACACATATAAACAGAATATAACCACAGCGTGGAGGCCAGACCTTCATATCTGTGGAAACAGCTGGAGTCGCTCAAATGAGATGAATGTTTAAACAATGACCATTTTCGACTCCCATGCGGCGCTTGTTTGAGGAGCGGTAGCGGCTCACTGTATAAACTGCACAATTTGTACTTAATGTTTAAAAAGCTACTGAAGTGCTTCCCAGTTCTGTTCAACTGCACCGTATATCTAAGCCTGCACAAAGTTTTCTGAGCAAAGCGACCCTGAGGACAGCAGCATATTCATTATCTGTCACTGAAAGGGCAAAATTTAGATCTGAGGTTTGCAGTTTTATCTAAAGGCTGGTACGGAAATATTACACTAGTTATAAAAATAATTCATGCTTGGAGAGCTTAGGTATATTTAATATGTTATGGTTGAACTGTTTTAACAATATTAGAGGCTTATATGTGGTTTATATGTCTTTATCCCATGTTTTTGAGGTTTTATTTTAATTTTTTTCTCCTTTTCTCTTCTAACTTCTTTTCCCCTTTTCTCCCTTTGGGGTGTATCTGAACTCTTTCACTTATATCTGCCCACTTGTGACTCATCACCAGTGCATCTGAGAAGACAAGCATGATTCTCCTTCTCTGATTGTTTGACAATGAATGTAAGAATAAAGCCAAAGATTTTAGCAAGTGCTCTGTTTGTTTATACTTCGTAATACCACTGTCAGACTGTTGTGCATTTGCCTTCTGCCTCAGAGATGAACGATAAAGATACATGAGTTACATGAGCAGAACTGAATAAAAATCCAGCATCTAAAAATATTTTATCATTAGTTGCATATGCATCATTGCTATGGAAATTAAATGTCACTCAAGGGTCAGAGCAATGACTCAATAGTAACGTTACTTAACCTCATCTAGATGCTCTATCTGCACTGATGAAGAATTCCTCTCTGCCCATTGCTGCCATTGCCAAATGCTTAAAGTGGATCCGATTACAGTGGACCCCCGACTATTTGCAGGGACAAAAATCATTGCCATAACAACCGACTTCCTGGATGTCTATGGGTACGGTGAGCCACATCACAATCACAGTGTATGCCGTGTAGCTGGAAACTGGAAAATGTTGCACTGTAGCTCAGAAAGCCTGGTAAATGTTGGTTTTTCTGCCAAAAGAAAAACATCGGTGTGTTGATTTACTTGTAAAAATCTTTAAAAATGCAAAAATAAAGACCATTTAGGAGCATAAATGTGATCTTTGACATTTTCTTGAAATAAAATCTTGTCCTACCTCGTTCTTGTGAACTCTATTTCCTGTCTCATCTTATGAGTTTTAGGTATTGTTACATCCCTAGTTTTCTCGGATTCACCTGTCCGGAAATATTTCTGTGGAACGTAACTGAGCTGAAATAAGCTGAAATACCTAACTGCAGCACTTTGACATGCCTCTGACTACTATTTGTAAAGCAGCCAATCCAGGAGTACCATTGCTTTACCTTGGTGCTGATTGGCTGTACCCACCAAGAGTGGAGAAAAAAAAAGACGTTAGATGTTAGCTTCTGTGGAAAAGCTAAGACGATTACCACTGCAGCACGTACATAGGCTTGATTGACAGTGCTACAAACTTCCTGCTGGCTCTCTTTGGTGTTTTTGACTGGGATCTGTGTGTTTCTGCAGATATGAAGCTAAATTTATTTTTATCATCTCATGTTATACTGCCAGGACATAGTGACAGTTTTAACAAATACACAAAAAACATTCTTATTTAAGTTATCTACCGCTTTAAGGCAGATAAATTATAGTTTGAAGTGAATGCCCAAATAAATAAAAGGGTTAGAGCCATTTATTCCAAATAATTAGAACAGCACACAGGCTCACTTAAAGCAAACAGACTCATTCACAAGACTCACACGAAAACCAGCAGGATGTGCTTAGTAAACTTTCTTTTCAATATTAGCAATTAATTCTCAACACTGATATAATTTTTTAAATACCATCAGATGCACTTGGGGTCAGTGTGAAACACATGCATAAATAAAAGAGCAGCTTGGTGCTCTTACTTGGGCACTAGTCCAAATGTAAAGTGATGCTGCGTTATGTATTAAATTTATATGTCCACTCAGCGAAATGAGACAACAACATACTGTATATCCACTAATGTGTCTTATGTCAAACTTCCCACTGGTACATTGGTGTAAAGCAGCAAAATTAAAAGTTAAGTCTTAGAAGATAAAGGATACAACTCCAATCAAAATGTTAGTGATAAATTATTATTTAGCTAGAATATCAAACAAGGGATCATTGCAAGATGTAGATGTTTTTCATTTAAAATGAACAAAACTTTTTTTGCACAAAGTAATTTAGTTGAAGTGTAATTTCTTTACTTTGTACAACATAGCAGTAAAAATATTTGCAAACCTTGAGGCAGGAAAATGTTAAATAATCAGACTTAAACTATGGTTTTAAACTTACCTCTTGGAAACTCTTAAACATATTAGGTTTGCAAAAGTGACAAAAACCTTTTCATGTAATCAAAGGACAACACATCTGTTTTTCACAAGTAAAGTACAACTTTCACAAATCAAAAACTGTATTTTAGAAAATCTGCAGTTCAGGTAGAATAAGTCGGTCCCAGTTGTCCTCTCTGTTTTAATGTTTAGCTCAGGTTTGACCTGTCTAAATATTTTAAAGTTTTAACCAGAGAAGATTCAACATAATGTCCAGAGTCCTTACAAATCTGTGAAATAGATCTTAAAGTTTAAATAAGAATGTTTGAATGAAATATTAGCTTGAGCACCAGCAGACAGATACAGCATATAGCCATATTACCGTTTTTACTGTGCAAAACAAGAGGAAAAACACTTTCCTCTTTTTGCAAAAAAGTCAGTCTAATCATTTTTATCATGCTGCCCCATTGTTGGGACACCACTCTGGGCAGTAAGCAATATAAAATATTAATAACAACCAGTGGGACATTTAGATATGTTTTAAATAATTTATAAAACTTTCTTTTCCTTTAATTAATGTGAAAAAAACATCTACCAATGAGGTTTATGTTTCACTTAGAGGCATGTGTTTTGCTAATTGAAAAGATTTTAATGATATGACCAATGTCCTAATGATTATGATATATATAAAATAACTGCGGAGCTTTGGCAGGCAAAAAAAGACGTCAAACACACTGAAGGCAAAGGTGAACCCACACAATATAAGTTAATCTAAATCCATGAAATAATGTTGGACATTCATGGGTCAATTTGCAGATGAAGGCCTATCCCTTATTTCCATCCACCTAAACCCTAACAGAGATGGATAACTATATAATGAATGGTAAATATGTGCTAAAAGCTAACCGAGAAGAGAAGGAAGGCAAACAGCCAGACAGGTCAGTCCAATTAAAGTGAGTGAATGTGTGTGCACTGACAGCTTTGTAACTACCACTGCCAGACCATCAAATGGCAATGGAGTCTCCCATGTTTGTTTTCCTATTATACACATTACATAAAGAAAGACTACATGACTCCAGTGCTAATTATTTTTTTAACCTACACGGCAAGAGACAAAGCACAAAGTGATTCGACACTTTAAGTTATGCATACTAATCAAAATAAATCTTCTGTAATATAAGAGTGGATTTCTGGAGTTTACCCAGGCTGTTTGTGAAAGAAATGATCTCAAAGACATTTTTGTTGTTAAAGATCTCTGCAGTCTGAATCCATTTCTCAGCAATGAGTAAACACTTTTCAAACACTGCCGGAGAGCAGCTTATTCCTCCTCGCCCAATAAAATATTTGCTCTGATTTTCTTCATTTCAATTGCTCCAAAAATAGTAGGAAAAATAAGCAGTCACTCTCATTTAAGCGTACTGTCAAAACATTTAAAAACAGTCACATGAAACCGTCTGAGTCCATTTTAGAGGATGTGGTGAAAAGAAAAGAAAAACAGCTCAGTAAATGTCTGAAATCATCAGGAAGATTTCTTTGTAGCAGCAGTTTCACTGTCCTATTTATGAGATATTGTACCAAAACTAACCAAAATGTCAAGGAGAATGAAAACAATTATTTGACTTTGATTAAATCCATCCTGCTTTTTTTTGCTTTTTTGTTTGAACAGAAAAAAAAGAAGCAAAGGACAAGATGGGAAGAAATTATGACTGAGGTTTACCGGCTTCATCTGCTACTGTTTTAAATAGCAGCCAAAAATCTGTGATCAACGACATCCAGCAGAAGGAGAGAAGAGAGAAACAAGAAATGCCTGAATGTTTCTCCAAACTTGGTCAGAGATTTAGATAGGAAAATAAAATGATTTATACTTCTAAACAGAACTTTGGTTTATGTAAGGCTTTATCATATTTGTCTTTTGTTAAACAAAGGGGGAAAGAAACATTCCATCAATAGAGAAAAAATAAAAAAATTTGTACTGTATGCAAATCTAACTTTAAGTAGCAAAGAATGTACCTTATGTTAAGGGTTAGGGTTATCAAAGACTTCCTAAATAATTTTTTTTCAAGGAAAATGTCCAACTTCATGATTTAACCAATTCAATTTGTCACTAATTGCCACTTTGTAGCCATGGATATACCATAAATACTCATTTACTTAACCAGCATAATACATTGGTAATTTTACATTTTTATCATATTGATTATCATATTGTGCTAATCTGAAACCAGCTCGCTTTTTGTCAAAAATATTGGATTTTCTTTCCATTTCTACTTTCTACAATTCTTATTGATAGTAAATTACTACACAAAGGCAAATTAGATATGATTGACTAAACAAACAAAAACATCCATTAATCTCTGACCTGTCACTTTCTAAGAAACATTCACTTTGGCTTATAGTTGCCAAATTAATAATTACTTTCCCAAATATTCAACATATAGTCTTGCATTTGTACATACATTTTTCTGCAACACCATTGGAAGGATACATCCTTCAGTGATGTACCACTCCTCCATCAATCACCGCCCAGGCACTCATTCATGAGGAAGACTGAGTAAACGTCACTTTCTTTGTAAAAATGAGAGTTGCAAAACTTTGGAAAGATGCCTCCTTGCACATCTGATATCCACTTCTCCGAATGAGATATTGCAGATGCCACCTAGAATTCTGATATTGTTTTTGCCCTGAGTTGAAGCAACTTCTGTCCATCCAGCTGGACTTCAAATACCTCTGGCTAGATAAATAATGTTTGGTCAGGCAGACAGGGGAAAAAACGGCATTTCCTTTCAGTTAAGGATGAATTAATGTCATGTGAAACAATGAATCTGTACAAGTTTTGCTAAGGTTCAGGGCCAATGGAAAAATAAACATCTTGTTTTCTGCTAATGGGATATTTGACATTGTTTCAACAATCTGACCTTCTGATTAAGTCATTTATTTTTAAAATTGTGTTTTCAGTCCAAATTTGCTATTTAAAAAAATATTGTCTTTTAGAAGCTTCAAAATGTGACAGAATTAGCATGAGAACTGAAAACTATGCCAGTCTCATCGATGCCACACAGGCCCTTAACAGTGAGGCCTTCTGCGGTGGGAACCTTTGATAAAGCGAGACTCTGTGTACTGAACAGAGAACAGTGATGAGCTTTGTTTTTGCTTTACCCCTGTGGGACTCATTTTGGCTGACAGTAATGGGCCGGTGTCCATATGGGGGGATACAGGCCATCATCCAACAGACAGGGGCCCTGCATTTAAGAAGACACTATCTGCTGTACCCAGATAAATCTCTTTGGAAGCCGTTTTCCTCAGAGAACTCAAATTTTATGGTGACCTCAGATGGTGATGAGGAAAATTATGATGAGAATAATAAAACATTATCATAAGAACCTATGACATTTGTTCTCGGAAAGCTGAAAGGCAAAAAGAAATCCAGCAACCAACATAAAGGGAAGGGAGAGTACTGATTATTTTTTAAATATGGTCCCAATAAAAAAAAATTATAAAAATGGTGAACATATAAGATTAGCTAATGCTTGTACCATTGTGTGATGCTTTCTATGTTTTTAAGGTTGTGGATTAAACATCTAGAACTTAAATTTTTCCAAATTTTGGGTGTCTAGCATGTTGAGTAGCTAATGTCAACCTGACAGCTAAATGTTACTATTAAACTTGATGTTATCAACACTAATGTACAAACGTGATTTGCTTTATTTGTGATTTAAGTTGTCAGACTAGTGTTAAAGTGGTCCTGATCAGTAAATATGCAGAAAGTCTTTCTGAGTTTTCATTGGACATAAAACTTTTCTTTATTTTCATTGGCTTTGAAAATTGTTCAGACCCCTGTTAAAATGAAATTCTTCATCATGAGCACCTGCTAATGCTATAAAATGGACAAGCAAATAAAAAAAGACCACAGAAATAAGAATATTAAAAATAAAATAAAAAATTATAAGGTGTTTTATTTAATGTGTGTGCTCAGACTGGGACAGATGGACAGATCGATAAGAAGTCCATTTCCAGTTTCCAGATGAGAAAACTTTCAGAATCTGCTTTAAATGAGTTTTCCACGTTTGACAAAATAAATCTCACTTACTGGACACAAACTATTCATTTGAATAATAATGACCTAAGACATTTGCTCAGCACTGTATATTACCATATGCTACATGCTCACTCACCAATTGCAGTTTTGACTGGCACAACCCCATAAAAAGCAAACAAGGGCTGTAACAGTTGGTTAAAAGTCTATGTTGACTGATCTGCACAGTTAAATTTCTTTTACATCTATCAGGTTTGGATAGGAAAATAATTCCTCACAATGAAGGACTTATGAAAAAATAAATAAATGAGAAAACGGTCTGACTAATGCAAGTGGTAAATACAAAAGATGTTGTAGAAAAGCTAAATTTCCACTGCTGCTTTAAAAGGTGTGTTTGTTTAGCTGTACTGGGGCTAGCTGCTACAGTGCTGGTGCAAACACATGCCCTATTAGACTTGTCAATCAGCTGCCAATTCAGCTCAACCATCCTGTCCAGTCATCTAGCCAACCGTCCAAGCAGAAAGTTGGTCAGCTGGGGCAGACGAAGGAACATCTGGCTGCCACTTTCAACTCACTGTGGCTACCTGGCTTTGCATCGGCTGCTGGCGACAAACACCTTACTGCCAAAGGCTGCCTGAGGGAAAGGTGGACGAACAGAACACGTCCATCGAGCGGGCCAAAGGGAGTCTTAGGCCACACAAAGCGCTGCTCTGAAAGGGCGGCCACAGCAAACATTTGGCCGAGCGCCTTTAAAATCCAGCCATTCATTACTGCAGTGGAGCCGGAGGGATGAAAGTAGATATTTTCAATGCGACTAATAAGACCCAGAGAGACGGGTGACATCATGTGATAGGTCCACCAACGTCACAAAGAGGAGAAGAAAGTGGACACAATCATTCCACTGACAATATTCCAGTGTGGATTGAGCTGTCAACTAGTCAGGGAGACAGGGACCAAACTGACTATCATAATTTTCACACCAGTCACCGTTGCAGCCTGTGTGTATGTGGGGGTGTGCAGGCGTGTGCTTCCATGTGGATGACTGACTGAAGGAGAGTGGGGTATCAAGCTGTCTGCTCTGTGTGGTGTTGGCCTCTCTTCTGATTTCCTAATCAGTAGCCAATGTCAGTGTCACCATCAGGTGGAAAATCAGCGATCACTGCGCTGGACGGAGGTGAGAGCAATCAATAGATGACTTCAGGGGGCAAAGCTGGGGCAGCCGACACAGAGCTTATAATCAGGCTTCATGAATGCAACCCTCTGGGACTCTGCATGCGGTACAAGACTCATCGACATGGACATGGCTCGTCAGTCGCGCAGTCAAACCTCACTGATCTTGCATCGCATTAGTCTTTCATATAATGTGCCATTTTATCCCCTTTTAAGACTTTTTACTGCTGCAGTGCAAGTCAAGCACAAGAGGAAGGAGTTTAAAAAACACTGGAGAGTCTCCTGCAGGGTAGAAACTGACAAAGATCTCCTAATTCCCACCATGTTCCCTGTTTGCCTTTTTACCGCTTAAAAGCACAATACTGCTGTCGTGATGACAGCTACTAGGACTCTGGGGAGGACAAAGCAGTTAAGAGTGCTTGATTTAAGTACTTACAGCTTTTCCAGGGCGGCCAAGCCATAGAAGGAGCCGTTTCTCAGCAGCGAGATCTTGTTGTTACTCAGGTTTCTGTTTAAAGTGGAGAGAAAAAGAAGAAGTCAAGGTGAGCTGACAGACCGAGAAAGCTGAGGTACATTTATAATAGGGATGTAACAAGATTTCACAGCAAGATATCCCGTAATACTAAAACACCACTATTTTTTTTTTCCTAAAGTGAAAAATAACTTGTGAAGAACAGCCAGTTGCTTTCAGAATGTCTTCATCTGGTGAATTAGGTGGAAGTTATTTTCACGAGCATGAGTCAATTTTTGGGACTTTTAAGATTTGTTGATACTATTTAATGGTATCAAAAATGGTTTAATTATTCAGGCACCATTTGGGGTGAAAAAAGAAAACAACAAATACCCATGATTTGCACCAACAGAATACTGCAACAGGCTAACTTTGTATCTGTGTCACAGCCTCCTATTGGTGTGAAGTTAAAGAACTTTTTAATGAGTCTGCATATGACCAAAACACTTCAATAAAGATTTCTCATTGAGTTTGGAGCAACTCTACTCCATATATCATTCAGCTTAAGAGCCCTCCAGCCTCTCTGGCATTTTCTTTGGTATTTCATTGAAAGAACCTTAAACCATCAGAATGGTATGATAGAAATCTTTAAGATCAGAATCAGAATAGCTTTACCTGCCAAGATTGTGTGCAAAATTGGCCACATTTTGCACACATTTGGGAATTTTGCAATATTTGTAATTTTGTATAATGGTAAATGTGATGGTTATGTCCACAATGTGTGGGGTCTGCATTGATGTTAGCAGAAGCGGAGGGGAGGTCATCTGGGTCGCATTCCCCGGGTGTTTCTGATCACACCAGTGGATCAGTGAATCCACCTCCTGACTGAACACAGACTCATCAGACTCATCACTGTTCTGGATCAGACCAAGGTCAGCAAACTTCAGGAGTTTTGCAGACATGTCAGCTGAGGTGTAGTCATTTTTGCACAAAGAAAAGAGGAGTATGGTGTCAAAGTATTAAAACTGCAAAGTTTTACATCCTTAGTATACCTTGATGTCAGTAATCAACTCATGCCATTTTTAACTATGACAAAAATAGAGTTGTTGAAAATTGCCTAGTCAAATGGCTGATGAATTGTTTATCTTATTTGGATATGCTGGTGAGTGATAAGGATTTTAGTCTGATGAGGCTGCAGATGTAAATTACTCATCCAAGCCACGTTCAAGACTTGTTTATTGCCGTTTCTGTTTAAGACGGGTAATGATCCAAGATCCTCTGCTTCTCCATGTCAAAATATCAGTGTAATGGCAGTTCTCCCAGAAACGCCATTTCAGCACAATTCAGTCATCCATTGGACAGCGTCACTACACTGAACAAATCAATGAAAGACAACAGGAATATTTGGGTGGTGAATTCATATTCAGGAGAGTCTGTGCTTTCATTTTGATTATTTCAGTGGCAGCTGTCTCTGCATTTCCTTTTTTTCTTTTGTTTTGAATGAATTATGGCTGTGTTGAATGCAAAATGATAAACTGTATGTTTCTCTGAGTAATGCATTAGTCTGACAAAAATAGAAAAATAGTCCTCACTGACAGCCAAAAACACCCCAACACACACGCACACCCACCCACCCCATCTTGTCTTATTATTCAGCCCACTGGGTCTTGCAGCTCAATTTTTTTTCTCAAACCTGAACACAACAGAGCAAAAAACCAGGCAGGAAAACAAACACATACTCAGAACATACAATGCCTTCCCTTCTGGTACCTCAACAATGCTCAGCTAAATTTCCCAAGTATATCACACCTTCAAAATACAACTGAGCTGACACACCAAATCCAAACCAAAATCTCATACATCTAAAGAATCAGGATAGCAAATTTTGCCATCGAAGGAAATAAACTCTCAGTGGATATAATCAGGTGTTTTGTTACTATTTGCAACCTGCAGCTCAGGCAAGACATTTCACAAACAAAAGTCCAATTCTCCTTTGAGATATCACCAGGAGAGCCTATAGCTCTCAGTCTGTCAATGTTGAACTGAGTAACTCATGGGGCCTTTAGAGGTAGACAGGCAGAAACAACAAAGGAATGCAACAACTGAAAGACTTCAAATTGAAAATAAAGAAAGCCCCTGCTTTAAAATGACAATACACAAAACAGGAAGTTTTTGTTTCCTATGATAACACAGTCAATAGCTTACTGATTATTCCTTAATATAAGGTTTAGGAACAATAGCCTTAATAAGGAGCTTTAGATGGGGAACTGGACGTAACGTGACACCATCTGTAGCACCGTTGCCTTGCAAGAAGAAGGTCCCAGGTTTAAATCAGACCGTGCTAAGCCCTCACATGTTCAATATGATTTCTAATATTGAACTCTTATCCCTTAAAGCTACAGTATGTAACTTTTACAAAAGAAAAGCTGTTTTTTTACATATTTGCATAAACCTGTCAATCAAGCTTGTGTACTCGCTGCTCAATGTGCTAATGGCAAAGAAACAAGTTATTGTCATAGGAAAACTATTTATCTGAAGTCAACAGTGGCCTTTCTAACTAACCTGAGCATTCCTGGCAGGCTCTGCTATTGAGAAGGTGCTGTAGGATAGCAGAGAACAAGCATGACTGAGAGCGTTAAGACTCTCCTCCTAACTCTGATTGGGTGTTTCTGACCAAGTTGTGTATTTCTGTAATTAGTACTGGGAACAGTTAAATGTACTGGAAGCTCTAATCTGTCTTATATAATGCTGTCACAACAGAGTGACTGTCTTTTCTTTTTACTAAAGCTACATACTCTAGATATAAATCCAATAAAGATGCCCTTGTTGGTTTTAATTTTTTTCAATTTAAACATAAAAACATTCCAAATTCAGAAAATTAATATTGAGAAAAACAAAGTGTGGCTAAGAGCAATAAATAAGTGTCTCATGTAAGCAATATGTGCCACAACTTCTAAGATTCTTTCAAAGCTGGATCTAAAGCCAAAGTCTTTGTGTCTACTGAAATAATTTCAACACCATTCATGAAGAACTTTCAACAGATTCATTACTTTGACTTTCATTTTGGTATTAGTACCAGAAAGTTGCGATGGTATTGACAGCTCTAGAATAAGCTCCTCTAGGGCCAGTAGGGGAGAAAGTAATGATAAATATAGCGCTCATTCTGCACCCAAGTTTCAAATCATTTTAAATGCACACAGGATGATGATTCCGGTTTTTATATCTGCTGAAATATTGATTGTTGCAGCCAGCTCTTGAATCATCCACTGCAGGCCCGTTTCCTCGCTCTCTCTCTTTCTCTCTCTGGCGCTGTGGATAGCAGCCTGCCCCATGTGATCAGCTTGCCTTGAGCGCCCCTCTGCATGTGTGATGTCGTGCATCTCCTGTCAACAAACGACCACCCCCACTCACAGATTCTCACAAGGTCAGATTCTGCCATCACCCTCCTGCACCGTCCTCCTTTAACAAGCCTGGCTCTGGGAATAATTGGCCAGGTTTAGCAAGAGGGGGGTAATTGGGACGTGTCGCTAGCCTCCACTGTGACGACAGAGCACTCGTTAGAGCTGCAAGGAAACGTATACTCAATTTTAACTCTAGGATTAAGCAGAGAGGTCCCACAATGAGTTGTGCTGAGTGGGCAAACTGCTGGCCAAACTGCCAGGGGGGCGGAGTGGAAGTGTGTCCACTGAAAATGTTGAGGTGAAGATTCTCAATGCAGCAAAATCAGCCGGCTAAATGTTTGTCAGTGCGGTCACACAGATGGAAGAAACTGCGTGTGTGAGCATCTTTTTCCTAATTTAACCAGACAATCAAATGTGTATGTGAAATGACTGTGCACTGTATTTAAGGATCTTCAATGACTATTGCTAGTTGTCATAACAATAAGTTATGTCTTGAAATCAGGATGGACACAAAGTTGAATCTGAAATTTGGATACAAGCTTCCAAGAACATCTTAACACATTTTAAGATGCACCTTCATTGTAAGATTAATCAAAAAGCCAGATAAATTTAGCAGTCAGACAGACATAACACATTAGAAATATGGTTAATCTTTCAACTCCATATCACCACTATATGCAGTGTATAGACATCTGATAAGAGCCATTTATCATCAAGGTTTCAGAATAGATCGCCTGTAAAAGCACAAACCATCTACTTATTATTTCCCAGCCAATATCCCAGAAAATTCAAGCTGATTTGCAAAATATTACAGTAATAGTCTTGTTGTTTAGGTTGAGAGATTATTTTTTATACCCCCAATGCTCCTCTCTAGTGCTCTCTCTGACTTGGTCTCAGTTCAAGGATGGCAGTAGTTTATGTTTGCAGTGGCCTCTGTTGGTCCAGTGGGGGTGGACAGTTGACCTGCCTTCACCGGGTTCGCATGGAGTTTAATGCCTTAGTAGTCAATATATCCTTCTGCATCCTTCTGCCAAAAGTCAAAGCAGTGGATCTGCTGCAAGAAGAGTTCTAAACTTAAATTGAACAAAAGTTTGGAGGAAACATTGCTGACCAAAGAGTTGCATTGCTTTCTTTTGGCAAGTTCTCCTACTGCAGGATGGCAAGATATGCTTTCCTTTCCAAGTGCTAAATGTCAGCGAAACAAGGACTTTGTGAATATCCTCCAGACAAGAGAAACAATTAGAATTTTGAGTTTTCATTATCTATAAGAAGAGGTAGGTAAAAACAATCAGCATTCTTGAGTAACTTTATATAAATGAACTTCTATGAATAAGTTTTACTCCTATTAGTACTTGAGTACAATCTCTGGCTACTTAACTCACCTCAAGTTACTTCACTTTAACAAGAGTGTTTTAACTAAAATTGCCCTCGTCAACTTCTGGTGGTTCATTAAATGTTCATCTACTGAACAAACAGTAAATAAATAGATATGGTCACTGGAAGTACTGTTCTAACATGAACATTATTTACTGGAAATATTGGTTTAAATATTTCATCTTGTGGAAAACAGATTTGAAAGTATGCATTTCTTCTGCCTGAAATTGTTAAGTTGTAATGATGTGGTATTTACTCATAATTTTATATTTTGTCCATATAATTACATCATTTTCACTAATTCAATCAGATTAAACTGTACTGCTAGTACTCAGTACCTAAGTAGCCTTTTTACGAATTAAGTAATTTTTCGCCTATGTTTTACTTCTACTCTTGAATATACTAAAGTAAAAAGAAAAGTGTTTTAATTTTTCCAGTTCATCACAGCAGCAAGTATATTACTGTTTGCACTAAATCTAAAACAAACTACACTTGTTGCATTGAATTTCGGAAATCAAAAATTATTTAATAATATTGCAATTCATTCAGATGCACCTGTATGTGTCATCTTATAATCTAAAGACATCACTAGCAATGAATGCAGTGTATAGACATTCAACTAGTTTTGTGATTTTAAAAAATGCATTAAATTATGGTTTATTCTTGATCATTTTAAGTGACCAAGCACATACCTAAAGCAGGAAAGTGAGATTTGACAAAGAAAGACCCCTAACACATACTTGAGGTCCCTTGCATTAATTACTCTGTTGAAATTGCTCGCCAGTATTGTGCACTAATGCATCGGACTGCAGGATAATTGCAGCAGATCCCTTAAATCCTGTAAAGTCGGCCTCTTTGCATTTGAATATTTCCAGCTCATCACAGCAGCAAGTGATTGTTTTTCAAATCTGGGGATCATGTTTCTTGAAATTTCAGATAACTTGATTTTTCTTTTTGTGTTGAGTTCATGTGTTTCACCAAGATCATGAGAAAAAAAAGTTTAAATAATCACAGCTGTATTTTGAATGTAATATTAGACCAATGTAACCAAAAGTTTAAATTCTCGGCTCCTAATCTGTATTCAAAATGTAAACAGACACAGTCATATTCATGGTGTCATACTTTTGGGTCAGGCGCAAAATTATTCATACCTGTGTCAGATTATTTTAATTTCGCAAAGATGTTTCTTCTGACTATAAGAGCAAACAATTATGATAATGGCAACAAGGCATTCCAACCTCAACAACTTGAAAATCATCACTAAAATAATTATCAAAATACTAGTGGAAAGGTTAGCTATAAGCTTTATTCTTAGCTAACAGTACTTAAGGCACTGTAAGTCAAGTTTCTCCCAGGATACCACACAAATTAGTCTCTTGTAGCTTATATAACTGCATTTCTCTGAGTTTGTACTGAAACAAAAGAAAACTGCAGCAGCAGTCCTCAACATGCATGAAGTCGGCCGAATGGGGTGAGAAAATGTTTGAACAGGTAATTTTCAGTGAAAGAAATACTTTGACACCAAAATCTATCGAAATAACACAGCTTGTTTTAGCTCTGTTTGAAAATATTCAATCTTAACCGTTTTACGTTTTGTAATGCTGCAGCGTTTCATGTATTTCATTGTGATATAGTGTGTTAGACCAACACAAAGTAGAGTAAAACTGTGAAGTGAAAAGGTCATGTTTATTTAAAAAAAAAAAAAAAACTATCTGAAAAGTGTGGCATGTATTTTTATTCATCTGCCACTGTCGAATGAATTACGGCTGTGGGTTTTGAAGGGTTTTCGCGGTATGTTGCTACCAGCTTTGCCCATAGAGGTTTAAACTGTTTGCCTATTGTCCGTTGCTGTATAACTCAAGGTCAATCAAACTGGATGTAAAGTTTTATTGAACATACATTTTCAAGGCTTGTCAAAGATTTCAGATGAATGTGCTTTGATCTGGAGGCATGTTTACAGCACGTTTCCTGGGTTACCACTGGCCTTTTGGCTACTTTCTGATTCACACTCTCCGTGACCAGCATTTCAGTTTCGGTGAGTGTCCAAGTCTTGACTGGTTTACACTGGTTGCCACATGCTTTGTTTTCAGATCACAGGATAAAGTTTTGTGAGATGCTTAAAGTTTAGGATATTGTTATGTAACCTAATCTGTGCTTTAAACTTCAACACAGCCTTAACTACGACATGCCTGCTGTTTCTTGGTCTTTATGATGCTTATGTAGGTATAACAGAGTAAGAGTGGATGAATACAAGTGTAAAAAAAAAAAGCATGAATTATTTATTTCCATGTGTATGTATTTTCATGTGCTACTTTGTGTTGGTCTACCACATAAAAACAGTAGCGGTATTCTGGCAAAAAGTCAAGACACCAAAACAGTCCTCTGCATTCTGCATCTCTTCTCCTGTCTGCTCCCTTTGTTGCTTCACTTCTCTCAACGGAAAGACTTTCCAGTAAAGGACAGACTGATCATGTTTGTACAAACTCAAGTGTGTCCTGTGCTGCTCTGTATATCCGCGTCTGCTTGCAGACCCCTGCATGCATATTTCAGGTCCTGTGTAATGTCCAGGAAATCCCAGACAAAAAAAAAAAAAAGAAACTGAATTGAACATTGTGTAAACAGCCCATGACAAACTTCTGGAGGAGCCCTTCAACTGTCTATTTATATTATTAATTGTGCTCTCTGTAGATAAGCCGCTTTCAACAAGGGAGGAGTGCACAGACTCAGTATTGTCTCTATGGATTGCAACAAATGGCTCATGTCACTGCTTACTGTGTTCCAGCCACAGCCAAATACTGTGGGCTGATTAAATCATTTCATTATAAATTGCTTCCAATAAGCCAGAAAATCTGCACTCTTTTAAAATGGTCTTAGTTCAACAGTTTTTCAGCTTTCTGAAGGTATTTCAAAATTGTGCTTGCTGATTTTTTCACTCATTCTATCAATTTCACACAATCCAGTGACAACAGCTTAATGTGTGAAACATAAGGAGAGTAATAGACCGAAAAAACTAATTACAGCGGATTAAGAATAAGATTTTTATAGTACGAGATACTTCCATAAAAATGCACCAAGATATAAAACTAAACATATATATTTATCTAACTGCTTTTATTTGAATTAGATAAATACCATTTATTCCTACTGCTGCTAAAATAATTTTGCAATACAATGAAACTATTCTAGAGAACAGTATTTATAATAATATTAACCTGTTCTGTAAAAATATTGAAAATATCTGGAACAACATAACCAAAAAATATTTGTTTTGAAAACTTTGGTTGATCCGGTCATCTGAAAACGAGCCAATGCAAAACACAAACTAATTAAAACTTAAATTTAGGTTTTTTGAAAAGATCCAGACCTAACACAGACCTTAATGAAATATCCATCATTTAATTATTAACTGTATGAAACCTTTTCAGCAATGGCCTTATTTTTGCTAACATACAATTATCTGTCCATTATACTGTCGTCTTTGACATCTCTCACTGAGAAAAGAAATCTGAATAAATTAATTTCTGATTGGTTATTGGAAAGGTATTATTTTTAAATCAGAGAAGTCCAACTTTGAGTTGAAGATAAGAAAAAGACTACTTTAAGGAGTTTAACCAGATAAAATGAGGAAAAGTTAAAAAAAGATGAAAAGAGTAACGTCTCTGTCAAAGAACTCAGAATTTCACACAAACCTTTAAAAGTTCTTCAAAGTAAAAGAAGAAAAGGAATCTATGAGTAGATTAATTGTATAACATTTATCAAAAGACAAAACAAAAAATCAAAACTACAATGACACCTTACTTCTTTGTAACAACAGCAATAAAAATACAATAACTTGTCCAAACTGTTATATTTGACATCCTTCAGAGAGAAGAAATTAATTTCTGAATGGCTGCTAATAAAAACCCTTAGGATCCAATTTATTTTCAGTTATATGCTAAATTGTCTGCACAACGTTGGTGTGTGCAGATCAGAGAATAGTCTTAGTACAGTCAGTGGTTTTTTTTTGCCTAAGTTCCATAGGCTTGGTTGTTAGAAGAGTCTTTTCTCTCTTTTTTTTAAATGAGAGAAGTGCGACTTAGAGTTGAGGTCAAGAGAAAGAGAACATTTTACAGAGCCCAAACAGAAAAAAATGAGGGAAAGTTCAAAAAGCTGAAAAAGAGTACTTTTTGTCATTTTCCAAGGAGTCAGAATTTCTCTCAAACCTTTAAAGGTGAAGGCTCTTAAAAGTGAAAGAAAAAAAGGAATAAATAAATATACTAATTGTGCAAAAAATGATGAAAGGACTGATTGTTAATATCAAAACTGTAAAAATACCCTACTTTGTAACAATAAAATGTTTAAAACACTTGCAAAAAAGAGTTTACTCTGAAATACACAAGATGTAGCTTGTGTAGACTGCCAGATGCTGCATTCAGTTGTAAGACAAATTTGAAATTTCATTAAAAGTATGAAGACAAATGATTATCTAACATACATGTACATCTAGAAAAGAAAGTGAAACTCATTATGCAACTTTATTTTAAAAAAGTGAAATAGCTAAAACTATTCTTGCAATTTTGATTATTATGACTTGCAGATAATAAAAACCCAACATTCAGAGTCTAAGAAAAGTGAAACAAAATCGCAAAATATCAATACACATATGATATTATAGACATACATTTCAGGATTCTGAAAAGTGTGTTTAATTCCAGGCTTTCTTCTCCTGTTGTGGAGGATGTCACTCACTGAAAGGTTTGCAGTCTGACCCACACAGGAAGCAGTCACAGGCACCTTTGCAGGTATCCTGAGTTAATTAGCTGACTATGTTGTGATACCATGAATTTCTGATATTTTACTTTTTCACAATGTTCTAATTTTCTGACAGACTGAATTTGGGATTTTCATTTACTGTAAGCCATAATCCTCAGAATTACAAGAAATAAAGACTTGAAACTTTTCTCTATGTGTGACGAAGCCATGTTGAATGAGTTTCACTTCCTGAAATTGGTGAAAAAAATAGCAAACTTTTCCATGCTATTGTACATGTAAATAAAAAGTATATAATTGTGTTTTGCTTGTTTTTTTTGGATCTAATCATTTGAACAAAATCTCAAAGAAACACTGGAATTTGATTACTTAAAAGTGTCTAAAAACGATTGATGAGGAAAAACTAAAAAGGTAATTTATGTAGACAAGGACAAAATCAGATTTGAAATACACTGAATGAACACAGTTTCTTTCAGTCTAAGAGCAACGTTTGTCTGACACAATGATACAACCAGATTCTTTTTTAACATTATGTTGTTCATCAACCATAAACTCTACATCCTCCTGAGTTTTTTGCTCCAGCTGGAAGCATGTAAAAAATACATCTCTTACCCAGGTGCAAGAAATTACTTTCCATAAAGATGTAAAAGGCTCTTAAAAATCCATTTCTTCAGGATGTTATGTTTTAGATGAATACATTTAGAGTACATTTAAAATGTTAGGTTTAGTTGATTAAAACTAAATAGTTCTCTCATTAATTAATAAAGTTTGAATAATTTTCCTGAAAATGCATCTCATTTCTTGGTCAATTACTGCAAAAGTGGATCTTTTGACCTACACTATCAAAAATAAAGAAAAAAAATGACTCAATAATAACAATGAACTTCTTCTTAGAGACAAAGAAAAATAACCAAACATTATTGCCGCTTCACAATAACAGAATCCAAGGTACATTTTATGAAATTCATATCCCTCCTTCCCCAGATTTCATATCAGCTCAGCTAAGCTCTGCTTCTTCAGCCTCCTCCACTGTTGGGATATTTCTGGGAGGTCTGACCAGAGTTCTCCCCCTGCAAACCATCCTGGCTGCCATGCAGCATACATGTTTGACTGGAGATTATTATTACAGGGGAACGGAAACAGAAATAGCTCCCGCAGAAGCAGTCCACTGCAGTGATCTAACGCACCAATCCAGCAGAGATTATAATGTCAACTAGTTTAAGACACAAATATGGAAAGAACGTTTTAAAAACAAAGTTCCAGATGACAAACATGCTGTTTTACTATCACCCCTGGCAGAAACGGATGTAATAAAACAATTATTATGAGCAACAAGGAAAAAGTGATCTTTTCACGCTGTGAATGGTGAAAATAGTAACATAGTGACTTGGATACGTAACTTCAAGGGTCTAACAGCAGGTTTTAGCTTTAATGAAACCACTGCCAGTTCTAACTTCTACATAAAAAAGGGAAGAGCACAACATGAATATCAGTTGAAGTTCTGAGCAGCAGGTGCTACACAATAACCAGCATTAAAACAAAAGTGAAAAATACATAAAAAGAGGTAGTTTGAGTGATAAGAATACCTATTAGTTAGCAGACAGCTCTGTACATGTAGGCTCACTTTGAAACCGCCTGGTTGCACACAAACAGAATCAAGAGATCAGCACCTAAACCAGGACACACAGCTGGCACCACGGCTCCTGTGTGACAGACAGGGAAGCTCAATCACTCCCCACGGAGAAAATACACGACAGCACTGAGGTTTTATTCAGGATGTTTTACTGTGAGTCAGACAACGGGAAAAACCAACAGGCTTCCGAGTTCACCTCTTTTGCTCCTTCTAATTTATGGCTTTTTGCATAACTTTGGTATTTAACACTGTCAAGTATCTATAGCACACACACCATCCTTCATTGCTTAATATTTTGCACATGTAAGCTTGCGTTTTGGCACATTGTTGGTTATTCAAACCCAATTTATAACCTCCTTCTTCAGCAGTTGTGATCTCTAGATCATCAAATCATTATTTTTTAAAGCAAAACGTCTGTTTCTTTAAAGCGCGCCACATGATTGATGACCAGACAACTTCAGGCAGCTCAACTGCAGGTCAGCAGGTCTGCGCCAGTTCCTGATGATATAACAATATAGTTGCACTGAAATGTCAAGGAAGACCCAATAAAATACTTACAATTTATAACTAACTTCATCTGTCACTAGCTATTAGATAGACAAGAACAGTGAGGCCAGGGCCAAGCTGCGAGGGAGCGCCGATAACACAAGGGCAGATTTTCTTAGCTTTAGGAATTGCAAAGTGAAAAAGTGGCAGGATCTAAAAGTGTTCCCCCCTCTGGAGCCTAGATGACTCACCCATCCAAAGATGAAACCTTTTGCTTTTTATAACAGAAAAGGTTTCACTGGAAAATGCACAGCAGAAGCCAACAGGGGGGCAGAGAAGACGAGACAGGCACCACTCCTCTCAGAATGACGGCACATAGAACATTTTTATCAGAGTCCTTTCGGTCGTGTCTGTGTAGATTAACAGCAGGCTCTCCGTGTCGATGTGTGTCAAGGCCATTAATGCATTTTACACTCTCCGTTTCTTGATCTGCTGTGTGCTAACGTGGTTTGTCAATGAGCTAATGCACAAGAGTACATAGAGGGGCTGGGTGTGTGTGTGTGCGTGTGTGTGGGGGTGTGTGTGTGTGTGTGTGTGCGTGCAATAAAATATTCATGGATAAGTACTCAGAACTCTGAAGAGGGTAGAGCACAAACAGCACCTCGGCAGACAAGAAAAAAAGCCCCCGAGGAATAACAGTGAGGAAGAATAACAAAGATAGAGTGAATAAAAGAGGGGCAGAGAAAAGAATACACACAATTTTATTTATAGTGATGCAATATCTACGATATGCTGTCATGCTATATTTATTTAAAATGACAAAAGTAGATCAATTTAAATTTTCCTTTATTGTTCAGTACATGTTCAAACAAACTATCTGCAATGTAGTAGCAAAATATACAAAATACAACACTTGAGCTGCTTTTTATTTGGCTGTTTCATGCGTTCTAAACCTCCTTCACAAAAGATTAAGAGGATTTCCAAAATCTCACAGACCAAGCAGTAATATAGAAAAGCCTTAATTTAGCATGAAGACAACAAATAGAAGAGCAGTGAACTACCCTGAGCATGAAAACCTCACTGACGCCTCCTTGTTCAACTTTTTAATGACAGTATTTATTCAAATTAACCTCAACATCTAAAAATTAAACACAAAAAGTATATCACCGATCTAAGGCAAAGAAAAAAGATAGCGGGAGTAACCAGAGAGAACTCACACATGCAGAGGAAGAACCTGGAAACTCCATGCAGAAAGACTAGAAACTGGGATTCAAACCCAAATCCTGCAGGCCAACAGCAAAACTGACTGCTCCACCGTGCAACCCAGAAGTAATACATTGAAAATAAAATAGAAAAAAAAGTATCAATAAATTGCCTAATACATAAAATAAATAGGAATTATTTTGACTCATTACTGATAATGTGATGTTTTTTGACCAATAAAAATCTTAATACTTCAGGTACTAATGTCCAGCAACCAATAGGCAAGTTCCAGCGCACCCTGGACAGATTGCCAATCCACCGCAGGGTTACACAGAAACACACATGGGACAGGCAAAAATACATGCATGCAGTCACATGTAAGGGCAATTTTAGAGCAGCCAATTAAGCAAACATGAATATAGTTGGATGCTGGGGAAAAGCCTGAATCCCTGAATGCACTTAGAGGACATGCAAACAGAAAGATCTCCACCTGGATTCATTCTCAGGATCTTTATTACTGTGAGGCAACAGTGTAAACATCTGTTGCTCCATGAAGCTGCAGCATGTGTTATGTATAATTTAAAGAAATTAACTTTGCCTCATATGTGTATTAGAGCAGGCAATTTCTAAAATATTTTAGTAGGACCCTTTTTTAAAAAAAATTTAGACTAATATGTTTGCACATACATTCAAAATGGGAACGTTAAATTAAACCCACATGCTCCACACTCAGCAGGTAAATCATAAAAAACAGCACAAACAGTATGCAAATTGAGCACCTCACCTGGGACACAGCGGAGGTAGATCTGTTTTTGGTTTTCTTAGCAGCTGAGATTTTTGCATGCACAAAGCACAATCCTGTGTGTATCTGCCTAATAGCCTGTGAGAGCAAATGTAGATGTAAAAACGTTTCAGGTATTCATACCCTTTAAACTTTTTCACATTTGGAATTTTACAAATCCCAAACCTTAATGTTATTGAACTTTTATGTGACAGACTACAAAGTAGTACATATCTGAGAATACATTGTTTTCTGAAAAGTAAGGCATGTCAGTACCCTTTTATTTACTCAGACACCTCTGAATGAAACTTAATGTAACCAGCTGCTTCAGAGCTCACCTACTTAGTAAATAGCATTTGACAAAACTGTAAAATTAATATTCTGATGGAAGAGCAAGGAGGGCAATATTCAGAGCACCACCCAAAGAGTTGAACTGTGGAGGAGATGGAGAGATTCGCAGCTCGAGGAGAATTTGTTGACACAACAATCCCAAAAAACTGACTTTTGAGAGGGACAAAAGAAATAAAAAATAAAGCACTAACAAGTCTCATTTACAGTTTGCCACAAACCACATAGGGTGCACACCAAACATTTTGGCCAACATTCATAACAATATACCAATTAGAAAACATACACATACTCATCAGCAAATCTTTCAATTTCAATTTTGAATCCAAACAGGGATAAAACGTCATAATTACTAAAAAAAATATATTTGCTTTATATTATTATTTTTGGCATATTCTGCTCTGCAAGTCATCTCTTGTTTTGAGTGTCACACATCTGATGCATGATTTCCTTCCATTTGAAAGGTTGAACTCATTTCTTTAAAGCAGGTTATGTTTTGGGAAGCAGAGAAAATAAAGCATGGTGAAAGCAGCAGCAGTCGTTAGCAAACTGCACTCATCAATACAAAACCATCTGTGAAAACCCCCGAAATTAAAAAGGGACTGATTTATTAACTAACTATTCATTGAATATAACAAAAATAAAAAAAACATGCATATAATGTTTTTACAGCCTGGTGCACTAAAATGTGAAGACATTGGTTTTGTGAAAATATTTTGGTTCCATTTATGATTTGTCACAGCAAAATGTTTTTCCTCTTTTCATTGTTACAAAACCAATTTGTTCACTCTTTCGTTTATTAATTGACTTTACATGTAGATTTCTTTAGTTACTTATTTTATGATTTTTTAATTTTTTTATAATATCCTAACCTTGAATACATGTTTTTTCTATTTCTATTTTCTATTTCAAGGTCAGGAAATGCTGACCTTGAAATATTAATTTTCTTCAACTGCAGTTAGTGAATTATTTACAAACACAACGAAAGAAGCTCTCAATATTTGAGATTTCAGTAATGAAACTTTGTCCATTGTACACAAGCCCTAACATCTCTCTACACACACAAAATCGCTAAAGAAAAACCTGGTGGTGGCAGCACCGTGATGTGGGAATGTTTTTCTATGGCAGGAATGAGGATGAGAATTGAAAATCTATGGCAAGTATTGAATATGGATGTTCACAGATAACATCCAACTGACTGAACTTAAATCATTTTGCAAAAAGAAAATGGTGTGAAGCTCTGGACAAACTCCAAAAGAGTTAAATATGTAATTACAGTGAAAGGTGTTTCACAAAATATTGACACAGTAAGGCTGAATTCCAGTTACAAGCTATACATTTTACATATTTTGCTCTTAAAATAGTGAAAACTGTGTTTCATTTTCTAACATTCCCCTGTGACTCTAATGTGACAACATGTGATATTAGTAGTTTTAAGTCTTAGCTAACAGGTGAAACTTCAAACAGACTTTCCAGCATTCTTTCTGCCACACCTGTCCATCTTGCTCTGGATTTTGTTTTGCCTGCCTGTATCTCCCACCTTTAGTCTATCCCCTTGTCTCTTCAGCTACCAGCTCCTCCACATCTCTTGATAAGTGACGTGTCTGCCTGTTAGCGCACAACCCAAGATGGGTGTCAGCTGCAATCTGGGCTGCTGCTCTGCAGAGGAACGTGGCTGCTCAAAATTGCAGAAACAATTACAAACGATAGGTCCCAAGGTCAACAGAGCTGTCAGGCCGAACTCCTTAACTTCCACTCCCCGCAGCACAGATGATAAGGAAAACACAGGCACAGGTGTTAATCGAGGGCACTATGCAGCACAGAGACTTACTGACTCACTCCTGCATACAGCTCATTTCCATCTCTATTATTCATGCTACTGCTCCTTGATTTGCTCATTGAATTGTTTCTCTTTGGCACTAGCAGGGTGTTCCAATGCTGCAAGGCCCTGTTCCTCATAAACATTTTATAGATGCTGTAATAAAAAGCCCAGTAACATACCCCAATCTGTGCCTATAACAAGAGATGTCTTTTGGTTCTTAGAGAGAACATTCAAAAGTGACACATCTGTGCTTAAGCTGTCACTCAGGAAACGATGGGACAAGTTCCTCAAAGAGGTGAGAAAAGAGCATGCAGGGAGCGATTCTAGAGAATCAAGCAGTTTGCAGGGAGAGAGTGGTATGTACATGCTTTCCTTTATTTACACATCACATCTAAACAAAAGAGTGAATGGGGAGGCCACTTCAGCCTGACAAAGGTCAAGTTTCCTAATGCAGGAAAACTGCTTCCTGCACAACTTAGCTGTAGGATTTAGTCCAGCAAGGCATAGGGCAAGATGACCTTTAGACCTCCACAGATCCCCAGGGGTCCCAACATAGCATAAAGCGCGCACACACACACCCCCACAAACCCCTGCTCACCCCTCCCCACACACACACACACACACCCACACATAGAACCATAACTCTCTCAAGCAAGGTCATGGACGTCATGACATGCCAGTCAGTTAACATCCACTCATCAGTGTCATGAATTTCACATTTATTTTTGGGCTGTTGAAATTGACTCTCTCCGGAACGGTTGAGTTCATTTAAATTAGGCGATCTTCTTTTTGCAGTATAGTCCATAAAATTTCCCTTTGGGTTGAGGTCATGGCCTCAACAATCATTGATTTTTGGAGAGATCATCTTTAACAAAAAAAGCCATCAAAATTCAGGATAAAAACACAGACATAATAAATGACCTGTACTTGTATAGTGCTTTATCTAGTCCAAATGACCCAAAAGCTCTTAACACTACCTTCAGTCATTCACCTATTCACATGCTGATGGTGATGCGCTACTAGAGGTGCCAATATTTTATTGTCTAGGGATTCCATTTTAATTTTTAGGGTCACAATTTGATTCAGAAACCAGTGTTTTTATTCAAACAGTCTAGAGATTTATTTGAATTGATTCAGAATTTCCACATTTAAGACTTGTGATTCTCTGTAAGATATAATTTTTTTTCCTGCACCTACAGAGGTGCAGGAAAAAAATTAAAATTTAAATGTATAGATCAGGTCAACATTAAGCTTCTGGCAAGGCCCCAACCTCAACTACAGTTAATAATTATAATTAAAAATTGTCTCCATGAATGAAACTAACGAAACTACATTGAAGCCACAACTGCCCTGGGGCAGTCTGATAGAGGCTGCCCCCAGCCTCTCAATCCACCAGCAGGCAGCAATAGCTGCCACTAATCACCGAACACTACATAACAGACCTGCAGGTTCATAGGAGCAGCTATTGACTCACAGTTGACCTTTAAGGAGAAACCAAACTGTACTGGTGACTGGGGTCACTAAAGATTCTGCATGCAAAGGAGGGTTAATAGCTTCGTTTTCTGTAAAAACATAGTATCAATGCCTTTGCTGACATTTTGTTAACATTATAATTCCTGTAGTGGTTTGTCTTTCAAGGAGAGAAGTAATTTAAACAGCATTGTTAAGGTTCATCTAAGATTATTGGAGCTTATTTGGAAGACTGGAGCTCTCTAATTAGCCATTTAGATTGAAAACAGCTCCGGCTGTGCTGAGCTTTGAAACGCATTCATGTGTGTTACATGCATCACGCAACAACATTATTGCCCTATGCTAAACCAAGTGGAGAACTGAACTCTACTCTGTGCAGAGATACGTGGAGCTTAGTGAAGCTTGCTTTCGGTTTTGGTCAAAAATAAAACTAGTTGAGGCTTGATGGCTGCGATGGACTGGCAACCTGTCCAGGGTGTACCCCGCCACTCGCCCGAAACATTCGCTGGAGATAGGCACCAGCACCCCTCCTGACCCCGCTAGGGACAAAGGTGTACAGAAAATGGATAGATGGATGGCTGGAGTCTTGGTGGTACCCTGATGGACACTTCTGCAACCAATACAGATATCTAACATCTGACTCCTTCACAAGCTCCATGTTACTCTCTGAATCTTAGCATCTCATCATAATTTTCTCACCCTTGTTTTTCTCTCTTCCTGTCCAATTTATAATAGGAGGTTTTGTAATGTTGTTTATTGTCCAAGAAAATGTGCAGCTTTGAACAGAAAGCAGAGCCATTAATTACTTGTCAATAATAAAAACTCAAACTAAATGCACTTATATCTTACTATGTAGGTAACTCATATCAAACACCCACAGAATTTAATTGTCTTAGTCTCAAGCAATCATTCCAAAAACTTAATACTAATCTGCTTGTTCCATTCTAACACTGATTTTTACAGTCATCTTATTGGAGAACCCAATTGTGTCCAAGTTTGAACAATCTCAGCCATGCGTCATTCTCAGATGAAAGAATGTTTTTAATAATTTTAAGAACAATAGATGCTCAAGCCTCTGAAACTGGAACATATCACTAAAATTCACAGTTGTCCCCAACTACAAGTCATACAAGCCAAATGTCTTCTGGAGGAAAGTTTAATGGTCGGATGGAACTAGAGAGCGGTATTTGGACATAATGTAAACTGTTTGGAGGAACCTTATGAACCCACAAACACTGTATCAACTAAGTATGGTGGTGGTAGAATCATGCTGAGGGTAAGGGTTGTTGTTAATGGTTGAAATAATAATAATAGTGGAGAACTACTTGGTAGTAGCTTGGACTCCCTGGGGACTGTGGAGGAGAGAAGGATGAGCAGCACAATGCTGGTCATTATGGATACTGGTAACCATTCCCTCCATAACATCCTGGTGAAGCAGAGAAGCCACTACAGTGAGAGGCTCATCTCACTGCATTGGAGGACTGGGAGTTCTGGGAGGTACACTAGACTGTACAACACCTTGGTGATGGGAGGGGCTCATGAACTTGAGGGTGATGTGATTTCACTAGTAGTTCAAGAATGTTTTTGGTCTAATATGCCTTGCTCGTTTAGATTGTTGCACATATTGTGTTTTTTGGACTCTTGGGCTACTGGGTACCCAAATTCCCTCATGGGATGAAAAACATATTCATCTATTGAAATTTGGGCACATCGCTGAACAAAATGACACATTGATCCCCACACTTAAATTGAAATGTATAAATCAGGCCAACATTAAGCTTCTGGAAAGGCCCCAACCTCAACTACAGTTAATAATTATAATTAAAAGTTGTCTCCATGGATGAAACTAACAAAAATTAACCAACTCTGGCAAAAAAAAGAAAGAGTGGACAAATTTACAGCTAAACTTACATCAAACGTTTGTTGGTGTTTTTTCTGCAGATGACCAAAACACATTTAACAAAATATTGTAGAAGGTGCACCCACACCTATTATGTCAAATCATGTCTATCTAATTTATATTAGATAGACATGGATTTAATGGATTTAAGAAAATTACAAACTTACAATCAGTCCACCATGAAAAAGCCTAATTTGAGCCCTATGGTTACATTACACATCCTGATAATCGTTGAATGTAATACAGTGAACCCTCGCTATATCGCGGTTCACCTTTCACGGTCTCGTTGCTTCACGGATTTGCATCGTGCATTGTGTTCTGCATTCTGATTGGCTAAGCAGTCTCTCCGCTTCTTCTCTACCTGTGTGTCAACAACGTTGCGGTTTAATATGTACACGTACGTAAAACAGCTTGCCAAATTTAAGTTAGCACATTCTCTTGCAAGAATATTTTTGCCCAGAAGAAAAAAGAGCGACAACAACTACCGAGAACTATGTTCTTCTCTGGAAAAAAAACACCTGCACCGCGGGCTTTAGAAGAAAAAAACGCTACAGAGCGGAGTCAGGATGCAGCGGCTCAGTCAGAAGAGCAGTGAAATACACGAGTCACTATTTGTGCTACTGTACTTTGTATTTTTTTTCATAATCATTTTTCATTTTCTCCCCTTTCTAATCCAATGACTCGGGTCGCGGTGGGGCGGTGTTGATATCCGCAATTTGAAGCCTTCACTTCGTATTGATGATTAAAATTATTATTTTACAGTACAGTAGTTATTCGTAAAAAAAAAAAAAAAAAAAAAGTTTATACAGTACTTTTATTTGTTAAACAAATGCTTGGGCCTGTAAAAAGGTTTTGTTCTTTGGTTTCAATGTATTATGGAGTATTTCATGGTATAATAATTGTAAAAAAAATAAAGGTTACTACTTCACGGATTTTGCCTATCACGGGTTCTTTTTGGAACGTAACTCCCGCAAAAAACGAGGGTTCACTGTATTCTAAATTGCACTGGTAACCTCAGAAATAAAGGATTAAGAAAGAAAAATGCTTTATATTTAATTCATTTATTCATACAGACCCCTTTTTAGTAACTCTGGGGAATGAAATATTTCCATTTTGACAAATGTTAAAAAATAAAACGAAGCCATTAACCACTCCCCATATAAAAGAATGGAAATGTCACTCTAAATAAATTGCTGTATGCAAAGTGTTTTTCATTAATCAGCCCTGCTTGTAGCTTGGAACGAGTGGTCGTTGGCTCAGACTCGTCAAGGACCTTTACATTTACAATTTCCCTTTTTCCCACCAAAGTCAGGCATCTAGTTTCTAATAATAAAGCAGCCTGTTAATTTCACAGCATTTCGGTGCACCTTCAAAGAGACAGAGTGGTGATAAGCAGGGAAGGGTTATCAACACTTTTAGCATTTGAAGTGCTATTTGATCTGCAAAAAGAGACAGGACTAAATGCTAAAGGAGGTTTCTTAGTTGTGGACCTGCCAGATTTGTGTTTGAATAATTTTGAATGCAATGCAAATAATACGTTGCACAAGGAACAGTGAGCACTTTACGTAGACAAAACAAGAGAGGTGCGGCTCAAAAGCAGCACTAAAAGTAAGAAATGGGAAAACTAAGTCCGAAATCATATAATGAAGTATTAACATTTAAGAAGGGTTTTGCAATGATGGAATAAATATTTCCACATAAAGAACTACACTTTAAAATAATTCATATTTTAACACCGGATGCATGCATAATCACAAATACAATCTGATATTTAGCAGAAGGAAAACCGCAATTCTCCGAGTTACGTATTGTTTTTCATATACATTACCTTTTTTAATTCTGTTAATTCGAGGCTTGGGTACAGAGCACTAAAGTCAACAAGTTAGAGAAGCACCAAGAAATCAGATTTCAGATTAATCACCTCTGAGCAGTGAACAATCAGTGAACAGACTTCAACTAAATACAAATGGTTCTTGATAACCACTACATTCTGGGAAGCTGTTAGAGTATTTTACCGTTAATTGAATACCAGACTAGATTGACACAACCAGAAGCACAACATCAGATTCTCTAAAACACTAAACACGTTTATCTACTAAACACAGAAAAAACTTCCATGGTCTTTCCATTTTTTGCTTTTAAGTATTGACTTTTCAAATGACCAAACAAATCAACTGGTTAAACACACACTTGAGGTAGAGAGAAAAGATCCAGATGGAACAACAGGCATCATCAACATTTCAGCATGATAGTTATCAGTGATGTCAGAGGGAACTAAGAGCTCAACAAATCTAAGCAGATTCACACGTTAGTCATTTATCAATATAAATAAAAAACTGATATCTGACTATTCAACAGCCTAATTAATCAGCAGTTGACATTAGGACATATTTTGGATTGGCCTATGGAGAACTTAGGACCAAAAATGCAAAGAGCCGAGAGACTCCAGATTCAATCAGGATCTAAAGGCAGCAGATCACGGATTTTGTCAAGCAGAATAGTAAGATTATAATAGCACCATTCACCTGCCCTTCCTGTTCTCACAAAATCTTTTAAAAACATTAAGTTCAAACAAAGAAACTTTAATGAGCGATGCTTAGTGCATCAGAAATTCAAGGAAAGTAAAGCATCCCATCAGTCAGTGCGACTCTAGTGTGATGTTTTGTGCCACATACAAAACCTTGGAGAGATGCCTTCTCCTCACAAGTGTTTTCTGATCTTTTAGCAGAAAGAACACCATTTTTATCTGATTTCAGCAACGACAGACTTTAAATAGCCATAAATAAATACTTGCGCAGGCAGGTTGGGGCTCTAAATCCCTTACGAGTAGAAAGTTATAGATTTACGTTGATACACCCTTTGGCCTTAAGCAGATGTTTCCAGTAATATTTGTTTGCACAGAGCAGCAAGTATAGTTTCTAAGTACTGACAGATTTCAGCTGGTTTCTTGGCTTTCGACACCTTTTTGAACATCCTTTTCTACATGTGTTCAATAATTATCCCCTAAGTCATGGATTTCTAAGTGTGGATAACATGAGTTGTTGCTGACATCTGGTGTGAATTTTAAGCCCAATTAGAAATATTTAAACTAAGAAAACTGTTGACATGCCCATTTTTAAAACTCTGTCCTCTCTTAAATGTTAGATCTTTAGCATTTTCAGTGTGTGAGTTACCTACCAGCTAAATTTCATCCACTAAGTACTTGAAATGATATAAAAATTGATCACTCCTCGCTACTATCCTCTTAATGAATTTGCAAAACAAATTCCTGCTGAGTTAATTCATATAGTGTCTTGTAAAAATTTTCGTATCCTTTTAAGTTTTTCATATAAAGTCAGGTTACATCCACAAACATCTATTTATTTTATTAGAATTGATGTGACAGACTACCATAAACTTATTTGGAATTGTGTAGAGAAGATAATATGGTATGTTATCTTCAAACATTTGAAAAATAAAAGTGTGCGACACTTTTATATCCTGCCCCCTTTACTCAGTCACATAAAATAAAATCCTGCAAAGTGGCTTTGACAAGTCAAATAATTAGAAGACTCCAACTCCCAGAGATACAATAAAATGGCTTAGGTTAAAGCTAGTTTGTTTGTTAAAATGGTCCAGTCAAAGTCCAGGCTTTATTGCAGTTGAGAATTTGTGGCATGAATTTAAAATTGATGTTAACAGATCCTCTCCATCCAGTCTAATGGGACTTCAAAAAGGTTACATAAAGGAATAGGCTAATTTTTCAGTTCTAGATTTTACAAAGAAAGAAAGTTTTAATACAAAATATCCACTTAAGAGGAGGGAGAAGCTGTGTGTTGTATTTTTCAGGTTATTTATAGATTTCTTTTAAAACAATGAATCCTTCTGCCACCTTTTCACAGCTGCACTACTTTGTGTTACTCTAGCACATAAAACTCCAATACAATAGATAATAGTGTGAAATTGTTTAGATTTTTGTGAAGGCGTCTGACTCTACTCAGCTGTCAGTGATGTTTAACTCATGATGGCTCCTACTTACAGGGAAACCGTTCTGTTTGGGAGGAAGCTGGGCGGCAGGGTGTCCATCAGGTCCACATCATCACACAGCACTTTGACTCGGACGTGATGCCTGCTCAGCTCCTTGGACCTCTCAGCCGAGCAGTGACAGCTGTCAACGATCAGGTCCGGACAGTTTCTGCTGCTCTGGCTCGCCTCCCACAGCAGGGCTGTTAGGCAGAGGAAACCTAGCGCTCTCATCGTGGCTTAACGCTGCTTTTAAAGGGGGAACCTTTTTCTCTTCAAGTTATGTCATCCCAGCCTCTGTGACAAGTCGGGACCATCTCACATCGCGTTCAGTAAAAGTGGAGTAAACGCCGAGACAGCGTCACGCCGCGTCGGTCACCTGCTGAGTCACAAAGAGCTTGAAATCCTCTGCCGAACTTCTTCTGTCCGGGAAACCAGAAATATAATCCCGCTTCTGTAAACTTTTCATGCTCTTAAAAGAACTCCAAAGCGTTTTCGTTATGCCTGAAGGTCTAACGAAAACTTCCAGTGACGCACGTCCAAAAGTTGCGATAAACTTGGCGGCTGTGCGTCCTTCGGCGCAAACCAGAATGAAGATGAATCAGCCAATCAAGACTCCTCCTCGTGGTCCGCGTCAAATCCTTTTTCCGCTCCGAGCCGCAGCGCGCCGGGATCCCAGCCGCTGCCGCCGCTGCAGTCTGTGCGCCCTCGGACTTGTTGCGCATGTGGCGTCCAGAGAGTCCCTCCCCCGCTGTGTCCAGAGTCTCCGGACAGGCTCCACTTTTAATGACGTGTGAAATGAGCCCATTAAACGGTCTCTTCCTCTACAACAGTACAGTTTTTTTGACCACCTTTCTTGCTCCAAACCTCTTGATATACAGTAAAGTCTTGTGTACAGGTGCATTTACTGAAGTCAGATAACGTCAAAAATTATTTATTTTAGTGTTTCAAGTCACAAAGCGAAACTCTTATTAGGTGACATCCTTAAAATGTATTCCTTCTATTGTTGATGATTATTGTTTGCAGCTTATAAAGTCCTGTTTTTAATCACAGAAATGAACTAAAAGCATGTTCATGTATTCTACAGAGGTTTTAAGCCCAAGTTGCTTTAATAATAGCCTTTAGCTCATCTAAGAGCATTTTTGGCTCTGGTTTCTTTTATCTTCCTCTTGCCAATACTACACAGATTCCCTGTTGGAATTAACACCAAAAGAGGACAAGCTTCCCCAAATTTTGGCATGGCACTTGGCAATTGAAACTTCATATTGGATCTAAAGCAACTTGGATTCTATGTCTCGCTCTCCACTCTTCCTCTAGACTCTGAGACCTTTAATAGTTTCACTTTTAGTCACATGAGGAGAATTTTAAAGATAAACCGTGGGTTTGGTATGATTTTTTTTTTTACTATTATTTGAGTTCATTTGGGATGAAATATTGACTGTCTTTTGGCTTCTTTTTTTTGAAAAAGCTTTATTTTATTCAACATGTAGATATTGTATTCTAAGAACATGTTGGAAATTTTATGATAAACTATTAATTTTACAAAACTTTATGAATTTAGGCTGGTACTGCCAAAATTGTTACAAATAACATTCAACTATTTTTCCTTGAAAAATGATTTAATCTATTGGCTATCTATTGGAATGCGGCTATATAGTCCCAGATACAAACACTGCTATAAAATCCATAATTTTATGAGAAATTATGGATTTGTAAAAATTTTTATTATTATTTTATTTTATATTATTTCTTTGAAGTCAGTACTGTCTTTCCCAACTTGGTCAATGTGGTGAAGAACAAGCGACGGCGGGTTAACTGCACATGGGAGGAGAGTGCACAGGGCCAGAGGAGGACTTGCTGAGTTTGTGTTCATGATTGCTTTTACTTCTACTTTCCAAATAAAATGCAACATTTAAATAGTTCTGAAAAGATGATCTGCTGCTTTTTCCACTGAACAAAACTCCAGTTTGGTTTGTTCTTGCCTCGGGGAAGAAGCTTTTGACATTGTTTCTGGTTGAGTAGTGGATAAATACAAGTAAAGTGACGGCTGTAGATCATGTTTAGGACACATCTGTTTGTGGTGGTTCTGGAAAAACTGGGTCCTACTGCAGTTCACGTCCTGTGAATCTCCTGAAAGCTTTTCAAAATATGTTGAATCTTAATTCTGTCTGTGGTTAGAATTGTAGCCCATTCCTACCACAATTTTTCCTTCCACTTAACTTTACATAAATATGCATACAACATAGGACAGGATACAACCCTATTTAAACAATCAGCTTCTTCAGTGGTGATCTTTGTTTGACACTGTCAATCATTTTAGGCAGTTTATCAGAATCTAAATAATCGGGTCGGAATTTGTCGGGAAGTACACGCCTCTTATCTGAACCTCCTACAACATTGCCAGGCTTCTTGATTGCTAACGCACTAGCCTAAAGTCATAGAGTTTTCCAGGAAAATAATAGGAAATCATGGTCCAACGTTGTCAGTGGGAAACATGAAATCTCGATAGCCATTATCCAGAGCATGTGCAGAGCGGAATACAATTTATTACATTTCCAAAACCCAAGTGAAGTCTGGAATAAGGCCAGAAATAGATCAAGGCCTGCAGCCAACTTCATGTAATTCTGACCAACGGCAAATATCAGGAGTTTGTCTGCATGAAGGTAGCTGGTTGTGAACATTCTTTGTTTTCGTCATAATGACACTGTATGATAGTAAAATCAAAGATCAATAACTGAAGGCATACGTGATTTTTGTGTGTAAATCACAATGGTAGCTCTATGGAAGAATGAAAATGCGCTGCAGAAACTGCTGTATTTACATTTCAGCACCTTTTTATGCTAATGTTTATTTTTAGGCATTTTCCTGATGGCAGACTTTCTCAAACAGGTATTATTTAAGTCATTACTCACCCGCGTTTGCGCGTGCAAAATGCGTCAGACACAGCGATGCAGCCAATGAGACGTTGTGCCCCTCCTTCTTCCTCTGGCGGCAAAAATTTTCGGTTTTCTTGTTGATTTTTATCCGTTGTTTTCCGCAAATAACCTTACAGACCTGATGTAGGGCTCGTTGACTAATCTTCTTGCCTTTGTGTTGGCTGAAAAGACAAAAATGACTGAAAAATGTATCTGGTAAGGCATAGAGTTCTTCTTCTTTTCTATTATGACGAATCGCAAGCAACTTTAAGGTGCATACCGCCACCTACCCTACGAGTGTGTAGCAACAATACCTTACATCCATTAAACTCTATTTTTCAATTTTGGATTATGAAGATAACTATTTCTTTCCCTAATCTGTAAATATCCTCTAAGTTCCATCCAGTTCCCAATATTCCTTTAAGACTCCATTCCTGTACTAGCCTTACCATTTTTCTCAATTCCTCTAAAGCTCATATGTTTTACAATTCATCAATATTGTCTACATTTTCTTTCTCTCCACATCCTTCACACTTATCATTCCTAAGACTTTCACTACCCTCTTTGATTCTTTCCTAAATGGAGGAGGAGCAACATTCATGTTTGACCATGAGCTGAAATCATAATCAAATTAAACTATGTTCTCCTATTTAAAAAAAAAATCATTATAAGTTCATGGAACCCATAAGTTCTCAAGAACAGACATTTACACTGTATATTGAGAAATGTTTGGCTTTGTCTGCCCAGCTATTTTGGGAACTACAAATAAAATTTTTGTATCCATTTCTGTACACTGACCATCTAAAAAAAACTGTCTACAGTGTCTCAGTTTTATGAGGGGGATGGATAAAAAATGATCCAAGATGTTTTCTAATAGCAAAACACTGGATTTATGAAAATATTTCCATTCTGCAGCCACCGTTCAGATTTACACTGATAACCATATTGCACAGCTTTGATTAGCTTTGGTTGCTGTTCCCTCTTCAAACATTTTTACACACAAAGAGCAAACTTGTAAAGCTCTCCTTCATTTCACTGAATATATAATAGAAATGATGAATAAACTGGCAAGAGACCAGGTGGACACAGTAACACACTGTTGGGCGCATTGAGATGATTAATGATGTTTCTTTTTTCCTCCAGATAAAGTGCTTTCATTTCCCTTATGTTCTTGGGTTGCTATAGCTTGAGCAATATGCACTGTTTCAGTCTCCATTCACTCTAATCAAGCAAAGCAAATCTGAAATATTATACTTTGAATCTCAATAGAGAGAAACAAAGACAACAAGGCCCAATGTCCTGAAAATAAGTTTGTTCTTACTGTAACTAGTAAAACTATTAACACAGTTTGAAGTGTCATATATTTTTGTTGCATTACAGACACAATCTTAATTGTATCTTATTGTTTTGTTGTGAGACTGCAGTTCAGCAACCATTTCAATCCAAAGAGCCATTTTTGACAAAACCTCCCCAACCTTTTCACAAATGTCTTAAAAAGAAATAATTTTCAGAAATGTGCAACATAAATAAAAGCATTTTTGTGTCCTTATTTTACTCACACTTGGTTTAACTGGTATGAAGAAGCAACACCTCAGGTTACAACTGCATAATTGAAAAAAATCCTTGTTTTAACTAGTTTTGTTGAAAGTTATAAAGACACAGTTTAAAGGAGCTATAGGGCCACAGGTGGCTCCTCCAGGCACCTTTTCCAGCGCAACCATTGGTCAGTTTGCTGATTGAATATAGTTACATTTTTCCCATCTTCCAGTTTGGGTTGATGGACCAACAGATGTCCATGAAGGTTTGGGATATTGTTTTATAATCTCACCACTTTTAAGCTTCTCTGGATATGAATTTAACAACAATTTCTCTTTTTACTGTAAAAAAGTGTAATTTGTTTTACAATTATTCTCTGAATACTTCTTAAGATTTTCTGTTTTGACTGGGATGGAGAGTTTAAACATCCCACAAAATTAGCCCTGTTGACATCCATCACGAAGGTGGACCAGGTGCACAAAGAGCTTGACTGATTAGTTATCCTCCCCTGGACCAAGGTGAAGTGTTTCCCACTGGTTGGGCACACAGAGCCGTGTAGAAAGTTCCTCTATCTTTATCCACATTGTCTTCAAAACAGGCCCAAGGGCTGTGAAAAAGATTTAAAGCCTCTCCCATTGACCCTGCAAGCAGCCCATGATACTACATGATTCCAATTCTTCTGTCTGACAAACAAACCAAGACTCCCCTTTCCCTATAGGAGCAGGCTACACAGGGCAGGACCCATCACTTGTCTCTGTTTATCCACTTGTATAGTCCTCCTTCTTTTCGTGCTCCCACAACACTCCCATAGACTGTCAGTCACGCCTGTTTATACAGATGTATAATTACCTTGTTCCTCCTGTAAGTGCAGAGGAGGATTGTCCAGCCAGCCGACCCTGAGAAGCCTCAAGAAAAATCAACCATTACAGCTGACATCACTGTTTGAAGCGATCCATCTTTACCGGACCCTGCAGAAACATTTTTCCTTGGCTACAAGCCATCGCTGTTCACTCAGCTACTTGTACACTCCTAATGGAAAACAGATTCATACACACAAGACTGTTTTCTCTCTGGTTGGGATCATATTTTCACACCAACCAAATCCCTCATAAGCATGAGGAAAATTATTGGAACAATAAAGAAGTTTTATAGCTGGAGATTACTTTTCAGGCAACTCAAGATTGTACTGCAAATTTAAGATAAAGTCTCATTACAGCACAGCTAAAGAATAGAGTTACTTATGACTGCACACAATATCTTTCTGCAAAGCATGTTCTGCCGTTTTCTCCCTCTCACATCGGTGTTCAGTGCTCTTCATTATTACCTGGCGACAAATAGGAATAGGCCATGGCTGGCAGCAATTGGAGCCCTCACTAAATATTTACCAGCTTCCCTTGCAGAGGCCAGAGCACTTCAGGATGACAGACTCTCATTAGGATACAGTGGCTTCTGAGATAAAGGCTAACAGCTAACATTTCAACTTATTCGGGCCCTATGGACTTCTAGCCGTGTTGCTGATTTAGCGTAAAAGAAGGTCAGAACCGTTGCTACGGCTTCTGGCGAATGTGACAGGTGGTTTCTGGCTTCATAGCACAGTCATTAATATTGGTCTTATCTGAAAGGTTTGAAAGAGGGAAAAAATGTTCTGTAATATATCCTCTGTGGTTGGGCCTGCAGAAACAGCTGAGATTACAAAGCCTTTGAAAAGAGTAAGGTTTAATAATGCAAAGTGGATTAGGGACTGAATTTACAGTGCTGCATTTAGGATCTTGCAATTAATTTAAATCGCAAATGGCATCAATGTCTTACCCTCATCAACAATGTCTCTTACAAAAAGTATGTTTTATATCTTTATTCAGATTTGGTGGCTAATCAATGCTGTTTTAGCCTTCCGAGTTACTTCTTATGACAAATAATATTAATCTATATAAAAATGTCAAACTATAAGTATTTAATCAGTCATATTTACCATAAATCAAGAAACCTTTCCTCAGCCTGAGAATGTAGGCATGTTGTTTTAAACCCCTTAAGATTGTCCTGAAGTCTCAAGTACCTCCAAGGCCATTTTTAACAAAACTGAATTGCATCAAATTTAGAAAAACCCATTCAAGTGTGAAAGATATTGTGACACATTTTAGATGGGCATAAAGTTGTTTTGTTGTTACATTCCTGGTAATCATTTCACACAGGGTTTTATCATTAGTATCACCTTTCCCCAAACTACATGTAATTTATCTCTAAATACAGAAAGTTTCTTTACCTCCACCATCAGTTTCAGCCTTACTTTTATCAGTAGCATGATAGTCTTAAGTATACTAGTAATTGCTGTGGTTAGGGGAAGCGATCGCAGTTACTAAAATGAAAGGAAGTTAATACAAAGTCCTAATATAAGTAGGAATACAAACGTGTGTGTGTGTGTACATATGTTGGAATCGCCCCACAAAACAATCTCTGCCTACAATTCCAACCTAGAACCTATTGCAATAAAGAAACCTTGTAGAAAATAGGTGAATCAAATACAATTCACGGTCAGCCACTTGTCATCCTGAAAAACTAATGGAACAAAAGAGGGCACCAGGCACCTGTGACATGTTTTGTTGTGACACCTGTAACAGACACAAAAGTCAGTGGCCCTTAAGATGCTTAAAGCCTGAAGGAGTTTGGACAAGAAAAGCCAAATGAAATCATGTCAGAACAATTTATGTAAGAGCTTATATTTTGACAGAAAAGACTTTTCAAAACGTCTTGCATTTTTGGGTTAAGTTTGTGCTGCCACAGTCGGAAAATAGATTATAATTTTATATAAGGACAAGAAGTACATTTCTCATTGGTTAAAGAGGGCACTTAGACAGAATTTACCATCAATAAATGAAGATGCCAAAAGGATTTGGGAAACCAACTCTACTTTTAAACTTCAGAAAGAGGACAATGTGGTGTGAGTGGGAAGTGCTCCAGTGACTGGGTGGAGCCACTGACCGTCAACCAGCGTGGTATGGCTCAAGGATTTCAGTAAAGGTTTAGTGCATGTAAAAATCTTTTTAATTTAGCCTTCTTCCATGCTATATTGGCTGGTTATGCAGCCACATCCAATAGCAGATGCCAGCACCGACTTTGTGTTCCAGTTACTTTCACCTCTTTTACAAACAGGGCAAATTAAATTTTCTTTAGTAACGCTGTTTGAAGGGAGACTGCACGCAAAATGGAGAAGGCACTCATTTATAACATCTGTTTTCCCCTGAGTCCTACAGATGTGCTGTACACAAACTCAACTCTTGTTTCCACATTTCAATAAACTCTCGCTGAAATTTCATAACCACGCTCATTTGTCATGACGAGCGGTGACGGAGGTCGCCCTGCTCCCATCTGGCGATCCTCAACGCTAAGTGCTTTGTTTTGGCGGTGAGACGGGATATATCTGCAGCTCTTTCTGCACTATAAGTATTCCAGTCTTCCTCCATAATCTCAGCTGCGTGAGAAGGAACCAGATGAAGAGATGAGGTACCATGGGAACGTTTCCTGGCAGAGGAAAAGGAGCGGAATAAGAATGAAAAGAAAGCAAAAGAATAACATCAACAACCCATGTTATCACGTTTCCAATCCAAAAATTATTTTTCTTAACTACAATGAAAACAATCAGTCTTTTTTTTTTTTGAAATGAGAAACAATATTTTGAAACATATCACACTAATCCCAAGGTGTAAAAGAGAAAAGAAAAACCTTCTGTGGCGATCTCACTAAAAATCTATTTTTGCAGCTTTGTTCAATAATAAAGAAAAACTTCCCTGCTGCCCTTTGCTTATCTTGAGTTATTCTGGGATTGCATGTAGCAATGTCTCCTTCACAGAGCTGGGAAAGGGCAGAATACATATGTGCAGAGAAACAATGAGACAGTCATGTCAAAAACACTTCCACCAGTGTGATCTATTATTATTGATCTGGATATTAAGGGACAGTTTTAGATTCTGTTGAGGAGACCAGGGAATTCCCCATCGTTCCCCCAGTCTCTCATCTTTTACACAAAAAATAAAAAGGATGCACAAAACAACATTTGTAGATATCTCTAAATGTATCTTGGACTTACACCCAACAAAGATGCATTGTGTGAGGGATGAATCTAAAAAAAAAAAAAAGCCCTGGGGTGTGCTGGCTTTCTCATGAACTCTGCCCTTGATGGCTGTAAACTTAGAATAGCGCGGGGTAACAAGCTGGGCTCCCATATCCTGACCTATCATGCCCCTTTCTGTAAAATAATTGCTACTTGTTCACAGCAGTGAGATAGGTCATCTCAGAGCTGAAGATCTCCCACAGTAGATATTTCACGCCTGTCAGTAGATCTCTCTTTTTCCTCTTTGCCTCCTTTGCTATTAAAAAGACACGCTTTAGCTGGTTGCGGAGCTGTCTCTGTGTAGTTGGTGAGAGTGGCTTACAGTGAACATTTAGATGTGATTCCTGCTGCATGACAACGTGCAGCCAATGAGGCCTTCTTTTCTTTAACCATCCCTAATTCCTTGCACTCATCCTTGACATGGCCTCCCAACAGAGACATCACTTTTCTATTTCCTGTCAGCATTAAAGGCGCAGGATTGGAAGAATCCATGAGAGTGTTGGTAGCCACAGAAACCCCCTGCTAAACACAGGCTGTTCAAAAACCAAAATAAAGTGAGTTTCTTGATAAATTCATTGAAAAAGACACAAACAAGAGAACTAAGACTAATTATAAGACTGTCAAAAGGGCAGTAAATTTGCAAAATTTACTGTTGTGAACTTCTCATGTTATTCCCTCTTCAAAAACACACCAGGAGTGTTGCTTTGATTCTTTCATGAAGGTTTGAGAAATCCTTTAATTTCCATGGCAACCAATTAGCTGTGTACAGGCACAGCTCTTCCTCAGAGCTGCAGTTTCCAAGCTTCCGCCTCACATGACTGCTCTCGTCCAAAAATCCCCCACTCAGCTCCTTCAGACTAGCCAGCAGCAATTAGCAAACACCCGGTGGAACTGTGCCTCGCTGAGCTCATTATGAACTACTATTCAGTGCAACACATGTAAAACCGTTGTTAAAACATTTTGATTAAAGTGGAGTTTCAGAAAGAGCAGAAGTTTTTAAAGAGATTATTTTTTAAGTCATATATGTAGCATTTTTATAACAACTGAAGATAAACTGATTATGCTATAAGATCACAATATGTGCCTGGAAAACTCACAATACTTCCCCTGTAAGGGCTAGAAAGGAGAGGTGTCATTAGTAGATAATTAAATAAAAACAAAATAATTTTAGAAATTCAATTTTCATCAAAAATGTACTGGCCTCTCAGAAGCTTACGATTCTTAGGTATGCCTAACATTAATCCGATGGGTTAAATCAGGGGTGTCAAACTCCAGTCCTCAAGGGCTGTTTTCCTGCAGGTTTTAGATGTGACACAGATACAAAACATTGGAATGAAATGACTTAATTACCTCCTCCTTGTGTAGATCAATTATCCAGCGCCTTGCTAATGACCTAATTATTCTATTCAGGTGTGGTGAAACAGAGGCACACCTAAAAGTTGCAGGACAGCGGCCCTTGAGGCCTGGAGTTTGGCACCTGTGGGTTAAAGGTTTTGAGGAAAATGAAAACAAGATTCAGAATCATCTCTAATCTGTCAGCTCTCAACAAACGCAGCCATCATGGATTGACTTGGAAAGGTTTACTGGGTCAAACATGGCTGTCTGCTCTCTGGGAACTGACTTGAGTTTCTGATCCAGGGTCCCGTCACGTCTGTCTTTCTCTCAGAGCGAGGAATAACCAGCTGTTCTGCTCCAACAGTGGTTCTGCTCAAAGGTCACTAGGAGGCTGGCAGCTGTTGGTTCTGTTGCACTTTGTTGCACCCATTCTGGATTGTGAACTGTGTGGGATACACAGAAAAAACACACTTACAGGAAGTGACATTATGGTAAGGACAACAAGTCAAAGACATGGAGAAAAAGCTAAATAAAAATCTTCAGGAACGATTCACAAAGCTAGAAAAGTTTTGTGAAAGAACAGAAAATGATGGAAACAAGCATCATATTGATTACATGTCATGTTATTTATGGAAAAGGTTCTTAAATTTGATAGTTGCTGCATGTATGTGCTACATCAGACCATGTGAATTTTGGCAAATTATGAACTATTACACAAATTTTGAATAATAAATCTGTCTAAAAAATTGAACAAAAATCTACAATAAATAGCACAGACGGGAGAGGTTAGTGCTATACCAATGTGAGAGCGTGCAACATCGTCTCACCTGATTCATGCATCCATTAAACTCTAGGATGCAGGCTTGATTTAAACCTGAAGTCACAAATAAAAAAAGAGATGCAGAATCCTACTCTCACAGAAATTCAATAAAAAGCTGCTCAAACACGTTGAGAACTTACTCCAAATTTCTAATGGCTTGATCTCCAATTAATTGCTCACATGAAAAAAACACCTAAATCTCATAAAATGCATGGTAACGTCCAGGTAAACACGTCTGACTTTGATTTTTCCATCCTATTTAAGTTGTTCAATAAATAAAAGAAAAATACTTCATTCTAATCTCCTACGTGGGTTATAGTTTTCTGTCTGCAGTAAAAGTACAATTTGTAAAAGAAAATTGTCATGATTCATAACAGGTCTAAGAGCAGGAATAAACCAATGGAACCAGGTGAATTTGTGGTTCTTAAACACTAAGTGCAATAGTGAATTGCTGATGCCTGTTTTTATGGAAGCTGTCCAAAAGAAAGTCTGAAGTAAGTGGAGCTCAGGGAGTATTTCTGAAGCCTGGATGTTTTTTTAAAGGGATTTTATGCTTTTCAGTTGATTTAGATTATTAGAAGAAATCCAGGGAAAGTTAAATTGTAAAGACCAGTGAAGGGAGGGAGTCACATGATGGTGTAATGACGTCATCAGGACGTATTGAGCTGTAACAGAATAAATTGTGGAAAGTGAAACCCTGGGAAAACTTGAGTGAGTTGGGTAAGTTTGTGTTTATGTCCTTTCTTTTCACCTCTCGGTGAGCCATGTGGGTGCATTATTTAACAGTCCAATGGGGGATGACTCTGGTGGAAGTGATGACGAAGCACAACTGGAGGGATTTTCATCCTAAATAGACAGAACATTTCCGGGGCAGAAATGACCTCCCAGATTGATCTGTTTTTATTCCACCATTAGTTGCCAGCAACAGAAATGAGCATTAGTGAAATTTAAACTACCAGAGATCAATCAAGACACAGGGCTTCGGAGTTTCCCCCATTTCAATGATGAACTGATGATAATCAGATGTGCTGCTAGAAATTTAGTATTTGCGTTTATAGTTTTTGGAGATGCTCAACGTGTTTTTTTTTTGTGTTTGTTTGTTTAAACAATACACGTTCAACACAAGGAGTCACATTGCAAAACAACCTGTGTGTCTGAAGATGATTTAGGATAAATACTAGCTTATGTTTTGATTTTCTTTGACAGAATGTTCCTTTGGAGAGCAGATTAACCCCAGTTAAAACCTGCTCACCCTGAAGGGTTTCTCATAATCACACAAACTGTAATCTGCAGGGAGGCCTTGGATGTAAGTTGAAGCCAGTAACCCCCTGAGGCAGGTTAACCTCTGCTCAGCTGCTCTCTCCTCTACACTAGCCCTAATCTCTCTGTGTGTGGGTATGTGTGTGTGTGTGTTTCACGCTATTGCGCTCCCCTGATTTCCTGCGCTTATTGAGTCATGATTGTGCAGCAGCACCCGGTGACATAGGATGTCAGTTGGCTGTCAGGCGTTCAGACTCCAGCTGAATCAACAGTCTCCTGACAGTGAACGACTCACACACACAAGCATGTCCCGCATGTTGGCCTCTTTTGTTTATGTATGCAGTAAAGAAATGCTATAAAAACAAAAAAACAAAATACACAGAGTTATTTTTCACCTTCTGTGGTCATAATAGAATCGTAATAAGATGGGAAATGGATTGTTTTGATGACGTCAGGATCTGATCCTGGCAGATGACAGTTCTCTGTTTAAATGCTTTTGTCCTCAGCAGATGGGCCCATATATTACTGTGACGCACTGCAGTAGTTAAAAATATTTGCTCTCTTTCCTGGTCTTTTTTCCCCCCCTCATTCCATTCCTCTGCACTCCCCACAGTTCATGACACTGGAAACTCGCCAAGCAAAATGTTGACGTAGATTCCCTGGCGTCACTCATGGAGCCAGTTGTGCAGGGTTCAATCCTTGGCCAAGGGAAGGGCTGACCTGCAAATGGCAATCTGAAGCCCGCAGGTAGAATATCTTAGAAAAGAATGTACATGAACAAGGAGTAAATGCTGCTTCCTTAAATTGTTGTTCTTGAAAACTGAATGCAGTATGTAAAATGTTTTTTTAGAAAGAAGCATGTCTGGGGTAAAGGCCTATTCATAGACTCTAAATATGGGGTGTAACGCTTTCCTTAACTTGCATAGTCTTTATGTTACTTATGTTGGTCACTGTCGGATCATAAAGGCCACAACTCTGAAGTCCAGCCTGCATGAGGCTTAAGACTGCCACTAGGGGAAATCACATCCTGCTATTGTGTTGAGAGCAAAGCAAATGAGAGTTGACCAGTAACATCCCAATTCATCTTATCATGTTCAACCAAGGAAAACAGAACTCACAATCAGAGGAACACACGGAAAAGAAAAACAGACAAAAGGCCAGACAGATGAGTCAAAAACTAACAGGTGTTTCGGACGTAGGTTGGTAAACAATGGAGAAATATTTCTCTGGAGTGAATAAGCTGAAATGTGTCAGTATTTAGAAGAGTTGTAACAATGCAGGAATTCATACCAAACTATTTTGGTACATGTGTATCAAATAAATACAGCATCGATTTTAACCCGTACAGATGTCACACAGCTGCAGTCAAGTGAGCTGCCACTTGGCCAATCAAGCCAGTCAACTTTAGCTCTTCAATAAAGATTAGCTTTACACATACATGGTGCATTAAGGTAAAACAGGAAAATGCAAATTGAGCAGTTATGAAAAAGGAAAAGCATGACCATCCAAAAGGTCGAAATAGTCCACTCAGATGGGAATAAAGTCAGGCAAGCTATCAGAGGTGTATGTAAATATCTGGTTTCAACTGAAACTGGTAAATAAATCTCATGTTGGTTCTGTAATAGCTTCTTTGAAACTCTAGAATAGGGGTCTTAAATCCAGACGTGCAAATTTTTGGATGTATCCCTGTGAAGCAGCAGGGACACATCCCTCTTTGATCAAATGCCTGAATCTCCACCTCATTTTGTAGTCAGGTTCTCCAGAGTCCTGCTAATAACCCGATTATTTGACTCAGGTGTGCTGAAGCACAGACACATCTAAAACCTGAAGAACGATGGCCTTCCAGGCCTGGAGTTGAGGATTCCTGCTTTAGGACATGCTGATAAAATCTAAATAGTTTCAGAGTATTTCAGCTTTCTTCTGAAAAAGTTTTAAAAAATAATCCAAAAAAAGTTTATCTCTACAATTGTAACTTACTGAACAAACTTTAAAAAGTAACGACCTTGACTTGTAATAATCAGATAAAGTATGTTTTGAATCCCCAGCATGCTTTCTGTTTTTACTGTGACTGTACCTACTGCTTTGTGGTAAAATTGAAAAAAGTTGTCAAATGAAACAATGCTTCAAGTATATATTTTTTCAGTGGAGGATGTTGTTGATAGTAGCCACGTGTTTCCATGGATGTTTGACTTGCCTCTGCTCAGAGAAGCAGATAAGAGCTCACTAAACAACAAGCAGCAGCGAACAGGCCAATCTGCTCGGGGATAAGATGAGCACTAAAGGACTGTAGCCCTTAGTGACAAGTTAATCTACAGTGGACTGTTTTTAGTGGGATTTATTCTCTTGAGTCTATGTGATGTCTGGGTTTGTGCAGTGTGTACACCTCACTACTAACACTGACGATAAAATCATAGCTCTCAACACTTTTCTAATCTATGCTCCAGTTTATTATACAGTCTCTGATTTTACTGTCCCCAGGAGTCTGAGTTTCTCTGAACTAAAGTAAGGAGAACGGCACTTAGAATTACCTGAGTGAGAAAATTAAAGTTTTATTTATTGATCGTCATCCTGACATTAAGTGTTTCGAGTGTAAAGAGCACCAAGGGAGACATCTGTCTCATCTAAATTTCTTCTTGATGATTATGAATGTAAAACCTGATGTAGACGGAATCTGATATCTACTTTTCCTTCCCCTGAAGCAAAACAAATATGCGGTGACTGAATTTGTGCACTTTCTGCAACTTTGTACGAGGCACGGCTTTTTAACCTGTATGTCTGCGCGGGTGTTAAATCACGCATGTGTTATGTTTCCCTGCGTGAGTATGTGTGTGCCCGAGATGTGCGTGGTAGTCTGTGTTTATGTCTGCTTGCTCTTAATTAAGGGAAGCAGCGAGCATTTCACCTCTGGAGGGGATTTTATGGCTGTATAAACATCATAGATCATGATTCAGCGAGGTGAGGAAAGCACAGCCCCGCGGCTGCCAAATTTCACTTAGTTTGTTGTCGAGATGGCAACAGCCAAGAGTGACAGAGGCAGAGACGAAACGACGTCGGATTTGTTTCTGTGCATCAGAACACATGGCGGATTAAACGTGTGTGTAACGTTTGTCTCTAAAGTTGGCTTCACAACGCTCAGAAGTTAAAAAGTTCAAAACTGTCAACACCGGTAATAATACAGCCCACATATTTATATTATCAGATTATGTTGACACCTTTGTTATGTGACTATGAAAAAAAAAATGTTTAGCGTGAGGAGATAGAGTTTTTAAATTATAATTCAATTTAGGTTGTTTTTGGATGCAAAATAAAATATTTTTTCTGTCTGTCTTTCAGTCCTTCCTCCATCTGTAATTTAGAGATACTAAACAGTTGTATTTTTTTTCTCTGTCTCTCAAACAAATACATACTGACAATGAAATGTCAACCAGATAATGAAGTATGCATTTTCACTGATAAATTTCACGAAATAAAGGTTTTATAAGATGCACTAAGAAAAAACATCTAAAAAATTCTGGTTTGTATGTTAAATGGGTCAGTTCCATCACAAAGATGCTCATGACTCATTCTGATCAGGTGGCATTTGTAAACGGTCATCCTCTGAAAGATTATAGAATTTATTCTGAAACATCAGAGTTGGATTTAATTTGCAGGAGGTTTTAGTCTGACATGTTTGATCCTGTGATCCCCAAAACATGCTGAATGAGCAGGTGAAGAAAAATCAAACAGTCACAATGGCAGCGATTGTTTTTAAGATTTTATTGCTTATGTTTGCTTGAACTTTCCCTTCTGGTTGGTTTTCATGCATGTAAGTGATAGGCACTCTCAGTCACTTTATATTTGCTTTTGTGGAAGAAGGAGTCAATGATTGTACTTGGGCTTATTGTAGTGGTGCTCAGCAGAACTTGGTTTCAAATAGTTTCAAGGTAAACTGCAAGAGAACAGATCAGTGCCAAGTTGTTACTCAGATTGCAGCAGTTTTCTGGTGTGAAAGTCAGTGGAAAAAGAAATAAATGGTGCCACGCAAACAAAATCGCCAGATTAGCAGTGGAACTGATAGAAACAGTGAGTTTCCATTTTGTGTCATATTATTCTGCTTTGACTACATGACGTTGTTGCGTCTCAAAGAGATTGTTCAGATTTATTAGGTAATGTTCTATGAATATAAAATTAATGATTCTTCTCTTCTTTTGTAGACATATCTGAATTTTTACAAAACCCAATACTGGAGTTGTTTTCTTGTTACTCAGGTTAATGAGTAACCTGAGTAAATACAAAAACAAATTTTAAATTGTGATTTCATTTATTAAGGGAAAAAGCATCTAAGCCAACCAGGCCCTAAGTGAAAAAGTCATCACCTTTTCTTGCAAAATCATAAATTAACTCAAATTAATTACATTTTTTAAACACTTAAGTTCAATTTTATGAGTTCAAGCCTGATTACACTCTGACCTGTAGAATAAAAAGTAATGCACTCCTCCATGGCACGATTAACTGTAAGTCTGTTCAAATTGACTGTTTCTGTCTACTTTTCCAAAACATATTTTCTTACTCTCAAAACTCAGAGCTTGTTAAAATGCAAAGCTTAAACACAGTCCGACTACTTAAATATAAACAGTCTGCATTAAAAAAAACCCAGAGATTTTTGCATTACTCTCTGTAAATTTGGAAGCAAAAAATATCCATCCAATCAATGCGAGTTAACACACTACAGGCATGCCGCTGACATTTTGGTTCCCCAGCACAGCTTTCATGTAAGTCTCTGCATCCATGTGTTCCCACGCTGTTCTGATCAGGGGGATCTGAGAGCTCAATTTGACAAGTCTCTTCTGATGGAGCAGAGAAGTAAAACTTAAAAAAAAATAAAACATCTGCACTGATCATCAAAGTGCACAGGCTAAAAATGTAAGGAAAGCATCATTATCCAAACTTTTGAAAAACAAAGTAAAGATATGCAAACAGTAAAATATAATGTGATGTTGTTGATGATGCTGATTAATAAACAGTGGGTGCTTAGTTAAAAGCTTTTCCCCTCACCGTTTTACACTTTATGTCGTTAGCAAATCCTATGATGAATTCACTGTCACTGCTTTTGATAAAAGTATGCACACTCCTTTGACATTTCCATATTTTGTAATGTACTATGTTAAGTGATAGAATCATGGTAATGTTCATTAATATTGTCCAAGGAATCTCTGATAGAGTTATGTTTATTACATGATTTATCATTTAATCATTGTTACCAAGTAACGATGGCTAATAAAACCTGATTTTTATTTGTAAAACATTTTGAGAATGATGTATAATTTTCCATCAATGGATGGATTGATATAATATCAACAGCACCAGTATGATATTGATGATACTTCCTGTCTTCTCCTGCAGGTTGTACAGGTTTTTCCAGGTGAGTACACTTCGAAACTTTTTAATTTTCTCTCTCAACTTTTTTGTTTACTGTAAGGAATTTATTTTCTTTTTGTCTTTTATTCTGTCCTTCACAGTGAACAGCTCCTGCTGAACCATACTCTGTTTTTAGCAACAAAAACAAACAAATAAAAAGAAACAACAGAATCTGTGAAGGGAGAATAATAAAATAAAATAAAATAAAAGTTAAACTTTCATCTAAAGAAGGTTTTTGTTTTGGTTTGTGATGATGTTTGTATAATCTTCTGAGATTGGTTTATATATGCTGTATTTATATAGAGTGATTATAATGCAACAAAAATGTCACTGAATGCCAAATATTGGCTTTTGTGTCTGCATTACATTAGACATTATTTACAGAAACCAAATTATCCCAAATCTCAGAGGAGCATTAATGTCTGATTGCAATGGACTGTAAATAAGCATGAGGTCATGCAGAGTCCAGACTGAAATAATGTCCTGTTGAAAGTCTCCTTTTGAAAGAAGCTTTCTGAAACCTGCTAATTAACACAGACATGTACATGATTCAGAGATGTACTCCATCCCTTGAGTGGATCCTTAATCACCCTGAGATATAGATGTGGTGTTTATGGAATTTACAGCAATGAAAACTTTCTGATTGCACCCCAATTACTTGGTAAAATATTCCACCCCCAAAATAAGTTTAGCTTGTAAAATGTGTGAAAAAACTGTCCAAACATACAAAAATAAAATTTAATTTTACCTAACACACAATTTATGACATTTCTTTATGCTTTTTATGCAAAAGTGGCATGATAAACTCATAGATTAATATGGATGATACAATTTGATTTAACTGCTTTTATGTGTTGACTTAAATGTAAGCACTGAATTTGCTTATATTTTTATTCAGTACTAGTGCAACCATATATTATGGACAGTAAAATTTAGATGCTTTTTTAGAAAATCATACTCAACTTTATCATTATACTGGCATTTCTAGCAAATAGAAATGCAAACTAACTATCTTAATATGAACAGGTGATACAATCTTTACAGGTGCAGAGCTTGAAGTTGGGGAACATTGTCACTGTTCCACAACTTTACTGGAAACACATGACACCAGGATGTGCCATCAGAAGAAACGGGGTGGTGGTGGCAGTGTGATGATGTGTGCAATGTCTTTTGGAAAAACATTAACTCCAGCCATCAGTGTGGATGTTACTCTGACCGGTACTGCACACCTGGACATTCATTCATGGAAACTGCATTCCCAAATGTCTGTGGAGCGTTTCACCAGGATAAACCTGTAATCCAAAGTCCCCAAATCTCAGTCCAATCAGCTATCTGTGGAATGTAGTGGAGAAACAAGAGTGATGGATGGAGAGGTCAATTCTTACAGGACCTTGAGGATTTGCTGTTAACATGTTGGTGCAAGATACAATGTCACATTCAGGGGCCTCGTAGAGTCCAAGCCTCAAGAAAAACCACCCTATTGGGTAGGTGGCCATAATGTTGTGCCTAATAAGTGTGTATTATGTTTATAAAATGCAGCACTTGAAGAAACACGACACTGAAGTGCTAATAACTTAACCTTACATATATTTCTAACACTGTAGAAACCCAAGGTGGATAAGTGATTGTGTGAAAGGGGTTTTCCATCCATCCATCCATTTTCTAACATCCTTGTCCCTACTGAGGTCAGGAGGGTTGCTGGTGCCTCTCCAGCTAACGTTCCAGGTGAGAGGCGGGGTTCACCCTGGACAGGTCGCCAGTCTGTCGCAGGGCAACACAGAAACAGGACACACAACCATACACACACAGGGAGAATCTAGAGAGACCAATTAACCTAACTGTCATGTTTTTGGATGGTGTGAGGAAGCCGGAATACCCGGAGAGAACCCACGCATGCACAGGGAGAACATGCAAACTCCAAGCAGAAAGATACCCTGGGCCAGGAATCCAGAACCTTCTTGCTGCAAGGCAACAGCTCTACCAACTGCGCCACTGTGCAGCCTGAAAGGGGTTTTCATATAGTTCAATTCAGTTCAGCCAATTCACAACAAATGTCATCTCAGGACAAAAATGTTTTTCCAGCAAAAATGAATGCAAAATTTTTCTATTGTAAATATGAGCAGACGTCTTGACTTAAGTCATGTACCAAACTGTGTTTTTGCAGGACATACAGCTTTATTCTTTGAGACAGACTTTTTGTCAAATATGAATTAACTCTGCAGCTTTACTCAAATAGATTTAGGATGCTATGGAAACTCACCTGGGTAAATTGGAGACAGTTCCTCCTGTAAAGTCCTTATTTCACCTTTGATGTATGACATCAAATAGCTTAAATCCAAGTCATTGATCAGGGCAGCAGCAGAAAGTTAGAGTGAAAACTCACCAACCCAGGTCACGACTGCATAACCACCACTGCAACAGATGATGGAAGACAGAAAGGCAGAGGGAAAAGAAAATAAGATGGGTCTTTAAGATGGGGTTTGCTGAGGGAAGTCACTGAAATATACATCACACAATGCTGTTCTTTTGAGAGCCCACTGCAGTCTCTAGAGGTGCAGGGGTGGAGAAAAGGGAAAACACGCTCCTTAGTCACAGGGAGATCAAACTCAAATACTGTGCAGGGGAAAATGGTGAAGATACAACAGAGGAAACTGCGTTAATGTAGCTCTGTGCTCTTCACTCAGACTCAGCCTTAGTCATATTAATCAGGGATGTGGAAGTCTCTTGACGGTTGCAGTAAAAAAGTGAATAAGATCAAATTGCTGCATATTACAGGATGAAGGGCAGACCATATGATTCTCCGCTGTGGGAAATCAGGTATTACTATGATATCTGAGAGTCTGATTGTGTCCATGAGAATTCTTATTGCTCACTGGAAGTTCGTTACATCATGTTGCAAGGAATTTTGTATTTTTAAAAGTGCATTGTATCCACTGCAATCTATACAAATTTTTTTTCAGCAAAACAAAACTGTGAATTAATCCCTTTGAATTATCCACATGAGTTTTTATTATCGTCTAATATTTGACATGATGTTTGAATGTTTTACAGGGACAGTAATTTATTTTCCAGCTACACAGTATCTTATAAGGCAATCAAGTAAGTAATCATGTCACCTTCAATTTTGACTTTGCAATTTAACGCCTTCAAATTGGGTCTTTGTCTCTTTAAGAAGCTCTTGCTCTTTTCAGCACTCGGCCTTCAGCGAGCCATCACATCAAATTTTCTCTATTAAGCGTTAACAAATGGTTGTCGGAGAACTGGACTGCGTTTCAAGGATTTCTCAAACATGCATGAAAGAATCAAAACACTCCAGTTATGTTTCTTGATGAGGGAATAACATTATAACATGATGTAAAGTTCAGAAAGTCATTTTTTTAAATATAATGCTGCTCCTGCAAAAACATGATGTATCCACACAACCTTGATATGCACAACCGAATATGTTTGCACACACATAATAAATGCAGAGTCATCCTGTCAAACCTGTGTGTGAGCGTCTCCCCGTCTCTCTGTTGGTGAAACACTGGATCTGCTCTATATTCTAAACTCCCTGCCGTGTTGCAGAGGCTCCAGACTGAGCCATGACTCATCATGAGCTCTGACAGAGCTCACACACAAAAGAATACATGCACACGGAGCGAGACAGACATATTACGGAGAACAAGCGTCATAAATACACGGATGCTGGCTTGGGCTCATCCTCCATGTTACAGGGTTACTTCTGAGAGAACAAAACTGTAAACAACAAAGCAGGCCAACTGGGAGAGAGAAATTGTTTTAATAAGGTAGTGATGCTGGGCATCCTCTGACTGCAGATTCAAGGGTCAAAAGCTGACTGTGCAACTAGCTTTGAAATTAGTACTGCTTGTTACTGTGGAGACCGCAGCGACTTTAAAAACCTTTATGTTCCCAAAGCTGGAAGCTTCTGGTTTTGCCGCCCGGCCAGCTCCCCAGAGATTTGGATGCAGGTCTGCAGAGGAAAAAAGGTTTGCAGTCAGACAAAGCCAGCAGATATCACATACAAAACAGTTCAGAGATACATACACTCAGCTTGTACTTCTAATTTGGTAATGTTTGCTCACAGGTCCAAAGAAATATTGTATCAGATAAGGAAAGTCAATAAGTCAACTTTATTTGTAAAACACATTTCGAGTCAATTAAATCTGTTTGACAAGATGAAAAATAACACAGTAAACAAACAAAACTTACATCACATCTTATCTGTGTTCCAGTTTTTATTAATTAAGGCCAACTCTAAACAAATGGGTTTTTAATCTTGATTAAAGGAACTCAGTGTTTCAGCTGTTTTGCAGTTTTCTGGAAGTTTGTTCAAGATTCCGAAGATTAGAACCAGAGACCTGAGTGAACTGGAAGGTTGATACAATAACAACAGATCTTTAATGTATTGTGGTGCTAAGCCGTTCAGTGATCTATAAACCAACAGCAGTATCTTAAAGTCTATTCTCTGAGCTACATGGAGCCAGTGTAAGGACTTTAGAACTGGGCTGATGTGCTCTATCTTCCTGGCTTTAGTAAAAATGCCAGCAGCAGCTGGAGGATTGATTTAATAAAGTAATAATAGGTCTAGAAAAACAAACTTGTGTGTGTCTGTGTGTGAGACAGAAAAAGACAGACAGAGAGAGAAAGATACGTTTAGTGAGTTCATTTTCTGTAGCAAGATGAAAAAAGCACATTTGATAAGATGTGTTAAAGAGCCCCATCTGTACTGGCTGATTGTGTGAAACAAAATAATTGAAGGTGCCATTACAACCACCTCAGCTTCTGTGATTTCCCTCCCTCAGACAGCATGGCGTCATCTGGATATTGGCCATATTGTGACTTGCAACATGCTCACTCTGGTATTACTGCAGGAACATCTTCTGTGGTTTGTCTTCAGGAAGTTTGACCTTTTGGACATGTGTCCATCAAAAAAAAAAAAAAGATGTGGTGTTTGATAAATAAGAAACAAAAGACTATTCTAACGGACTAACAGTCATAACAAATGTAGAGGGACACCTTCATAAATTACAGCAGAGAATATTTCTATTCAAAAGATGAAACTGGAAGGAAGGTGATTTGCCTGGTTGCTTAAATAGTAGCCTTAGGCTCATCTGAATCATCTGCTCTGGTGTCGCTAACCTTCTAAGGAAACCTTACTGACGGCAAGACATGCCCTTAAAAACCACTGTACAGGGTCTGAGTCATCACTACATACGCTCTGCCATTCATCAGATCCCCCTCTATTCTACCAGCCTGGCCGATAGAGGAGACACAAGCCTTCATATCAAGACAAAGGGACTCTTCACTGTGCTTCAAGGGTTTTATCTTGGGAATGTATGCCAAATAACACAGGAGGTCAAGGACTTGAAAATGATGAGTCAGCATCAGCGCCGCTATGCAGGATGAAACAGCAAGTATCCTGGAGTATATCAGGAAGACAGCCGCCAGCGATGGCCTGCTAAATCAGAGGTGTTCAAACTTTTTCTGTCAAGTTAAAGAGTAGGTGTGGGTCACAAAACCGTTCTCCCCTTTGTCATAAAAATGCAAAAGAATTCTATTGTAACAACAAACCAATACACAATATTTTAATGAAACCTAATTACCTGATTTCCATACGAAAATAAAAAAGTAGATCATTTTATTTGTATTCAAGGCTACAAGGATATAATACGAGTCCTAAATTATTTTTACTTTTATTTAGCTTTTTAAAACCCTCTTCTTTAGTGTAGTTGATAAATGGGTGCACTCTAATCTTCTTGCATCTAATACGAGTATTTTTATGGTGATATGTGATATCAAATTGAAATAAAAGCAATAAAACAATACTTGTTAGTGTTAAGTTTTTAATTTGAAGACTATTTTAATTTGTCTGCATACATTTTTTTGATTAGTGAAAAATTATTTTACTTTAATTTGTTTTAAATACATCACAAACAGTCTGGTGAAATAAATCTGTGCTACTCTTTAAATGTGAATGAGATCTGCACAGAATCATCCCAAGTTTATTGCAAATATATTCTTGTATACTTCTTGCAATAAGACAAAACAAACATTACTTGCTATAACAAGCTTAGTTTAAGTAGAAAATTGAATTGTTTCACTTATAAAATGAGAAACATTTTTTATTATAAGTGAAATATAAGGAATATTTGACTTAAATCGAGCTGTTACATCTTGCTGAAACATTCCCTGTAAGTTAGTTTGGCCTCTTTGGAGGCGTACCACAACATTTGCACTACTATTTGCAGCCGTGATGAGTCTTTTTGAACTGAGGTCGACTTTTAAAACTTTTTCTTGACTCTTGTGAAGAAGCAGCACAGGGACTAAACATGAGCTAACTGTGCAAACTGGCTGAGAATCCACAAATCACAATGTGTTTTAGAATAACAGAAGTATTTTGTTCACAGAATTGATTATGAGACAATAATGGCAAAGCATGCAAATTTAGCTACTTGAACAAAAGTCGAATGAATGCTGTTTTGATACCTACACACTTACAGTAGGGGCACTGCTGGTGATAGCTGTTTGCTGGTTCTTCAGATCACACACAACCAGACAACTGATCACAAGGTCTTCCTCTGGTGGGAGTGCAGATGTCAAAGCTGAACAGAGTGAGCGGCCATATTCACCTGTCACCCTGTGCAGGTGCAGTGAACCAGCAGCTGTGCTTTTCCACAGACATTTTTCTCTTCTTCTCACAATGTGAAAAGCGCTGTTCAAATTAATAAACTGAAGGATGATTTCAGTCCTTTTAGCAGCTGCAGGTATAACACATGCTGGCTCACTGTCACGCTGTAGTGGAAGACTGAATAGAACAGACATATGGTTAATATGATTAGTAACACCTGTGCTTTATACTCTGATTAGTCAGCGGTGTGAAAAAAATGTGGTCTACTCCAATTTGTAAAGCAAACAGTGAAGCTGAATCTGAACCAGGCGATAATGAGAAAACCAAGGTTTGGAGAGCGGTGGCGCTCGTGATAAAAATTGGCGAGTATTTTGAACATAGCGAGCTAAATGAACGCGCTTAAAAGGTTTGATTTGAAATTCAATTTGCAGAATAATGTCCCATTGGCCCAAATGTGCAAATTACAAGGAAGGCTGATTGACACAGAATGGCTGCTAAGAGGTGCATAAAATTGCATTTAGTTCAAGTGCTGCCGCACAGAATGGTTTGCAGGTATGTAGTTGGACAACTTTTTCTCCTGAACCTTCGCAGCTATACTGTTTTATTTTACTCTGTTTTGTGATAGTAAACTTATATTAAACATTATACTGTGTGTGACTTTCACTGCATTCTTTCTCTGTTCCAGAGTAAAACAAAAAGTCTTGATTGCACTAATTACTGTACATCTTATAATCAAATTGGCCACCTATCATAGCATTTTAGTAGTACTGTTCATAAAATGTGTATTAATATACAGATTAATGGGTCAAATTACTCATTTCAACCTTTAAACTACATCTGTCTTTGTAAGGAGCATTTTGTGATTTTGTCTCCAGATGTATCGTTTCTATTCTGTAAATTGTAGCTCTATTTCTTAGAAATTTAATTGCCAATAAGCGGCTGGATACATTGACAGTGGATGCAAAAAGATGGCACATTCTTGTTAATATGTTGGATTTTTGTAATATAGAAAATTCAACAATTTTTCAAACAGCACAGCATCTTGACATAATAAAACTTGCCCATTCTTTTTTTTTTTTTGTTGCAAAAATGGTTCTAAATTTATCAGATTGTGAGAGCATCTAAAGTGCACTGCCCTCCATTGAGTTGGTAAGATTCAGATCTGAACTCCAGATTGCAAACTTTAATTCTCTGGTCATGTCATCATTCTCTAGTTCATTTGGATGGATGCTTTGGGACGTTGTAATATTTGAAGTCTATTGTTTTTATTTGTCTTTTGTTTAATTCCCTCCACTTTATCTAAGGCGCCAGTTAAAGAAAACAAACCCCAATGCTGCTACCATCATGTATCACTCATGGGTAAAAGCTAAAAGGTTCTATATTTCCCACCTCTTTTCTTTTGTTAGCATAAAAACATAATTTACCATGTTTTTTGTGAGACTGTAAATGTATTTTTTGCTATATTTAGCGAGTCCTTGATGATCCCCAACTCCTTTTTGATGACATTTAAATGGAATGTTCTCTAGTCTTTCCTGTTTTGAAGAGTTGTCAAGAGACTTGGTCTATCATGCAATTCTGATCTGAAGTTCCCATAGTTTGGCTGTATTTTTTATTTTATTTTTTTTAAAAAACAAATCCAAAAATGGGTCTAGTAAAAGAGCACAGTATAGTATTTCAAATTTAATGACTAATTCGGATTTGAACAAAGATTTCTAAAAAGAAAAAATCTTCATAGATTGCACTAATTATACAGGACTATGAATCTGAACAACCATTTTAATTATTCTTAATGCTTCTATATAACACCAATAGCTCTATTATATAATCTCTATTAATGCGACACTTTCATTTCATGTTACACAGAACATTTAGAAAATGCTTAGCATAAGTACATAAGCTGATTTAAACAATCTTCTCTTTTTTTATTTTTATTAATCAGATTTGCATTCACAATATTGGCTTCAGAATCCAATTTGTCCCTGTAACTTTAGGTAAAGATCATTTTATTTACATAGCACATTTTCAGCAGCAAGGCAATACAAAGTGCTTTACAGGTTTTAAAAGGAAATACAATCAAAACAACAAACCAAAGGTAAAAGCTAATAATGTTGATCCAAAGTAAATAAACTAGATACTCCTATTCAGGATTGGTAGATAAGTATAAGTAATCCTCTGGTCTAATTCCTTTTCTGGTTTGGAAGAATAGGAGTCTAAAAAGTAGTTGCTAAGGTAGTTTTTCTGGATTGTCGGTTCTAATTCTTGTTCTGGGTTTGCTAAATAAGTGTAAGTAAGTATCATCTGGACTTCTGGGATGCTAAATAAGTACAAGTATTCTCTGGACTTTCTAAGTGTGCTCTAAATTTGTAAAAGTAATGAGTACTCCACAGTTTCTAAGTAATAATAAACACTAAATGTTCCTGTTCTGGAATAATTTTTTCTGGGGTTTCACCACAAGACAGTGAATACCATTTTTACATTTCAAAATATCAAAGATATCATCAGTGTCAGCAGCTTTTGTTTGCTTGTTTTTGATGACCTGTGTCTCAGTGGATCAACATGTGAGTAGGACTATTACCTGCGTGGCGCACTGTGGAGCTCTTTCAGCGGTGGTTCCTTGATTCCATACTGCCATCTTGTGGCAACACAGAGCAGCACATGTCAGTGCACCGCTGGGGTTTAAAGGAACCTGCTGTTACCTTGCAGGGATCAGTGTGAGCTGTTGTAAAATGGTTTGTGACGCAACAAAATCTCCACTATCATATGGCGACATGAATAACAACATACAGGTGAGTGTCATTAAATTAGAAAATATGAAAAAATTACTTTTATCTCAATAATTTAACTCAAAATGTTAAACATTTTATATAGATTACAAAAGGTGCTATTTCAATTGTTTGTTTCTGTTAGTTTTGATTAGATGTGTTGAAAATATTAGTGAATAAAAATCATCATGGAGACCAAAAAATACAACAGAAAGGCCAGAGAGAAAGATTAACAACATTTAAAGCAGAATTAGGTTGTAAAATAATATCCAGGCACATTTGTAGGGAACATTTTTGCAGCTTTGTCCTAATTTTTATGGAACTGAGATTAAGGTCTAGAACACTGACTTTATTGTGCTTAAGCCCTTTGGTAATAAATTTGGTTGCAAGTCATTTTTCAGTCAGAAGACACAGTCATGTCCAAGTTCTGCTGATTTCTGAAGTTATTTCTTCAGTATTTCCACTGAATGTGCTTTTTTTCGTGATAACATCTTTTTAATAAAATGAATCAATCTCTACATCAACAAAACACTCGCAGAACATCAAGCTGCTGTCCACATACTTCAAAGTTTGGATGTGACAATGCTCAAGAGTATACTCATGTATTTGAAAAACTACATATGACCTTTAATGTCAATGGGATAAAAAGTCATGTGTGTCTTTAGTCTATGTAAATATCAAGCCTTAGCTTTAAATGTACTAACATTTTGGTAAGGCAAACCAAGGAATAAAGAACAAAACAAGTAATGCAAGACTTTTTTTGAGACCCATAAAAACCTTTTTTCTATTTTTAAGCAATTCCCTCTCTAGCTTATCCTCTGGGTACAGCTGGGTAATGAAATCATTAAAAGGAGAAATCTGCAATCTGCTGCTGCCTGGCAGAGCAAAGTGACCTGATATACCCTTAAATGAAAGCATCTTGCAGAGCTCTCCCATTAAAACTAATTCAGTGTGTGTTTTTGTGTGAGAGTGTATGAGAAGTAGGGATCTTAGATCATCTCATCTTCTGCTCAAAGATAGAAAACCTTCAGGGAATTAAGACCCACACAGACCCTCCCACTGGGACTCTGCTGCTCAAACAGCAGCAACACTAAACAAACTGAAGGTTTGCAGGCCTTCCTTCCTTCAATCCTGTTTGAATCCAAAGCGTTCAGTAAAGATAAAATCAACTTCAACAACATTTATATTTATTATGCTAACCAGGAAAACCTTACCATTTGGCTTCATTGCATTGTAAATCAAGATGAAACTGATTTTCCATCCATCCATTTTCTAACACCCTTGTCCCTGGTGGGGTCAGGAGGGATTCTGGTGCCTATATCCAGCTATCGTTCTGGGTGAGAGGCGGGGTTCACCCTGGACAGGTCGCCAGTCTGTTGCAGGGCAACACAGAGACAAACAGGACAAACAACCATTCACACACACGTTACCCTGCAACCTCGGATGGCTGAGGGTAATGTAGCAGATGATCTTCCCTCAACGTGTGATGCTGTGATATAGAAAAGACGAGATACACGTTGAGCTCCTTTTACCTTCAACCGGAAGATTTATTCTTCTGGTGTGCTCAATCTTTTCTAGGCCACCAACGCGTCAGCGCCCCTAGCAGCCATGTGTAGAATTGCACGGACTAACTGAAATTACACTAAAGAACTTATTACAATGAGAAATTAAAGATACAAAATGAAAAATTATGTTGGGGTGCCTATTTTCTTACTTCTTGGTTTTGTTTACTAACAACTTGTTTTTCACCCCTCTACACACACACTGACACCTAGGGAGAATTTAGAGACCAATTAACCTAAAACTGATTTTGAGTCAGTTTTTTGTATTTATTTGATTCTATTTTTGGATATTATTGGACATATTTCACTGGTAAGGTGCCTTGGCATTACATTTTTGTAAATATACACCTTGATTTGAATTTAAATTAACTGCATTACTGTAATCAAATTACTTTTTTCAAGTATTGAGTAAAGTAAGAAAAGGTAATTAGATTACTGCTACTTCCCTGCAAACGCATTGCATTTTGAAATTGTAATTTTGTATGTGAGCATTTCATGACAATCACATATGTCATTGTCATTTGCCTTGTTAAAGATGTAAACGTTAAAAATTCTGATTGTATTCCGGAGAGACTTTGATTTAAATTATTTCATTTCATTGCTGTATTTTACATCTATTTGAATGAAGGAGTTTAAACACAAAAAATATTTTATTTTAAATAGTGGAATAGTCAGAAAGACAGGATTTTCTTAAAATATAGTGCAATACGTAGATAATTGTTTTAAATATTTAACAACATTGTTCTAAAAGAATTTTTGGTGATGCATTGCGCATAAAGTTAAAAGAATGAAACAAATCAAGTTTTAAAAAGAGACGATTTAATTTGATTATATTGTAAATGATTGAATATGTAGAAAGAATAGATTAAGGCTGAAAAGTACATTCAGGTTGTGCATAACTTGTTTATTGAGTAATTAAATAACTAATTACTTTAGCAAATTAATAATTAGTAAAGTAACCAGATCATTTTCTTGAGGGAAGTAATCAGTAATTTTTAACTAATTACTCTTTCAAGCTAACTTGCACACAACCCTGCAAGGACAAGCTGCTTTAGGAGATGAATGCATGAAATTATGATTTATTTAGTATTGCTAAAAGAAATGACACTTCATGCATGTATAATAAAGACAGAACAAGAGGAATTAATAGTATAATCAAGGATTATATTTATTTTAATATTGTTTGTACAAATAATTTCTGACAGAAAAGGCCTAAAACACGATAAAACAGAGATAAAGAGAAAGTTTTATGAAAAGTGAATCGAGGTTTCAAATTATTATCTCAACTGATTAAAAGTTTAATCACAAGGTTAAGGATCTCTCATAGTTTTAAAGAACAGATTTTATAACCTAATATTCTGAGCTCTAACACCTAACATCATTTTGAGGAAGAGGAAAAAGAAGGAAAGAGAGAGAATGATTAGGAATTTAATGTTTCGGAACCACATTTTGTTCATTTGCTTCCAGCATACAACCGTCCAATCAGCACAGGAAGACAAAGGGCCCATAATGTGTCAGAGGCAGCTGCTCAATTTGTCATTTTTAATTTTCTCCATCTCTCCCCAAGTAGAAATCATTTCCACCAGTCAGTCTGTTTGCCCAGTGGTTACTTTGAGACTAGCAACAGTGTTTGTCTCTCCTAGCATGGGATGGAATGTACTGACACTTCCTCACTTTGCATTTGGAATCGAGCGATATTCAGAAAAAACAAAAAATGTATCACAGAGGCCTTATGATCACTTGTTTAACTATTGTTCTTTCACCTCATCAGGATCTGTGGTCAATTTGGAGCATTGCTTGAGAATTAGAACTAAGTATCCATTCAGTTTTTATTCCTTTCTAAACAGATATGCACAATAAAGTATTTTCTTTTTTTATCTCCTCATTGATAAAAGTATTAACAAAATAGTAATGATTATTACCAGTCTTTTAATGTTCCTTTATTAAAATTACAAGCTGTATCTTCATCCTTTTTGAAGGATAAGTCGGTTCTTCAGCTCTTAGGACTCCTGTCAGGTGATGAAAAGCTTCTTAAACACCTTCAAACAAAATTGGCAACGCATCAACAAATACCACATTAAACCTTTTTATTGCTATTATTCACATTCATACACCAGATAAACATGCATAGTGGTATTGTTTATTTACAGTAGATAGAGCAACTGGATGTTACTATTGTGTATAAATACATTTGACAAGAAAATGTCCCGTAAAGTAAAGTTGTCCTCTCAGTTGATAGTTTATAACTGACAGATCCCCCACACTGGAGGATGAAAGGTCTCTATTTTCCATTATCCTTTAAATATATCCCTCCAATGTCCCACTGACGTCCTTCAGCATTCAATGTCCAAAACAATGTTCATTCAGTGTGTTTTTAAAATATGACTGGATCGGTGTTCTCGGTGTTGTGGCTCTTTGGTTCCACATTTACATGCATATGTTAAGCTTAACTAGCTTAGCAAAGTAATAATGATGATATTAAATATAAAAAGTAAATGTTTTCCAACATCCACAGAGAAGATGTCACTCACAGTTTGGTGGAAGGGTCTGAAAATTTTAATTTTCAAAATTTTAAATCTCATGTTTGGTGATGAGCTTTCTACGAACCCAGTCCTCACAATTAGCTTTTTACAGTGACCAATTCTGTGTGTTAGACAAAATAAAAGAATGTAGAAGGAAAAAAGGTACACCTAAAACCATGCAGAAAGGAAAATACAAACTAAAAAGATCCTATTTTTCATAGAACATCAGGCAGAAGAAATAATTGAAATGTTTGTCTGTAGACGGCAGACAGTGAAAACCATGGAGCTAAAGCAGGTCATTACTGTACATTGACTGTTTAGCTCTCCTTTTGACAAACCCAAAATTAGTTCTTTAAAAATGAACTGTGGTTTTAATTCACCAACTTTGAGTTTTTCACAGTAATACTGAGTAAACGGCAATAAATAAACATGCATCTCTTTAGTTCAGCTGACTCCTGTGGTCTGACTGTTGTTGTTTTCATCTGCTCGCCTACAACACGCAGTTTATGTATTCTCTAGTGACAAAAACAATCATGGTAGATTCTTTTCAGCAAAGCACTTTAAGCATTTGACACTAAAGGGAAAACTAAGAATAATGAAAGCATCTTCTTTGGCTCAAATTCCTGTGAGCAAACAAACCAAGGCATTGTGAAATCGGGTATATTTTACACCTGTTGTCCAGATTATAATGTGGTGGAGGTCACTTATATAACTTATAACTTAGTCAGAGGGAAAACTGAAAGCCCAAAGATAAATTTCAAAAGTAAACGAAGTTAAAGTTAAAAAAAATATATTATATTTTATGCTCCCTAACAGAATTATAAAATTGTTCTTCTTTCAAAGAGAACAAGATCAAGCATATCATTGTGATCACCAGCCAAATACTGTTGACTCGTTGAGGCTTGGGCTGCTCTACAACGCTGAAGGTCTGCAGCATCTTGTAAAATGTTAGAAGCATGTCCTCTAAGTCCTGTTAGCTGAAACTTTATGGGTTCATGTCAGTCCAATGGATTTAGATTTGGGAGATTTGAAGGCCAAGTCAACACCTCAAACACGCTGTTGTGTTCCTCAAACAAAGAAGGTACATTCAGACAACTGCACTGCTTCCATAAATGGGTGTACATGATCTATAACAATGCTTGGGTAGGTGGCGTCAAAGTCAAAGTAACATCTGCGGAGACATTTTGCAGCATAACATTGTCATTATCATGCTAATGCGACTTGCCTTCTTTTTGTAGCGCTTCCTGGTGCTTTGTGTTCCCCAGATAGCCAACGCACGTTCGCCTGGCCATTCATGGATTGTGAAAGACAATTTAATTCATCAGATTGTTGGTTATTTCTGCACTGAACAGGAGTCAGCAGGGCAACACACTATGAGGGTCTGTGTATTCTTTCCCCCTTCTATCAGAACTAGTATTAAATTAATCTGCAATTTGGTCAGCAGTGGCTTTTCTGTTGGATAGATCCAGTCTATCCAGAGGACAGCCTGTACATGAATGACCCTGTCACAGAGTCACAACTTCTCCTTCCTTGAACCACTTTAAATAGAGACTGACCACTGCAGACAGGGTTATTGGATGCTCTAACCCAGTCACAAGGCCACTATAAACTCAAATCCTAATGTTTGCCCATTTTCCTCTTTGAAACACATCAACTGTGGGCACACAGTGACAAAAATGTTATGCCTGAAGGGTGTACTTTTGTCCTATATTTTGTTCTGACCTTGTCATCATTACACTTCAATGTGTGTTCAGTGGACACAGTGGTTTCCTATTGTTTTTTTATGTGAAGTTGCTGCAAAAACACAATCACTGGCTACACTTAGAATGCTTTTTATGGCTTTTAAAATGTAATAAAGACATTATAGCCACTTGCTGCCCCATCATGGTTATGTTAGCATTTACTGGGATGGGATTTCTCCCTTCTTTGTAAAAGTTGAATCATGAAAACCAAGAAATGCCATGCTGTTTTGTTTTCGTTTTCACAGTGCACAGAGGCTTCCATCCTCTTTATTTATTTTGGCCATTTCATTCCCATTCCGCAAAGCTTGGATACTACTACTGAGAAACAATTGCTGAAGCCACAGAGAGAAATACTGCATAAATAATGTATCGCTCACTATCTCACTGTACTTTAAAGTGTGGCAGTCCTGCACATCCACATGTCTAATCTGTTACCCCTGCTCTGTGGGCATTGACACCACAGTGTGAATTAATAAAAGCTTAACTATCTACATCCAGAGTTTATGATATGGTGATAATGATTTGTTTTTCTGTCTTTGTCAGGTTTATTTCATACCACAGAGTTGATTAAGAAGAGAATAATGTTTCCTTTTCCCCCTCAGTGGGGAAATTTAGTTAAATTTAAGGCGAGTCTCAGGAGACAAGATTGTAATTTACCACAACATCACATGAGCAGGCAGTGTTGATAATAATATGTTCTATGATAATTAAATATCCCCCCAAAAAACCCATTTTTGATACTTAGATACTACTTCGGAAATGGTTTGATATATACAGTGAGAGGAAAAGTATTTGAGACGGCTCCATTTTTTAACATTTTTCCACTTTCAAAGAATGGAGAGGTCTGTATTGTGAGAGACAGACTTTTAAAAAAAATCCAGAAAAATCCTGTACCATTTGTATATGAAGCTGGTGTCTTTTTTAAGTTTGGCATATTTATTTACCATTTATGGCACATAATTTCTTTATACCTCTGGTATTTTAGGATGGACCATTTTTTACAGTTTCTTTTTATGTTTTGTGTTATTTAATAACATGTACTGTGTTCATAAAATTCAGAATGTGCAATTTCTTAATAGGGAGTGGATACAGGGGGCTTCAGACTCATATAATGATTACTGTAATAAAATTGGTTTATAAATGATTAAAGGCCACTATATATATTCATATTCTCAATAAAAAACAAAAAATGCAAGCAAACAGAACCTTACTACTTAGTTTTAAAAAAAGCAACTCACAGAGTGACAGAGAAAAAGATTTTTCCAGCTCTGGCAGGAGTGATCATCCATTTGGAGAAAGGTTTAGAGTTTTTTTCTTTTTAACACACTCTATGATGGGTCTTTTTCACCTCACAGCTGCCATTTGTTTTTTTTCTCGACTTCCTCCTAAATGTTCCAGAAAATAGAAGATGAAGTTATAAAATATCGATGATCAGTCCATCACAGCAGAAAATCAAAGTGCTGTGGGAATTTGCTCTCACATAACAGCCCTTGTGAAATCTGTCACCAAGCCTTAAATCACAGCTCCATCTTAAAATGAATATATCTCAAGTAGAAATAATGCAATAGCTTTTCCTGCTTTTCAATTGGTAGAACTGTTCAGACCCTATGTTCTCTGATTAAAGCTGGTCGTTTCTTTTTAGCAAAATAACTGATTTATTTAGAAAAACAGGAATGAAAAGTATACTGGTGAATCTAAGTAAATTAAAATATCATTAAAAACCTGTACGTAATATAATGTTACTACATGCAGTGGTATATTTCTAGTCATTTCTGTTCATTTTGATTACAGCTAATAAAAACTCCAAATTTAATTTTGCAGAAATTTGAATATTACATCAGACCAATCACAGAAAACATAGCTAGAATCTAAAAAATATCAGCCTTGACAATCAAGGCAAAGACTTCTAATTTGCAAGAAATAAAAATTTGCTATTATCACGTTGGTTGAGTTTTGTATGTTAGTATTTTACTGGAAAGTTGTGTGGAAGGAAAAAAGTAAAGGTGCAGCCGGGTTTTTTTAGCGGAGCTCTTCATAAAACTGACTGTGGAAATTTCACTGATTTTGGAAAAAATAACATCTGCCGGTGTTGTTCCACCCTGTTTTACCAAGCCTTCAGAGCAACAACCAACATTTAGAGCTCCTTATGCTTCCCTCTGATGACAAACAATATGGAGATCCTTATTTAGATTTCCAGCAAACTATCCTAACGTAATCCTAATACAGAATCTATGAAGTATTGTCAAGAAGAAGACAAACGACACCAGAGCCAACAATCAGAGTAGTTAAAGGATGTCATTAAGAGAACGAGTTTCCATGCCGTGCCGAGCAGCAACCAATTATTGAGCATTTATATTGTAAAAATGGGGATACTTTTCACCGGACTGCTATTTCAACTATCAATAATATTCTAATTTACTGAGATGCACCTGTTTTATTATTCAAAATGAAGCTGCAATTCTACCTTTATTAATTAAATAACTAAATAAATAAATAGATAAATAAAAACAATGGTCTCATTCGAGTTTGCTACTTTGCTTATGAAACCAAATGTAGAGACGGTATAAACCCATCTCAGAACACACCTTGTTAATGCTTTCTGTACATACATACAGTAAAATACACTTCTTGTCTACATACAGTCTTTGCCTTACACTCTCAGAGACACACTGCCGCTCTAAAGCCAATACTAGAAGTACAGATAATATGTCCAGTAGAGTAGGTTGACAAAGACGAAAGAAAGGGGGAACGTAACTCGGGAGTAGTTGTCTATGTGGTGGGGGTTCTCGATGTGACAGCAGCTTATAAAGCGGAGGATTTTGCGCAGTGTGGCAAGAGTGGTGAGGCACCAGTTGGTGGGTTCTGGAGGGGACACTTCAGGCTTGGGCTCACTGCCTGAAGGACTGGAGGGGCTGACGCTGAGTTCTGCCGAGGCAGGAGCCGGCGGGGAAGTGACGGCGGGCTCCTTGCGTCTCTTGGCTCTGTTGGCGTGAGTGGAAATGGTGGTGACGATGCCGTTCATTTCGTCGTCCATGTCGTACATGTGGTGGCCATACTGCAGGACAAAGGTCAGATGGAAACACAAGACGGATTAGAAACTTGATAAGCGGTTGGACGGTTCATAAACATGATTATTACAACGAAGATGATAATCATTACGGCAAACACAATGACTAGGATGATGAGAGTTACACCATCCTTCACATTTATTGGCACAGTAAAGATGTATAAAAAACCTTTTAACCTTTCAAACATACAACAAAAAGAATATTTCCTGAACTTCCTAAATGCTTTGGTAAAGTCAGATTAAGATAGTTTCTGAGCAAATCACCGTCCAGTTGGGCCAATCACCAATTATGATTTTTCCACATCATCTCAGACGCCTGAGATGATGGTGAGCTGAAAACATGTGATGAGCTGAAAATACAAGAGCATAAGTTTCCAGTACAGATGATGTCGAAAGACTGAGCAAAAAGAAACAGCAAAGGCTCCATAAGTTATTGCTATTTTAATTTTGTCCCAATTATTGTTTAATATGAGATATCTTTTTCACTACTATTTAAATACTTGAAATATTATTTTTTATTTTTTAGTCTCTTTTCCAGGAGTGCCAATAATTGCAGACGGTGTTGTATGATATTGAATATTAACAACAATGCTTTTAAATATATAGCAGAGTCTCACCATCAACATGTGAGCATCAGCATGAGTTAGAGTGCAGAAGTGGGCCACGGCGTACTCAATAAGAGCTCCAAAGATGAAGCTAAAGCAGATTCCCAAGTAGACATCAATGGCCTTGATGAAGCAGTTGGCATTGGGCAGCGATGTCCGGGCTCCCATCATCAGCGTGGTCATAGTCAGGACTGTGGTCACTCCTGTCAAACAATAAACTCAGCATTGGTCTATAGAGATATGTGATAAACATGTTGTTGTTCAATGACTGATTCAAACCCCAAAAATTCTAACAGCCAAAAATAAATAAATTCACTTTCAATGACTAAAACGTTGGTCTGAACATTTCTGAAAACCACTTAGTATTGCATCTGAAAGTATTAACTGTCCTCTTTCCACATTTGTTACCTTATAGATTTATTCTAAAAGCAACGAGTATAGATTTGTTTAGGAAAATGTCTACACAATGCTTTTTTCTGTTTTGCTCTAGTCTAGACTTTGCGTTTCATGAAAAAAAAATCCTGGAAAGGCGCAATCTACTGGTGTGTGGTTTCTCTTTTTAAAATATGCAAAACATTTAACACCAGCAATGTAAAGGTTTTAGTCAAATGTAAGAAAAAAAAAGCCAGGGGCTAAATCTGGTACAATGGAGTTTTATGCAGTTAATGTTCCTGAATAAGTAAACTCAAATTCATTTATAAAAGTTTAATCTCAAAATTTTAATTATATATAAATACTGACGAAATGTTAATGACGGAGTGGCAAAAAGCGATGGCATCTAGAAAAATTCATCTGGTGTTTAGCAGTTCTAAGACATTTTCTCAAGATTGCATAGAGATATTCTACAGTGTCTAGTCAACACTCAATCATGAGAGGATTATGGTAATTATAGTTTAATTTTCTAAACTCTGCAATTTGGACAATTTACAAAGTGTTAAAGAGAATTAAGGTGGTCAGTGGATAAAACATTAAACAGATAATTTAGCTCATTATAGCAAACAAGCAAGATGGATTGAAAACTGGCTTGATTGTGATGGCGCCATCCCACTTCCCCAACCTTCAGCTGTTCATCTGGATCATGTTCAATAACACCAACGAGACAAAAAACTAAAAATAAATAAATAAACTTTATTTGTGTAAAGTTTATTTTTTACATGGCCGTAAAATTTCAAATAACAAGACTAGAGTAAAAAAAAAAATCTAATGAGATTCTCTAAAAAATAATACCAATGATTCACAGGGAACGAGGACCAAATACAGACATCATGAAAAATTGAGCTAACTGTCATGTGCTTCAATGATTAATATTCTGGCAGTTTTTAAAGGTTAGAATGAGTGCAGTCAGGTGGGTTTCAGGGTTGGAAGTTCACTGCTTAGCTCAAACAAAATCAATTTAGAAAGATTTTTGAGATCAAAACCTAAACCAAGTAATAGAAAAATATTCTTGAGTCAGATTTGATGCACTATAGCAAACTGATGAATACCTATGCAAATTCGAGCTGGAACAGAGGATAAGGAAATCCAGAAGGACACCCATGAGAGGACCACCAGCAAGCTGGAGGGGACATAAGTCTCCAGGATGAAATACAGAATGCTCCTCTTCAGCTCGAAGTGGAAAACCAGCCTCGGGTAACGGCCTTCAAGGGAAGAGAGAAAAATTAAGAAATAAGAATAAAAGAAAAAATGTAGATGCCAATTTCCAGCACAGTTGAGTTTAGCAGAAGTGGCATAAATTTACCTAAATGGTACAATTCTAAATATTCAAAGATAAGGCACTTCTTTTAAGCCAAACTCAAGTCAAATATTTAGTCTTCATTCTCACCTGTTTCATAGACAGCTTCTGAGGCAGATGTGTAGTGGTCCTCTACGGTGTACTGAGCCAGTTGGAGGGTGTCTAAGCCACTGACCGACTCATTTCCTCGGGTCCAGTAAAACATGACGTCGTTGATGTTGTAGCCCCCTGAAAAAGAGTAAAGAGATGAAATCTTTTCTTTTAAGTTTGTGTCTATAGAATGTAGTCAGACCAAGTTTTAATCCTTTGTTTTTATTCTTTGTTTTATGACGTTATTGCTAATCTCTTTGGCTACAATGTGTGATGTGTTTCTGTGTTGTTATGTATGAGCTGGAATATTACATCATCGAATGTCTCTTTCCTTTCCTATCTGATGACTTGTTCCACAAATTCACATAAATAAATAAATAAATAAATAAATAAATAAATAAGTTAGTTTGCACTTTGTAATGTGAAAGAATGTGTTTATTTGCACCTAAATAACTGGAGTTCCTTTTGAAATGTGGAACAAACCCATAAACATGCACACATGAGCACCAAATCAGTGCTACAGCTGTGGATTTTATAGCAACAGAATAACTGATGTTTCCTTTGCTAAAGTCTGAAGTTTCAATGAGAGAAACAGCAGGAAATGTTAAAGGCTAATAGCTGTGCAATGTTCTGATCTTATTAAGACTCGGTTGTTTAGGAATGGAGCTTCACAGTGGGGGCCTGGTAAACTGGGCATAATGCTAAATATCTGCAACAAGAAAGACGTTCGAGGGAAGCAAAATGAAGTGCTAAAACACCAGACCTCAATTTAACATTTAAAAGTGAATCTATAAGAGTTCTAAACATACTTAATTGGTGCTTAAATGTTTTCATTTGCCTTCTGTCAATTGCATCCTCTCTCTCCCATCAGTTTGTCTAAAAATGTATCATCAATACCAAGAGTTTTGTTTTTGTCGCAGAATTTCATGCAAGTGATCAGCCATGTGACGGAGACCCATCAAGCCATTTTGTCACATTACAACTGGATTTATTGGAAGCTATGTAACAGGATAACACAAAGTGTGAAGTGGAAAGAAGAAGATAGGTGTGTTTGTTTTTTTTTTACTTTTAAAGCAACATCGTATCTTACATTAGCAGCAGGTCAGGTGGAAGTTTATATTTCAATAAACCTAAACATGCAACCAGAACTACACTGGAATGATTTAGATGAAAGGTTATTCATGTTTCAGAATGTCCTAGCCAAAGTTCAGACCAAAATGTGACTGCAAATTATTGCGACACTGGTTCCAATCTGACTCAGTTTAATCTTTTTTGTAAAGACAAGTAGGAAAAAAGTTTAGTCTCTAGAAATGCAGAGCACAGAAATACCCCTTAATATGGTTCTGCAAGCACTGAATCATGGGGTATAGAATACACATGCATGCCACACTTTTCAGATTTTTTTTTTTTTTTTTTTAGTTCTTTAAAAATAATGTGCACTTTTTCTTCTACTTTACAATTGTGAATTACATCTTTCCTGTGATATCTTTCCTTAAATTTAAATAACATACAAGCATTGGAGTTTGTGGTTGTAATGTGACAGAGTGTGAAAACGTTAAAAATTATGCGTATGCAAGTGACTGTACTTCTGTTCCTTCACTTAATCAAAGAAGATAGCAAAAGAGTGCGACAAGATTCTGGTGAGGAGAATCACTCTTACCTCGTAGCATAACACAAAAAGACAAGCCATACATATAACACAGCGCACTGGAGAACTGAGATAACCCAATTAATTATTGTTCAAAGGAGGCCTGAAAAAATCAGATGATCAAAGAGAACACAGTCGTGTGAAAGAGTTTACTGTAGCAGCATATACGTCTAATATTGTAAGGATATAGGAATCATCATGTGGTTGATTTTCAGTTCTAAAAGCCAGACTTGCTTATTTAATGAGGTTAAAAGTCTCAGATGCATTTTCCAAATGTATCTGCAGAGGGAGTAAGAGAATAAGAATTGTAGTTTGAACCCCTGTCATCTCCTGTCAGAAATTATGCTTCATTTCTCACCATTCACCCTGTACTAACCCATATAAAAAGATGAAGCTGAAACCAGTTGGTCCGTTAATAAACTTGGTTCCTCAGTATTTCAAGTGTTGCTAGAGTCTTCACCTCACTTAACCCAAAGTCATGGATTGATCCCATGAACCCTGATAAGCAGTTAAATGTGGGATACGGTTGACTTTGATGCCTTCAACAAATCCCAGTTTTGTCGCTAACCGTGATTCTTATAGGAAGAACTGATCCGTTTTTTGACCTGCAGCATTGGCACGACACAGGAAGTTAAACGTTGGCGTGGAAAAGTCAGCCCCTCAGTTCCACATTCTAACAAAAGACTTTGCAAAAGGTGCCATCCAGCACCGACATTTTATTTCAAGCACTACAAAAGAATGGCACTTTTTTTTATGTCTGTCGCTGCCAAGAAGCACTAAATATTTTACTGCATCCTAATTTAAACACCCCACACACTCCCACAACAGCTCTGCCTTTAAAGCCTCCTCCTGCGCAGAGGATCCAATTCTGGCACGGCTTTAAAAGAAATAAATCCTTGGATATACATTTTCATAAAGAGACACCGGGACAGCTAGAGGAGGACAGGATGTAATACAGAAAAGAAACTGAATATCAGGAAGGGATAGAAACAGAATTGAGAGGAGGGAGGAAAAGATAAGAAAAAGATATTTAGCCAAGAATTATTGAAGGTCCAGAAGAAGAACCCTCACCTCTCGGTTAACTGACTTTATCCTTTAAATGTCTTTCTGTCAGCTAAGTGGCACTGGAGCTTGAGGTAAAGGTTTTGTGTGGAGCTTAGGTTTTGGTTGTCTTCTGGCAGAGATCAGACTGAGCCTAGCCTGGCTGGCTGTCATTTTACAGAAAAAAAAAAAAAAATCTAAAGCCAGCTGGGAATAGAAAGTGGAGGAAGATGTATAACATATTATATCCACCATGTCACCAAAGAATACACCTTCTTTCAATCATAATAACTTTTATATTTCAGGTACTCTTTACTTTACTTCATGACCCCACATAAAAAAACATATCTAATATACAGACAAATATAATTAGACCAAACTGTTCCTGTTATAAATCAGTTAGGGTAACATATTTGATTATTTTTATTTTTTGGTAAATGCTAGAATAATAAGAGGAAGATTTTTTTTTTCCAAGAACTGTTATTCTGCAAAATTTTACCAAGTATGTTTGCACACCTGAAAAATAATAAACTAACTTGCTAGTAACTTTTCAGCAAGATTTAAGAGCTTGTTTTAAGTAAATAATTTCTTAACATTGAAAAAAAGTGCCAGTTCCACAGGCAGATTATTTCACTCCTAACAAGACATTTAGAACTAATAATTTTTCATCAATATTAAGAAATTATTGACTTAAACAAAGCTTCTATATCTTGCTTAAAAGTTACTAGTAATTTAGTTTTGTCTTATTTCTCATATACTAAAGTAATTGAATTGCAAACCAGACCAAATGTACTTGGTAAGAATTTGTGTTTTTGCAGTATAAAACTTTCTTCAAATTTAGAAGTTTACAGATGTTTCACAAATATGAGGCAGAATTGCTTTTTGAACTGTATAAGTTGGATCGTAGGATGGATGATGGTGCACCCAAAGAGAATAATTTATACCTGAGCACATTGGCAAACTTTAATCCAGCTTCTCGTGTTGCTTCTGAAGTAATGGCTTCTTCCACTCAAAGTGGCTTTTCAGACCGGTTTGGTTCAGGATACATTTCACTGTAGATAACAATACTCTCACTAACTAAAGATAGCAACACATATTTTGCTTTTGTTCTGGCGTTGGTATGCTTATTTCACATCAAAACATGAAAGAAAGTGTTTTCAGAGACAAACACACAACTTTCTGGCCCTCATGCAACACGCATAAATTAAAAATTATGCATATTTCAATTTATGCAAACCAGCCCCACAGCACCATGCTATGCTTGGTGCAGAAACGAAGCAGCTCTACACTGAGCTCCCTCCTCGCCTTATCTCTAAGGCAGAAGACGGGGAAGCACCGTATGATATGTGAGGCTATCAGCACAGAGGGGAGTTGAATACAAAAATGCATCCCATACTTTCAGAAGTTTCAAAACCGTGTCTACTGATCGTTCCACTTACGGAGGATTATGTTGTTCTTTGTTTGGTCTGTCACAGAAAGCCTGAGTGAAGTACATTGAGGTTTGTGTTTGAAACAGGACAAAATGTGAGAACACACTCCTCTGCAAGGCAGTGAAGGTGTGGCTGGATAGACACTCTTTGTGCTTTATCCGTGTTAAAGTAACATAAAAGCCTTACACTCTGTCAAAGTTTAAAGTTTAAAGCTTCACAGAAAGTGTGTAGCTTGTACTTTTTCTTCTCAGCAACTCTTCACTAACAAAGTAGATCATTTTCAAGCACAACTCTCTGGCTTTGTGTTTGTTTGGGGTTTTTTTAATCGGAGTCGGCTGTTCCACTGCCAAACACAACAGATTATTCCATTTTTACCTAAAATGTCCCAGTTTCTGATGCACTGTGACATCAGTGGGGCTTTTTTGTTTTTGTTTTTTTGCACACACACGGGCAAAGACTGCACTTGCTTTTGCAAGCGATGTAGAAGATGAGAGAAAGTGATGCGTTTGATCCCTCGTTTTGATCACATTCACTTGAAATCACACCCACCCACCAACTTTCTGCCCCTGCTTCAAGAAGCATGGCTCAAATTTTCTTAACAAAGAGTGAAGTGTCCTTACAGCTCTCTAGTTGTAACGTGCAGGTCTGCTTGTCCATGGGGTACTTCGTCAGATCCATGTTACATGCCACAGTAGTGGTGATCCTGAAGAAAAAAGAGAATTGTTTTTTTTCCCTTATTGGAATCCATATTTACATTTACCTTTGATGGGATGGTAGTTGGTGTCACTAATCAGTTATAAACTCATCAAAGGCTCTCATTCTTACCACAGAACATGAAAAGTGTGAGATGCAATGAATGAGAAATGAATCCCATGGCATGTTAGCAAAATGTATAAAATTCAAAGCACAATGTAATTTTACAAAACATTAATAAAAAAACCCACAAAATCACCAAATTGATCCTAATTATATAGCAGTAACAAGCAGATCACATTAGTCATATCAGCCACATTAGGCATTCCTCAGGCATTTATAAATATGTTACCACAGAGATGTTATACAGCTACTAAGATCTGTAATTATTAGGCGTTGAGGCACTGCGATGGATGACATAACGCAGCCATGACGCATCATTTCTGGAGGCCTTCATTTTTCATCTTTTCTTTCAGAAATAACTGCATTCAGAGCCATATGCTATATGTACTGGCATCTCAGGTAAAAATGTGCAAAAAGCCTGAAAATACATCAATATTTTATTAAATCATCTTACACAGAAAGTTAAAAAAAATTCTCCCTTTCACAGCGCAAATATTCAGTGGTGAAACTAGAATACCAAGTAAAATGTAATTGTCTTTTTAGAAACTCACTAATGCCACACCCTGCAACGATCCACATGGTTTAAAGGTATATTTTTTCATTTGGCCCAGATGTTCAGCAACTTTTAATTGGTTAAAAAAATAATTAAGAAAAACTGAAAGAGAGGCAAATTATCTCAGACTAAATAGCCTTAAAATGGAGAAGACAAGAGAATTTTAATAGTTGTTACTCGACCAAGCTTTTTATAACAACGGGCGATGCTATTTATATAGCAATAAATTACTGATATATTTCTAAGTTATTAACACTCATCATCTAGATTTAAAGCTACTTTTTTATTCTGATAATTTTTCAGCATAATAGATTATAATATGCATATTAGATGTTGTTCAGAGCAAAATTCTGTTACTGCAATGAAGGACTGACCAGTAAATAATGGCATTAATCAGTGAAAACTCCAGTGATTTAAAAGAAACTTTCTGCTATTCCCACTGCAAATCAATTCTTCACTTTGACTTTCATCATCCATGTCCCATCATAAGATTTTATTGTGATGAAAGTTGGTTTATCTTTAACTTAATGTTTATCAGTATTTTACCACAGTATATAAAAGGACATACATGATCTAAGAAAGGGACCCAGAGCCTTGTTAAAATCCTTCACATTTAAATGCTGGGAGTTTCCCTACAACCACTCTGACATTTGTAGCTCTTTCCCTCCTGGCCAGCAGTGGAACACTTAGCACAGCTGTCCTTTTTTCCTCTTTCCTCCAGCATCATACATTTCTCACCTCGCTCTGTCCCCTTTCACAGCTTGAATCCCCAGAGGTTGCCATGCTTCTCCTGACTTCCTTTTCTTTCCTTTTTTTCTTTTTGCTTGTTTCATTTTTGCTGGTACTGCTGAGCTCCTTTTCCCTCAACACTCCCTGTGTCACACTGAGGTGCAGCGAGAGCACGGTTTCCTGTGTAAAAGCAATGGCCCCTGAAGCCAGACGGAGACGAGTATCGATCAGGTTTCAAATGGAGTCATCTTGTCCTCAGTGCACACGGGTCTCAAGAATGAAAACACTGATCAAAACTTTGACGGGAAACGTTAACATTTTCTGTTTTTGAAGATAAGGTTTGGTGCGCAGGAATAATGTTGAGAGACCTGGGTAAACCATTCAAACACACACACATGCGCACACCCCCAGCCCCCCATGCCTGCACACACACACACACACACACACGCCCCCCTACTCGCCAACCAACTTTTGCATTTTTTGTTTTCTGTGTATTTATAACATGTATGACTAAGTCAAAACTGAAGTCAGAACTGTTGCATTTTGTTGATCATTTCTATATCTGCAGTATTGGGAAATAGAAATTTAATCCCTTTATGATTCTCATGGTTTAAGTATCAGAGCATGACAAAAATGATCTTTTTAACACAATTCTTATTTAAATCTAACCTCCAGTACCTAAAGATTCACTGCATGTTTTCAGTATAATTATGAATTAAACAAAGACAAAAGGAAAAAGCTTCTTGTGAAACTAAGTGCATCTTTTCAGGAAGATACAGGAAGAAAAGTAAAATGCTCTTATTGGATTTAAACTGAACTGCACAGCAATTCCTAAAATAAACATTGTACTTATCTTTCGATCAATAGCTTTCTCATAGTCCCTTTGTGTTTATAGTCACTAATCAAAGTATAAAATTCTTTGTGTTTTTTTATATCTAAAGTTGAACTCAAATAATCAGATTGCTTTCTTAGCATTTCTTGATACATAAGACTCTAGAATTAGAAACATGGTGTACTTTCTTTCTCCTATAGTGCAATTCAGAACATCATGAATGTAGTGTTGACACTCACACATCAAATATAACTGGAAAATGTACAACATGTACTTGGCTTAGAATATTTAATAAGAATGGCAAAAACTGCCAAAGGCTTGTCATTCATACAACACAATATCTGCGCTACACATCCAAACTGGACTTGGTGATGCTCACACTATCCACACATCAAGAGCTTCTGGACTCAGACAATCCAATAGTCGAGTAATAGAGTGATATAACTCCCAGTGTTGCAATCACATAATCTCAAATTCAGCCCACGCTTCCTCCCTCAGCCTGTTTCTTCTTGATTCCCTGGCCTACTTTTCTATTATCTGCTGGAGCAGAAGAAGAAGGAAAAAACGAAACAAAACAAATGACCAACAATGCTTCTTTGTTAGCCCACCTCAGAGCATAAAGGACGGTCCCATTGGGGAAGATGCGGATCAGTCTGTTCTCCACGGTGATATCATGCAGGAAGGATTTTTTGGAGTCAACAATAAAAGTGTCCGGCACCCAGAGAAGCTCCACCAGGCGCCCGTCGAGGCTCAGGCTCTTGTTGCCCTCAAACACCAAGCGCTCATCCGTCCAGCGCTGGCGGAGAAATATGGTGGCCGTGTAGTCCTGCAAGAATTGGGAGAACAAGTTCATCAGACACTTTTAACAGGCATGTCATTAACAGGCTGACAGTCATGTTGGCTGCTTGATTTGTGTGGATGAAATCGGTTCCTGGAGGCCCTCTGTGCCTGGGGCCACAATTATTAACAGCATGGCCTCAAATCAGCAGGTCTGCTCGGGTTTTTGAAAAACAAGACCAACTTTCTGTGCAAAACACTGACTGAGTGCGAACACGTTTACTTCACATAACTAAAGTAAAGGATGCAATATTTCCTTTTATTTTTTTATTTAACAGATGGAAATCTGAAAATTGTAGTTCCCATATCTATTCAGCCCCACTTATCGCATATTTGGTCAATTTATTTTTTTCTTGCAAAACAATTCAATGTCAGACTGGATCTTAGAACAACCATATTCAAACCATGTAACATATTTTCAATACAATGTAAGTCTGAACTTAGACTGGGTCATTTCAACACATGAATATACACTTTAACGTAAACTATTACACTGTAGCTCTGGGTTTATGCTTAGCGTTGCTTGTTGGAAGGTAGTCTTCAGTTATAGTCTCTGTTGTCCAGAGAGACATCATGTTTCTATGAGTTTTTCTTTATCACCACACATATAATTTTGATTGATTGCTTGATTTTTGCATAAATGTCATTGTAATAGTTGGTTTGAATGCAAAAGTGTGCATTTAAATCCAAAATGTATAACTACCTAGAAACTACTGAAGTCTTAAATCTAAAAAAAGCCAGCATGGTGGATCCACCACTTTGTTGGTTCATTGCAGTTAATTTAATTTACGACACAGTGAAACAACACAAAGCAATAATGTCCACAACAATCCATCAAATGTTTGCATGTAATACTAAATAACTAATGTATTCATTATAGAGTGAGTGTCTTACCATGTTAATCTCAGAAATGGTGTCAATGCTAGCGATGTCCAAACTCATTCCCACCGTCACAGGACCATCTTAAAAACAAAGGTAAAACTATTGCTAAACATTTAGACAATATTGACATTAATACTTCGACGGGTTTGCAAGTGTTTCTGTCAAATGTGTTTGGAAGATAGTGGCAAATTATTATGGCCTTCAAAGAGAAGGCCATGAAACATACCTAAAAAAAATATGCCAAATCAAGCCTTAAGTCTGTAGTGTCAAAATAGAACACTATTCCAAAAAGGTTGGTCTATAAATATGTCTTTTCTCTATCTGTGATGCCAACTATCAGTGAAAATGTCAATTTTCAATAAAGGTTGGAATTATCTAAAGTTTTAAGTGTCTGACAAGGCTTCGTTAATAAATACATTTATTTTGAAAGGGCAGTATTGTGTTTTCTGGAGACATTTTAAAGCACAATCAAGTAACTATCTTAACTTCAGTTGTAAAAATGCTACATATATCAAATATGACTTAAAATATGACTGTAATTTAACACCTTGGAATTGTAGGAAGCTCCTGCTCATTCTGAAACTTCGCCTTCAGGAAGTCATCACAACATTGCTCCTCTGTTAACCCTTTAACAACAATTCTAGCAGTGATGCACTGAGAAGTAACTCATATAATAAGCACAGTAGATGCTCAGTTCCACCAGATGTTTGATAATTGCTGCTAGCTAGTCTGAAGGAGAAAAGGGAGTCCCATTGGTTGCCACGAGAGATTAAAGGATTTCTCAAACATGCATGAAAAGACCAAGGCAACACTCCAGCTATGATTTTGGTGAGGGAATAATATTATAACATGACGCAAAGCTCAAAAAAGACAATTTTACATAATACTGCCCCTTTAAATCATTTCACACATTTTTATCTGCAAAGCCAGTACCTTTCTCTGCGTGTTTCCATTTTAATGCATTCTCTTTTCTTTACACCTGTATTTCAAAGAATTCAATTACATTTGAGTGTATGAATGGAGGCAATGAAATATTCAGCAAGGACATGCAAGCACAATTCCACAATTTGAACTCTTCCCATTCTCCATTACACCACCATCCTCTGACTGTTTTGTCATTTCCACATCTGCATGTCTGTGCTGTTTCCTTACTGTCAAAGAAAGGCCTGAGATACTTGTTGTATCCTTTCATCAGCCTCTGAATGGTAGGAGGCAGAATCTCTCCTTCCTTCACTTCTGCGTTGAGCAGCGTGTTTTCTAACAACCTGAGAACAAAGACAGAGACAGAGACAGAGACAGGCTGAAATAAACGACAGCTCTCAGTTCTCCTCCTCTCTGCAGGTGGATTCTTCTTTGACGAATCCGTAGGGTGTCGACTGAGTTCCACTGCCAGACTTAAAGGGCTGCTGAGCTGCAGATTAAAATGGCATCACTGAAATGGAGGACATGCTAAGAATAAAAAATAAATATCTTCAGGCAAATATAATTTAATATAAATTATTCCCTGGCCTTGGTCTGTTTTTCTGTCCATTTTTGTCTTTTATATGGTTCCTTTCATGAGTTTTTTTTTTGTTCCACTTTCCTCCCTGAATGCTATCCTTAAAGGCACATTGAAGTGTAGGAAGATGATAATATTGCTTGCAATTTGAAGCAGGGGAACGTTCCCAAGCGGTGGGGGTGTGCGTGTGTGTGTGTGTGTGTCTGTATATATATGTTTGAGTGTAAATCACACCCTAAATACAGAGCTGCTCTGAAGAGAAAAAAAACCCTGCGGCACGTGCCATGATGTAAGAGAAGCTGAAGCAAGACAGATCAGGTCATGTGCGCAAGCTAAAAAAACATTCATCTCCCCACACTGGCAGCAGTCCCCCATGTCACTTGTGAGCCGATGTAGTGGCGTATGAGAGGAGGAGAGCAAGCCTTAAAATGGGTACGATGTTTGGAGCTCTTTAATATCAACCCCTATGTGAGTCATGTGCATTTAGAGTGAATATGCTGTAATGTATGAAAGCTTTACAAATTAATTGATGTAATTAAATCCCATATGATTTCAACGGCTGTCATCCGCAAATTGCAGTGATTGTTTGCTTTGCTTCTAAATGTGCATGTAAACTTTATCCACCATGACCCTGAAAGGAGAAGTACATACAAATATTGTCTGGAACGATGAATGAAGTGCCATAAGAAAACGATATGGCAAAAAAGTTCCAAAGAATTTACAGTCATATCTTAATAACTTAGAGTAAAATTTTACTTAGATTCAAACCTTTATTCATATTAAGTAAAATACATATCAAGAAAACTTTATTTTCAAATTGGAAACGTTTTCTTACCAAAAGCTGAGACCATGCACTGTGCAGCCCCAAATCACGCCTTGTGTAACTTCCCTTCACAGTGGAAGGGGTTCAACAATCCTCCCAAGGTGCACCTGTGCTTAGCATACTTTTTCCTTCCACTTAGCATTCCAGTACCATACTGGGATACAGCACTCTATTAGCAGCATTTTTTTTTTGTTACTCTTTGATGCAAAGCTTATTCTGATCATTTTGAAATACAGTCTATATCCAAACATAAGGGGCAAAAATATCTCACACTCCTGCTGCCTTACTTCACTGCATCAGTTTAGATCTGTATGTATTTTGTTAGTTTGTGGATGACCAGATAAAAATCCAGATACCTTTGGGTCAGACGTAGTCACACTTTGTTCAAAGTGTACAAAGTGGCAATACAATGTATAACCCACAGAAAAATCATATGAACATTTAAACATAAATACAACTAACATCTGCATATTATTGTTGTTTGTGCAAGATACCCAGAAGAAAAAAAAAATTTTTCAAGTATGTTTTAGGACGGTGTGCATAGAAACAGTTATGACTTTACAGATTTCTGAGTAGAAATGCAAAGAAAAACCAACAACAATCAGAGAGATGAAAAAATAGACCTACTGATGTGAAAAACTAAACTGATGGTTAAATGTTCATTCTTTTTTGTGAGAAGATATGGTTCTACGTGCAGGAATTGAAGCTCTTATTTTCATTGATGATATTTAAAAAATCAATACAATCATTAATACTGCATGTAAATATTGTTGCAATCATTTACAGCAAAAAGAATCATTCAGATAATGTTAATACCAGAAATCAATAAAAATCAATCTGCATTTTAAGCTGTATAAGTTAGCAAAAGAAACTGAACAATATTGTGCCAGTAAATGGTGGCCATTGTCAGTAAAATACCAATCATCCTTCTGTGGACGTAACCCTAGAAATATGGTTATTATCATCATGAGTGTTTTGTAACCCCTATTCCACATTCATTGGAGTCCTTTTTATCAATAGGTGCATGTCTCTACAGTTAAAGCCCCACAATTTCAACACATTAATATAAGAAACCGTCTTTTTGTAGAGCTGGTATTTGGATGCTGGAGATTTCATAAAAAGAAAGAACTACAATAACATGTTAGAAGTACTTTGGATCCATGCATTGGAGAAACTACCAACTCCCTTGTTGTATTATTGTGTGCGTGTTTAAAGATGAGAGCTCATTTTGGCCGTTTGTCTCCTCAGACTCTTACATGTTTCAATTGTTTTTATTTTCAAACCTTTCTGGATACAAAAAGATGCAATCATCAAGCAATCTGTACCATAAAGTAATTTTTCATACAATCTTAGTGCTGTGAGAAAATGTGTTTATGTGGCTCTAATAATCTATTAGCTTATTCAGTCAAAAATCAACTTCAGTTCAACTGGAAAAGAGGACCTAGCATTAGCTTCTATGCTCCTCAACTCTTGAGAAAACTTGAGATATGCAGACAGACTGAAAACATGATGTAATGTCTTTCATACAGAGGTGGACAGATTGATCTAAAATATGAATAATATTGGTACAAAATCAGTATAGGTTTCTGCTTCAGTTTCAGATTCCCTCTTGAACATTTACTTAAAACTTTTTGTTGTAGTTTCTCAACTCTACCTCAAAAACATTGTTTTGATTAGCTGTCAAATGATCACTTTTTGCACTGCTTTAATTTACGAAACATACGCACACATTTGTTTTGGTTCACTATCCTGTCTATTTAGCATGCAATGAAATATATTATTAAAGTATTTTGTAGAAACCTATCATTTTTGTCCATCGTTTTAGCAAAAATAATTCAAAGATAAACCACACAAACACCTGAAGGTCACAGTTATGATATATCAAACTAAAAACATAAAAAATATTGGTATTGTACACTCTACTAGTGTAAATCCTAAACTTTCTTTATAATGCTATAAGATGCTTTTCTGTTTTTCTTGTAACACATCAGAAGGCTAGAAAACTGTTTGGTCTAAATAATCCCACTGAATGTTTTGCTCAGTGATGCATGGACTAGATTGTGTAATGCGTTTCCAACTTAGCTCTACATGAGCAAGTAAATTATGGATTACCAGTAATAAAATCTTTTGAAAGCTCAGTTTTAACCAGTTACATCCAGTCACTGTCTGACCTGGGGAATCAAGAATCACACAAACAGGTCTTGTCTGGCAACATGAAGTAGGCTGAAAGATCTCAAGAAGCAACACACCGTGTTCTGATATGAAGAAATTCACAAGGTCGTTAACATTTATGCATCTGGAAAGTGACTCCTGTACGAACAACCCAGAACGACATCTAAAACACCTGCACCAGAAGTTTACATACACCCAATAAAGACAAGTGCAGCTTTGGTTTCTCACTGTCTGAGGTTAAATCAAACCAAACCCCGGTTGCTTTTGGTTGGATAAAATTGTCAAAATTATTTCAATTTGCAAAATGCCACAAAAATGAGGAAAATATGTCAGAGATGTTTAATAATGTCTTTGTAGTGTTCTCATCAAGGGTGTAACACCTCTGACTAAACACCGAGTTAAACCACAGCAAACGAAAGAGGGAGACGTGAAGTAAGGTTGACCATTTACTGTGGACTTCCTCGTTCACATGCTGCCGTGAAAACTGCAGGCAGAATGAACACAAAACAATAAAAGTAGCACAGTTTTCAAAATCAGAAGATTTATTACACTGGGCTACAAAATAATTTTTGGAACTTGTCTATGTTTTTTCAATTGAATTAGGACCATTTTGCACCGTTGAATCCAAAAATGACATCCATTTTTCTCAGTCAGGTCAGGTTTTTATTCTAATTTGATTTAGAGAACTGTGACTATAATAATAATAATAATAATAATAATAATAATAATAATAATGGAGGAAGTGGGTTGCAGTCTAAGAGATAAATTCAAATGATTAATTAAATGCTATAATTTAATTAATCTGACTAAATTGAAGACATTTTTGTGACATTATCAGTTCATTTCCGTTAATATTTCTAATCCAAAAAAGGTTTTAGGAGAATTTATTATTTTTTTCTAACAGAGTATATTAATTAAATGTTACAAACTTGGATTTTTATAAACTGACTAAATGTTGTTGTTGTTTTTTTTAAAGAAGAACAATGAGCAGTGATGGGTTGGAGGGGGAAAGGGGGGGGGGGCATAACAGAAATAAAAATTCATGCCAAACAATCAGAATGAAATGGTTTTTCTGCAAATCAGCATAATAAAAGAAGCTTTAATGGAAAAGGAAGGCCTGAGCCAGGGAACCGTTGCAATCCAAAGATACTTTGAAATAATTACATATTCTGCTCAATAGCTGTTAATTGCACATATTCACAGCTTTCTGCTGATGTATCATCACTGTCACTCTTGGCCATCAGCGATATAGAATCACCCAGAGTCAGAAGCACAAATGGAAATCTGCTGCAGCCTTTTTCTGATCTCAGAATGGCTGTTGACAATATAAAACCATAAAAAGAGCCTTGTGCTCAGAAATGTTTTGTGACAGTGTTATTCTGTTTTTTTTACGATAGGAATGGCTGCCTTTGCAGGCTCTGATTCTGCACCACTGTACATCGCCATCTCTCAGTGCAGCACAACAATTTTCAAATCAAGAAGAAAAGGGTAAGTGGACCTTAAGGGGGGCGAATTAACTGTCAGCCTCGATTTTCATTAATATAACATCGAGAAATTCTCTCAGAGGATCAGTTTTGAATCAGAAAGTTGGGCATCCAGCTACGGCAAACCAGCCTTGATGAACAAGGCACTGAACAATGGAGACCAACTCTACCGCCTCAGTTTGATCATTGTTACAATAATTCACAATTCATATTACAAAAAGGGAATTTTTGTTAATGATAAATAATGTGAACATTTCTAATCTCCCAAAATCACATGCAATATTTAAAAATAAAAGAGGCATGTTCAGAATCAATCTCTAACTGCTCATGCTTCTCACTCTCTCTTTTCCCATATTTTTTTCAATAGAATATTTTTCTCTATTTTTTGTTGTTTTTCACCACTGTATTGTTATGTTTTGTCCCAATTGAAGCCTTCTGTGTCTCATCACCCACTCTCCCACTCTCTCTCTGTGTATATATATATTGCTTTTCAGTCCTTTTCAGTTTGTTTGCCTGCCAGATTTGGCAGCCTCTTCACCTGCCTGCTTGTTTTCCCACTTTTATTTTTGGGAGAATTGTTTTGTTTGCAGGTATTTATTCCAACCTGTTTTCTTTGACTTTTTTTTCCAAACATAACTGTGTCTCTGTCCTTCTAAACTCACATAAAACACACTTGTGAAAAAAAAGGGGGGGGAAATATCCAATTCCTATCACTCTGAATGACAACAGGAAGTTTTTATTTTTCTTAGGCATGGCTCCTTTACCTCCCTGTTTTTATATTTTGCTTGTTTTTTGTTTTGTTTTTTTTCCTGAACTGGACGCCTGAATCTTTAAACCCAGGTTTGAATTCACAGTGAAGGAAAAACACAGAAAAAGAAAAACAAAAAACTTTTTGCCAGAAAGCTCGACTTGTTTCACCTGACTGTGTCAAATCAGCTGAGATGGGGGGTTCCTGCACCTTGACAGACTGATGCTATGCTGCATAAAGTCACACTCACATGGCTGGCAGCCTGTTGTTTCTGATGGCAGCTCTTTTGGATGGAGACGCCGTGTTAGTAATGGTGCTGACTGCATTCTGCTTCTCGTCAAATCAATCTGGGTCACCCTGTTTGACCCCCACGTCTCCCCACACAAATGCATGTGTGTGTTTGTAATAACAGACATGAAGGTGAAAAATGCAAACTAAATATATATGTATGCCACTAAAGAGGTCCGAGTCTATACAGATTTATAGTTTTTGTTTTACATAAAGTCATTATAAATCACATTTAAATAACACAAACAGAAACATAATTGAGGGTGCTACCACATAACACACTTTACAATGGATGATAAACCACGGTTGTCAGATAATGGAATGCAGCCGCCTATTTTTTTAGCAGAATGTCTACAAAGATCTCACTTCTCCTCTCATTCTGTCCATCTCAGTAAATCCCCAGACTCAAACCTTTGGCTGTCTAAACCTTCACCTGCAGAATGAGACTTGAGCTTTCCAACCTGCCAAACAGTTGCTAACCACTGAGCCCTGAAAATAAAAAAAGAAGCAGAAGAAACAGGGAAAGCAAAGCAGATTTCCAAAACACTCCAAGAATTCATGATTTCTTTCAATACAAGCAACTAATCTGAGATTGTTCTGTCTGAGCAGCAACACAGATTGAGTCAAACATAAAGTAATGATTTGTATTCTCTCAAGCATGTGCACTCACAACAAATACCATTCATATTCATGTAGAGCAGGTTCCCTCACCCCTGATGGTGATGGGAGCACGCACTATGACACGTGCGTGTCATAGGCTGTGGGGTTTTTTTGCAGACCCACAACCTGCACACTGTGGTGCCTATCAAGAATAACAAGATGCCACTGTTCCACAGCCACTAGACTAGAGCCTCCGACTTTCTAAGGTTACCAAGGGCCCAAAGTTAGTCCTCAAGGACCCCTGTCCTGCATATTTTAGTTTTCTCCCTGCTTCAGGACACCTGGATCAAATGATGGCTCGTTAGCAGGCCTCAGCAGAACACTGACATGCTGAGGAGGTAAAGAATACCACCAGGTACCAAAACATACAGGATGCCAGCCCTGGTGGTCAGACTCTGGACACCCCTGATCTAAATAAATTTACTGGTTTGTTTTACAAAGACCAAATAAGAAGCACTTAGAAGAAATTAAAAGGATCCAGGTGCAGATACTGGACTTGGTGCAGTATTGCTGACTATGAAAAAAGTGCCAAAAACAGTTTTCTGGATAAAAAAATTTCAAAGATGAAATCTAAAACATTTGAAAGAAAATGAAGTGTGGGAAGCTAAATACCTAGAAGCAATGCAACTTTGCACACTGCTAGCTGGTGTTACAAACTAGCTATCAGCGTTAGCCAATCCAGGAGCACCATTCGTTTTTCTTGAGACGGTAAATAATTTGGCACCATCTCTGTATTTTAATAATTGTCTGATTATACAAAGGTAGTTGCATGCAAGCTGTTTTTCAGAACTTCTTTTAAGTGAAAGACTATGTAGGTTGAAGATCATCGCGTTGGAGTTTTGGATGCAATTTTCTGTCCAAGTACCATTTATACATTGGCAGCATCTATTTAGTGCAACTCAAAATAGACTTCATTCTCTTCATAAACACGAAAAATCATTTTAGTAAAACACAGTAATTAGATTTCATTTACACAGCTGGAATAAAAAATATGAAGTCATTTTCCTGAGAGTTAAGCATTTTTGACAGCGGGAGCTAGCATCAGTGTGGGCTCAACAGTTGGATGTCAAGAGGAGCATCAGTGTTTCATCACTCCAGTTGATTTCTTAGGGTTCATCTGCCATGACCTTGGAAGTGATAACATTATTAGAATAAATGGATGTCTTTGTGAGAAAACAGCAGCTTTAATATGATAATCGGCCAGTCACATACAATCGAGCTAGGTGGAGGAGGAAGTGAGAACAGGAAGCAGCGTTTATTCTGTCCTAGTTTGTCAGGATCAGTGACTAATAAGCCCTTTGGATACTCACTCACTTCCATTTTCTTTGTTGAATTTCTCTCTCATATCTCCCCTCTATTCCTTTTTCTATCCCACTGCTTAAATAATGCATAAATGTGTTATTTTAGTGAAAAGTGGTTCTAATTAACGAGAAAAAAAACCCCTCAGCAATGCAGTGTCTACAAGAAAAATCACAAACATAAATTGGACCCCAAAAAATTTCAATTATACATCATTTACATATAAAGACTAATATTATGGTAGGGGTGTAAAGGTACCATTCAACAGTGGTTTTGATACAAACATTGAGTTCTGGGTCATAGCTTAGAATAGGCACATAAAAGTAGCAAGAAAGATCTCTAAATGTCAATTACTGGAGGCAGATCAAATGTACTAGTACTCGCCTCTGAATAACTGGAACTGCTCTTTAAAAACAAGTACCTGCATTTAATTCTGACCGGTCATCCTGGTATTGCTTTGGTAGGTAGTGCTCAAGACAATAGCTCTATAGTGTTCAAATGCTCCTGCCAGTAAATATTCAACATTTCTCCCTAGTTCTCTTCTTTTACGAACCGGTTTCTGTGCCCTGAGTTCCTGCCTCTCCTTTCCCTCGTCTGACTCTACTGCAGTAGAGTCTTGTGTGACGAACATTCATAAAGATTAGTGTGATAGAGAACACCTCATGATGATTTTATGGAAAACTTAGACTTGTGAATCTTAGGTCATTCTGCAGCAATGTGCAAGTCGTCTTTGGCTCAGCTCTTTAAACCACTTTCTTTTGTCAGAAGTGTTGTGGGAATCACCTGGTGAAGGTTGGATTCTGATGAAATTAAAATCGTTTCATCTCCAGATCATGGCCCAAATGGTGTTCACTGAAATTCATAAGTTGTGCAAAAGAGGCTTTGCAACAATCCCATTGTATTCATTGTTATTTATTCATCTTGAGATCCTTTTTCTGTGGTACATTGTCCTTAAATTAATGATTAAACTAGGTACTATTAACTAGCATGGTTTCACTTTCTAAATACTGACATGTCTTGGCTCTCCATGACTTTTTGCACAATTTTTTTTTATATGATCTATGTTTACTCCCTGTAACTTTCCCTATATTACACACAACTTTACCTATGGACTACATGCTGAAGTGTTCAATAGTTGTTTTCCTTGCACTGATATTCCTTCTGTATCTGTCAACTTTGATATCTGTGACGGCTTTGACATTTTATGGGAGCAACATTGTGCAACATGAAATATGACCAATGGAAAGACAAATGTGAACCCAACCAGTTTAGCCCCAATCTTCATTCATATTCCATGGATGGTTGCTTATGCTAATGTGTTTTGCATTTTGATGTAAATGTAAGGGCAGAAAAATGGGTTCAGACAAAGTAATACATCGTGATGGTGTAGTCGGGTCAGAAGGACTGAACCCTGCAGCAGAATTTGCTTTTTTACATTCAGTTCCATGACGTAGCCTCCCAACATATCAGTCTACCCATCCGCTTCCTCGTCCTCTCTGTTTCCAATGCACACAAGTCATGGGTCCGGGCCCGGCTTGCACATTTCACAACAAATTAATTCAGTTGAGCATAACCCCTGCAGAGAGCTGAGTAACACTCTCAGTGGACCCCTTTCTAACTCTTTTTCCGCCACTCTTCCGCCCACTCAGCAGCAGGCTTGACTCAAACCCGCTTCTCACTCCTATTCCTTATTTCAGTGATTCATGTCATTCTTTGCTTCTGCAGGATCCCTTGGTTTGCTCCCCTGAGCTCTCCAAATCCCCCAGGCCAATTGTAAGCTTTAAAACCCAAACCCCACAGAGGAGAGCAACATGTGGATTTTCTGTTTGCTCAGGGAGTAAATTAATTTAATATTCCCTTTTGAAATATGTACAAAGAAACTGAGTTAAACATCCTACCAAATGTTGTTTTAATATATTTTTTCTTCTTTCTTTTCAGTGTGTCCAAATTTCCAGCTTAGAGATCGCCTGCAGGAGTCAAAGAAATGGGACAAAGGTCCATTCACTAGCATAATGTGTCCAAATTCCTTCACTAAGAGCACATTTCATTTCTACACTTTTGACAAAATGAGATTTGCACTTTTAACAAAGCATTTACAGTATGTCAACATTTTTAATCACAGTTCTAATCCTCATATCTGAATTTAAATTTGTGCAGATACTAATATTTTTCATCTTCAATATTAGAATTGGTTTGGGGCCACAACAATAGAAAATAAATGACTATAAAGGAATAGTCTGAAAAGATAGAAAATACAGATGAGGTACTAGTGTATTTGTATGTAACTGCAGTCTCCCTGTTAGGTTTTAGAGATTGTATCCTTATGTTGTGTCAAAGTATTTCAATAGTCAGCCAGCTTTTCCAAATCTCACACAATCCCTGGGAAATAGAAACTGAAAGCTGAAAACAATGAAAATACTTTCTTTAGTCAGCCTTCCTGTTGCTGCTAAAGCTTTTTGGTGCTCTATAACCTACTTCTTAATGCACTGAGTTCGCTACTCATTTATCTTTGAAGCAGCATGACCTTCAGCCCTGCTTAAACCATATTACAGATAGATGTTCTGTATTTTCCCTGCAAGAATAAGCAGGTATAGACAACAAATGAATGGAAGGATGATTTGTATTTCCTTCCTGCTGACACCCAACTTTCTCCAATGAACTCCAGACTGCTTCTTTTTTTTATACAGACTGTCCATTCTGTGTTTTATTATCCAAATGTGCAACATTTGTTTTGGCTGATGAACTTCCAGTAGAGGGAAGTGTAACCCCTTAAAGAGCCTCAGTTTAACATCTGATCCAGGAAGCATTTTAGAGGCTAAAACCAGCCTTGAATTAAATCTGTCTCAATACTTATTAATATATCAGTTAGCAGCAAATGATTCTTTAGTTTTGTAAGTGCTATGCTCACCTTAGTACCCTTGCTTTGTAAGCAAAATTTGAGTTTTCGTTACAAATTTGTCAAAAACTTTGCTGATATTCCACTGCAGTTGAAAAGAACACAATTTTGCAATTGCGGTGTTTCCATTTAAAAAAGAAATGCTATTAAAATCACAAGTGAAAATGTTTCTGCACTCAGTAAATCATTAAAAAATCATCATCCTCATACCACTTCCTGCCATTGTCTGCATTGCCAGTAGTGACATCCGGTTACATCAGCCAAAAACAAGTTTCTTCAAAATTGCCGTGTTTACATTAAGGAAATTTATTTCCAAAATATCAAATTGTGAAATGTTAAGCCTAACAGAAAAGAAGCTACTGCTACCACTTTTCACCACCATTTCAAATTCAAACATTTGATTTTATTTGCACCATAAATCAAAAAAAAAAAAAAACATGTTAATTTTCTCACTGTTCATGGCTAAAGTTACACTTCCTTCCCAGGGTTTCAAGTGTAGATCACCCTTGTTATTTCCTTGACAGCTGGTTGCAGGAAAGAGGAGGCATCTCTTGTCTTTTGGCAGACCACTGGGGGTGGCAGGTAAAACATATTATTAGCTTAAACCTGCAGGTGTGCAGAAGAGTTTCATTCATCCTGAGCACTTTACCCATTAAATGCTATTAAAGTTTTTTTTTCTTCTTTTAAAGAGAATATTTGATTTTGCTACTGTGCAATGGCATTGTGGGGAAAACTGCCATTGCTCTCATATATTGAGATTGTATTCTGCTGTGAAGGGACTTTCAAGCCTTCCTCAAACCTTTCAGCCATTTCACACACAGAGACAGGCAACCAGGCTCCACAACAAGAAGCCCTCCTGAGTTTATGTAGTAGGCTTGTGTGCATAAAAGCAGCTGTTTCTCCCTTTCATGCTATGCCAGTGAGCTCCCTAAGCTCCTCCACATGGGAGAGTAGCAGAACTCCCCTCGACCAAATAAAGAACATTTTCAGTCTTCATCTGTCCCCTCAAGTTAGAGGAGCCTAAGAAAAAGATTTGACACAAGAAACAAAAAGCCTTATGTCATAAAAGATCATAGATCCTTACATCTGGGTTGAGATTAAAAGCAAAATGCACACAAGTAGAAACACACGCCTTCCCTTCGCCAGTTTGAGAAAGTAGGATTCATGTAAAGATATTAGTCTGGGCAGAGAAAATAAGATCAAATAAACAGCAAAGAAGCAACAGTTTCACATATTTACTGTATGTGAAACAATCAAAAATCAGAACCTTTCAAGAAGCTTTAAATCCCTTTAAACATTTTTACATTCAATGGGCATTTTTCACAAAAGCAAATCTGAAAATTGAGGTTTTATAAGTAAATGTAGGTCTGAAATTAGACTGAGCCATTCTAAGCTCTGAGTATCAATTTCTCTGTATCTCTAGTTGTATGCTTATGGTTATTGCCCAACTGGAAGGTGAACTTTAACCCAAGTCTTGAGTCTTTTGTGGCAACTAAGACGTCCTTTTCTAAAACTGTGACACATTTTGCTCCATTCATCTTCCCATCAACTCTGACAGCTTCCACGTCCCTGTTAAAGTAAAGCATGCAGCAGCTTAGTGCGGCACCACCATGGTTGTATAACCACACGCACACACACACAGCTTTTCACCACACGCAATATTTAATATATAGGCCAAAGTTCAATTTGGGTCCTTTTTGAGTGGAACACCTTCTTTCCCATGGTTGCTGTTTCCTTTACATGCATTGTAGCAAACTTCCAACATTACATATTGCTCCTTTTCAACAATATCCTCGTGATGCTTGTTAGTAAACATTAGGTTTGTAGAGTAAATGGGTGGACAGCCAAGTCTTGGTAGATTTGCAGTTATGTCACACCATTTTTAATTTCAGATAATGGATTGAATGATGCTCGGCAAGAGGTTCAAAGGTTGGGATATTGTTTTATGACCTCTTGTTGTACTAACCACTACAGTTTTGTCTTCTGTGTATGAATCTACTGTTTCCTTACAAATTTTCTTAAACAGCTGGATTTATTCTGACAGTAAATTACAGAATCACAATATGGGAGAGGAAAAAGTAAGATCACTTACTAATAGAAATACTTTTTAAGTTGTACATTTAGCCTCCATTCAGTTCTGTGGAAATTTAAACCAAATTTAGCTGTTAGGTTGTAAATTATGCTGAAACCTCTGAGTGGTGGGATAACGTAAAATAGTGTCCATGGTACAAAAACCTAAATGAAATGCAGACATATTTATGCATGAAATTCATTTTACTGTATCTATTCAAACTGTTTATGTAACTCTGCCCTAATTGGGAAAAAAAAACAAACTCAGAGAAAGAGAAACCAGGAACAAAAATAAGGAGCTGAGGTAATTAGTGTAGAAAAAATCTCTCCTTCGATTTTACTGCAGGCATAATGTTCATGTCGGTAATTTGCAGTGTCAATTTTAAATCTATTTGGATTGGGAAATAGAAGGTATGAAAATATGAAGAGCAGAATAGTCCACTGACTATGAACCTGATGACAAGTTTGCTGAAAATATTGCATATAGGAGCCAGTTAGCTTTCTAATTGGAAAGCGAGACAAACACAATAGCAGAATGACAAACCTAAAAGGTCATGCTATGAGAACTGTATATTTTTAGTTAAAATGAGATAATGTTGTTTGAGTTGCAGAAAATTGTCAATATCCAGGGTCAGACATGTTCCTAAAACAACAGCGGAAATTTCCAAAATGTGTATTTTTTGCTGTGTTTAAAATGCATTCATTTTTTTTACCTGTCCTGGTTCTGTCTTTCTTTGCTTGATTCTGATGTTTATTAAACAAAAGTGGTGTAAAGAGGTGTACAGGCACGTCTACGTCTATGATTATGTTTTTCACACCTCGTAGTGCGGAATTTGATTGGGGACCAAAATTGCAACATTTTTTACATTTTCAGCTGGTGCTGTTCACATTCACACTGCTCTGTCAAACGATCCAAACTCTTTAAAAAAAACCTCCTCGCCTGTGGTGGCGCTGCATCAAGAATTACTGAAGGAAACGTCATGTAAATCTTGTAAAAAGACATAAGTGAAACTTCCTCCTTCATAAAAAGTAATAAAAGATGGAGTGTCCAATTTTAGCGGTTGTAGGATTTTGCTTTTGGAAAAGACCATGAGTCATTTGTCTTGCAACTCATTTATTTTAGATGCATTTACCCAGAATCCCCTGCGCTTCCTGCTTGGTGTTCACATAAGCATCCGAACCACACAAGAGTTCGCTTCATCCGAACTGAGACAAAGGTCTCTTCAGAGTTTGATTACACATTCACACCTCCCTAAACAAACTGGACTTTCTGGGCAAATGACCTGGAGTTTGATAATATAATCCAAGGGATTATATAACCACTCTGGCCCAAGAATCCTTTTTCCAGGATTAGCTGGAGAGTCTCATAGGAAAAAAGGATTGCTAAATTATCTGTTACCTCATCTACCTGATCTCAGACAACCAGGAGACGACGGACGGTGACATTGTTTGTAGATCTTATTTTTATACGTCTTTGTTTTGCATGGTAACATTGGAGGTTTGAAGATGCATGATGAGTGTCAAGGATAGTTTATATCATTTATTTTCTTACAAATGTTTAGATTTTCATTCAAAATTACAAAATGTCCTTTCATTGCAGCGCAACTTCCCGATAATGAAGAAAGTAAAGAGAGATTTCTATAAATTCTGTTATTTTTCCCACTATTCTGTGCAGTAGGTAACAAAAGCAGAAAGATACTCCTATAGCATTTGTTTTAGCAGCATTTCTTTGAGAGCTGGACTCCTCCCTATAATTTGAAAGGCTCTTTATTCTCCATGCATATGCTGCTTCTATTTTCAGCCTCTTTATTGGCCTCTAACATCAAATATAATCAGCAAAGATATTCCACTATTGTGGTAATCAACTACCTATGCATTTTAATGTTTCCTAACTGAGGCATCTTCACATCATCTTAACACATACAGATTTGCACTATCAACTCCTTCATGACCACTTTATCCAGTTACAGCAACAAAGTTCTGTGAATTTGAATAGAATCTTAAATTGGACAGCAAGCTGGTTAAATTGTTGCTGGTTTTTTTGTTTGTTTTTTTGCTGCTCATGTTCTCACTAAAACCAGGAATACAGAGAACACAACAGTTCTAAAATTCTTACTCTGACATCCTGCAGCTCAGAGAACGAACTTTAAATATGTTTGTTAGTTTATAAATCTCTGAATGGTTAAATAAATCCCAACTCAAATAGGCTCATGGCATTTAAATTATGCACAATTGATGTCAGTACTACACGCAGGATGGATCTTTGCATTCATTTTGTTTATCCCAAATTGTGACCCTACTGTCTGGACTTTGTTAAAAGTGTGCAGGGAACATTTCAGTGTGTGTACCTAACAAAGTGGCCATGTAAGTCATCTGCCAGTTTTGCTGGTAACTCAGCCTGACTAAGTCAGATTTTGTTATCTTGCTGTGGCTCACCTCCAACTCTTTCCAGCTAACTTTCTAGGAATCCCTTGTGAGTAATTGACTGAATATGTGAACTGTCTCCTCAATGACTTCAACCCAAGCGGCTTGCTGGTAGTCATACCAGCAAGAGGTCTCCTGTTCCTTTCATTAATGCTAAAGAAAATTGTGCCCAGTGCGGCGAGATAATGCAATTTCCACACACTGCAAAACACGAATGCAAATTAAAATGGCTTTTAGGAAAAATGCCTACCAGACATGAGGAAACTTTGACTTCTGAGAGCTATGCACCTTGTGGCTCTGGAATGATATCAGAAAACCCAGAATGAAAACTGTCTGGTTTAATTGGAGTGTTATATTCACAAAACTGCGGTCTAGTCTTGAATAGAAACTCAGAGGTTGCCCAGCATTTCTTTTACATTCAATTTTCCCCCTGAGCGCTGAAGTGAGGATGTGCCTTGTCTGTATATGCTTCTGATTTGCAGTACCATGACAAAAGAGGAAGTATTTATTTACTGCTTCATAAAAGTTCTACTTCAATTCTTAAGCCATACCTAAAATGTCTGCTGACACTGATACGTTTGTTGGTGACAGCAAAGTGTACGGTAAACAACTCTATAATACATTTACAGTTATATTCACAGCTGCATCTTGGATTATTACATAAGAAAAGACACAATAGTTCTGTCTCACTCATTTTCATCACAATCTGCTGTGCAGCTGCTCTACCATTTCTGCAACAAACTATAATGTGTTTTCTGTCACATAAAGTTTAAATATCTGCTTCTGAAACTGGAGTGAACACCTCACTCTGACTGCTGGTACTTTGATAAATACTGCAGGGATGAACAAGAGCTTTGAGAGAAACAAAACTGTGGCTTGTTCAAAACATCGACTGGAATGAGCTGGATGTTTTGTTTGGGGGGAAAACTGCAAAATCATCTGAAAGATTGTAATTTAGCTGGCCTTGATGGTGTGAATGGTAATTTACGACCATGCGTTACATGAGATAATATGTAAGAAGGTGAAAGCAATATTTACTTCCAGATGTATTTTGTAGCAGTTGTAAGTTTGGCATCCGATGCTTTTAACTTAAAGTAGAAATGGGAACTTGAGTTTTTGATGTTAATTTAAATAGTGAAACCAAAAGAAATTTAGACTTAAAATAGTGCTGTAAAGATTGACTTGGAGAGATTTGACTTGGACTAGGCCAGGGTCTCTTGCTCATATCAGGTTTCTTCCCTACACATTTTATCCCATCTATCCAGCTAACTAGTAGCCTCATTTTGAGGATTTTTCTGAAATCCTCCAGTCACAGACTGATCTAATTTTGCAGTTTGCATTCTGCACGCTTTGTTGTTGCAGCCTTTTCATTTAGCAATTTCACCAAATGGCCTCAAAGGTAATCTGTGTTCACTGCTGGAACATTTTCATCTCAATTTCAAGGCAAAAGAGCAATTAGTAATGAGGAAAGTACCCATCCATAAAAATTCTAGCAGGATAATTAGCTGTGTTTTTATTTGTATGCTCGATGGAACAGACACGTAGGTGCGAAATGAATGCATCTTTATTAAACATCCCTGCACATGATAACAGTGAGAGAGGAGTCAGCATAGTTTTACTCAGCACCACACTGGTATAAAGTGAAAAAAACCAAGAAAGTTAGCAATGTCTAAATGAGCAAAGTCACAATGTGATGAATGCCATCATAATTCAGTTAAAAGAACAATAAAAAATTCTATTTTCAACATGCAAAATGCAATAATCTGACAAAAACTGAGCTATGCAACAAAGAAAGGAAATTCTGTGACTTGCAAATAGAAACTCAAAAAAAAGTTCAGTCATCCACATAAAATCTCTACTTAGTTTAAAGAATTTGTAGACTAAGGAAGAAACTTTTACAGATTCTAGGATGAAAGAGTATTTAGTCAGGCCTAAACCACCAAAGGAGCCAAGCAGGACCCTCAAAAGTTTCATTTTGGTGAATTAGTTAAGAAGCTGGGATCATTATCCTCGGTTTCATCAAAAGTGACTTTTTGGGGCATCTTCCTAAAAGGCAAAGACAGTCATTAATTTCTTAGTATGTGCCCCCACGATGTGGAATATAATCTAAAGTCTAATTTCCTTTTTGGAGGCCTATTATAACCAACCAGCTTTTTTCAAAGGAAACTTCAACCACGGAAGACTTTTCAGGAGTAATTGGGAAAGACATGTCATGAAGACTACTGACCCCGGAAACGAGAAGGGAAAGTCAAATTTGTGTCCACCACAGACAGACAAGATACAGTATTACGTAAAATGATAAGAATGATAAGAGGGCATGTTATGGAGAAAAAGCTTCTCACTAATATTTTAAGCAAAAAATAAATAAAAAAAGGTAAACTAAAACAAACAAATCTTTTTATTTAGACAGCAGCATTATTTTTGATCTGAAGTTAAGAGTTTTCCTCTTTCAAAGTTAAAAAAGCTCTTTGTTTAGAGCTGCCTTTGATTAATAAAAACTGGAACACCATAAAGTGTAGTCTGTTTTTAAACCTGTCATCTTTCTCCTTTACTTTGTCACTGGAATATTTTTTTTTTTTTGTTGGTTGTCTTCTGCTTGATTGATGTTTTATTTTTATTCTAATCATGTAAAGCACTTTGAATAGCCTTATTGCTGAAAATGTACTATACAAATAAAATGGCCTTGCCTTTGTTAAGATCATGTAAATAGTCAAGAATATTTGATATTGGAGACTCAGATGATTATAGAGCAGGGATGAAAATAGGTATACTATTCAGGCTACACTCCTTGGAATTTATCTCTTAAGGCGAGATCATCTATTCATCTCTTATGTGCTCTCTTCCTTGTTTCTCCAGCAGCCATTGGGTGTCCAGTGGGGCACATCCAAAACAAACAGGTCCGGAAACACAGATATACTTTACTGCTAACTGTCTGGCATGGAATTAAGGAAGAAATTTTGAGACATCAGGCTAATTAGATTAATCAAAATATTCTCCATTTTCTTCAAATTCAGAACTTTATTATGTAATAAATTAATTTCTGTGGATATATTTCAAGGTAACACTTCAAACATGCTGCTTCTTTGTATGAAATCCTTAAAAAATGGAATTTATGTGAGATATCAGGAAAATAATTGTGGACTTCCACAGGTTTGTATTACACTTTGGTATAAAGATGTCACCTAGTTACACACAAGCATACACGTTCTGGGAATATCCTGCCACCATATCGTTTAGAAAGTAGACGGGTTCTGTGTCTCAGAGATCAACATGCTTTGGAGTGAAACGAAAGAATTAACCACAAAAGAAAAGTAAAAGACCTTATGAACAGGCTGGTTTGATCCACAGTGAAACTAGTTCTTTCCTGACATGGACTAAATGGCCACTCCAAGAGGAAGATCCAGTTGACATAATAAAAAAATAAAAACCAGCATAAAAAACCAGGTTGCAGTTAACAAAAACAACCAGGGAGAAAACATTTCCATTTTGGAGATATTTCCTGTGGTTTGATGGACTAAAAAAACTTTAAGATTCTTTTACCTAAAGATTTTAGTGACTTTCATTATTTTATAGATTGAAAAAATAATCTAAATACATCCAATGTACAGGATGAAGAGAGACTTAGTTACAGTTATATGTAGTAAAACCAAGCAGAATAATTTAAATGTTATATAATCATGGAAGTCAGATATTTCTGCTGTAGGTTTTTCTGCTCCAGCTTTCTGAACCATTAGTTAGCGATTCAGTCACACCAGGGATCTTTGCTGTTATCCTGAGATCATTTGGTAATAAAGGCTATAAAGGCTTGATGTCAAACAGAACCAAAGCACTGGACTTTATGTGCTGTTTAGCCTTGAGTGAGCTGTTCTGTTTTTGACGAAGAAACAAAATGAAACTCTGTGATCATGAACATGTGCTGCTTTATTAAATTTTGCTTGACACAACCTCTGATTTAGGACCTCAAAGGAAGACTAGAATACGATATCTGCTTGATATTAATTAAAAGATACTACAAAGCCTTGTCTGGGTTAGAGGGGCATTATCAGTGGTTCCAGCCTTGTTGCGTTGCATTGTAAGATGATCCTTGGAGCTTTCCATGCACTGTACATTCAATATACTGTAGGCCTAGAAGGTCAATTTTTTATGTCAAAGTTCAATTTCTTATCTAAATTAGGAACAGAAGCCTAAAAACAGAGTTTTAGTTTTTTGTTACATGGTGAGCACTCCCTTTTTAGGAGTTAAATACTGAATTTCAGTGCCAATTTTAGGAGAATGAAGATTTTATTTACCACAGCATCTGGAAAATCTTCTAATTTTCTGAGTTGATTATGGTTCTTGAAATTTTTTATTATTTTATTCATAGATCAGCCCCGTATTCAAAGAAACAGGGCAGAAATTACAAGAACATACAAGTGCATAGTTAAATTAGAATAACATTGAGAAGCTGAATCATGTACAGAAAGTAAAGAGAGACATTTTGAGTCATTTATGTTTGTTATTTTCATTAATAAAGCGTAGAAGGACTGATTACTTACAAGTATATCCCCTAAAACAAAATATTCCTTTAAGATTCTTAGTGCAACAGAAACCAATGTTTTATTAACAATTCCTTCACATTTAAGGTTCATTCAGCCTAAGGAGCTAAAAAAATTCAGAGCAGTCATCAAAGTAGTTTTCACCATGATGCCACCTATATGCTTGGCGGTTAGAGAAAATGTTCAGTGACTGATGTTTGTCAAAAAGCCTGAAAAATTATATAAGCTAACTAATATTAGCACATATGTATTTGTCATATTTGTTTCCGTTTTTAAACAGGAACTCTGGATTTCATTCATTGTGAACACTGGCTTCATACATCACCTGATATGCCTAATAATCTAATATCATCTAATTTGGATGTCATAATTGCATCTTACATTGTTCACAAAATGTACATCTGCCTGATTTCCCTGAATGAGATATTTTTTTCTAGCTTGCAGCAGATACCTCTGGCTGATCCAAATCAGCCTGGCTGTACCACTGGGTGCTGATGTGGCTGTGAGCTCTTTGTCAGAGCCCAGCGGCACACAGAGAGCTGCAGTACTGGCCACTGCTTTCCTCTTATTTAACCTCTTTGTGACCCAGGATGTGACCCATTCTGGACTCTCTGACAATGGTATTTCAAGCAATGCAGAATCTTAGTTGGGATCATAGCTGACTGAACAATTTTTTAAAGTGTCATGGTATCAGCAAATATTTGCATTATTTTTGCAGATGATTTCTGTGTACTCAGGACCCCTATTTTCCTGCAAAATACCTACTTCACCTACTTCTTCCTGGACTTCCATGCAAACCAACCAACTTACTTGGTTCTCTTGTCAAATAATTGTCCAGATAGATCAATCAACACTCTACTCTTGGTCCTGTTCATTTCTTCTGTCATGCAAACATGTTAACATTCTACAGAAAAAGATTAGGACCACTTGAAAAAACAAAATCTGATTTTAATCTCAGAATTCTGACTTTAATCTTCAGAGACCAAAAGTCAGAAAAATGTCAGATTTTTTTAGATTTAAGTCAGAATTCTGAGGAAAAGTAATCAATCTGACTTTGTTCTTGAAAAAAACAAACAAAACAACTAGACAAGGCAAAAATGACCATCTATAACCATCTCTCTCTAAAACTAATGCTTTGAAGTTTTACCATGCTATGCAAGTGACATCCTTACATAGAGAAAATGTTACGACCCTGCATGGGACACGCATGTCTCCATTATTCATTAACCTACACTTCCAGACATTACTTCATGTGAATATGTTATGCTCAACGAAAGAGCACGAGTTCTGTATCCACCTTTCTGATGTCAGTTATACAGGCTCACGCACAAGGAGATCATTTGGTACCACGACCACTACAAACAGGACAAACTCAATTAATATCCTTTTCATGTATGGATTACATGAAGCTGAAACAAGTCTAATTGTTAGCAAAGTGGGGCTTAGATGTTCTGGTTTACTCTCACAGTGAAAAAGCCTCCTAGTTTAATTAATTGGTTTATTATTTTTCTTTGGGTAAGCGTGCTAGCGTGCCTTGCCTCTGTCTGTCCCTCTCTGTTAGTGTCATGAAAGACTCACCGTCTGTCCAGAGTACACTCTGCTTCTCTGCTAGCGTCGTTTCATATCATCAGGGGAAATGTTTAATGGAATAGATTTAAATACTTTTTGAAGAAAATACTTTTAAGAAACACAAACAGGCACAAATTTATTCTGATTTGTAAACATTAGACAAAGTAGATTTGTGTTAATATTTTTGGATACATAAAACCTTCCCTAAAGATAGGATTTATTAATCGGTGCACACTTCTTTTCTTAATCCTTAACAGAAAATGGTTAAAGAACATAATAACCTCTAAGTGACAGTTATGTGGATGAAAGCACTGTCTTTACCTTTGAGGACTGAGTAAAAAGAGCAGACTGGCTGTTCAAATCATATCACTTATTTCAACCAAAGTACACGAAAAACCATCTCTGACTCCAAACTGTCAAATCCTGCAAGGGCTGCTTCAGCAAAGGCTCACACCAGCAGCCACTCAGCTGAGAAGAGAAAAATAAGGCTATGCAATTCACACTGGTTCATCCAAATTAGAAAATGGCAAATTAGGAAAATGTTTCCAGATCTAATGAATCTTGCTTTCAGCTGTAACATCGCGATAGTAGGGTCAGATTTGTTGTGAACAACATTACAGCATGAATCTGTCCTGCCTTGTATCAGCAATTCAGGCTCGTGGCCTTAACTACTCTAATAGAAAACCTTGGAGATATGATGAAACAGGAGAATAAATGTTCATATGACAGATCCACATCAACTGCATGATACTATGATGTTAATATGGGCCCTTTTTGAGTCTTTGGCACAAAGAATCAATGCAGCTCTAAAGGCAAAAGGGATTCTAACCTGGTACTAGCAAGGTGTAACTGAAACAGAGACCAGAGTATTTACTTTAAAATAGTATTAATTTAATATATCAGACCTGTTTTAGGTGTGAGCTACAAGACAACTGTGTATTTTAAGAAACTGATGCCAACCATAACTGACCGTGCATCACAATAGAACTAGAGTAGAAATAACTGAATGATGCCAGAATTTTAGGTTTTCCTACTTAGGATTTTTGTCAAAAGTAATCATTAACTTCTGTGGTAAATGGTTAAATAAAGTCCACAAGTTATTGCCAATGCGTCTTCCCAGCGGCCTGCCATGTTTGTTAACTCTGAACTCAGGTGTGTTCTCAACAGGTTTTGCAAGAGTTCCTGTCTGACATCTAGATTCTGGTGACTGTAATTTATTTTTGTGTTATGTTGCTTAATACTGAGTCACACTGTATGGTTAAACCCGTTATACAAATACATTTTTATCATCTAAGCATTTAAAAATTGGCTGATTATTTTAACTTCTTGTGAACCAGACAAGAATTTTTTTCTTACAGATTTCAACTTTGGATATAAAAAATGGTACTACTACTCTGATGTATCTACAACATCCTTTGAATGTGGGAAAAGTGCAATACATTTTATCAGCACATTTGATTCTGCACAACAGTGCCACCAAAACTAAAATCACTTTTTCCTCAGCTGTACTAAGCAGGTGAAACTGGTGTACACTAACTCAATGATTTTAAAAGGTTTAGTTGTTTTAGTTCAGTTTTAATCCTAGCGCAACAAATCTCAATCGGCAGTTGGTTTTAGCACTGAATTTTAACAACAGGAAGCTGAATTACCAATAAGAAGCTGAATTGGCCGTCAAAAATAAAATCCCTGGGAATGCTGGGATTATCAAAACATTTCTGCTCAGAGGGGAATAATGTGCAAGGCAGAGCAGCTACATGAGTGTACACAACTACCACCAAAACCCACACAAGTATAATCTACTCAAAACTGTCCCTGACTTTATATCTGTCGCTATGTCTGCTACTGGCTGTGGTTGCTCTTTTAAATGGGACATTGATTTCAATGGGGAATGGCTAACAAAATGCAGTTTTATATAGACGAACAAATCCACTGGCGGTTTTACAAATGATTGTACTGGTCCCAAGTGATGGGAGTGAAAGCAAGCTGCAACTCAGCATGGTGAGGATAAAGACTCTGATGTGCAGCCTTCTCATTGAGAACTTCACATGAATGTGGTTTAAGGATAGAGAAGTCATACCCAAGGCGTCACTGAAAGAAGTGCTGTGATAAAGCAGTGTGCAAAGGGAAACAGTGGAGAAAATCTGACGGTGAAAGCTTAATGGCTGCATCTCATGTGGAATGGAAGACACATATATGCAAGGGTTTACAGAAGTATTCATTTCCATTGAAGTTTTTCACATTTTGACACGTTACGACCACAAAATGCAATGTTTTCTAGAACAATCTAAAATAGAGAATAATTGTGAAATTAAACTTGTTTTTCAATCTATTTTTTAAAATATCTGAAAAGTGTGGCTGGAATATGTCAACAACAAAGGTCAAACGAGACAAAACATCCTTCAGACCTGAACACCAAAAGAACATTCAACTAATGTGAAACTATTCACCAAGTGTAAACAAGAAGGGGGAAAAACACAGAGTAAAGATTGCAAAAATATAAAACAAGTTTCTCCACAGGCCAGGAAAAAGAATTAAACTCACATAAGAAAAGTTTTCAGTTTAAAAGCAAAAAACTGTCAATATAATGTGAAACTTTGATTAGTTTTGCAAGAATGAAAGCCTCCTCATTATTTAGCTGTCAGGAAAGTTATGATCAAAAGCTCATCTCTGTTGATCTGACTCCAACAAAGTCAGAAAGCTGACTTGAGACAAGCCAGTGATATTCCCCTCCAGAGCATAAATCAAAACCACATCACAAAACACAGAGTTGTGCTCAACCAAGTGAAAACCTGCAACCGTACAAGCAGCTCCATCAAGTCTTTTTCAAAAAGACAGAAAACAGATCTTGATCTTATGCTGTAGTAAATGCATGGGGACAGTTACAGCCACAAATGAGAGTTTAAAATTAGTCAACCTTGCTTTTGATAAAGTTTGTAATTTACAGGAAAAGCTTTCAGGATTTCAGGGAAAACTTGACCACAATCAAACACCTGGAAGCAGTTTCTAAGAATCCAAGTGGAAATCTGTCTAACGTCACTGAATGCAGTATTGATTTCTAATGGAGGCTGATTAGCTCAATTCATTCTCATCTCGCTCCTGTATCCATTTGACAGAAAAACAGACAAAGCAGAATTGGAAAGGATTTAAAAAAACATTTAGAATTTGTGAATCCTGCAGCTGAAATATAAAATTAACTCCCCAACTGTCACCCATATTTGTAGGTAAAAAATATTGGATATTAAGTTTATGATTGGAGTTTTTAGGTAACAACAGGTTCACTGGTAGATTTTTAAACTGAAAAAGTTGTGTTTGCATTTCTAAGAAGTTTTAACATGGAGACTGAAGTCAGTATTAAAGCTGTGTTGCCTTCCCTTCAAGCTTTAAATAGGCTCTGGCTTCATGTCTAACTTCAGTGATGTTATCTTCTTTTAAGTGTTGGAATCAGTGATGTGACAATAGCGAGAGCCCTGGAGCATTAACTTGTCCAAATCAGTTCACTTGAGGAACACCCTTTAAAACCATTGTGATAAAGCACCTTGTGAATCCGCATTTCACTTACCTCCCTACTCAAATTACCTCAGAATCCACACTATCTTGATATACAGCTCACTGTTTTGAAGTTAAGAAGATTATGCAACAAAAGTTCTCTTAAGAAATGCATTTTTAAATGCACTACAGCACAGGTCTGCAACTCCAGTGTTTGAGTGACACTAAGCAACATTTAGATGCGTCTCTGCTCCAACGCAGGTGAATCAAATGAACGGTTAATGACCAAGCCTTTGTAACATTTGCTGATACACTTAAGAAGGAAACTTAGTCTTTGTGATTTAAAGAAAAAAATCCAATAAAATGCCCTAAATCCTCATGGGAGAAGTTTTAGTTTGAAAAGTTATTTTCTAAAAGGTATGTTTGGCACAAGAACAACATTACAGATCTTCAAAAACAACACCGTGCACATTTAAACTAGAAGTCTGCAGCAGGGATTTAAAACTGGACCCAGAGTTCTCTATATTTTAGATTTTTCTCTGCTTCATCACACCTGAATCAAATGATTGCGTTGCCTCCAGTGCTGTAGAAGGCTGTTAATCATCCATTTATTTAAATTAGGTGTATGGAAACAGTGAAACAAGTAAAAATTGGAGGGCAGTGGGCCCTTCAGGGGCTGGTTGAAAACCTCTGGTCTACAACATAAAAAAAAGAAGAAATCTGGTATGTTTTACACTTTTCTTGCATTTGGGTTAAGACCGCCTATGCAACCAATACCTTAGCAGACTCTGGGGAAATTAAGGTAATCCTATAATTTATTTATGCTTGCAGATTGGCTCCAACTCTGATGATGAAAAGAATACATTAACAGCAGTTGAAATGTTTTTGAAAATGCATTTAAAGTTTAATATATGCTCTTTATCCACTATGCGGAAGAAATGTTCTTTATATATCCAAGCTATTTTGAATGAAAACAGCAGATGATGATGTATCACATCAAATGTGACACGCAGACTTGGATAAATTTGTCTACAAAAGCTGTTATTGATTGTTTTATTTATTTATTTAGTGCCAGATTACAACAAAATTGAAAGTGAATGAGCTCCAAAAGCCGTCAGATTAGGGTTTGGTACATCGGTCCACGTAGCTCTCCATCTGGCTCAATATTACCATGCAGAAAGAAGGATTGCAAGCATTTAACCAATACAAACAACAAAAAGCTGACAGCACTCCAAATGAACTACACTGCTCTGTAAGCACACTCCTTCAGGAGACATGTGGAGTCACAACAGGGACAAAAATTTGCCTCTTTTTTAAAAGCAATCATATGATTTATGTTGTTTCTTTAAGGCCCAGTGGGCCAGTTATTAGATTTACTGCTAAAGGGAACATTTCTGATGCTCTTTTCTCTCATACATTTGACTCACTTCATGAATTTTTAATTTCTTGCTTAAACTTTGAATTTTTAACTTTCTTTTGATCTGTTTTAACAATATGAGTTATGAAAGACATTACTTTTAAACAATTTATGAGGAAGTTTCCGCCACCATCACTTTGTTGCGTTAAATGAAGAATCTTTTAACCTGTTTTAATGCGTCAAAGCTGAGTCCAACTTTCTCAGGTGACAGACTTTATTCACCTTCTTGAGATGTGATCTTTTACCTGTCCTCTTCAATTTTGTTGTTTGTACTCTGGGATAGAACAATCGAGAGTGTGTCAGTGAAAAGAAGAGCAGATGAAAGAATCTGAGACTTGACTGACATTGAAGCATCGGGAAACATTCCTTTAATCCGTGGCATCTTGCATCCTGAGCATTAAAAGAAAACATCCACTCCACACATTTCATGCCATGGTCATACACGCTTTACTTTGCTGCAGCTTTAAGCCTGTAAAGTTTGTATTGGCTTGCTTCTTCCCTTCTCCAATGTCACTTTTGTTTTCTCTCCTCAAGCTGCGCTGCATTTAAATTCTCCTTGCAAAGCGTAGAGCTCTCCGCTGATCACAGTAAAGCTATCGAAGGATTCAGAGCTGAGCACCAAAGTGGTCTGCCAATATTCTCTGGGAGAGGCAGAGTTGACATTTCTGCATTTGTGAGACTTGCAACTTTAAACTTGTTCATACTGCAGTTGGCTGAATGGGGATCTTTGATTGGCTGGACGAGCTCATCTTAAGACAGGAGTCTCAAACTCATTTTCATTTTGGCCCACATCAAGATCATGAATGTTCTCAAAGAGCTGGCTGTGGCAGAATGTATAGACACAACTACCTATTGAGAAACCATTAAAATATTGTAGCTTTTTCTGCATTTGATTAGTACTTCTTAAGATTAAATGATATTTAAGATATCCTGTCAGTCAGCATTGGGTTACTGTGCTCTGTAGCTTTCTGTCATTTAACTATTTAAAGTATTGGCCTTTAAAAAAAAAAAAAAAAAAAAATCTGCTTAAAAATAAAACTGGGGCAGAAATGAAAAGTATACCAACTTCTCCTTACACCAGAGCACCACTGTGCATAACTAATTTGTTTACTTTTTGATTTTACTTTTGATTAATGCATCTTGCTGAGCAGTTCCTCTGAGACAAAATCCATCTTGAGTAAATAATGTGTTTTATAGTGAGGGAACTTAAAATTTAATTTATTAGTTATTTTTAGGTTTTTTTTCTTCCTAATACATTTAACAAAACAAACCGTGTTAAATTGTCTGAAACCAGGAAGTTAATCATGAGTTTTACTGGACTTATACCCACAAATATGACATTTTTCCAGTAAGTGAAATAACCTGGTAGTGGAACTGCTACTTTTGTAACAATATTAAGGAATTATTGGATTAGATCCAGCTCTTGTGTTAAATTACTTGTAACTTAATTTTGACTTATTTCTGGTGCACTAAGTTATTATGCACTAGAAACTAGACCAAAAATACTAAAAATGTTGGTTTTTTGCAGAGATATTTGTCTGAACCTTGTCAAATGTTATAAGTGTTGTCCTACTGCTAAAGTGGAATATTCAAGGGTTACAAACAACTGGAGCACAGAAGATTTACTCAGAACATGACCAGTGTTGTATAAAGTACTGGAATCTCAGAGTCAAGTAAAAGTACAAGTACCTCTCCAAAATACGACTTTGGTAAAAGTCGAAGTCACTGACTGAAATGTTACTTGAGTAAAAGTCTTAAAGTATCTGAAACTTCTTGTACTTAAGTATGGAAATTACTGTAAAAATGGATGTACTCAAGTAATGTAATGAAAAGTACAAGTAAAAAGTAAAACAAGGCAAGTTTGAATGACATTTCTTATATCTTGGTAAACTTGTCAAATAAACTTAAAATAATGTACCCAACCAAGTGCAGGCAAAATGAAACCTGCTAATAAATTGTTCCAGTTTTAAAGAGTAGCACATGTTAATGGTTTGTGGTTTTGAACTTGCATGCCTTTCCTATATTCGTTAAATTTAGTCTAAATTGCTATCGCTATGGCTTCTGTCCCCCATTGAACTAGGGTGACCAGACGTCCTCTTTTTCCCGGACATGTCCTACTTTTCAGACCTAAAAAGATGTCCGGGGGGAATTTAAAAATTGTCCGGGATTTTGGTCAATTGCCTCAAAACACATTACATAGTTTACAGTGGATTATAGGGCACGGCGCTGCGTGTCACGTAATCCCTGAGCCGCGTCAGTGCGGGCAGCACTCTTCTCTGTTCGTCCCACCCGATGCAAGGTGTTCCGATTTCTGATTTCCCCAACAATGGGAGAAGCGAAACAGGTGTATCCTATTGGAGGTGATGAACAAGCCAGGCAAGCAGGCTACGACTTTGTTCGGTAGCCTGCTTGCTAATCAGTAGGTGGGGTCAAAACACTTCGTTTCTCTCTCTCGCTTTTTTGTAACGAGTAACTAAACCACACATTGAAAATGTATCGGAGTAAAAGTACGCAATTGAGTTCGGAAATATAGTGAAGTAAAAGTGAAAGTCATCAAACATTTTCATACTCCAGGAAAGTATGAAGTACTCCAAAATGTACTTAAGTAAAGTAGTGAAGTATTTTTACTTCGTTACTATACAACACTGAACATGACCCAAATGAAAGAGCAGTCCAGGCAGGGCCTAAAATCTGGTCTCGGATATCAGGAACCAGACTGAAGACTCACAATCCCTCTCAATTTCTCTACTTCTCCTTGTCACCTAATACACATGCAAAATTAATTCATCACATCTCTGAAGAGTTCACGTGCACACAACATTTGATGACATGCTTGTGCGGCAGAAACAAGCATAACACCACATCTGATTGTGCAAAGAAAGGCTGTGCTACACAGGGAAAATTCAGTGAGAACCAGACGACTTGCCTTATCTTCAGTGAGGAAGGTGCACTCTGTGCCTGGAAAATACAATGCATACAGGAGAGGCGGCTCCTCACAGTAGCAGGCAAATGTGCACCAAAACATCCAATCACTCTCTCCTTATGACCTCAGCGGGGATTATAACCCCAATTGTATTCAGTGATAGATGCATGTAGTGCTGGATCCTTCCTCATCAGTTCTGCTCAGCAGTGTCATAAATGTGGCAGTGGAATTTCAAGGCTTCTTCTTGCCTGATGCATGAGGAGTCTATGCTGAGCGTTGATGGTTCAAGGGAAAATGAAACCACATGACTATGCCTCTATCTCCTCCTCGGCTCTCTGCATTACAATCTTTGGCATTGTACCAAATAACAATCTGACATGACTTGATTATGCTCCCTGGCTCTTAATATAGCATTGTGGCGGTTCATCCCACTGGTTATATTTCTCTTATCTATTTGCAGCCTTACCTGCTAATGAGGAGGATAGTGAGCACAGTCCCTCCAGACACGGAGTGAGCCATGGCTGCAAAGGAGGGAAGACGCCTGGTTGAATTTATCTGCAATGAGAAAACACAAAGAACGGTTATTTGAGGGGACAGGATCGTAACCGTCACTGGCAACTGCATAATTTGTTGCATTTAAATGAAGTTCCAGCAGACCTATAGCTACCAGACCACTACTGCAGATGGTCTGTGTCCCATTTCCTATTTTGAATCTTAAAGATCCAAAGTTTCACGAATATTATCTACTTAGATAGGTCTCCAAGGCAACGACTGTTTCTCTGTGACTTTGGGTTCTTTCACAGACGTTGAAATGGAGCACAGTCTCTCCAGTGGCTTTAAAAAATCACGCGGCAGAAAGTAGCAGTGATGATTCACCTCGGGGACACGCTGTCAACAACATAATGACCTCGTTAAAGACTTCACCCCAACTTTAACACTGGCACTGAGCTCAAGACTTGGCTGGGAAGTAATAAATGTGCTTCCCTTCTGGGCGGGGGCTCTTGTTGCATATATTCCCATGCTCCCAGTTTCTACCTTCAGTAAGATAAAAGCAGAAACGGAGAGAAAAACCCTTAGAGGCCAGAAAGACTTAAAAGCTGAGAGCCAACAGATGGATGGAAAGCTGGAATCAAGAAAAAAATATTGTGAAGCAGAAATAAAACTTTAGTACTGAGTCATTAGCAGGACTGACAGTGATGTGACTCTGTCATATGATTGTGCGTCTGCTACATATCTCTGTGGGACGCTCCACAGAGATATCCAGAAAGTCATTCTTTACACATTTGACACTGTATCATACAGAGTTTGACACAGAATCTTTGGAACTGTCAAATTTTGTCACAAATATATAGACATAATTTAAAGACACATTACAGATGTTTATGAAACAAAAATGATGAGAAATTAAGCTGTTTTCAGATTTTTCACTGTTTTAATTCACCCATGAAAGCTGATAAAAATAATATAAAGAATCATATTGCTAATTAATTTTTTTGTGGCAAAACGACCTAATTCAAAAATAGGTGCAAGGTGAAACCATAACGATACGGTCTTATTTAAAATTTGCATGGTAATATGTGACTTTATTTTCAAACGAAGTAAGAATTTGTGCAGGCTTGGTTGTTTGTCTGTCCTCCTCCCTGCAGGTCTACACTGGGCTGCAGATGCAAAAGGAAAAAGAGAGAATAATTTATGAGTATGTTGTGTAAATTAATTATGTATAAAATATACAAATAAAACTGGCAAGTCCACAACTTGTTGTTTCTCCAAACGTACTATTAAAATTTTATAGTAATGACTGCATTTTTGCATCTTTAATAGGTTTGATCTTTAGATTTGTTTCTTTAAAATATTTGGACATTTAAATAAAAAGCCTTGGTAGCTGGTGACTACATTTTATTATGATAAATAAAATACCAAGAATGGCAAACAACGGTTCTTCTTCTACACACTAAAGAGACTGAAAACACTGAGTTGGAATGGGACCAATCCAGAGCGACTCTCTTGGCCAGAATCTCCACTCATTGAAGCAGCCAGACTTTTAAAAATGAAGGCAAACAAGAATGAATTTATTTGTGGTTTAAGGGCAGATGCAAGGACTTCATATGGAAATAAAGGTAAGATCATACACAAGTTTGAATTTTAATAAAAGACAAATTTGAACTTATTTAAAATATTCTTCTGTTTTTCGTGTGAAGATATTTTTTGAACAATATGTAATTTATTAAAGAATGAATAAAAGCTTGTAACATAACAATGTTTCAGTTAAGGTCAAAATTTAAATATAAGCTTCTATTTTAGGTTTTGAATGTTTACACATCCATCTCCAGAGGACTGAACCACACATCGCGTCACTGTTTGTAACTTTATTAAACCTCATAGAAAATCAGGCTGCAGTCAGCTTGTGCTGGCAGAAAGGCCATGGAGAAGAGCAGACAGTAGATAAAATATTTTATTTTGTGATCTTGCTTTTTTAATCCAAAATTTTCTTTCTGTAAGAATCAAATTGTTGTTTCTGTGTTTCCAGTTTTTGTGGAAATATGTGTAAATCTCTGTTTCAAATAACTCCATCTCCTTTATTCCAGACATGACCAGTTGTTGCTTTTTTTTTTTTTTTTACAAATTAAGACATAACTTTGAAAATGTTTTACAGATATTTTGATTTTTTTATTATTATTTTTTTTAGAAACAATGAAGAGAAATCTCTGAAGTATTACATTTCACCAAAATGTACAAACTCACAACTTAAATATAATATTCACAATCTAGTGAACATTCATTTATGTCCTTTCAGTGTGCAGGACTGTCTGACTCTTTTCCTGTACAGTGAAATGTTCACTTTTCAGTTTACAGTCATGCAATCTCCACTTGAGAACGATTTATGCTAAATAAATGAACAAAAAAAATAAGGGTACATATAATATTCAGTTTATGTAAAATGTTTTCTGGACTTTTTGCACTGGTGTGTAAACACTGTAGTAAACTCTGGGCTGTAAATCAGAGCAATTATGGAGTGGTAAGAGTTGGGGGAATTTAGCAGAATTATTTAACATGATGTGGGCCTAGATACATAGTTTAATTAAAAAAACACATAAAAGACTTGGCTCCTGTTAACACCATGTCGAACATTCTGGTTTGTATGTAAAACATTAGTATTAGATTTTATAAATGTTAATTTTTACAATGCAAAACATTGACTTTGGCACCAGCAGACGGAAGCATGAATTACTGTATATTTGCAGCTTAGCACGGCTTTAAAAGGCTGAATCATTCACATTTGCCTGGAAGTGACCCAGCTGTCAAATTACAGCACTTTGCAATGACCTGATGAGCTATTTAAAGGGCCAGAATCATCACTTTGTAGCCTATGTTCAAAGGTTTCACATTAAAGATCACAGAAATTATATTCTGATGCATGAGAACTGAAAAAGAGCATTTGCTCCCTTTAAAGTTTCCTGACATTTTTTGCAAAATTATTTTAATTTATCCACAATGGAGGGTGGAATAAAATGTCTGAATTATCTCCTGAGCATTTAGTTACAGTCTAATAGAGACCTGCTAATGACAGAATCATTTAATTTAGATGTGTTGAAATGGAAACCTAACCATGTTGCTTCGGTTCATTAGGATTTGCAGGTAATTGATTCTCAATAGCTCTCTTTTGGTTCTACTACAACCTTCTAGGATAGTCTGGACTTTGACTGGGCCACTGGAACACCTTAATCCAATGTTATTTCTTCCTCTCCGCTCTGTTCTAGATTTTCCACTCTGAGATTATTGACGACCCTGTTTAGGATTGCTTTATCCTGCTGACAGATGGACTTACATTTGACTCAAGTTTGGTTTTCAAAAACATGTTGTTGCTCATTATGGTTAAACTTCTCTATATTTGTCTCCTTTAATTAAAGAATAAGAGATAAAATACTTCTCATTTCAACTCCTGATGGTTTTTATTTACAGATCCATCCAGAAAAGATTGGCACTGTCTTACTTTTTTTTTTTTTTTGCATTTGTAAAAAAAAAATAAATAAAAATACTCATGTTAATGCAGATTGATGGACTTCAAATAGTTTGGAAATGAGATTATACTTTTTTACAGATTGCATTACCATTTGCTTCTCTGAGATCATTGTTGATGTATTTCCACCTTGATGTTGTATCAACTCTCCGTCAGATTATGCAGATCAGAAAACTGGCAAAATTCCTGGTTTTAAAATTTGTCACAGAGATGATGATCACTTAATAAAGTGATGTAATTAGCAGCAGCTGGCAGCTATTTTCCATCTTAAATGTAATAAGTGAGGGGACACATAGCAGTTCACTCAAAGCTTTTCCTTTTTAGCATTGCCAGTTTCAATTCTGTTAAATGTCTTTGTACAGCTTAGGTTTCAGATTAAAACCATTTTAGAAGTTAGTAGAGAGTAGATCATTTTTCAAAGTAAAACTGCTTTGTCAATGAATGCAAACCTGGGCCATTCATCAGAGGACCAGAGGAAAGGAAACACTGAGTAGAACCAGTAACTGAGGTAATCAGCTCTGTAAATTTACAGCAAATGACTTCTGGGAATTCAGCAATGTTCCTGACACAGCGCCATTACAGAGAGCAGCTACTTACACCACTACAATTAGTGAAAACATTTTTTTTTTAAGTAGGCTACAAATGAAAGTGCATGCTTGGAAATGGGTAATGCTGCGCGTGAACTTTAAATTATATAACTTAGATGAATAATAAGATGAATGCGTGCAAAACCAAAAAGCAATAATCATAAGGGCCAGCTTTTTGAGAGCGACTGTTATGTAAAATTCATCTTGCCTTGTTTTTTAGTTTCACTTTTTGGTTGTGCCACTGTAATCCGTGCATAAGCCCCTGTAATCCATGTATAAGCGGTCGAGACAAAACTCCTTTCAAAGTGCTGCATGAAGCAAAGTTTGTGACTCCAATCTCAAAACCTCAGTGAACTGATTTGAGAGGTCAGAGAGTAATGAATACAACACTGTTTCCCCCTCACCAGTAATTGGATCCATCTGCCATCTACTTTAAATAACTTTGTGATCTTTTGACAGGTGCATATAAATCACACAAAGCCTTCAAACAAGACTGTGTCCTCAATCAAAATGTACGCATAAAATAGAATCCTAAACTCTCACACCAAATGTGCAAATGAAATAAATAATGTATGTTATTATATAAAAATGATATAGATTAACTTTCAGTTTGATGGATGGGGTATTCAGAAAGGTATGGTTAATTCGAGCTTGTCTGTTTTCTTAAACCCCAGTCACACTGTTGTGTATCTGCTTTGCACTTCAGTGATGGAAGATACGTAGATATAAAACACTTCACCTTCACTTTTCTACACATCTTGCACTTTATAATACAAAATTTGATCTCTGAGCAGACTGCCACCAATTAAGTTTTTATGTTTTCTCTTTCTTTCTTGCAATGTGTATTGCACGTAAAAGCACAGACTTTACACATGTGCTACACATGAGCAGATATTTATTTTTCATACTGCACTATGCAGACACTGTTTGCACTGCTGAAAATTTGCTTACCCCCAACCAGAGGGGTTTGGAGAACATATTCAAGGTAGAGGTGTAAAAATAAAGTCAAGATGTCAGACGGCCCTGACGAAGAAGACACAATTTTAAAGTTCCATCATAAGATGCAGTAACAAACTTAGGGTCCAGCGACATCCACAGTTTTGCAACCAGATTTTTGGAATGTCCTTCAAAAATATTTGGTTGTTTTTGAATCGTATTGTGAAGGATAAGTCTTGTATTAGATGTGGAAAACGTTGAGGATGATTTGATTGTAATAGTTTTCATTTTTGAATTATAAAAATCTTTAAAGAGTCCAGAGTAATTTTAAAAGTTACTCTGCACTAAGCAGATGGATCTCAAATGACTAACAGAATTTACATAAAAGTTATTTGGATTTTTCAGCTTAATTTTTGCTATGCTATGCTATGCTAGGCTGAGCTATGTTAGATTAGATTAGGCTATACTATATAGCCACTGTCTGCTCTAATCAACATTCACTTAATTCAAATCAGCTTTGGACTTTCAGTCAAAGATGAATGGCTGATCAATTGAAAATACAAAATCATTAAGGTGATATCTTGGGAGCACTGTTATGTTAATGTATTACTCTATATTTTACACACTTAATTTGTAAACACTTGTAATATAACTGAACAAGGCACATCATAAATGACATGCATAGTTTAAATACGTGACAGGGCTTGATGTCTCACAAATCTTCAACTTTTCAAAAATGTGTTTTAACAAACCTGCAAGAGGAAACTGGACCTCTTTCAGCTGGAGAGATGAAAAAAAACACAAAAACAAACAGCCTTCCATCACCTGGAGTAGAGCATTTGAAAATATTTATTTCATAAAAAAGGCTATTGCTCTGTCCCTATGCAAAGTGGTTATCCTGATCAAGGGACACTTTAATGTGGGAAGATGGGAAACAGTTCTCCAAAGTCAGCTGTCTGCAGGGTGATTTTAAGCCGACTTGAAAAGGGCACAAGCAAATATAAAACTGATATGTCAGGCAGAGCTGAGTCACTTCATCTAATTATTTGGATACTCTCTCCTTTATTGCTTTTTAGGTTATTTTTCAAGGCATCTTGCATTAGTCACATCAGCTGCATGTGGCATTCAAGGTGCTCGTCCAAACCAAATGTCTCCCAATCCTAAATTTATTTCCCTCTCTGCTTTGACCTGCATAACTTCAGGAATATGTCATTTTTCGGTGAAGATGATCTCTGAGAAGATTTTTGAATCTTCTCTCCTTTTGTATAGATTATGACTAGAATCAGAACGTATTAAACTGAATCTCTGTGTTTTACGGTTTCTCTGTTTTAATTTACTGTTAATTCCTCGTGAGTGAGAAATTACATAAGACAATTTTCACTTTTGATTTTACTACAAAACAAATAAAAATTAATAATATGATGAAAATTTAGACTGTTTCTCTGCAACTTTAAATTTGAGCCTGCAGCTCATTTACTATTTAGATTTTTAAACAAACTGTTAGAAATGAATGGAGAACATTGCTTTGTAAATGGGAAGATTTTGGAAGCGGTCATTAGGATCTCATAGCTGGGCAAGCACAGGTGTGACTAATTACGCTGATTATGGTGGCGTTCCATTAGGGTAATAACTATGTGCTGTGGTTTAGCAGCAGAAATAACTGTGACTTTTTCTAATCTCAGCAGAGAAATGTGTGCCTTGCTGTGACAAATATTTTTTGATTAACCAGCCGCTCCAATTTAGCAAAGAAAAGCATTACAATTGGTGATGTCTAGCAAAGATTGCACAGACTCTAACACAAAATGATAGCAATAAATTCACAGAAAACCAGATACTTTGTTTTAACTCATTCATATCTTGACTATTTTTTACACCAGAAGAACACACTGCATAGATTTGTGTGGTAATGTAAGGTGATAGTCAAGATAAAAATTATTTCATGGCTTACCTTTCAACTCACTTTAAAAATATCTTAATCTTATTGCTCTTTAAGAAACAACCAATATGCTTTTTATAGTCAAAAATTCTGGGAGACTATTTAACTACAGATTATGCTTTTGAGCTTAGCCAAACAATTTTCAATAGAGTTGACTTTAAGGATAGGAATTTGCCACCTTTGCCTGTTTCAAAACCAGGTGTGATTAGTTTTTTGGATCATGGTCCTGCTGGAACAAACACCTAGTTTAACCAAAACAATGTTTATTCATGGTGCAATTTGCTAAGATACTTTTGAGCAAATATTACTGGATGTATATATTCATATCTAACCGTACATTATTTTTACTTTGTACAGATTAAAGAAAATACACTATAAACTGAAACTTGTTCAGCTATTGTTTTTTCTTCAAAAATATCATCCTTCCAGTCCCCCAGCAAAATGATGGTTCCAATAAATCAATAAAATTAAATAATAAAAGAATAATAATAATAGTAATGATACAACATGTCTATGATGAGTGTGTGCAGAAGTCAGAACTCTACACACACAGGTTAGGAGACATCTGGGAAATGTAGTCCCACTGCAATGTCTCCACAAATTGCATTTGCTTGTTTTTTTGTTTTGTTTTTTTGCACAGCATTTATTGAATGCAATGTACTGTATGTCTTGAAACTAATTCTATATGAAAACAAAAAAAAAGAAAATAATTTTCCATTGTAACCATGGTTTTATTACTTCTGTTGTCTGACTATTACAAATCTTTTTGGACGCATGAATCCAATTTATTATTTACAAATATTGACCGCAATAAGCAAACTCTGGCTGCGAGAAAACACAAAGTACAAATCCACTGCTGTCTTTATGATTTAAAACCTTAATAACTCACAGCAGCAGGATCAGCTCAGAGATTAATGTGGCACTAAAACTGAGTGGGCATCCCATCAAAACAGAGTGAATGCAAATAATCAGAAACTATTTTGTTTTTAATAAAGATATTAGATCAACATGTCCTTGAAATCCATGCAGCATCATAACCTAACGCAGCATGATGCAACAAATGACAGCAAACAGATGCAGGCAGGCAGAGGCATAACGATTGGTTGGTTTCCTTTCACCTAATTGAAACCAAGCTTCATCTGTACTGAAGTTATTAACAAAGCGGCACACACTACTTCATTTTAACATTTTGTCTACAAACACTAGTTGCTCTCCTGCCCACTTTTATATATATATTTTTTTTCCTGATCCTTGTTTTGTTTCTATGAAAAACACCAGTTTAAGACTAAAGTTACTGTTGACACTTAGCAGTTGTGTTTCTTAAATACTGGAGAAGTCCATATTTGCTAATGAGATATTTTTCAATGAATATTGGATGAGGAACAAAGCTAAATTACTTTTGAATCATTTTCTTTTTCTCTGTTTCTATTTGAGGATTAACTGTAAAATGAGATGTTGAACTACATGCAGAGCAGAGGTTGTAACTGGCAACCCACCAGTTAAAGGACAAATTCAAACCACAGTGTTTACTGGACTTCAGCCAACAGTCATGACCAAAGACAAAATGTAACCCTAGGTTGTTTAATTATATTGCTTACTTTTGCAAGCTCTGGAAATTGCAATTTAAAAACACCTTCATTCAAATCAGAAACAGTTTGTAAAGATTTGGCAAACTACCTGGAAAATACGCACTACAGTGATCACATGTTGGCAGTGATTGCAGCAAAAGGTGCTGCCACAACAAATTAAATTAAGAGAACCTATAGTTGACATATTAAATACATATTAAGCTGCTATTGTCTATGCACTTCTTCATTTGTTAAATAACATGAAGTGTTTAACTAAATAAATTAGAAAAAAAAAATCTTGTGAAATGTAAAGTAAATATTAAGGGATGCCATTTTGCTTTATTTATTCAAATCATTTCACATGAAACAAAAAAGACACAAATTTGCCTGTGTCAATAAATTTGATTTCAAACTATAACTATAAACCTGTTGACCATTTACTGTGGTGTTTTTTATTTTTAGATTCTTTAATCCACAAAACAAAAGGCTTGACTTGCAGTAAATTATTTGTCTGAAATTATTCATGCAAATACACTAATGTCACAATGCATCATCAAACAGCTTTTACTGTTTGTAATGAGTTTTGTAATTAGGGAAATTTTATGATTATGTTAGATGAATAATTTCAACACTACAAGCCTCTCCCTCAATGTAAACATTTTTTATACCAATGCAGATTTAGCTTTCTTTCACCATACAACTGTTTAATCAGTTACCAGTTCTGCAACACACCAGTCACTCGTTGCAAGAGAAACTTTGTTGCAAAATATACATTACAAAATAAAAAACGAATGCATCGTGTGCATCTTAAATGTAAAGCTAATGCATCTTTTCTTACTGAATTTTTTTGCTTCACTGCTCCCTTTTCCTTCGGGTGTTAAAGATTTCTTCAGAGAATCTACAAGTACACTGAAACCAAAATAGCTCTAAAAGAATCACTAATGTGCGAGGGATGAAACAAAGTAATGGAGCACATCGCTGTGTGGAGGACTAGTTTCATCTCAGTCACCAGTCTGTCAGTGGTTGTGTTATCGTCGGCTCTTTATGGGTTCTGCCAGATCATAAACAACATATTTTGGTGTAAAATTCTGTCATCAGACTCATACTTGGGGTCACATATGTTCACTTTTTATTTTTCAAAAACCATCAATGTGAGATCTCAAAGAAACAAAAGATATTATTTGAACTTGCAGTTCATAATCCTGAATGCTTTATATTTTGTCACCTTATTTAGTCAGAATTATTCTGATGAAATAATTCTGTAGGGATTTTTTGTGATAAATTAACATAATAAAATTTCCAACTGAATTCTTGGTGGTGGGAGTTGCACTAAGACATTTTTGATTTGATATCTCTAAATAAAAACTACTGAATAACCCAAGCCCACCTGTTTGTAGTTTAATCTCAGTATGAATACAGCTGTTCTGTGAATAAACACCATCAATATAAAAGTTAACAATGTTAATTTTACACAAAAAAAGGGTTGCAAGACTGGTGAACTGTTTAAAAAAAAAAACTTTAATAAGTCCAGTTTAAAGATTAGCAAAAAAAGGTACGAAGGTCAGATAAAACCAAAACTGAAAGCAATGAGACCTACATGCAAAACATTAAATATGGAACATTGAAAAACCCTTTTCTCAATGATGGCACACCATGGAAGCAACATTATGCTCCAGGTGTGCAAATCTTTCACAGAGGCAGGGAAACAGCTTAGAGTTGATGGAAAGGTGGACAGAGCAAAATACAGAAGTAACTGCAATTATTCTCTTGTTCGATGATGTTTCAGGTCTCAATGTAGTTTGGACACATCAGACTTTTAGTTTTATTCAGAACAATGACACTAATAGGGTTGTTAAGATCACTAATTGGGGCTTTTAAGATAAGTGTATTCTGACTAAATCTCTCAAGACTGGTAGTTCCAGCCCATGTTCAAATTTGACAAAGCCGTTCTGATAATCCATTCTGACTGAACCTGAGCAGTTTTTAAAGGAATAGTAACTATGACTTAATCAAAATCAAGTAAAGCACATATAACAGGTGTCTTCAAATCCAGGCCTGGCTTCATCCCTGGTCCAACACACCTGAATCAAACGACTGAATCACCTCCTCAGTGTGCAGTCAGTTCTCCAGAGTCCTGCTAACAGCATCATTATTTGACTCTGGGGTGTTGAAGCTGAGACACATCTAAAGGTTGCAGGACCGGCCCAATAGACCTGGATCTGAAGACCCCTGACATAGAGGTTTATGAAAATACTCAGAGTGGTGTGAATATTTTTGCAAGGAACTGCAGCTGTTTTATTAGTAGGTAGAAGCATCCAATCAGACTCCACCTGACATCAATTTCTCTGGATAGCAGATAGGTTTGTTGTTCATCACTCTGCATGATTATTACTCTGAGCAACCTAAACAGACTCGGTGTGGTGGGGATTGGCAGCAAGGCAGCAATGATGGAGGAGAGTGTGATTTTAAAAAAGATGGTTTTGATTGTAAACATGTAGTTGTGATAAATTCTAAAAACAAACACTGATTAGTATAAATTTACAACCATTAAATCCAGAATTTAGTGTTAAGACATGTATTCCTTAAATAATTGTCTTAAACAAAATCACATTCACCACACTTATTGGCAACTTTAATAATTACCAGTAAATAATGTTGTTGCGCAACACCCCCCCCCCCCCCCTCCTTTCTGTCTCTACTCTCTCACTCTCTGCTTCCTCTTCTGAGAGGGGAGATGTGCTACCAGCTCTCCTTCTAACGGGTTAATTGAGTTTCCTAAATCTGCTGGGATTTACCCTGTCCAGAACTGAAGTAAACTCTGTTTAAGCTGGTTTCGAGAAACGATTCGCCTGGTTATCTGACGGCCTACATCCAGGTGTCCCACCCTTCTTCCCCCTGTGAATTAGCCAGACTGAGCAGCCTACAGCCAACTAGTTTCACAGAGCACACCTGTTAACGGTCGCTCGTTCTCTATTTTACAACTTGCATTTGTTATTGAACCAGGTAGGTTTTAGTGACTCGGGCGAGTCCCAAGGATGACGTTTTAAATTTGGGCTACCAGCAACCTAAAAACATTTTAAACTTTTTCCTCTCCAGAATCAAACATCACAGCTATTTTACAACCATCAAAGAACTTTAAGGTGACTCATTAACTGAATGTCCACAACATCTTTTAGATTTTCTTTATGCTAAATATTTTATTAGTAAAGCATTTTTGCAAGGGTCAGTACAGCTTAATTCAGTAGCAGAAATAATCAAATAAGTAAAATCAATCATCTAGTCTATCTTTCCCTACTGCTGATACTGAGAACTAAAAAAAAGGGAACCTTTGAGAGAGACGGACGGAGTTTGACGTTTCGAACCCCAGACCTGGCCTGATGATGAAGAAGATGTTGCAGCAGGAGGAAGATGTTGATCGATGAAGGCAGGGATCTCCGCAGGTCTGATGAGCTTCTTCTCCGCATGGATGGTGAGGTCACACAGGACTTGGTGCTGGCAGGAAAAAAGGCACCAGTTCTTCTTCTTTGTCTTTGCCTTTGTCTTCATCTTTGTCTTTGGGGTCTGAACCCAGCCGATGAGAGAAGTGCGATTCGAAGCCACATGTTGCGGGCCTGACGGGTTGGTCTCCATGAGTAGGACAGTCTTCGGCTCTGTGGCCCCGGCTCTTCTTCAGCTGCAGAGTTCTTTGTCCATCTCTTGGCTCGAAGCTGCCCGGAGGATCCAACAAAAGGTTCCTCTTTTGCACCCACCTTTTATAGGGTTTCTGACTGCTCAGACAGATGATCTCATATCCATCACTGTCTTACAGACATTATGTCCTAATGTCTGTGCTAATGTCTCAGGGTTGCTCAACCTCATATGTCCCTTGCCTGCACAACCTTTCCTCTAAATAAGGCGTTGATCATCTCTGCTCTCCTGTTAGTTCCTTGCCTTTCACCTTTCACCTACTCTCTACCTCCAACATATCAGTGATGTTTAATTGCAGTTACACCTTTTACACCATTTCAAGTTTAATGTCAAAATCACATTTATATCACATTTATTTTCTTTAGCTTCTCTGATTTATCATTCATTTATAATTTTATAACCATAACTTACTCGCATTATAATCCTAATGTGAGTTATTACAGATGTTTTCCGAAAAGAAACCAAGAATAATCCATGATTCTAATTATTTGATACCAAAGTTACAGTTACTTGTTTTTCTTGTAAGTGTTCTCACAAATGTACGTGTAAATATTATTACAAGTAAACCAATATTAATATAAGTATTTTACTTTGAATCTTATCAAATTACTCAAAATGTTTAGATTTCATTCTTTAAAACTTTAACCTTTGAGATAAGGAATAGTCTCAGCTATTTTTTATAAATCTGCAGGCTGGAAACTTCCTCTTTTTCCAGGAAACCTGCTTTTCCTGTTTAATGACTCTCTCTGTCTGACTATGATTTCTTATGATTAGATAGAAAAAAGTAGAATTAAAGCAAAGTTTGCATGAGACAAAAACAACACACACAACCAGATTTATTTTATTGACACCTAAGTCTACTGTTGGGCCTTGATGTCACTTGAGTGATTCATTTTAAAGATAACTTTATTTATTATTACTGTTAAACTAAAATCTCCAGCATGGGGAAGTGGGATGAGCTCGGATTTTCTTGACAATAAATACAACTGATATTTGTCTATTATCTACACCTGCTTATTCTTGCAGAGTCATTGGGGTTTGGTACCAATCTCCAGAGGTCAATTGAAGGACGTAACTGAGTAATTTATCTTATGCATTACTGTTTAAATGTAAGAGTAAGCTTTTGATTATTAAACCACAGCTTCATGCTTCCTTGTTGTATAAGGGTGAGGTTTATTTCTGAACCATTATTCGAAATGGAAAATATAGAAGAACATGTCCTTCAAACAAAATAAATATTCTTCATAAAAGAAGAGTTGGCTACAAGAAAGTAGCTGCTTACCTAAACTTGCCCATAGTTACAGTTAGAGCTGTGATCTAAAAGATTACACTTTTGTACATTAATCAATCCCGAAACTGAACATGGAACATTAACTCTATCTTTTGACTCCGTTTGTGTTTGTGTACAAAATGTCTGTAAAGAATGATGCTGGGATGTAGCACAAATTTCAGATTTGACCTGACGATAAAGAAGAAGGTGGGATGAGGACAAAAGGTTATTACCACATACAGGGAGCAGGGTGCTGAGATATGAAACAAAGGACGAATCTCAAAAAGTGCCAACTTGAAGATAACAAAAGGTCATCCACAGGTCAGCTGGTTGTTTGGGAGGAATGTTTTTTTTACCTGTTTGTTAAACACATCTGGCAATCCAAGTGGAAGTGTTTGTTTTTCAGATGAGACTAAAATTGAGCATATCTGGAGGAAATGCTCCAGCTGTGTCTGACGTAATAGCAAAAAGTAATCTAAAGAAAAGCTCTAAGAAAAGATTGGATGATCTAGAGAAACTGCAAAAAGGAGTGGTTCAAAGATCCCTCTCTCTGCGTCTATGGAAACATTGTGAGATAATTTAGGATGAAAACTGGGTGCAGATAATTTGCTTCAGCCAAAAGGTGTTACACAAGAGAGGACAAAAAGTGTGGCAAAAATAATTTAATAAAACAGTTTTTCTTAATATGAAGTTGATTTTCACCTAGAGTTAGATTATGATTCTGCAAAAACATAAGTTGTTTTACAAGTCTTTTCGAGGCGGTGCTGATATGCGTGGAGAATGTTGCCTATTTAAGAATTTCAGATTGTCGGTTGTTTTCTATTCTGGAGAGATTCCAACTGAAACTTTCAAAAGTTGTTTGAAATCCTACAGAAGCTGACTCACACTAACGTCTCCAACTGCACTTCTTCCCCTTTCAGACGTCACTAAATCTGACAAGAATAAGTTGTTTTTGAAATATAATCCAATACTATACTGTGGGATACAAAAACATTGGCAAGCTGTTTACTAGATGCTTTGCTGACAATACATTTATGGATTCAGTTAGAGAAATATTGGCAAATGAAAGCAGGTCCGTCTCTTACAGTCCACTAATAAAAGATTTAGAGTCCTTACAAATCTCACCCTTGGTCACAGTTTGCCACATTCTTACCAAACGAATAAGATGCCAGAGGAAAACTGGTTGCACTTGAGACACAATAGAACAATGTGACAGCCAATGACGGGACAGTACCATAGGACCTCTGCCATCAGACCGCATTAATGAAGATGCATGACACTGTGCCAGTGAGTCAAAGCAAGGTCCCAGACCAGTGAGTGGCACAGATGCTGCCATGATGAAATAAGCTTGAACAGTATGAGTTCATCCATTTTCTATATCTATTCAGTCCTACGCATGGATTTAGTGTTTGATCACTGAAAAGTTTTTGTGATAAAAATAAACCATGAGGGACAATTTCAAACACTTGTTTCAGCACCAAACCGATCATAAAAAGGAGCCAAAAATTGGACACCTTCTGATTCAGTTCCGTGTTTCGTGTTCTTGACTTCAAGCTATCAATATTAGTGAATCTGAGCCACATAAACAACGTTATTCTATCCAATAGGGTTTTTGTTTGGTCTTTCTTTATTTCCATTATTTACTAAAGCCATTGTTTGTAGAAGTTGAAGGTTGTAAAGGATCAAATGGTCACATTGGTATCAGTCAGGAGAAGAGCAGAAAAAAAATACACACCAGTGTATATTTATTCCATGCCACTGTGAAAATAATCACTTATGATTGGAAAAAAATAGTAAAACCGGGACATTACAAAAACTGGATGTTTTCCAAAATTGATGAAAAAATTGAACCTAAAAGAATGTCCATCAATGACTGGATGTGTTCTGCATCCTTCTTTATTCTCCATCTGTGTGGACTAAAGAGTACAGTTTCATCCAAAGATAAATATCCAAATCCCATCTAAAATCTTCCAAAACTTTGAGAGAAAATGTCTTACTGTCTGTTGAAACCAAACTTAAATCTGTGGGCTACAATTCCATGAGTTTTTTTTTCTTTTTTGCACAAAGCAACACTGAGGCATGACTAAAAGAGCCCACAGTGAAAATGGTGGTGGCAGCATCATGATCTGTGTTGATTTATATAAAACTAGGGTTTTGGTTGATGCTATTAAATTTATGAATAGTTCTAGCAACCAGTCAGTTTGAACACAAAACTTTTAGAGCGGGGTTTTTATTTTTCAGCCTAATAGTGAATCTAAGCAAATTGGCAAAAATAATTTAAGATTTGCACAGGTCTAGTCAAAGTCCATAAGTGCATCTGATGGAAAATAAGTGGGATCATCTAAATAGAGCTGTAGCTAAGAAATTACCTCACAATCTGAGGGATTTGGAAAACTTTTTCAAGGTAGAATAAGCAAATATTGCCCTGTTAAGATGTGGTATGTTGTGAGTCCTACTGAGAAAGAAAGATTAATTAATTTAAATCAAATATTAAAGAGTAGTAGTTTAAGCGTGTACAATCATTTTATTTCTTAATGTTTTTATCCCAAATAATTAGGTTTTTTTTAAGTTGTACAGGTCATATTATGTGATCTTAAAGATGTCAAAAGTTTTGAAATTGTTTCATTTCTCATTTTGTGCTAAGACTTAAAGTTCAAGATCTGCATTAAAATTAAAGAAGGGTGCATGCACATGTGTACAGAGACACTCTTAATCAGTAGGAAAGCATTCTTCTACTTAACTGTTTCAGTTTATTTCATATTTTTCAGAGTATAGGAAGCCTTTTCTTTTGTCCAGTAACGATGGAGAGGAAAACGCTCCCAGCTCTGGTGTTTTGATGATAACACGGAGCCCTTTTCATTATCTCCTCAACTCTATTTCCCTAAATCTAATTCCCTCTTCCTCTTTTTCTTGTGATGGCTGACCTGCACTCTGAGAGACAGCTGGCAGTTCATGCCCAAGGACTGTGAAGAAGAAAAAAACAGTTCTTCAATTAAGTGTGCCTCACAATCTGCACTTGTTCCACTGATTACAGACATTATCTCAGTGGTAAATATAGATTATGAAATTAGAGGGAAAATGCACCATAAGGCTTCATGGAGCATTAGCAACATTTTAATTACATATTTTTATGGCAGTGGAAATCTTCCATATCTGGGGGCATTTGTCTTTTGACTCCATAGCTTAACTGTTTTTATTTGAAGCACAGCTGCTGGGTAAAATATGACCAAATGAGACATGAGCTTCGATATTCACTGTTTAATTGAAATGACTGGACTAGTTTTCTAAAATGCCCCCAGGACACACTGGAAAGCCCTGATAAATTTCTGGAGCCAGCTGCTGTAAATTCACAACCGGACAGTATCATACCTTTAGGGTTCATTAAATGGTTTTTTCCCCTGATTTTAAGCTTTTAGTTATTTTTCTTGGGGTGTTTTTTTATCTGCTCCCAAGCACAATTACGGATGACAGTTTGCTTTCTGAGCATCACAGTTGGAATAAATGAATGCATTTTACAGGAACTGGAGTTTTTATTTGAAGTCCCTGAAGGGGATGTCCTCAATTTACTATTTTAGGGTTTTCCGACAAGGAAAAAGCTTGTTAAGCCTTTAACCTTCATCAACATAAATAAACAGGGTTTTACGCACAGGTGCAAGAGCTCGGGCATCAAGGATGTGCAGCGAATTGCATGCATGCAGGCATATTTCACGTAATTATTGTTGATACAGATATGGATGCAACATGGATCCATATGTATGGATATTTTGGAGATTGCATAACTGAAAAAAATCGTTTCTGCACATCAAAGTTTATTTAATCAGCGCGCTGTGGGTTCAGGACGCTCCTTTCAAAGATGCGCTGCGCTGGTAAGAGGGGCACCAAAACAATTAAACGTCTCCAAAAAATAAAAGAGCAGCAGCACATATAAAACATATATACCCATTATTTGATTTTTTAAAAATCTACCAAACATAGCGAAAGTGGAAACTGAATTTACCTGATCCGATCTATCGCCACGATCATGTCACACACGCGTCCGTCAGCGCATCCTGGAAATTAGAGTCCTTCGATGAAAGAGTTCTCCCTCAATTCGCCGCGGCTGAAATCTCCACTTCCATACACGTATTTGATCTTTTTTCTAAGGTAGCACCTGCTGATCCGCGCAAACATATGCCTGCACAAACAACTGGTTGTGCCCTGTCAGCAGATTCCCGTTAACCACCGTGAGCTGGACGCGCCGCTGCGCAATGACGCACGCCAAGTAGTCGAAGCTGATTTGGAGTCTCCAAATCCGCATGTGTTGAATTCCAAAAAACATGATGCTTTCACCTTTTCTACGCCCTCTGATTACAGTATGAAACTGATGAAACCCCTGTCTTCTTTTGTTATTGCTGCTTCAAATGGACTATTGGTGACAAAAACCTTCCACGGCCAGTCACATATTTAAATCACAGAGATCAGATCTGACATATAACACATGGTGAGCTGCGTGTTAACCTCCCCTTTCTATTTTAGTCTTTGAAGAAATCAAGTGACAATAATCGTGTCAGTGCACGTTTCACGCTCCGCAGCACCTCTTAAAGCTATTACTCTTTCTGTTCACCCTCACACAATGGCAGTTCGATTGCTTTAAAACTCCAGGAAGTACACTGAGGTTTTACATGTCAAGATGGAGAATGTGATCTCAGAGAGCTTGACAGTCATTCCTGTGTTGATGAGCCGTTTACATTCCCATCCTGGATGCCCAAAAGGGGAGAGAGGAGCGGTCAGTCAGGCAGAAGCTGATTTTGGTCCACATGTGGGTTTTAATTGTAGGACGTGGGTGTGTGTGCAGAGCATAAGAATGCCTCTGTGGGTGGTTTTCCCTATGTTAGCAAACAGCCATTCACTCCAAGCATGGCTGGGCAAGATAGTGAGTTCTTTGAAACCGTACATTTTTGCAAACTAACTGGAGAAGAGAGATAAGCATCCAAAAGGAATGGCTCGGTGTGGACACGACTGGACACATATGCAGATCACTGATGTGTATGTAAATTTGATTTGCATTGCGAGGACGATGTCTAAAACAGGCATCAGTGGGAATCCTGGATATGAGAGCAGGGCGGAAGGCAGTGTCGTCACGCGAAGTCCAAGACTCAAAACCATGGCTGGAGGTCACAAGACACAGAGCCACAATGAAATCAGCACTTACTTACAGACTGGTGCTAACAATGCACTACTATGACATTTGTTTGCCCCACATGCAAGGACATTTCATGACACGATGATTCAACCACATGCATACCATGCATGCATCCCCTATATAACTGTCAACTGCTCTTACGCTGCTGAAGCTGTCTAAAACTTCTGCTCTGTAAAGAAATGTGTAGCTACTCATATTTGTACAGACATTTCAGTGCTGTCAGACATTAAATCAGAATAAACTCAAAATGCCAGAATGTCAAGAGAAACATATTTTTGATATGATTTTTGATTCAAATCAAATGTGTACATTTCTTGACATTTCATAGAACTCCCTGCATAATCTGTTCTACCAGAAACGTGTCATAAATTTCAGCTTGACTGGGTCCTGAAACCACTTTGTAGCTAATCAGAACACATGCTCAGTTTCTGCAGCTACCCATTCATTGCTAAGCTTTAATATCCTGGCTGATGCTTCGAGAAGTTTCTTCAATATCTTTTGCAGCAAGAAATTCTGCTGCTTTTGTATCTTAAAATGCATAGACCATCAGTGACCATCAGTGACCATTCAGTCTTTTCCCTGAATTAATTTGCCAACAGTAATTAACTCTGTAATGAACTCCAGCTTCAACTTACTTCTTCAGAAGGTCTTGAGCCATTATTGTGGAGTTCATACACACATTTGCACCAACATTACTAAAATCTGAGACATTTAATCTCTCTTCTTCTTGAATGTTATGATGGTTAGACATTATTATAGTTAGTCTAGCCATGGGTTGTTTTGGTGTTTTGATTATTTCATTCTAGTTTGATTATTCTGTGATCCTTAATCTTTTTCTTTGATTAGATCAGTTTTGTTTGCATTTTAGTTCACTCCTTAGTGTTTCTAGTTATGGTTATTCCTTGTCTCCAGCTATTCCTTGTTACTCTAGTTTAATTGTATTCTATTCTTTAGTGTCAGATTCATTTCCTAGTCCCTTGCATACTTTCCCTCGCCCCCTGTGCCATTTCCTCTCTCTCTCTCTCCTCACACCTGCAACCTGCTAGCTAATCATCCCAGGTCTTTTGTTCCAGCATTCTCCCTTACACTATTTAAACCTTTCTCTTGCTCATACTCCTTGCCGGTCCCTCTTATTATACCCTGTTATTTTCCATGTTTCTTTGAAAAGAAAAATTTCCTGTTGGCATTTTTCTTGGGTTTATGGTTTTTGTTCTTCTTTACCGCTCTGTGATTATTTTTCGCAAGTTTCTCATCTTTTTTCATTAAACTTTCAACATGATCCGTGCTCCCACCTCCTGTCTCAAACTCACACTTCATGACAGTTATGGTATTTATAACTGCATTTAAGCTAAATGGCAACTTCATGCATCTGGAAATTAAACCCAAGGATGGATTAAACTTGAAGAGGTTGAAGGTATGACTCAATTATCAAGCTGTTGCAAGTTATACACAAGCATAGTAATTTTGGATGAAGAAAGTAATTTTGGATGTTGTTTTGATTTTTTTTCCTCTAAAAAAATCAAACAATTTTTTTTTTTTGTTCAGTGTGTTTTTTGAACATTTTTTTATTTGTTTATGTTAATTTTAGCAGTGGAATGATTAATAATTATCAATCATGAATGTGAAAACAATCCAAGATTTGATATTCTATTTAGTCAGAGATTGACTATTTTGCTCTTTCTCTCGATTAAAGAATGTGATGGAGAGAATGAAAAATGTAACTCATTCCTCCTTTAACTCAAACAATGTGGCAAAACATCCACATTGTTTAATGTCCATCTCTGATTGGCTAACTGGCTCTTGTGACGACTCCTTCCCTGGTACTTATTGCCCCCAATGGGCAACAGGTTCCAGGGAAGGAACTTATTGGCCTTTCCTGGAGGGCAATAGGCAATAAGCACCTGCTTATCAGGTGCTGAGTCTGTGAGCACTTGGAGCTCACAGACTAAAAGATTGAAAAAGAACCGAATTCAGCAAACGGTTTTTCCCAACCAGTTAACACTCCTGTTCAGTTTGTTGTTGTTTGCACCCATAAAAGTGATGCATTTCAGTTCCAATAGTTAAAATTTACAACTCCATAGTCTGAGAGGTTAATAGTTTCGTGGTGTGAAGCGCTTTGATTTATTGTGCCTTGTAGAAATCGTTATACTTGTTCTGTGTTGCATTGTGGAGTCACTAGGAAAGTTTTACGAGGGGTGCTGGTGCCTTGATGTCATGCATGTGTAGAGCAGGGAGCAGGTGGGGACCTGAAGGGTTTCCAGCTCACAACCATTTCCCTCTATCGACAGGCCTGCTCACGATGCATTGCCCGCCTTGTATCTCTTCCTGTCACGTCCGAATCCTGCAGGGGTATTCCACCTGAGCCCTCATTCATCTGCTGCTGCTGCTTTTAACAAAAGCCTTTTGCTCTCAGGATTAGATGACCGTGCAAAAGTTTTATGCATGATTTATCTGCGCTGAGTTCCAACATTTTAGACATGGGTCATCTGCAAAGGCCAGATTAAAAATTGTTCCTGGGAGCAGCACTTTCACACATTTGTCCAATGATCTCAAGCTCTTAAAGGGTCATCCATTACTTACATCGTGTGGGAAACAAGTGGCTGGACTAGCTGATCTGATGAAGATGCTTAAAAAGGGTTAAAAAAATCCATTTTGAAATTCCGACTGGCTCAGCTGCCGTTCAGAACATTGTCATTATTGTTTCTATTTATCTAAGATGAAACCGCAGAGCTGCCGGTGGATACTCAGTGTTATTTGTTGCTGTAGATGAGCATAGCCATGCATTATGCAACACTGTGACAACTACAACCTATTCAAATAACTCATCAATTTATAAAAGAGGGTTTCAATCAGCTGCAAGGTGCCCGTGTTCATCCCAACTAGGAGAGAAAGATGAAGAAATCCCTCATTCAGACTGCGTGTTTCCATGTAATCAACAATGGAGTTTTTTGTTCTGTGGATATGAAACAGAAGGCAACACAGGTCAACAGATTTCTTTCTCATCCTGGAAGAAGGAAAGATTTGGAGAGATAAACGAAAACATGTGTAACAATTGTGCTTCAATTTTTCCTGTTGAAGGAACAATGTTGGGATTTTTAGCGCCTCGAATAAGCAACGTTCAATATTATTAGTATTAGTTCAATAATTATTGAACTAATAATTATTGTGTTAGTATTGGACTAATACTAACACAGTTCCTTGCAAAAGTATTGCAACCATCTAGAAAATCTATGAAATATTCTTTAACCATGATGGGATCATTTTTATCTGATTTAAAAAATCTTATTTTAAAACCTTCTCATATCCTACAGTTTTTACACAAAGCAAGAATCCACAAAGTTTGAGAAAAATTTGCTAGGCTTGGAAATAAAACATGTTGACTGCTGCGTGATTAACAGAACTGAATCATTTTCATGCCATCCATGATTTTATGGATCATTTTCTGGGTCCTCTCCTTACAGTGGGTATATCATTAACTGGGATGATAAGCGTGGACTCTGTTCATTTGGGAGAACTGTTCTTCATCCTTTGTTTTATCACCATACTCTGCCTGCCACTTCTATTGGCACCACTGGTAATAATGTGTGAAAAGTGAACGAATGAATGAATTTATCTGTTATAGTAAGAGCATGATCTCACGCTAAAACATTTGGAAAAATTTTACCTTTATTTGAGAATGTTTATTAGGTGGGAAAAATATGAAGGCTTAAGAAATAATTGTTTTTAACAAACCTAATTTTCAGCTAGTGACGCATGAAAACTTCACTGGCACTGATTATGCAGCCTGTGCAGCTTGCATGCTATAATGCTATAATGCTTATAGATTGATGTTTGAGAGGACTTTTATTTTACTTTGTTCACTGAAGTAACGGGCCTAACTGCAAAAAGATTTTTCTCTTTGGTATAAATAAGGTTTTTGAACCAAATGGGGCTTAAAGTGATCAGGTTGTAATTTTTCCTTTATCTTTTTAAGTTGATCAGAGTTTCTTGGAATGTTTAATTAGTAATACATGACTTTCTGCCCCTCCATCTGTAAATGTGTTGTGACACACAACCCCAAATCCCTCAGCCTCTTGCCACTAGGCTGAAAGAGGGTTTCTACCATCAAATATAAGGACCAGGCTGGTAGAGGAGATAAAAAACCTCTAGGATTCACAAGCTACATTTCCAGTGAGCATATGATCCTGCAATTTGACATTTCGAAAATTAATTTGTTTAATGAAACCACCAATCAATAAAGGTTTTGGCGCTAGGAGGAGCCAGTTATTTCAAAAAGCTATAACAGAAAAAAAAAAAATTTTCACATCCCACGAGTCACGTGATCAACAACCAGATGCTGCTACTGGCGCAAACCTCGAAGAACAAGATCACATGTAGTAGTTGGAGGATCTTATTTATTTATTCTTTTTGTTTAGTTGGCACATCATGGTTTTCAGTGGTTTATCTCCTGAACAAACTTATTCACATGTGATTTCTTATTGTATTTCTTATTTAATGAAAACACAACATCTAATTTCTTTGTGGGAATAATAATGTAGTTTTTAATTGAATTTGAAGGATTGTACATAATGGTGTTCATTAGAGAACAGATGTTTCTTAGTTTACCCCAAGTGATACCATATGACTTTTGCCAGCTTGAAAATGCCAACTTGTTGCAAATATGTGTGTTAAACTAGACTAGATGGAGGCAACAGTTTTAAATATGGAATCCAGGCAAAGTGTCCAAAACTCAACTTTTTTTTTTTAACAAAGACTGAAACTTGATACATCCTGGCAGAGTAATTGCAGAAGAAGTTGTTGAAAATTTCCTCCACAATAGTGTGTTTAATTTTTTTGTTCAAGCTCTTTTATCCTCATTAGGCAGCAGCTTCTGAGGAAACCTCTATCAAAGCGTCGTTGTGTCTGGCTCCACAGGAGCTACAGAAAACCCTCATTAGACAGACGCTGTTGCCAGAGGGGACCATAGTATCTGGGGTAAAGTGTCAGTGGCTTGTTTGCAACCCATTCACGGGAACAGATGTCAAGAGGCAGTGAGATTACCTTGTCTTTCCATGTGAGGTTTCTTCCCTCTGTTTTGTTCATATTGAACCTTTTTATGGGAGATATTGCTGCAAACACAGAGGAAGCCATGTAATATGTCTCAAAAGTGCCTTTTTCAGTTATTGCTCCAGTCATATTTTCTATGCTGCATTCTAGGTCATTAGCAGAGTTGAGGAAAAAAAGGTGTCAGATTGGTCTGATGTTATGTTTTCCTGTTTATGTTGGTTGTTTTGCTGAGCTAGGTCATTAAAACTAAGTGTGAGAAGTTTTTTACTGGACCTTATTTATCGGGGATTAACTGATCGTCTTAGCAGAAGTTGCTCAAAGACAAATCCATTTTAATTGTTGGAGGAAATAGCAGTGCACCATGTACTGTATAATTGGTTCCCTCATCACATTTTCCTGTTTTCATCCCCCTCCTCCTTTTCCTTTTCTCCCTTCCTGTCACATCCTTCATCGCTCGCTCCGCTTTGTAAATATTTCCACATTTGATCCGTCGCTTGTTCATCCCTGAGCTCTGTCTTCGTCCGCTCCAACTTTGTTTAATCATATACAGTAGTTATGCACATACACACTGAAAGCTTTGGCATTATTAAGGCTATTCAGGGACCAAGTAAAGGGATTTGTTCTATAATAAAAAGGTCTTTGTAAGAAAAAGAAATAGCACTTTTTTTATCTTCCAAGAAAAGATTTGTGTATCATGAAACAGTATCTTGAAGCGTCGAGAATAAAACTTATATCAGTCTGATGATTTTAATAAAAAGGTTGTGCAAAAGAAAAGCAATCAGAAATAGAGTGGGGTTATTTATAATGATTCTTTTACTTTCAGAAAGTATTAAAACATTGACATGTGAGTCATTTGATCAACTTAAGATGCTGATTCTTTTCATTTTTGTTCTGCTCTAAAACCCTTTAATAACCATAAAGTCCTTCCAGGAAGGCACATAAATCCTGAAGGAACTGTAATTCCCATTATCTCCAAGCTTTAACCACATTCTACACTTTATATTTAACTATAGCATCCTCAGGTAACACAACCAGTTTTGTCAAATTGTGTTCCAGATTCTGGCTATGCAATTCAAAGCATTAAATCTTTTGGTATTGTAATTTTTTAGATTTGTTAATTTTAACATTAATCAGACCTCAACACATTGTCCCAAAAGGTTTGGGGAGATTTTAGCCTGACCTGAATGTTTTCTTTGTAACTCTGCTCAATCATTGTCTTGTTGCTTCATCAGTACTGAAAAGACATCCAGTTTTTGTAACATCCTTTTTGTAAATCATCCAGAGAATAAAAATAACTTTAGTTCAGGCAATTAATGGCAGGAGTAAACTCTAGACTGTGTTTGTGCTATATACGAATATAGCACAAAAACTTGACATGTTAATGTCCCTCAACAGAATATAAAAGGGTAGTGTATAATTATATATAAATCCTGAACCGAATAGTTTAAAAATGGCTTTGCAGTTAATACAGAGATAATATAAGAAGGTAAAATTGAAGCTAAATTGGTTTGTTTATGGATGAAAAGTGGCACACTTTGTTCCTTGAATGGGTTCATGACATTTAAAGACTTTTACCACACAGTTTGTGTGACCTCTTAAAATTACTCATTCAGTTCCTGTCATCATCACAAAGCCAGAAAGAAAATCAAACTGTTTACAGGAACAACATTAGCGAAGCGAACGCGCTTGTTTTGTTTGACAAACACAGCAGTTAAATACAATAATCCACTGAGACAAATGTACATTTTGATGTTTTGGTCTTTGTAAAAAATAAATAGATAAAATCTGTTTTGTTTCCATGGCAACATTCTGAATATTCTGTGCCCTAATGTCGATGGGAATATCAGTGGAGAGGGTACGGAGGTGTTCTACAACAACACAACCCAGCTCAAATGCTAAACACGCAGGAGGAGCTGCACAAAAATATTCTCAACACTGGTGGCGTAAAGAACTAAGGCTTCAGGCTGCAGAACTGTCAGCTCCATAAGATCATTTCTATTCAGTCTACCTAGACTGTTGTTTGGACAGCATTTGCATTTGAGCAGTTTTTGGCACATTTATTGCATTTAGCTGTCAGAGCAGAACTTCCTGGAACTTATTGTGTATGGATATTTACTTCTGTCTGCAGTTTGTCATGTACTCATCGTTTCCCTGAATGTTTTTGGGTTAGAAAGAAGTAAAGTGTCCTGGTCACTCAACTCAATTTAAAGAAACTTTACATATAGAGAATTTTATTCACAAATATATAAATGTGAAGCGCCGAGTCACCACATTCTGCATTTGTTAAAAAGTCGACTATTTAGAAGCAGAATAAAATAAACATTTCAACCCAACAGGCATGCTTAGACTTCCAGAGTAAATAACACTATTCTTGGAGACAGAGCTTAGCAGCAGAACTGAATGCACAAACTGAAAGAAACTCAGTGAATATTGTATCTATATCACTCAGAGCTGGCACAGAAAAGTTTGCTGCATTAGTAATCTCTTGGGGCAAAGACAACTTTAAAAAAAGACTTCTGGTGCATAAAGAAGTTTTTTTTTGTGCTGTTGCTTCTGCTTTCTGTGAGAGTGGGAGCAGCTGATACAAAGAGTAAGATAGTACCAAGAGACGAGCTCAACCAGCAACTCAGTTAAAGGGTCAAACACAAAGGGCATCTGACACAGCGTAGGCAGCTCAGAGTGTGTTGAAAACTAAAGAAGGAGAGAGCAGATGAGGCCCAGATAATAGTAACCAGCTCCACAGTAATTTGCATGGGGAGTAGAGTAAAGAATCTGCTAGCTTTTAAAAATTGACGTTAAAAATGTAGATACTGTGATCTTGGATAGTAGAATTTTTGCAAACATTTTTGCAAAACGGAAGAGTTCCAGCTTGATTGTTCCTTCCTTTTGCTTTTTCTTTCTTTAAATGTCAATCATAGCTAATAACATTAACTTATTTATTTTATGAATTTGCTTTAACAAGTTTCTTAAGTTCCAATACTGCTGCAATGCAGGTTGAATCCAACTTTGATGGCCTCGTTTAGTGTTAAGTTATGCAGATTAGTTTTATTAGTCGGGACCTTAGTTTTAAGGTCCCAACCAATATCTATGTATCCTCCTATTTGCTCAGTATTTAATATTTTAAAAATACAGTTTTTCTTTATTACAGTTACAATAAGATACATACACAGTTACATGGGATACATATTTGAAGGTTCAGGGTTCATTTTAATCCAGATTAGAACATTGAAAACTCTCCTTAAATGTTTTCTTTTGAGGATCTTTGATAGAAAATAAGTTTCATGAATTTGGCAGAGCAAAGATAGGCAACATTTGCATGAAGTGGATGTTGCTCTTTCACTGATGCTTTAAAACCTTGTAGTTTCATCCCAAGTGAAGCCAAAACCAAATAAAAAATCTTTTTAACCTCATTTTATAACTGGTTCATTCTAGTTTTCTTGTTACCAGGACTATTCAGTTTTCTGTACTTATAAAATCTCTTTTGTTTCAATTAAGGAAAGTAGATTTACATTAGATTTAGGAATTCAGAAAATTGTATTAGAATGATCACAGATAAGACTTTTATAAACTTGTGTTTTTGTTAGTGTACCTTTCTACATAATGTCAAATAAATAATTATATGATTGTAAATTTCTATATATCATTTGGATCTACAGATAGATAGTGTTAAACAGGTTAAACTGCCTTCAGGAATATTATATTGCAATTAGAATGCCTCAATAGTATAGCTCATAATAATAGAGCACAGCAAAGTGTAGTTTAAAATTAAAATCAGATCAACTTTATTTCAACTTCAGTTCAACTATTTAATCAACTTTATTTAAAAATCTCAGATAAAATGATAGGGATGACCAAAGTAATGTATAGTATAGAGAGATAACCATTTACATGGTAAAAATTTAGTTTTGAAGGTAAAAATCACAAATTACATAACTTTGGTCTGATGAACAAGTAATTTGGCATTGAGCGATGGATGATGGATGATGCTGCAGTAAAACAGGAATTATTTTACTGTCTCTCCTCTGTCTGCCTCATCGGTGTTGTGGGACTTTGTGCTCCACATTCTTTAAGAGCCGTAATCAGGACACTGTTTTGCATAAAGTGTCACCATGAGGGAGAATCTATGACACCGTTTCTGTCACTTTACTGTCAACATAAACACATCATGAGGCAGAGAGAAAGCCAAAAACACAAACATAAATTAGTGCTGAGGACAATTAAAGTCATACAGTGTGCGTAGCATGACTATATGTCTGTAAATACAGTGTAGCACTGCATCTCAAATATGTTCTATTTAATTTTGCCTCTATGAATAAAATCTGAACATCTTCTACATGTGTAACCAGTGACTTAGGTTTGCAAATAAATAACTTCCATCCCTGAAACACACAGACTGAATTTCCTCTGCAAACTAATAGGAAAACTACCATTTGTGTTTTTCCACAAGGTATTAAGAGCAACTAAAATTGTTCAAAGAACCCCAAAATAATTTGTAATGAGATATAAATATCCTCAAAGTCATCAACAAATAAGTCTTCTGGTGTTGCACGGATTTAATATCAAGGTCTCTGAGTGTGACATGCCTCCTTTATTCAGCCAGGAAATGATGAGACACATTCAGGGACATGTTCCCGCAAAAGCAATCGCATACGTGTCTGAAAAGTATGATTAATTACACACACAGCGACGAGATGAGGGAGAGAGAGTCTTTGTCGAGGATATCTGTGAAGTGGATTTAATTACAGCACACGTACCAGGAGAATCAATGTGCTCTTAATCAGCTCCTGAAACAATAAAATCATACATTTTGTCACCAAATTAGAAGTCAACACCACGCTGGTGTCCAATTATGTGACTAATGATTCATGACAACCAAAATGTAAAGACTTGGGGGGGAGGGGGTTAGCAAACAGTTTTAGGTGCTTCCCTGCTTCCTACAGGAAGGATTTGGAAAAAAAAATAATAATCAGAAAATACATAAATGAGTCATGACTTTCTATAATCAATGTTTTTGATTATCAGTGATTTTACTGTGCCTTGCAAAAGTATGAGATCTTTTTAAATTGCCATACTACTGCTGAAAAATTTTGTATACGTCATCGTGATTTTATAAGATATATCAACAATGCTTCTGTAGTGCAAGTGAAGTGAGATACTAAAAATGCTTTAATAAACTGAAGGAAGAAAGTGAAAGATGTGCTCCTGATTAAATATATGTGCACTCTGAATAATTGGTTGTCTAACATGTAGTTTGCTTCTTGACAACGCTGCTAATCTGATTGTACTGTGGAACAAAAACTGATTGTTGAATACTGAATATTTGGAAAGCTTAATTAAAGTAAATTCATGGAGTTATTCAGCAACCTGTCTTCAAGTCTTTTTTGCAACCTTAAGGAACACTGCTTGATTTTTGCTTATCTTATGTTGTGCTAGACTCCTGCTGTCATGTTTACAACAGCTGTGTGATCTTTTCGTCTTCTTGATCTTTCCCCTTTTTCATTCACATCTTGCTGCTTATCCTCTTGCGTGTGGGTGTGTGTGTGCTTTCTTCTGGTGTGGCACCCTGGCTCCCTGGTGACTTTCGTGCACAGCTGTTATCCATCATCTCATCACCATGCAGTACTTTCTTCAGGCTTCTCTCCCAGTCTTGCCAGGTGTCCATGTTATGTCAGACTGGCAACACTCAAACGTTGATCTCTGCTTAAGAATAAGATTGTTGAACTTTTTTCTTTTTCAGTCTTTTAACTTTAGGTTTTCTGTGTCTCAGGTCTTTTTTTCTACTGTGATTACTTTATATTCTTCGTTCTGACTGTTCCAACCCTGCCTGCTCATTGTTCATTCCTGTCACAGATTACATTGGCTTCAGTCATCATTCTTTACATAGTCCTTCTGATAAATCCACATAAACTCACCACCCCATCCAGATTACTGTTGTCTTTTACATTTTTGTTCTTATTATTTTTTTACTGGAAGTGTTTAATTAGTAGTGCTGAGTTAAGGTATACAAGTAGGAATTTAAGTCAGTGTATTCCTTTTTTTCTCTCTTTAAATTAATGTCAGCCTTTAATATGGACAACACTAAATTTGAGTTGCTGGTATGTAATTGGATTAATTGTTGTTTGTGTTAACAAGTGATTGAGTAGCTGCACCTGAAAATTGACATATGTGAACAAAGGACTCAAAACCAATAAACAGTTAAGTTAAGTTTTCTGTTGCTTGTTTGTTCAAAGAACAAAAATACTATCTATGCATATGTATCCAACTACTCTGAGTCAATTCTTTGTAGAATCACGTTTGGTATTCAAAGGGTTTATTTAGGAGTAAGCCTCGAACAACTCCGTACATCTGGAGAGGAATAATATCTCCATTTGTCTTTGTAAAATAGAAATTGACTGAACTATATACAGTATGTGTTGGTATCAGAGCAGAAAAGGCTGCACCGCACCTTTCTGATTTTTATTGTTAAAAAAGACCAATCCAGTCCACTGTTTATGCACCACTTTTAGTAGATCTAATAGAATTGCCTTGAATTCTGTGGAGTTTGTGATGGGGAAAAAATGACTTTTTCTTATTTTACTGTATAGCATATAAATGGTGAATGACCATGAAAGCTTCCCTGTTTAACTCCCTCCAGTACAAAAAAGGCCATGGACATCACTGATTATACTTTGAAGCAATCAATTAAGTTTTAAAATTCTGATACAGCTGTCTGGCTGCATTTCCACATAAGACATGTTTGCTTCTGTCAGCTGTAAAAATCCCCAGAAATAATGGACGATTTTGTATGCAGTACGTACAGCTTCAGAAACCTTCTTAATGAGGGAGGAATAGGGGAGAAATTCTTTGGGGGATATTTCAAAAAATGGACTTACTCTGACCTCTAATATACTTTGCACCTTCAGCATATTTAAATAACTGCATGTCCTTCTCACATAGCATCTTAATCAGTAGGATTAGAGCAAACAAGCAGAAAGGAAGATTTACAGAACTGATTACGTTAGCAATACATTTTTATTACATTTAATTTCCCAAAAGAAATGTTTTTGTATTTTACTTTCAACCTGACCAACTCATTTTTTCTCATCCTGTGATTAAACCATAACACTTCAGAATCATCATGAGCAAGGATTAAGAGAAACTTCTGGAAGTGACAGATTTGGCTTCAGTTATTCAGGGACGGATGTGACTGTACAAAGCTTTGTTAATTATAACCCTGTTGATGTGAGCAATAATCACACATTACTCATCTCCATCAGCATGAGGCCATAATCCAAAAAAAAGGCACAAATAGGAATGGCCAAGCCCACCTGTCATCTATTATAATTACTCTGATTCATGAGCACAGCCAGTTTATTGAAAACAATCTACCAGGATATGCTGACATTAGTGTGGAGATTCAAACAAGTAGATTATTTGTTGTTGATTAGATGTGGTTTAAAACACCAGAATCACTTGTTTTTGTTGTACAAATATAACCGGTCAGAAGCATGAAGGTGACCTTGCGCGTTACATTTCATATTTGCTTTTTGGTGTTAATCAAGCACTCTGCTTACAACACCAACTCCTTTTTTACAGATCAGAAGCACATTAAAGTACAAAGTCAACTGATTCGCAGTGGCAGTGACGTCATGCTGTATGGGTTGATTTTCTTCCTGTGCATCCTGGTGAATTGCAAATGTTGGATGAAATAGTGAAGAATTTGGACTACCTCCAAATTCTCCAATTTCACTTCAAATTAACAGCTAGATGTTTGAAACTTGGACACAGTTGGCTGTTCCAATGGGATAATGATCACGATCATATCAAAACTACCTTTGGAAAGGATAAAGCAGGCTAATATTAAGTTTCCGAAATGACCTTCTGAAAACCCAGACATTCAAACTATGGCTGATTAGGGGAGTGTGCATAAAAGCCAGGTTTTTCCGGGCAGAATAAGATGAATCTATTAAATGCCAAGCAGGAAGTTGTAATGTTCAGGCTGATTGCTACCCTGATCTGACACTTTACAGCGTCACCTTAAGTCTTTTAGAAATACTTTTTGACAAATTAGCCAAAGAGCTGAATCTTCATCTCACCATGATGAATGTATTCACACAATTTAAAAAAAATAATCAGAGAATTTAGCATTCTCAGTTTTCACATTATAACTCTCCCTAGATGTTCAACAATAATGTCTCATCATGTATTGCTACGTATTTCGTCCTCTCATCTGTTGTGTTTCTGTCGGGCCCACTTAACTTTTTTTCCTTACTAGTAATATTTTTTATGCACATAAATGGGTTCATTTTTTTTACTTTTCAAACCTGGTTTCTAGTTTTTTGGCTTGGTCTGTAGATGTTACAGTCAAAGTGAGTATTTTTCAACAAGCTTTCACACAAGCTATAACAAAACATTTTCATGTTTCTCTTTTATTTTCACAAATGGTTCAATAAATATGCAGGAAACAAATATTTGTGTGTGCTAAATACCCAAATTAATCAAGCCTTAAATACAAGCCACCTGGAAAAGAAGTGCAATTTTAGCTATCAAGATGTTATTGTTTGTGGATTAAAACTTCTTCCCTTTGGAAGATTCAGTGGTCAGATATTACTTTGACCTCTATCATGTTCATTTGTTCATAATTTTTCCTGAAGTGCCATAAGCTGAAGCTAGACTTTACTGAATATGGTTTGTAAAGAATGTTTTGGAACTTTTAGCAGCGTGGCCAGGGGCTGGTGTAATATAAAACTAGCACCTCTTCGTCTGCGCTGCCCTAACATTTTCTGGGCTGACTTTAAACTTGATAAAACATTCCAGTAGAAAACATGATTCATCAAATTCCTCACTGACTGTGTACACAGGGCTGTTGTTTTTTCAGTTGCATTTTTCTACACGTTTTCTTACCACTCAATTTTCCAATGACACACTTGGATATAGCAATCTGTGAACAACCAGCGTGTGTTGCAATAATCTTCCACTCCTTTTGGAAGCTGTAACACTTCTTAATGCAAAAATATTTTTGTATGTAATAGAAATCTCACTTTCTCCAAAGAAACTTAGAAAATGCTTTATCATTGTATGTTTACAACAAATCTGTTTATTATAAAAGTTTCCCTTTTGAATTACTGATGAACCATTTTTATGATTTTCTAATTACCTCAGATGTACCTTTAAGTGTCAGGTAAAACCACTGACAGCATTTTTAAAAGAGGATCACAGTGACATGGAATTAGCAAGCTTCAAACAAAATCAAATGAGCACATAATTCAATATATTACTCTGAATCGGAGAAGGCTGTCGGGAGTCAAATCGCTTGCAGCAAATAAATTCAATGAGAATTTATTTGCACTGCTCTTATCGTAAGCTGTCCTAATCAGTTATCTCCCAAAGTCGCAAGCCTGGAGCTGAGAGATAAAATCTTCTTTTTCTGTATTGCAGTTTATCAAGTTCCACGGCTTGAAATATCTAAAGTTTACGAGGTCTTGTAACTGGATTTAAACATATGGTTTATCACTTCAACGCAATATGGCGCGCATGACTCTGTCTTAGAGCTTGGATCAAGTGTAAAATGTATTGCCTTGCATTGCTCATCTATCATGCATGCACCATCTGCCTGGGGATTCATTGCAGTTTTTTTCCCTCCCGTTCTCAAATCTATTGTCTCTTCCTTTTCCGTCGTCTGTCTCCCTCACACCGAGATGCTGTCGTTTTGTTATCAGCATTCTGGCAATGATCAGGTGTCAGGGCTGTAAACCATGTCAGATTAGCAAGTCTGCCATATTATCCAGAAACGTGTGGGAGACTACAAAGCCCTGTCAAGTGCCAGGGAGGTGCAGTGTGTAATCTCTCTGAACAAACTCTGCCTCAGGACACAGCAGCTGTTTTTTTTTTCTGTGTAATGCTGCAAATAAGAAAAAAACTACAGTGAGATTTGGCTGCTGTTGTTTTAAACAGGACCATATACTGCAGTGAGAAAGAGAGAGAGAGAGGACAAATTTAGATTTGTCTACTGTGTTGCATAAGGATTTTTTTTTTTCCTGTTTGCCTCAGTCAGACATAGGCAAATTATCGACGCTAATCGGTTATCCCACACTGAAGATGATTTCCTCACAGTGTTTTTCAAGTTAACACGCATCCCTCTTGCTGGGATTTCATTTCCAGAGGGATTTCTGCACTTGATATTTTCTTAACCGTATGAAAACCACTGGATGACTTTTTTTCCTTTTGAAAACACGACCCAGTCAAAGCCAAAGAAAAGGATTGGAAGAACATTGAGAAAGTTAAAGCAGGAGAAATGCTCCTACTCATGGCTCGAAAAAACACCACAAATGGACTCTTCAAAGCTCAGTCAGTGACCTACTTTGTGCAGCCAATTATACGATGTCTCCCTCTTGCATCTTTTTTTAAAGTGGGTCAAGATGTCTGAAAAAAAGTGAGAACAACCAAACAAAATTGGGGAGTTGCATATAAGGTGCAATGTTTGTTTGCCTTGTCTGGCTAATGATTAATAAATGTGTTGGGTTGTCATTATCTATTAAACATGAACCAGGCAGCTGATGACATAAATGGAAAGATTTCTATTGAACGCTTTGCAGAGAACCATAGCTGCGTAATGTCGTCTTCTGCTGGAAATCTATGCACCTGAATTATTGTCTCATGTGAAGAGCTTTTGAGATCTGTGAACAGCAGCTTGTGTAGAAATCAAAAACCCTAATGAAGGCGCGATCGGCATTGTGAACACGTCGACAGAACGACTATGACTGATTACTTCTCGGATCATAAGCAACCATGATAGCGGAAAAACTGGCAACCCCCAGAGCAATCTGCTGCTGAACAGTTGCCTGCACTTGATTAATAGGTTTTACCAGCTGACAACAACCAACTGGCTGACTTTCAGTGCACCTGCGTGAGTCACAATATGATAAATCTGTCATGGATGTCCTCCTTTTGGTTGTGTTTCCACATGTTGACGTCCTACATAACCTCTGACCTGTCCTGAATCTCCCTGTGTTTACTCTGAATGCACCTTCATTAATGAACTCCTTCAGTTTCAAACAAGGTCTACAACTGACCATGCAGTTGCATCACTGTCTTTGTACTTCTTCTCTCTCTTAAAATCTCTTCCACATTTTGGACAGATTTTTTTTAGTAACCCAGATAAACAAGCGTAAATATCCTCAAAGTAAATTAATCTTTTATAGCATGATCTCACACAGAAAAATGTGAAAACTGGGATGACAATAATCACTAGGAAACTATTGCTTTTAACAAAACCACTAGTGGCACAATTATTAGTATGTCAATAATCCCTTTGAAAAACCTTTAAAGTGACCATTATTTATTTGCATTTTTGGAAGTTGATCAGAGTCTCTAGGAACTTCAGAAGTCTTTCTGTTGATCTGATTAAATGTGACATGACACAGAAGCCTATTTCTTTCAGCTATTGGCCACTTGGCTGGACAAGGACACAAATTTATCTTGACACCACGCACAGCGAGGAGGATGGTAGAGAGGTAAAACAAATCTCCAAAGATCGCTGTTGGAGAGCTGCAAGCTTCCAAAGCAACCATCAAATGTTATATCTATGCCAATTAGTTGTATGGGAAGCCAGAGAAAAGTTTTTTTCTGATCCTACTATCAAAAATATACGCATGTGGAGCTTGTAACAGGGACTTTAGTAGACAAGTGCTTTGGTCAAAAAACAATGAGATCAAGACTTTCAGATGCACTCGGTTTAAATCAATCTAATCTAAAACTATGGCCGGTACTTCAACACATTCATTTTTATTATTTAATCTTATAGATTTCAAGATGACTAAAAACCCAAGTCAGAACCTTTATATTCACAAACAACAGTGATGAATGACAAAGCTGCTTCTCTTGGCCCACTGGGAGATGCGTTTTGCTTCACAAAACAATCCGATAGGACACTGGAAAAGACTGTTGCTGTGTGTAAGTTGTGCTAAAAAAAATTGACCTATCACTGAAGCTATTCAAGCCTAACATACCATCTCAATGTGCAATGCTCTCAATATTGCAGCAAGCAGATGTCCCCAAAGCTATTGTCAGAATCCTCATTTTGCATTTCTATAGAATTACTTTGACAAATAAGTTACATGAGTGATCAGGACTTGAAACACTTGAAAGCTGAATGGGTACAATAGCACTTTGCAACAATCTGATGGTTGTATAACTTTAATAACCAATTGGAAGCAATAAATATATTTGTTGTTTAGCTCATATGTCTATTTATTCAATAATTTAGCAGCAAAAAGGGTTTCTGAATTTAAAATGTCGCTTTATTTGTCAATATAATTACAGACCCTTAGAGTTCCACCTCTAACTAAAACATATGACCAAATCAACATTAATATGATTTACAACTTATTAAATCAATCTCCTTACATTTTTACTGGACCTAAATGCTATAGAATCCTGTGTGATGAACTGAATGAGAGCTTAATCAAAGACGAAGAACTCTGGACAGCGCTGATTGTGAAAAGGACCTTCGGTAGTTTGGTTTTCTCATTACATAATTTTTAATGTAAGCTAATATTCCTTATGCAGGAGCAGTGATTAAAATGTAAAAACAATACAAGAGAGTTGCAGAAAGGGGAAGAGAGAGTTTTTGCTATGCAGATGGAGAGGAAAGGATTGAATGTTAATTTATGAAGGCTGCCAGATTCTGCTGGAGACAAACTGGACAGAAAACCTGATCCAAATAAATTCAGACCATGTAAAATGGACCATTATCACTCTGTAGATTTTGCCCAAAGATCTCCTGAGGATGGTATGTGAGTAGCTATCATACTGTACATCTGGTAATGGAAATGGAAATGAAAATGGAAGTAGCATCGACACCAGAACCTGAAGTTTTTGTCTGGCATTGGAATAGCATGTTGCTGTCCACTGTCCTGTGTGTATCTTAGATTTGTGTTTCTGCTGCCAGAAACATTCATTTAGCAGTTCATCACTGTGGCTCATCTTCCTAATGTCCTCCAGGATTTCAGAGTTTCATCCTGAATGCTGGCTCTGACATTCCTTGTCCTTGCCCTTCCTCTCTCTGTTTGGTATGCTGGACTTAGAATGAATATTAAACCATCTTCTCCTTTGGTCAGGCCTTTATGCCAGAAGGGCGATGGTTGGTATAAATGTACACACAATATAATACATGCCATACATGTATAGTATTGGCTTTAACTTTGTTTTTACTATTCATTGCTCTTACTTATTTGTGGCAGACGTCTTGCAGCCTCTTTAACTTCTCCATTTGCCTACCAGATCAGAATGTTAGTTCTTCACAAACTGCATTTTCATTTATCAGAAAATTATGTGAATTTGAATTATAAAAATACATTTGCTTAAGAGAAACACAGCTATTTTGAAAATACAATATTTTTGGTAAAAGGTTTTTGCACTAGGATGCGGTAGTTTTTTGGCTGCAAAACTGCAGCCAAAAATCTATGTATTTTGCAAAACTGCAATGGAAACTCTTTTTGCATCACGAGTCCTGAGATCAACAACCGGATGTTGGTGCTAGTACTGGTTAAAAACAACAAGAAAATGACAGGAAATGGTTGGAAGATAATGAAGCGGGATTTTTTTCTGACTTATTGCGTTAACAAACTTATTGAATTGCAAAGTTGCGTGTTTTTTTTGACAGTAGCAAAATGTCAACAGTTTTCCGTACATTTGTAATGGAAACGAAGCAAATGTTCCTTCTATGGATCCCTTTAATTAGTTACCTGTGTTCAATTTACAAGGAAAAAACGTGCTTGCTTCATAATACATCCCAATAGCCGTGTTTCCATTACAAATGTGTGCAAAAGTAATTGATATTCCACTTATGTAAAAAAACAAGCAAAAAAAACCAAAACAATTTTGCAATTGCGGTATTTCCATTAAACAATAAACGCAATTAAAATCGCATGTGAATAACTTTGTTCAAGCAATAAGTTATAAAACATTCCACATCTCTATTCTTCAACTTTTTTCTGTCATCTTCTTTGTGGTTTGTGTCAGTGGCAACATCCAGTTGTTTGATCATCTGACTTATGTGATGCGAAAAAAAGTGTTTCCATTTGCAAAAAACCACCTCCATTCCAGCACCAAACTTTTTATCAGAAAACATTTTTTGAAATTGGCATGTTTTCATTAACCATATTTATTTTCTAAATATCAAACTGTGCAATTATATGGTCAATGGGAACACAGCTAAAGACTAACAGGTGCCATGATGAAGACATAATCAGAGTTATCCATTTAATATTATGCCTGACCAGTGTAGATTCAGACTACTAAGGAGATGTTCACATAAATAGAAACTTGGTACCAAAGTAAAGCTCTTTTTTATTATTAAAACCCACTCCTCTCTATCCCAACAAGAGATAAGACAAACAGAGTCCTGAGTGGAATTTGAAATGGTGGATTGAGGTGTGAAACAGGGGATCAAGATCTCTAACAGCCTGTGTGAACATTTCTGACATAAAAACAGCTCCTATCTTCACCAAAGCCACAAACTGTCTGAAGTAATGAGCCGTAAACACTCGGTTCTAGTTTCCACTCTTTCTCCATCGACTCTGACAGATTTTTCAGTCTTGCTGTTTAGAGAAACCTTAATGACTTGTCACTGTTAGTTTTTGATGTCTCTGTTTTCTGTTGGGCTCAAAATAATGGTAAATCCAATAACTTAGTTACTGTGGGTTTTTTTTAAGTTGCAATATCATAACTTTTGATGTAAACCCAAGCAATGATTGACTTTTAAATCATGCTGGCATCAAAGTTCAAACTTGAAGGGCAATATTTTTCTAAAAGTAGAGTGGTAAAAAACATAATATAGAGTAACGGTGTGTGTTTGTGTGTGTAACACAAAAACATGGCAATAAAGAGCAGATTGCCTGCAGCATTACACAGCCAGTCAAGGCCATTTGGCAAGCAGAACTGTGGTCTGTGACACCAGGAGGAATACACAGTAACGCTGGAGGAGGAGGAGAAAGAAGTGGAGGAAGGCAAAATGCCAACAGACTCTCAGAAATAATCACTCTCTTGCGCGTCTCCCACACACCGAGATCCGTCAGCGCAAATACAGCCACCCACTTGCACGGCGTAGAGATTCGGCAAACACTGCAGAGCCGAGCGCAGTTAAGCAGGTTTCGGGGAAAAGCTTACTGCTGCTAATTACCATCACAGCTCTCTGTACAGCCCTATCAGCTACACTTTTTAAAATGAGAATGCCCCCTTTACAATTGAAACTGCAGAAATGACTTTCAAAAGGCAGATGATGACTTTTGTTTCAACATTTCATGATCTATCAAAGCCAGTCTTCTGTCTACTCTGTTCTTTCAGATGATTGCTTGTATATTACATTGGTTGAGGTTGAAATTTTTCTCAGCCTGGAGAAATGGAAAGTGTGCTTCTGCTGCTGGAGTGAGGGTACATATTACTACAGATTTGCAGAAACCTTTCTGACAGCCGTGTCTCTCTAGAAAAGAAACATTTACATAAAGGGAAAATATGTTATTTTTTGTTTGTTTTAAGGATGGAAATCACTGCAGTCTAGAACTGAAAAGCCAAATTTCTGCTATTTGTTGTAGATTTTGGAAAATATCCATATGAATTGAATCAGTGAATTTAGATATTACAATTGATCTTTAGTATGTGACTGACACTTAAGACATTGTATAAGCATTATGTGGCAGTTAATTCTTTCAAGGTTGGTGATTTCTGGATTGACTCATATTTCTACATCAATGTGCACTTCAATCAGTTTGAAGGATACTGCTGAAAAATATTGTGTTTTACAGTTCTTAGTTGTCCTATCACACTCTGTCTAGAGAAACATCTAAATATCCATAACTTAACTTAATAATGTGCAAAAAACTCCTAATAAAGCTGGAAATAAACTGAAACAAAGAAAAGCTGGGAAGTCATATTCTCATGAGGCAGTGAAAATCCATCAGGTCTAACCTTGAGTTTTTCTCTGTGTTTGATATTCTCCACCCAATTTTAAGTTTGTCAAACCTCAAATCCCCAGTCACAACACTGTTCAGAGTGTGGAAGCATCACCAAAGCAAGAGGGCTTAAATTCCCTAAATAGAGGAATAAATGAATTATTAAAAACACACATAATCCCTCCAATTTGTGTTTTTGTTTCTTTCAGTTTAGCTTCCGCTGAAAGGATTGCTGCGAGCGTCACATTTTACTGGTTGCATGTTCATTTCATTAATTGACTTGCAGTGACTTTGTCACATTTTATCACTAAACAATCACCAATTTCAGAATATTATGTGGAATATTTGTTGTGATTGACCAATATAAAAAAACACAATTGGGAAGTGGAAGAGAAAGTAACACATACTGCATACAGCATACCTCAGGTGAAATATGGGGGTGGGTAGAATAATGCTGTGGGAATGTTTCTCTTCAGAAGCTGGTCAGAGTTTATGAGAAGATGAAACATAAACACAGGGATATCCTGGGAAAAACACTGTTAGAGGCTGTAAAAGGTTTTAGACTTGGGTTCACCTTCCAGTACTACAACAAACCAAAACATACCAGACTTACACTAGTATTGTATAAGAATGACCCAGTCAAATGCAGACCAAAACTCAACGGAGAATGTGGCGTGATTTGAAAATTCATTTCTATACATGCTCTCATTGCTATTTTTTTGGAGAAAATAGACAAAACGTATAGTCTCGCGATGCGAAAAACTCTCATACATTTTCTGCACTATACTCCAACATGCAATATTTGCTCATGTAATACCACATCTCCACTCTTGGCAGCCTGTTATGCACTTTTTTGTAAATAAGATGCAATGCAGCTCCTCTATCCTTCTCTGTACTTCTGTTTCAGCATCCTTCCATTTCATCTGTAGTATTCTTTCTTGGCATAAAAGCGTATTTCTGCTCACAAATGCTCACTTCTGACCTCAGTCCGGCTTCCACCACTCCTGTCAACTTATTAACTTTACTCCTCTGTACTTCCCACAAGAGTTTTAGCTCCAATGTATGATAGAAGTACCTTTGGAGAAAAAGGTTTCATATGGTTCGACTATTTCATTTTTTAAAAAGGAGGGAAAAACAAGTTTTCATCCATCAAAGTGGCAGCAAATGCTGACTGTTACCTCAAGTGACATGTTTTTGCTTTACATTTGGGTCAAACTGAGGTGTTTGCAGCAAGAGCAACTGAACATGATGGCAAAACTTCAGACTCAGCACTGCTGCGTATTACACACCATCATCCCATTTCAGAGAGATGTTTCAATTAAATCTCTGACAGGGTAGTATGTTTTACTGTTTCTCTGGTGTTTTTTTCTCACACTCTGGCTGACAGAAGTTGGATCCACAGCATTCAACAATCAACTAAAGGACTTAAAAGAACAGATAAAAATAACAGTGAACCAAACCAAACACAAATTGACTGCTTGGAGCTGAAAGATTGCACGCTGCAGCTGGAATTGTGGTAACCACTTACTGTCAAACAATAAGACTAACATCAAACTAGCTTGGCTTTCTTTTGGATATGTAAACCTAGTAAAAATGAAGAATCACAGCTACACAGTAACATTACTCTCTACTTTTAATGACCACATTTAATTCATAAGCACTTATTTCACTGCACAGTAGGAGGGTTGGGATTAGAAAAGGATCATGGCAGAAAACCGCCCAGAACACCTCACATTAACGTCTGTAGCTTTCTCATTTGAATAACATATTAAAACAAGTGCATTGCTGCTGTTTCTCTCTCGGGGTGTGTGCATGTGTGTCTGCTTCAAACTCAAAGTGCAATAGGCAGAGAGAATATGTAGTAAGAGAGAATGAGAGTGTAGTGGGTAGAAGCTGCTATGTGCTGGTGATGATGTGTGTCAGGAGGACAGAGATGGTGGGAGGAGGGAGAATGACAGAAGAGAAATTGGGATTTGGTATGGGATGAGTGGCAAATGTAAAAAGAGATATTCAGACTACAGAAATGTTTGCTTCTATTTTATGCACATTTACTCACCAACTCCTAATATGAAAGATGCCTCAATGCTTATGATGTGAAAAATGATTTGACCTTATACAGATTTTCTTTTGATTTTTTCAAATTGCAACATTTTAGATTGTCAATCAAATAATTATCAGACGAAAATAAGGTGACAGCTTATTGTGGTAGTTTATGACTCGACTGATTCTAACAAATGCATATTCCTTATGAATGCAGCTGCATTTAAAGAGGTGGTATCATGTGTTTTGCAGGCACATGGTGCCATTTTATAGCACAATAAAGTAACTACATTAAATTTAGTTGTTATAAAATTGCTGCATATATCAAATATGACTTAAAAGAAATTTGACTTTGCAATTTGATGCCTTGAAATTGGCCTCTGTCTCTTTAAGAAGCGCCTTCTCTTCCTGATATTCCATCAGTCATCACAACAATGCCTTTCCATTATGCTATTTACAACTGTTCTTAGGAAAGTTGCACTGAGAAGTCATTTGTATGATGAGAAAGACAAGCTTTCCAGATCCTAGCTCAGCTGTTCAGGGAAGCACCAACAGAATCTCTGAGTAAGTCAAACTCCTTCATCCTTTCTGACTGAACTTGAATAAGCTCAGTTTCACTGGTGATGTCAAAGTGATATGCATGCATTTCTTTTAAACTTTTACATCAACTCTTCCATCCAGGACATTACCATTGCAAAGTGCATGTTGCTCTTTCATACATAACCTTTTCATTGCACAGCTTCACTGCTCCTAAAGAATCACTGATGTAAACAGAAGATGATGTTTGTCCTTGCTGGTTGTCCATTTGACGCTCTAAATTATTGCTGGTCATGAAACTTGTCTACATCAGGACTCCAAGGACAAAAACATCACAGAACAAAACAGAGACAATAACTTATAGGAAATATGTTGCAAGGACAAACTCTAAACATAAAACACTACATCAGAACTGAATTACTGAATTACACCAGAACTACTCATACCATCCCTGAAATCTAAGTCATTTAATCATTTATGCAACAAAACGTCCCTTTCTCTGCAGCTGAAATGGAAAACAGCTGTGATAGCACATACTGGTTCGACATAAAAAAGCTAAAGTACACAATGTAGGTTTAATAGGCTACACCCAGCAGTGTTTTCAGTTTGATGTCTCTGCATCTGCTGTAAGCTGCAGAGAGGCTGTCTGTTCACAGGATGTGTTGGCAATATCTTCCCACAGCATCTTACAGATCAAGATGAGAACTGCGCCCCCAGGATCTGTGGGGTTTTGGGTGCATGTTTCACATTCTGAAGTGTTTGTGAAGTGAAGTGGGCAAAAAAAGCTGATTCAGTTTAAAGCCCGTCTCAGCAATAAATATAAATGTGTTTTTCTTTGTATCAAAATCCTCATTCAGCAGGAATTTTCTGTAAACAGAGAATTGAAGAAATGATGTTTTCAGGTTGTGAGTGGACTTTTCTATCAGAAACCTTGATCCAAACATGTACTGAATGAAGCAATAATAGGGTGGCAGTATGACCTCATAACACAGAATGAGCAAGTGTGACAGAATACAGCAGGCAGTCAACACTTTCCAAGCAAGGCCAGAGTAAGTAGAGGATGTAAGGAAACTGTTTTCAGTTTTTAAAGAGATCCATCCAGGTCTCAGGACAGCTGCAACCTGCAAGCTTGACAAATGACTCAACTGAGTGACAGAAATATTCAAGATTTGGATATAAAGGAGAGATACTGGATGAAATTAAAAGGTTGGGGAAAGTCTGCATTAAGTAGATCTTGATGTCTTAGCTCACATGGGACTCATTTTCAGGAGCATAACAGTCCATCTGTGCCCTTACGTAAGGTGTTTCCCCCAAGTGGGATTGTGAGTTTAGAGGGAAATGCCCTAATCTGTGATATTCAGTCTGGTGAAAGAAAAGATATGTGAACCGTAAAAAAGCTGAGACCATCCTGAAGGCGGTGTAATGGGAGAAATGACGCCTCCCTCAGTTTTTGCTCTGTATTCGTCTTCTTTTGCTCCAAACACACAAAAAAACTGTCAATTCAATAAATCCTTCCCCGAAGCACTGGCAGTTGCTAACTCTCACTGTAGGAACAGTCAGGTATTTGATTTATTCAGGTGAAGTGATGTGCAGGATTAGGTGTGTGGCTGACAGATAAATGCAACATGAGCAGAACAAAAGTAGCTCAAAGGAGATTATTAAACTTTGTGTTTATTTGCTACAACAACCTGCATTCGTTCCATTGCTGGCAGCAGGTCACATTAACCACATGGCTGTTCGCACCTTCCTCAATCACTAGATATTCTTCCTCTGTTGAGCAAATGTCATCTCTCATCCTCCAAAATAGTGCTACATGACAGAAATCTTTTTTTATTAATGAAGTGTCAGTCTCTACTGTAGACTCAGCTCCGTGTATTGACATTTTAAAAATACAGAGTCCAGACACTGCCATGGTTCCTAAACTATGCAGGTGCCAAAGCTAAAATGATTGATATCCGAGGAAGAGCATAACAGAATCAGGAAAGCAGCAACATCAAGAATCGGCAACCCGATGGGAGGGGAAGGGTGGAGACCAGCCTTCTTCCCCGGGAGGAAGTACCCAGAGCTTGCCAAACAATTTCTCCCTTACCAATCCATGAGTACGCTGACCGTCCTTCTCTTTTTAGAAGACGTTTTCAAAGGAGTGAAGCCAGAAAGGAAACATCTCAAAAAATATGGAGGTTTCAGTCCAGTGTTTTCTGCCTGCACTGGACTTTTAGTTTGGACTTTTGGGATTTTGTTAATGGACTTTTGCCAGCAAGACCTTTCTTGTGTATTCTTTGTTGAAATAAATTTCTTATCTCATTTTTATTGACTATGTGGTTAAGAATATGTGCTCCTTGTTTGACATTCCTACTCTGCAAAAATAGTGAATCCTGATTTGGACAACTTGTTCATGACACATTTTCTGGGAAGATATATTTTTTCTTAGTTTAGGTCCAATAACCCTTGTGTGATTGGAAGAAAAAGTGAAAATCCACTGCTGATTTGTATCTGTGGCTTTAATATTTACATTCTGGAGATGGTGCATTGAAGGAATCATAGGAACAAAACATTCCTTACTCATACACTTAACATGATTTTCCTCACAGAATATAATGTACAATTATTGCAGATTCTGTGAATGTGATAAACACGTTGTGTTGTCAAGCTAATTTAATGTAGCAATGCTAGTAGCATCTGTTTAGCCTTTCGTTCTGAACAGTCAGCTTATGCTGCTTCCTTATATAACACAGGAAATATTGGACAAGAGGAAGGAAAAAGATTTGGTTCTTCCATCAGAACAAAGGGAGGATTATCTTGTGGTAAGTAATGAAAACAACATTAGAGTTAAAATAACCAACAATTGGTCAAATTGGTTTATTTCTATAATGATGAAAAGTAAATTATCTTTGCTGAGGAAGAATTTTGGCCTACCTTTCTTTGCAGAATTGTTTAAATTCAGTCCACATAATTTCCGACTGTGAATGATTGGCTAGAAAGTCTTTCCACATTTTCAATTAGATTTAAGTTCAGCAATTAATTTTTCACACGGACATTTTGCATGTTTTACATTTGTTAAATTTTGTATAGTTAAGTGCAATAAAATATTAAAACAGATGAAATCTGTCAGTGCGAAATACTTTTCACTGCACTGTAATTTCAGTCCAGTCATAAATGTGTCCCTTCACACTTCTAGATGGTTGCAAAGTAAACAATCCTGTTTGCATTTTATCAGACTGCAAAACAAGGAACAGATTTCTCAGCTAAGCTACCCAGTAATCCTCCAGGAATGATTGTCGAAATGCGTTTGATGTTGCGAGGCATTTGGGAAATGCTGCGCATTATCAGACAAGGCACTGCAGTCAGAGATGAGCTCATGACATCATACATCAAGCATCCTCTTCAACTTGAGCATGACTTCAAAATGTCAAAACTTTATTTAGAAAACATTATTTTTAACAGATAAAATGGAGGTGGTTTCTGTTAAGTAACATTCAGTTAAATTTTCTTGCTGTGTTGTTTACCTTTGCTGTGTTTTAAATAAAGTCACTGGGATAGTGAGGATCCTGAGGCTGAAGCCAATTTGTAGGGACAGGCAGTCAAGAAGCAGCTCAGAAAACACAGAGCCACCAGCTTCACGGGAAAATATCATGTACAATAAAAAATAAATGCGTATCTCCTTTACTAATCTCACATATGATTTAAATATCTGACCCAAAAGCCCCTTTTTGACATTTCTTTTCATCATTTCTGCTGTGACAGCACAGCATTGTGTTTCAACTTCATATTACTTAAGCTTATCATCAAAGAAAGCGAAGGAAGAAAGTGAAGAGTGAGCAAGAGGGGAGCAAAGGAGCAGCTCCCACAGAAATTGCTTTAATAACATGACCGTGATCTGAACTCTGTCATCAGCATGGCTTGTCAACAATCCTATACAGTGCGGTAAAATTAGGCTGTTACGGCTTCTTAACCAGTTGCTTGTGCTACATTGTTCAGGTATTTTCATGACTGTTTTTTTAATGAGGGCAAAAATAGTTAAAAAGATAAAATGAGCACAGGGAATGAGTGAGATTTGGGTTGGTTACCATGGTATCTCACATCGGGGATGTTTCTCAAAGTATTAAATATCAGTGAGAGTCCCTGTGCTTTTGATCCAACTCTTCCAGACACCGGCTGCTCCTCCTCCACATCCTGGCAGGACCTGCACCTGCTCTCAGAGAGACATCCGCCGCCAAAGAGGAGAGACACATCAACACATGTTTACACTAAGATGAATAAAGCACTTAAAGCAAAATGGGATCATGAAATAGGGGTTTTCATTAGCCAGGTGCGCTGTTCTCTGAGTGACAGCACACTTTTCACATATTCTTAGATCCAGATATTTCTGGAACTTGAAATGATCATTTTTCTCGCAGTCTGTTTAAAGCCAGATTTCTTGTTGTTATTGTCACCATTTATTCAACATTACCTGTCTAGCTTAAAAAGGAACCCGTTTGACATTTCCAACTGAGCAGAATTTGCATTCAAAAGGGATTTGAAAGTCTCCTGAATGCCAGCATAAACACCTAAAGTGGATATGTAAAGGTGGTTTAAAGAGACCTGTTTATCCGCCATAAATCTTAGTGCATAGGATCACAGAGGAAAGCACTTCACGATAATCGTTTCATACACATTACTGTTGTCAGCATCGTCCATATATTCTTAACCTCAAGTTGTGTGAAAATACTTCTCTACTATGTTGCTGAGCACAAATTCTTACAAGAAAAAACACAAAATTCATTGTTAATAACAATCACCCAAAGATACCAGCAACTGGTGTATTCCTCTTCACTAATATTGGTCAACGATAACACAGCCGAATGTACTGATGTTAAGTAAAATGAGGTTATATTACTGTTCATATCCCATCCAGTCTCATAATCTATCCCAATCAATCAATGATGAATTATTTACCTTTCCAGTATGTAAAAAAAGAAACAGTAGATTTCTGAACATTTCTCAAGCTTTAAATCTATTTGCCTCAAGATTAAAGACTAAATTAAATGTATTTACCTCAAAACTAAAGTTAACATTTCGGCTAAAAGCTAGGAAGGTTCACAACTGCATAAATGTTGGCAGGTATTTTGGTTTTAGGATGCTTCATAATGTATGCCAAATAGTCAAAATCCTTTTGTGAATTGTTTCAGATTTAAATTCATACCAATACTGTTTACCCAGACGACTTAATTCAGCTTCGCTCCAGATGAGCTTTTGTTTGGGTTGTTTTTGCATTTCCCGCCGGTGTTGGCTGGAATGCTGCCAGTAGTGATAATAGTGATGTCTGTTCTGCAGGTGCAGGAACGCTAGGGCTTTCACTTCCAGTTTCATAACAGAATGGAGCAGATATTTGTGTTTTGTTTTGTTTATTGCTATTTGTCTATCTATGAACATGTATCCGACTGTAATTGATATTTTTAGGCCCAGATGAGTTCAGGTCCCATTTGTTAAATAGTTTTCCTTCCGGAACAGTTGTCAGACTGGCTTTATTTTGCTTTCACATCCTTGTCAGCATTTGTAATCTCTTCAATTTATCCCATTTTCTTTTTTAAGTGTAGATATTTGCAAGTTTTTAAGTACTGACAAGCTGAAGTTAGGAAGAACTAAACACAACAACAACATCTATCTATCCAACTGCCAAGACATGAAACAGACTTTATCAGTCTTTTCAGATTTAACGCTTTCAATTTCAATTGTTTCAATTAACAGTAAAAGTCAGTAATCGCAAAAATCAATCCCATCGCACTGATCTTATCAAACCATTAAGTGGGAACGACTGAAAGAGAACGCTTGAGATTAACTGAGCCATTATGATGAGAGATTGCCAAGGTAAAAGACACTACAGTAAATACGGTATGTGTTATATTTTTTGTTTGGGCCGAACTTTAGTGTCAACAAGAAGCAGAGCTTAGAAAGTAGAAACTAGTATTTCTTTAAGTGGTTTATAGATGCCTGTCAACAGGATGCTACAGTGTGGCTAATGACGATAGACATTTTGTCTCTGTGTTATGAGGTTTAAACCAGAAGTGTTGGACCTTAACAAAATCATACCATCTATTCCTTAAACCAAGCAGACTCCAATCTTGCAGGTCTGTGTAGATATCATTATTACAAAAGTCAGAGAACTTGGTGGAAGAAAAATGAAAAAGAGTCTTTGCTATTTTTAGATTATTAGAGCAGAAGAACTCTGTTGTAATGAATAGTAGCAATTTTTTAAATGAAAATGACTCATTTAGTGTATGAATATCAAACGTTTCTTTCACTAGGTATAGTCATAATGTGCATTTAAAGACACAAGACATTAAAAACAAGGAACTTTGTTGTAGCTAATAATGTAAACAATGTGGAAAAATGGCATGCAATCCAGACGGATTTTTACCTGAAACTCTGGCTACTAAAAGAATGTAGTCAAAGTGCAAATAACCAAATATTTCTGTACCTACTGTAACTAAAAGATGAAATATTGCCATCCTTCTCAAATGAACTGTACAGATTTAGTTTGCCTTTACGTTACAACATACATTTCACATGTACAGGTGAAAATATGCAGTAGAGTAATGCCCTGCTTACATTCCATTTGATGTAAATGACAAATCTTTATAGAGTGCAACCAAATCAGCAACTGCATGGTGTGAGAGATTGGGCACCATGACAGTTTTTACTAAGTATGCACCCAGGGAGCCATTAAATCCTGCCCCCACGCTGCTGCTGTTTAAACAAATCAGTGACATCCGCCATCTTTAATAACAGTGTGAACATTAAGTCAATACCCTCGTTAGCTGATTGAACACATGCTGCTGTAGATAAGAAACTGCATGTCTGACGGTCTACCTCTGACTGACTGGATTACTTTCAAATGTCAAAATGATTAAATTAGAGGGTTAAAGTTATGCAGTAGTACAGTACATACAGCTTGTTTAGAGCATGTCTGGAGAAGCAGCAAGGCATTAAATATACAACCAGATAAAACTTTTATTTTTTTGTGACTCAGCATTACTTAGGAGTACATGTATATCATTTAACAACTCCTATATCTTATGCATGAGGAAAGTTTCACATGATTCATAGTGTTAATTTCCCATCCAGTGCAATGTGTTTTCATTTCTAAGCAAACATTTCTGCTTACAATTTTGTGCTGACTGTGTAATACACTCTACAAAATGGCCTTAAAGAACATTTACAAAAAAGCAATATGATTATGCCATACTACTTTTTTATGAGTAGTTTGAGCATGAGTGTCTTTAATAAGCAATTAGATAGATGCAACCTTACAGACATAGCAAAAAAAACACTGCTGACATCAAACATGACCATTGTGGGCCCAGAAGAAGTTTAAAAAGCTGTTTCTAAAGTTTGGATTACATGTGCAATCAAGATCTTTTAGTATATTTAAGCCATTGGCAGTGAGACGGTTCTAAGAACAGTATCATACAGCTGTTTGTTTAGGTACTTTTAAACAGTGAATTGCAGCACTTCTACATGTTTACATTAAAACAAGACACCTGTGCATTTGTTTAATGGTGTGCTTCTGTTCTTACAATACGGGTATTGCATGTATAAAATGTTTAAATATTGATGACAGTTAGAGTTAATATTTTATTGGATCCTGTTGATTTAATGTCGTAAGTGTTACCCTGCAACCTCGGATGGCTGAGGGTAATGTAGCAGATGATCTTCCCTCAACGTGTGATGCTGTGATATAGAAAAGACGAGACACACGTTGAGCTCCTTTTACCTTCAACCGGAAGATTTATTCTTCTTGTGATTACCGTACTTCATATACAACACTACATATGCAATACTTCATATCAAATACTTCAGGTATCACTGTATAACTTCAACAAACAACCCTTCGATTCAGTACATTACAAATGACTGCAATATCCCTTTAAACCGAACGAGAATTATTTTAACACGCTCCATCATGAATTTTATTGAATGACAAAATATTTTAGATAGCTTTTAATTCTCCAAACCAATTAGTTTTGTTTTAACTCAAATATTTTGTCCCTTTTCCTCAGACTTTTTGTACTTTTAACTGTCAAAATAAAAACATATGGATTTGCTTTTAACTATTTTAATAGCTTTTACAATTTTTATTTTGCACAACATATACTTTAATATTTAAGCAATGTAGCTTTTAACTGTATCCACTGTTTTAACAACATTACAGTATTTTATCTCTTACACAAAAAAAACTACAAACTGCTCCGTTAATACTGTCTCTTCATGCAACCATTTACTCATTGAGTTTGACAACAACATTGTTTCTGTGTTTTTTTTAAATAACCCATAGAGAAAAGACACCAGAAAAATGTCTTTTACCGTTTCAAAAGTGAAAAATATAATAAGTTCAAAGTGCATTCAATAGTCCTTCAACTGTTTCTCAGCTAGCTCAACACATACCGTATGTACAATGTTCGCTCGCATTAGCATTAGTTAGCCTCCAGAAATACGTCCAGTTTTCTAAACAATGTCAATCCAAAGCTGCACAAAGTGACCCACCAGTTGACTCTCGAGTCTATAACCTCTTAAACTCTTAAAGGACACCACACTTATGCATCAACATACATTTTTACTGACCTGCGATATAGAAAAGACGAGACACACGTTGAGCTCCTTTTACCTTCAACAGGAAGATTTATTCTTCTGGTGTGCTCAATCTTTTCTAGGCCACCAACGCGTCAGCGCCCCTAGCGGCCATGTGTAGAATTGCACGGACTAACTGAAATAACACTAAACTTATTACAATGAGAAATGAAAGATACAAAATGAAAAATTATGTTGGGGTGCCTATTTTCTTACTTCTTGGTTTTGTTTACTAACAACTTGTTTTTCACCCCTCTATATATGGTAGTGTTATGGAGATTTTTCTTTATAGATGCTCAAAACTGTCCCATTAGGTGGCTAGGGTGGGGTGGGAAATGGGGGATGTAGATATGAAGCATACAAGATTACCGCACACTGGCTTTGATTCATAATAAATGAGTGCATGCATTTAAGGCTACCTGTAGGCAAACAAGGGAGGATATGTATGTATGAAATGACACCCACTCTAAGAGGAGCTGATGATCCGAAGCTGATGAATGGAAGGGAAATACATTATAACTTCAAAGATGTTAGTTTTGAAATAATATGAAGGTCAAATGTATTCTGCGAAACACTGTGCAGAGTACTATGCTAAGCAGATTCCTTAAAATAGATTAGTCATGTAGCATATGGGTTAATAAATCTCTCCTTTAAACATTTTTCTAGTTTTTATAGAGATTTCTAATAATTCACTTAAGCAGCAAACAAACAAGCTCTGATGGATTGTATCTTTATGTGCTTCTGAAATTCAGAAGCTATATCCTCCTGGGTTTCTACGTCTAACTTCTGTACAAGGCAGTCGACTAATATAATTTTGATTGTGGTAATATTATAACCAAATGTGGCTGAAGTATGTGCACTGGACCAGAGATAAGAGACACAGCTTGTGTATCATCTCAACACACCGTTTCACTTTCTTATCCTAATTTACATAAGACACAAACATCTTGCATTTCAGAAAAATAAACTTCATAATACTGTTCAATAAAGAGCTGAATGGAAATCTGCTGCTGTGCTGTGGCTTAACGCTCATTCATTTGCTTGAACTTTAGGTCGCTCTTCAGTTTCTTAAATTAAATTCTGAAAAGAATCCCAGCTTGTTATTTGTGTGTAATCCAAGACAGTTAAGTCTCTCTTTGTGAACACAAGCCAGTCCTGGAGCTGCTTCAGTGACAGTAAATTAAAACAGGAATTGTTCACAGTAAAATGCCACAGCTGTAATTTTCTGAGCTGTTACACATATCCTCTCAAATACGTATTGTCCTCAAAATATAAATACAAGTTTTCCTGCACCATGCTTTGACATTAAGCAATCAAACAAAGGTATTGTTTTTTCATCTAGACTTTGGTTTAGGATTTATTTATAAAATAATTTAAAATGTGCTGGGAAAGAGGAGTAGGCTATGTAATGTGATTCATAATTTCCTTCCATCTACAGCAGGATATCTGGGCTGTAATAAAATATTGCAGAAAAAAAAGCATTCAGGGTGATTGTCATCATTATGCAGCACCATCTGTGTATCCCAAATTTGCTGGTTAGAGTATTATGAATTCAGGTATTCTATTTTCTGATGGAAATCCAGTATATTGCACAAATATAAATAGCCTGTCAATCATACTGTAATCAAATTGGCAGGAATCTGGAACCTGCTCTGCAAAAATACAAAATCGCACAAAGTATTTTTTTTTCTAGTGCAAATTTCTCAGTACAGTTGAAATAAGACAAAACTAACTTACACGTAACTTTACAGCAAGATATGGGAGCTTGTTTTACGTAAATAATTCCTTAATTCTGATGAAAATGTGTTTGTTCTATTGGCAGACTATTTCACTTATAACAAGACATGTATCCCATAAGTAAATGAAGGCTGGTGGAGAGATCATCTCTCAATGGTTACAGGAAAGAAAGAAAACAGACAAAATTCAATGAGCCACAATGTTCTGGAGAAACATGTATTTAATTTTATTTGGCCAATATTTTTGTACACATACTGTGAGAAAATGAGAATTGTCTTTAGCTGTATTTTCCTTTACACTCAACAGCTGGGCAATGTAGGGGAAGAGCTACATTCGCTTGCAATGTTTCATAATGAAGATTGAATTATAACAGAAAAACAGAATCTCAAAATGGTGTCTTTGGAACAGCTCAAATGACAGAATAATAATAAAAAAACCTTTTCAGAATAAAAAAATGGAAACTCTCCCACATTTGAATTTGAGCCAGAAAACATTCCCTTTTGTGTAGTTCAAAACAGAGTGCTCAATGAACTGCTTAATAAATTAGCTTGAGAGCCACGGAGGATCTTTCTGTGCTGCTTTAAAATACTGTCAGGTAACACATGACTCTGTCAATTAGACCTTAAACTAGAACTCTACAGGCCATTACAGGGCAGGGACAGCAAGCCTGCTTGTCTCCTGTCACATCAGCAGCAGAATGTGGTTTGACCAAGCAAATTATATTTGCACACTATGTGGCCTGATTTCCAATGATGCACTTTGAAGTGAAGAAGCACTTAAACTATATTGATTAAGAGGTTCTTTACCAAACTGTGTATCTTTTGTGTTTTTGTTTTTATTTTCCTGACAATAAATTTTGTATTTATTGCATAACAAGTAAATAATCAAAATGTAAGCTTACAAAGTCCACTAATCTGATCAGTTTATTTATGCAGTTCACAGTTTATTAGGAGGATGAAAAACAAAACAAATGGTTGAAGAATTACTTTTATTGCACTATTTGGTAACACTTTATTTGATGGGTTGTGAATAAGACTGTCATGACACTGTCATAAACATGACATAACACCTGTCATGAACATGAGTAAGTCTTCATGAATATTTATGACTGTTGTCATAAAGTGTGATTCGGTGAATTATGACACTTTTAATACAAAGTTGACATTATTCAAAATGTCTCTGTTATGACAACTTGACATTAACCTAGAGTCATCTAATGTCATAAATATGTCATAATAGTAGTGTAAGTGTTATTACACTGTACAAAGCTTTAACAAAACAGTCATTAATATTTCCCTTTAACTGAAATAAAGCGGAACAAATAGGACCAACAATAAAGATTTCATTAAGCTTTATTACACTGTAAAATGATTTAATAGCAGAGTCATTAATAATGCCTCTCACATCAAGTGAAACAAGTAGCAACAGTTATGAAAATGTCATTAAGTGTCACTACAGTGTCATTAATATTAACTTTTATCTCAAGTAAAGTGAAACAAGTAGCAACAGTTATGAAAATGTCAGTGTCATTAATATTAACCCTTACCTCAGGTAAAGTGAAACGAGTAGCAACAGTTATGAAAATGTCATTAATTGTCATTACAGTGTCAAGTGCTGTATCAACATAGTCATTAATGTTAAGTCTTACCTCAAGTGAAGTGGAAAACAGTGGACTACTTATAACTACCATCATAGCTGTAGAACAAAAATTTTAACAAAGTTTTAAATTGTTCCTCCGTTTAAAGTGTTTTCATATATTTTGACAGATGCTGTTGAGTAGTAAAGTTCAGAATGGGGACTCTGACCCCCATCTGTCCCTCCCCTCCTTTTCTTAATGCTTGTTGATGAGTAACATCAACAAGATTGATGTTGATGAAATATCAACATATTTCATGTTTTCTTTTTTTCTTTTTTCCTTTTATTAACGTATCTATAAATTCAATAGAATTCCAGATGCTCTTCCAGGACAATAACATTTAGTTGCACTGTAAGTGGCACAAATGCATTATCCGATGAGAGAGAGTGAGGTAGAGAGAGAAAAAGCGAGCGGGAGCTTTATGGCCTTTGCGTGTGCCGTAGGTGAAGTTCGGGCAGGACAGTGGTTGCTACGTAACACTTCTCTTAGCAACGCTTCCCCAGCAACAAACTAAGGAACGGTTGGAGATGGGTCATACTCAAAGTAATCGTTTAGTGCAGACCTTGCACACCTGTTGATGTGTTTAGTTGAAAACTGACAACACTCTTATTGTGTCGTATTTTTAGAAACTTTCAGAAAGAAACTTGAAAGTCTTGACGGTTCATTTCTAAAATCAGGTGCGCGTGTTTCGTTTGATAATAAGCCAACTTCAGTCCAGACGCTCATGTTAAATTAGCCTTAGCGTCTGCACTTTCTCCATACAATGGAGTTCGATATTCGTGAGCACCTAGCGAAAGTACAGGAGAGCAAAGGTTTGTCATGTGAATATGGAAAGGTATGGAAAGTGGGAGATATAAGTTCACGGTGTTTGTTTTACATTTTCAGACTTCGAAGCTCTTCAGTCTGCTTATCGTTTGATTAAAGGCACGACATCAGCTGGGGCTAGCGGGCCACGCATTCCCCCAGAGCTATATGTCATGTGTGCGGAAAATGCTCTGCAGGTGAAGTATTTTACTACCAGCTGAAGTAAAAAAATAAACAAAAAACTGTGCAAGAGTTTAGTGGAGATTGTCCCCCTATTCGGACAAGCTTTATGAGGACGTTGATTTCATTTGCCAGCGGGTCTTGGCACATTTTCACACTTTCAAAAGAACCAACAACATTTGCTTTAATTGCCAATGGACCACTAAATATAGATTGACCACCAATTAGAGTAAATATCTAGTAAAGATAGTATGTTGGCATAAAGGTGTGAAGTGTGAATATAGGATGTAAGAAAAACACCAGCTCTGAAGTTTCTCACAAAATGCTTTGAGAAGTGCTTTTTTATGTTGAAAAGAGCACATAGAAGTGTCAAACAAGACATGACGCTGTGAGCACCCCTCAGGACTGAAAGATTTGCATCTGACTGCAAATGATGTCAAGGTATACATACACTCCTGCTATAGAGAGATAGCATGAGACTCAAGGAGGAACAAAGTTAGTCTGATAAAGTTAGGACTTTCTTAATCAGTTTGGTTCATTAAAAATGTGTGTGGGGGGGGGTTTGGAAGATTTGTGGAGTAAAATTTTGATAAATATTACAAATCCCTGTATTAACTATCTAAGATTCACTGAATTTGAAGGCAACACTTACAGTTGTGGTCATAGTCTGGGAGCGTTTTGTTCTTATAAGGGAAGTCTAAAGCTTGTTTTTGTATGTTTTTAAGCAGTTTCATTGTTGTTAATAAAACCCGTTTGCTCTGTTGAATTGTTTAAACATTCAATGTTGCTTGTGAAACTTTGAACATTTTACTGGAATATTTAGTTATCTTTTTTTCTTCATTATAACATATAGTAAGTTTTCTGTCTACTTGTAATCGCTTTGACTCTGATAACAGTTCCACTATTGGACTACTTGTTTATTTCTCATAAAAACAATTCTTAGCAGAAAATATGTAAATATAAACATAAACATTACAAAAGGCTTAGGTTTGATGATATCTCTTAACTGCACTGCATTAATTTTACAATTTAAAGTTTAAGCAATACTTTCTAATTTTCATGGTTTTCTGAAGACATATAACATTAAACTTTTTGCCATTTGTCCCTAAGTGTTCCTCTTTCCCTTTCTTTTTTTCAGATGGAGGATGTGCAGATATGCTTTGAATGTCTAAATAAGTACTTTGAAGGTGATCCGCCTCATGACCAATTTTTCTGTCGAGCTCTCATGTGCCAGGGCCAGCTGATGTCTCTGTTTGTGTCTCATGCAAAGAGTGTGGTGAGGACAGTAAATTGGGCACATGACTATGTGTGAATGCATGTTCATGTTTGGGTTTTTAGTTCAGAGTGATATACAGTATATGCAGGGTTTATCTTGAGGTACACCAAATGTAAGCAGGTCCCGATCAAGATGTTTTATTTCCAATACAGATGCAAGTCCTTTATGACTGGGCATTAGCTAATACCAAATCCTAGTGGGATACCAAATGGTTAACAACGCAGTAATCCTAAAGTGTAGCCAAATGATACATTATCTTTTATCAGTTTGAAGTGTCTCAAGCATCTGTTTTTTCTCAACAGTGATTTATATTGTGTAGCAACTGAAGTTTAGTGCATAGCAGGCTAACATTAGCATTATTAGTCTCTGTTTTGCGATGACTTGTGGTCGTGACTCAGCCATAGATAATTGCTTATAACATATTTCAATGTGGTTCCATTTAGTCATGTTCGGACATAACTTACATGAATAGTTGTTTTCCTGCTTAAGAAAATGTATCACTTTGATATTGGTGTTGTAAATTGAATGACTAGTGTTCCAGGTGTCTGAGCACAAAGCATCAATCATGACAGACAGGAAACTGCAACAGCTATTACAGTCTCTCTTTCAGAGTTTTGCAAACAACACAAGTGAAAGTTGCTTCTCTCATTTTAGAGGTAAAGACGACATTAAATCGACTATACCAGAAGGTTTTAGTAGTTCAGTTTTAGGGACTCGGATACCAATCATTTAAAAACACCCTGAACAGGCTGGTACTGGGAAATAGATCATGAATAAAATAGCAGACACTTTTACCTTTTTAAAACCTTTATATATTATTATTTTTACTTCAGTTTAGAAAACTTGTAGTATTTTTCTTTGAATATTTTTTCTGTCTGCTATTATGATGTCCAATCTTAGTGCTCAAAGGCAAATGTCCTGCAAGTTTTAGTTGTTCCTTTATTCAACACACTGGCATCCAGTAAATAACTCCCATCCTCTCTGAAACCTGCTAATTGACTGGGGAGGTAATTCAATCATTTGAATCAGCTGTGTTGATCTGTTGACACATTGCAACATGTAGGACACCGGCCGGGAAGGACTAGGGGTTTATTGTACATGTGTTTTTATGTTTTCTTATGTGACACGTTGACAGTTCCATATTTTGCAATTATTTTATATTTCAGAAAGATATCAAGGAGGCTGCGGGGGATTTTCTGTTAGCAATTGAAATAGCTAAGAGCGACCCAAGGTATGCTACCACTCAGAAGTATTCAGCCTTCTAGCTTTGGTATGCTCCTCATCAGCAGTCTCACTGAAGGTTTAATTTGTAAACTGTTGTAGCACAACAACTATTAAATTATTGTTTAGAATCCATTCCTCTCAACATTAAAAGTAACTTAAGGAAACTGTGCAGAGTGGATGGTTAAAATAAATATAACAAGGAGCTGGAGGGCTCCTTGCCGGAGCTGACCCTTGCTAATTAACTCATAACCTGTCAATAAACGGGTTGAATGAGTATTACCAATTAACAACAAAGGGAATACATATCTAATACATCCAGCTCAGATTAATGCACTACGCACTCTCTAGTGAATAAATTAGAAGCACTCAAACACCCTTCTCACTGAAGTTTCTCCAGAACAGCTCCTTGAATTCAAATATGCCTCAAATTTAACACAGTTTCTTGTCCCTGCTCCTCTGGCTCATTGAGCGATCATTAATGCACGCACATTTAGAAATTCACAGGGCTTCTGCAGACACAGTTGACACTAGGTCTGAATTGAGCTGTACTAAAAGATGGAATTGGTGGCAAGTGTATTGTATGAATATTTCAGTGTTCTCTTTGTTTTTCTGTATATTTTTTGTGTCTTACAGCACCCACTTCTTGGTCTTCAACACTTCAGTTCTCTACTTTCAGGGAGTGCGTCCTCTCCTTCAGCCTGGAATGTGTCACCATTTGGTTCCCTCCTTAAAGCAGGTGGTGAAAGGTTTGGAGGAGGTGGCTGACCAGGACCACAGCTGGAGGGCAGAGCTCATGATGCAAGTGACATTGACTTCACCAATATGTCTGCTTTTGAATCCGACCACACTCATGCACAATTTATTAAGATGACACACCAAGCTGTTTAACTAGCTCAGCCTTCTGGCATCCCCAGTTACTGTACTTGGTTGTCATTTTCTATTTATGAAGAGGACAATCTGTTCTGATGCAAGCTGTTAAATCATGTTTTCCTTTTATGCCTTTGGTCCAAATGTTTGTTTCATCTTTGTTCGGGGAAGAAAACGCCAAAGCAAGGATATCAAAAGCATCTTATACAAAACTAGCCTGGTCAAGATGCAATGCCAGCTTGTGTTGCTAAATACTGTGTGTCCATGCAGCACAATTGTTTGTTTGTTTTTTTGTCAAAATCTGAGAAATAACTTGGCAATAACTTGGCATTAAAATATTAGGATTTTAATACACTCATAACATGAGGAGTTTGCCCTCTTTTTCTATGCAGAGAGTTGGTTAAATGTATTTTGGATTCTGGAGAACTGAAGGACGCTGCAAGTTATGCCAAGGTTACTGAAAGGTTCATCAAGTCACATACGCCATATCTCTACCCAGGCTTGTATACATTACAGGTAAGCAGATTATTGAAAGTGGAGTGGTTAAGTTGTTTTGTGGAATGATTCTTGTTCTTACTTCTCTTAGGACAACAGATAAAAATTGGCTGTTGTGCTAACTTTGGCATGTTTACATTGATGCTTACTGCTGACATGTTGATTAATATGCATTGTCCTAATTTAAATAAAAATGAAATGAGAATGAAGTTAAAACTTACCATTATAACAGAGCCCCCTTCTCCCTTAATAATATGCACTCCTAGTAAAAATTTAACAAAATATATTCCAACTTTTTTTTTTTTTTTACATTAAAAAAATAGACTTTTTTCAGCACATCCTGGTAGTGCATGCCATCTAACAAAGTTCCCATTGGCTTCAGAAGAGCATATCAGCTGCTTTTCCAGATTTCTGAAAGATCCACTTTAGGATTTTGTAACCAGATTACTCAGTTTTACTTTCATATAACCAAAACACACAGTTCCAGGTAAAATGTGTTCCTAATGACTAACTGTTCTCAAATTAAAGGTAGAATTTTTTTTATTTCAGTGAGAGATTATATAAATATTTCTCTAACTTTTTATAACAAGTACCACCTTGATATTGACTGTAATTTCTAAGTATCATAATACTGCTTTATTAAACTTCTTTGAAAAACAGCTGTACAACAAGACTTGGGAAAAGAGAAACATGTTCTTTTTTTCACCAACTGTTGAGCAGGGGTCCCATTTATACATGTGGTGGTGCTGTAACATCTATGTTCTTTATTTTAACCAGAAGGGAAAAGACAATCCTTGGCTAAATCTGATAGCAATAATAAAATTTGTAATATTACACCTTTCAGTCAAACATATTGTGATGATGGGATGTCTTTTTCTCTGTAGGTCCAGGAGAAACTGTTACAGGATGATGAGCTCCTTGAAATCAGCAGACAATGTACCAGATTGAAAGTTATTTATAAAATCCAACAGTTCAAAACGTAAGAATAGCGTTTGTCATTTTGACAGAACTGGTGGGAAGGGATAAATAGTGCATAGGCAGACAAAGGGCAAGGAGGACTAAGTAAAGGGTGTAGGAACTTTACACTTTGTCTTTTTCCATTATTATCCAGACTTGAAATCTACTGAAATCAAATTTCATTCTTTTCTGCACTGCTCTAGAACCCTATAGAGTCTGCTCCATCCGCTGCTGCAGCATAGGTTTTAAAGTATTTTCGTTTGGAATCCCACAGACAGTGTAGACACTGGTTTCTTTTTCAAAATCAATGAAAATGTCACCCATATGCAGAAATAGTTGGAGTCATGTTGGCCCTTCAGTCTTGGAAACTGTGCTAGTAAACTCTTCTCTCAAATAGGAAGAGATTAATTTGGCTTGCAGCTTAAATGTTAGCATGATGATTGGGTAAAGCGAAGGCATAGCCAATCATCTACTGTGCCACCATGTAGTTCATAACTCAACCCCCACTCCTTCTCTGAAGGGCATGTACTCAGCATGTCAAAGCTCCTTATGGCTCTTGATTTCAGCAGTAAACATAAACAGCATTACTCAGGCGGTGCTCCATATAGTCTTTGTTGCCTTGGATTTGTACAATGTATGGTGTGAGTATATGACTCACACCATACAGGGGGTGAAGGTGCTAAACGTGCATGGTCTTAGATGCATACATATACATGTGGTAATGCAAACAGACCTTCAGCTCTCTTGATGTTTGCAGTGGGTGGAAGGAACGAAATGAGAAAGTGCTGACGGAGGAGGATTCTGTGAAGCTGAGGGAGATTTTCTCTCTCCTTGTGGATTCAGCCAAAGTGATTGGTGCGCCTGTACATTCTGGCTCTAAACAGATCCCAACACCCATCCAGCCTTGTGACAGGTTCGTGACCCAAAGTGTCCAGGTCAAATCCCCTTTGTTCCTAAACCGCCGCCTACCGGAAACCTTTTCTTTAGGGGACGAGCATGGCTCAGATTACGCTATTCAAATGTCGTGAATCATATAAATTGTGTTTTTATCTGGGATTTGCAGAATTACCTTCCTGCTGGAGTTGGCTCTGCTGTCCTTGCAAGTGAAGGATCAGGAAGTAGCTGTTAACTGTTGGGAACAGCTGAAGTTGGCGGAAGAACTTGTAAGTGTCCAATATTCTTTTTAAAACCTCAGGCAACTGTACAAATCAGACAGACGTGGGAATTTATTCATAAAACCAAATTCAGCCCTTCAGATGGAATAAATTATCTTAGCTTGTGACAAATAAAAAATAGGTCACTTTCTTACTTTGATTATTATGGAATTTGTTTAATAGGAAAGAATTCTGTTCTTTCAGTCATTCTGCACAATCAAACATCACTACATCGCCACGTTCCTTTAATGACTAAAACGTTAATAGAAATTTTTGATTTGCCATCTCATGCTTTGTGCACTGCTGAACAGTAACCCAGGCTAATTGACTCTTCTGTCTTTTTAGAATATTGACCAACGCATAATGATGGAATGTGTCAACTGTGAAATTAACCTTCTGAAGAAAGGGGCAAAGATGAATGACTACTCCAAAGCCAGTGTGGAGGTATTAAATCATCTACTGCAGTTATTATCCATGGATTTTCACTGGTTATTGTATGCAAATAGCCCATTGTCTTGATGACGCATTCTCTATTCTGAGGATCTTCATTTGTAAAAGTGAATCCTGAAACTCTGCAAAGCCAATTATGTCTCTTTTATGTAGTAGAGAAAAACATCAGTTTTTAGGACCCCTGCTTTTTATACTTTGTACAATCCATCCATCCATTTTCTTACACCCTTATCCTATCGAGGGGTGCCGGTGCCTATCCCCAGCTGTCAACGGGTGAGAGGTGGGGTACACCCTGGACAGGTTGCAAGTCCATCGCAGAACACTTTGTACAACCTTCTTTCCCAATATTATAGCATTGTGTCTTTTATAACAGTTTGCAATGTTAGAGCCCATAGAAAGAGGGATCTATAACTAATTGTCCTTGCACAATCTCTCTTCTCTCCCGTCTACAAGATTTATGTTTAGGAACTGAGATGGCCATCAAAGAAGGTTGAATTTTTTTATCTTCTGAACCACTTCTGTGTTGAAGGATGTTATGGATTACTAATTAAATGTTCTTCAGTGCTCTTATCTACTTAACGAGAATCACCAGTCTCCACAAAGACCACTAGATGCTCTCCACACCTCAACCAGTTCTTTCAGTGAGATTCCATGAAAAAGCCTGATCTATTCTACAACCGTGAACAGAAACTTTAGGACATTGTTGAATTTTAAAGAGACTTTAACTGGAAATGTGCTTTGATCTGATATGAATGCCACATGGTGTTTGTTTGTTAAATTTGTTTGTTGTTGAATCATGAAATACCAGGAATTTTAAAATCAGTTAGATCATGTCCGCAAAGTAAAAATGGATAGTCATTGAGTCTTTCCGCAGGACATTGATCTAAAACATACGGCCAAACACAGAATAGAATAGAATAGAAGTACTTTATTCATCCCAGCAGGGGAACTACCAACAGGTAGTTCAATAGAGACAAAATCAGTCTTCCTCCATGGTCATCTAAAGAAACCCGGTGGGTTGAGGTAAAGACAAGAATGCACAAATTCACCCAGGACTCTGGAACGGTCCAAGATTCTTCTGTGGGTTCCAACCTTGTCAAATGTTACAGGAGAATATGTGCTCTCCCATTTGTAAAAGTGACAAAGGATTAACAACAGGGTGCTACGTCTGGCACTGCTGGAGTTGTATAAAACAACTATTGAAGTAGAAATTTCTCCTCACTGCATAAAGTGGTCAAGGCTGAATATTTCTAAATTATTTCATTGTCAAATTAAGCTGCTGATTTATTAATTTATTCAGTTTTACACATCACTACCAACGGTGCCAATAAGTGTAGCGTCCGTCATGTGTCCATTTTTCCCCTTTGGAAGAACTGACCTTATTAAAAATTGTCTTACTTAGCATATTGAGCTCAATTTAATCCAGATTTAGTTGCCAAATGATGGAAGTGCTGTGCTGTCATTGCCAGAGGAGAAATCCTCAATGTGCAGGTGTTCTCCCACAGGCCCGCCTGAAGGAGATAGAGAAGCTGGATCAGTGGCTAGAGGCTGCAGTGAAGGAAGGGAGGCCCCAGGCTGCGCAGGCGTTGTGTGCTTCCCAGTGGAACCTCTGCCTGCCACTCCTGCAGCACAACCTCAGGAAATGCATCAAGATGCCTCTGCTCAAGTTGGGCCTGGTTCTGGAGTACACACAAAGGTTTATAACCCTCCTCCAACTCACAGTCAATTACACCTGCAGTGCCTTATACAGCAATTGGCAGAACTTGGTATAATGTATGAAAGGATTTAAAATCAATCGTAGCTATAGAGACTTGGGTCACCAAGTCTCTATAGCTACGATTATATTATATATAATATAATATAATCATATATATATATATATATATATATATATATATATATATATAGTTTTTCCAGCTGTTTAAAAGGGATCATTATCCTGTAGTGTCATATTTAGTTTTTCTTTTATGCTACCCCATGGAACAAGATTCATGTCTTTCTAAATTACTGTCACGTCCGATCATATGTTGAAGAGATAACATTTTCATAGAAAGGCTTTTTGTTAGAATTTAACTAAACTTTAAATTAGCTTTTAACTTCAGTAAAAAATATATCCTCTCATTTATTTGTTTTATTAATAATTTATTCATCATGAGATATTACGTCCGATTTATTTATTTTTTGATGGGGACTAAAAAATATATTTTGGTCAGGTTTTTGTTCTGCAGTCGTCAGGTTTAATTATTTTGAGTTTAAGCCAGCAATTTGTCACTTTGTGTTTATCAGAGAATCAACATAGTTTATTAATATTTCATTTTTGAGAACCAAAACTGCCACAGTTTTTCAGTTCCCCAAGAAATGAACCGTTGCTGAAAATTTTTTGTACAGTATGTCGCTGGAGATGCGGTGCGAAGTCCACTCAGAGCTGGCAGCAATAGAAGAGGAGGATGGGGACCTTAAAGCCTCTTTGTCTCACCTAGAGAAAGCCCTGCTGCTGGACAGTGGGACATACAAAGAACGCCTTTTATCTGCTCTTCATCTCCTGCAGCTCAGACGGACCCCCTACCAAACACCTGCGTTTCCCCTGGACAAAGCAGCTAAGATTATGCAGCAGGTTTTCTCCCCATCTGTTTCATTACTTAGCTCATTACTGAAGGTGATATTTATCAAGTCTAAATTAAATGCCTAATAGCTTTAATTCTGCTGGGTATAAGAGAAGTGGCCCAGGGGACGATAGAAAAAGCAGCTGACTACCAATGAAACCTGATTTCCAACTCTTCTTTTCTTTCTCAGGTTAGGGACATTCCGCCCCATCAGAGCACAGACAGACGTCCCCTTCTGGTGTCTGTTGGTCTTCTTTTGGCTCCCTTTGACTTTGAAACGATCCTGGATGCAGACCACCACACAAAATGTACAGATATTTTTTCTTTGATTTCACTCTTAAGTAATGTGCTTCATTGTTTTGTGCCCCTCCCCCACAACTTCTCAGGGTTTTATTTTAAATAAATATGTTATATCCATTTTACCCCACATGTATATAATCTTTTATATTACAATCAAAGCTTTTACACATGCCCCAGTGGTACTAAAATCAAAGCGAACATGTAATTTAAAAATAGGTAAAGCAGAGCTGGGCTAGAGATTCTTCTAAAACAGTTTTAGCTTGTGTTTTTTGACACTGTTATTCTCCATCATTTACAGAAAATAATCAGAAACAAAGTGAGGACAAAGTGAGGCAGATGTAGAAAACTCATGGAAACAAATTCAGTGACATGATTTACAGTACAGTGAGCAATACTGGGCTTTAGCTGTACCTCTGTCATTTTATCTGCTAATTCTTGAACAGCCAATCTGCATAGATAAAACACAATTGAATTTTTTTTATTCACATTTTTTTATTACCAAGAACTGAATATTTGACAGAAAGAAAATTAGCTTTTCCACAGAACCTCTAATGTTATGACTTAGATTAGTCAGATGTGTCTCGGCACAACGCATCTATACCAGCAATCTTCTGTCACAGACTGTATACAGCTAGCTTAAATATTTGAATTCTCCTTTTAGAGAAAAAATATGAAAACATGTTGCAATACTGCATCACTGTTTTATCTTGCTTGAAAGAAGAGAGCTTTGCTTACTGAGCGCTTATTTAAAATGCACCTGGAGGAAAAGTTACAGAATGTGATGCTGTGGCAAGAAAACAGGCAGAGTTGCTTACATGCAAACTGGCAGCTGGTTTACAGTCTAATGTAGACCAATGCATCTCTTGTATTAAAAAGGGTGAGTCACATTTATAAATAGAGAGGCTTAACAGCTCGAATGTGATTTCTTTGAGTCTGTCTTTCAGCACTCAGAGTGAGTCCCCATCAACTGTAGGGAGTAAATTTAGGGAGCAGAAGGGTGTGAGCTTTGGGAGAGCCTTTGATCTCTGCCTCATCCAGACTCTCTGGTCCACAGTTCGACTTGAACACTCAGCAGCCCTAATGACCCAGGGTAGAACTCGCCTTTGACAGTGAGTCAAAAGGCTTTTTCCTCAGGCATGGGTTAAAAGCTTTGCTCCCCAGAGGCGCTTCTTGCTGCTGTGGAGGAACCTCAAGCATTTTTCTAAACGAAGACACTTAATCATTGTGCTCTTTTCTTCAAAGCCAGCACATGATGAAGCCCTCGAGAGTTAAGACACTTAATTATTAGCAGCTTGTAATTTAACCATAAATCTGTATTGTCCCTTCAAGTGCTCTTTTTAAATTTGAGATCTGTGAATCATGTCAACGGGAATGTCATTTTTGTCTTATTTTCTTCTGATGAAACAATGTTTTGGACAATACAGAAGCCTTTCCAGTTTTATAAGAGATTTTCTTTTACAACCACTGTGTAGTTTTTTCAGGAAGTCTTGGAACGGACCCGCTAGGTGTGCTTGCTGCTAAGGCTCAGCATCATTCCAACTGTGTGGAGAAGCTGAATGATTATCTGTCCAGACAAAGTGAAGACACAGATAAGACAGTGAGGTGTGTGTTTCCACTTAGTAACAATGACTTAAAAGAATATGAACTGAATTAAAATTCCTATTTTTCTTCTTTTTTAGTGTAAAAAAAATAGGTATTTGTTTTACACTGAACATCTCCTCTCTTCTCATCATCACTTGAACGTTTTCACATATTTTCACCAATCCAAAAGACAAACTTAAATTTTTTTCCTTAAACTTTTATATGTTATATGTACTTTTATATGTAACAAGAAATAGCACATTGTTGGCAACTGAAAAAAATGACAAAAGGATATAAGATTTCATTAGGAACAAAAATCAATCAGATTAAAGCAAACATCCTGTCTTGTTTACTATTACCTTTTCAAGAAAATAAAGTCCAAACTCTACCACCAGAACTCACCTTGATTTATAAATGGAGTCCACTTGTATGCTATTTACTTACTGTATAGGTCTCACATGGTTTTTAAAGGACTTCAGAGAGCAAACAGCATCATAAACACCAAGGAACAAGGGAGACCGGTCAAAGAAAAACTTCTGGAGAAGTTTAGAGCAGAGTTAGGTTACAAAACAGTATCCCAGGCTCTAAACATCTCACCGATCTCTGTTTAAAGTTTGTATGTGACGGAAAACCAACACTGCATGTTACCCTGAATACTAATATGGGATAGTTTAGATCATAGCGTATTTTCTTGTTTGGCCAAGCTAAGCTTACGCCATTTTGAAAGAGGAACGAGGAAACATTTTTTGCAAAACTAGTAGAGACATATCTCAGAAGACTTGTCTGTGGCAAAAGGTTTTACAAAGTGTTGACTCAGAGGAGCTAGTGACAAACTCTTGCTACTATATTCAGATGTTTTTTTTTTGTTAAGCTTGTAGAAACCATGCATCACTTTACTTTGTCTTTACAATTATACACTACACTGAGTTTCTACCAGAAGCCTTAGTAAAATGTATCACAGTCTGTGGTTGTTTGTAGCAAAATGTGAAAAAGTGGTGTGAATACTTTTGTAAGGCACCATTTACTTATTGTTACACTTTCTGCAATTCAGCTGGAAAATTGACAATAGACCGAGACAGTTGAATTGAATTAGTTGAATTTTAATCCCTACATTATTACTGTACATGAGATACAGATGAGTATTCAATTTATTTGTGCTGTCAGCAGTGAAAGCTGTTGTGTTTCATTAACACTTCCCATTTACAGTGAAGTATCAACTATTCTGTCCATTCTGCTGACACTAACTTGAAAGTCTTTAACCACTTAACGGTCACCCTCAAAAAAGTCAATGAATCCATGAAGATACCAGCGTCATCATGGCAGTAAAGGGGTTTTAAACAAGCTTATTCCTAAGAGCATGCAGACATCCAAAAATGTTTTTTATATAAAGTTCAGCTTTTCAATCTAAAGAAACTAATCATTTATAAATCATTTTTATTTTCTCACTATTTCAGAATAAAGCTGTGGGCAACTCTAGCAAAGTCGGCCAGGAAACTGGAAGTCTGGGACGTGTGCCGGGCTGCGTGTCGATTCTGTTTGCTTTATGATGACGGAGCAGGGAAGAGTTCAGAATCTAACAGTGAGTTGATGAAATTCCTTTCAATTAAGTCTAAATGCACTTATTATGACCATAAACACTTTTATTTAGAGCTTTAAACTATTTTTTAGAATAATTATGATTCAACATGCAACTGTTATGATTTTTAAGTTTGAATTTGTTATTGTACACGGAGTCAAAATTACATGTTTATTAAAAATTATTATGTAGAGCTGCACCTCAAGCATGTGCTATTTTAGACATCAGCAAGCTTCTAGCATAATGCCTGCTGGATATTTGACCACTTTTCTTGGCAGAATTAGAATTCATTTAAGCTCATTGGTTGCAAGGCACTGACCCAGCTTTTGAACATAATCCATAGTTTTCAACAGGGTTCAGTTTGGGTCATTCCAAAAACTCAGTGTTAACCTGCTTGAACCATTTCAAATCCAAAGTTGGTTCATATGTTACATCATTATCCAGATGGTTCCATTTGCTTCTGAACTTTAACCATCCGACCAAACCGATCTCCCTCAGATAAAGCTGAACTGTTTAAATTTAGTTAGTGTGTGTATGTATTTGAGTCATTTTGTATCATTTTTACACTGTATGGTGTTGACAAAATCCACAATATATTCACACCTATGGATTCAATTCCTTTTTTCAACAGTCTCTACTGTTTTATTTTCATAATCATCCAACCTAATTTATTCAGATGCATTTTAAGTCCTTAACTAAGATAATTTTTAAATAACGTTGTGCCTTATAGCTGAAGTGAAAATTATTACATTACAATTCTTTTGGAGAATTGTGATTAAGTATATAATGAGTTTTGCTGTAGAATGAATTCCCTTTCTGTCCAGTTTATAGATCAACTTGCTGTAAAAAGTCTAGTAGCTGATTTGATCAAAGGACAGTTTCACTAAAATAACTACTGGACAGAAATCAGTATTTTTGTTCTAACTGATGAAAATGTTTTGTCTCTGAATTACATCCAGAATGTTTTTAACTCTCCAGAATCTAAAAGCTCCAAAAAAGGAAGCGCTATGCTGTCTTGCAGTGGAACCCTGAAGTGTGAGGAATTGTTGCATCTTTTAGCAGAAATTTGCTTCATCAATGCTGAGGTGTGTTTTCAAATATATGGTTTTGGATCACACAGGAACCATAGTTCTGTTTTGTTCTTACCTAAAGGAGTGATATATCATATTTATTAGCATTAGTAGTCATTTTTCTATATACTGCTTCTGATCTAAATAGCATGATTATTTTATTATGGAGTTTCCTCGGATAATTGGATTTGTTCCATAGCGGCATTTCTAATTAGATAATTAGGCACATTATTACTGTGTTCTCAGATTCAACAAACCGAGTTGCTTTTTATATGCCTTAATTGTTTAGGTGCATATTTTAAATTAATAGCTCCATTATATGTCATTTCTATTTTCAGTGATAACTAATTTGATAAAACCCAATCCTCAATTTCTTTATCAAGTTTAGTAGATGTTCATCAAATTTCTGTTTTATTTTTTTAATGTTTATTTTACATATTTGAATCTATTTTGAGTGGTTTATGTTTCCAAACACATAATTTAGACTTTGTTCGTTTTTAAGAATGTTATGTTTGCTTCTTTTGCTCTAGCTCGTCAACAAATGCTCCACAGGGAAGTATTCATGCATTATGGGATTATTTTTTAACAAGCCCGTGGGGCTGCACAGAGATTGGACAGAGTCAGAAGTTGTTGGGCTTGTCGTACGAGCTTGTCTTTCTGCGTAATCCTGCACCACATCAAGCCTGCAGCCTTAAGTCTTCATTAAGCCTATAGAGATGTTAACTTGACAGCACTTTGAAGAAAATGAAGACACCCATGCACAGCCACGACATGACCTTGCCAAAACTGACACACGTGCACACACATAGTAGTGTCTTTTCTTGCTTCTTTCATGTTTCTTTTGCTTTGTTCTATGACACACGACCATTTTTTCTGGGGAATTTGCTTATAATTCATTAATTTTATTCTGATGATGAGTACCACTCTTATCTAAATAGTATGCCATTGGTTCTTTCTTTTGTTTGATCTATGCAGCAAGTTTTAATGCCTCTAGAGACATTGTCATAGCCACAGTGGGAATTCATATCTTCTTTTTATTGTGAAGATATCGTAACAGTATGTCACCTCTGATGTTCATGTGTTGAATAAGGAGAAACAAATTTGTTCTGTCTTACTTAGGCCACCGTCCAACAGCTGTTAAAAGAGGGAGTGCGTCTTAACAGCCCAGCTGTGCCGCCAAAGGACGAGAAGGTGCATGTTTCTGAGGACGATCAAAGATGGATTCTTTACAGGTGAAATTAACAATATATAAATTTTTGTTTACTAGTTTAAAATTGTATTGAAAAAAATTCTATGGGGCAATTTCATGAGGCTAAATACAAGTTTGCAAGACCTTCTAACTCTCAAACCACATTTAGATTTGCTTTGAAAATAGCTCTACTTAGCAAAACTACTTTCTGCTCTGACACAGTTTGGCCTTATTTAAATATAAAAACATGCATTTAGATAAAAAGTTGCCAATTTTTATGCATATTTAATTGCAACCAGATCAAATTGGTGGGAATTCTAAAAAACAGGCATAGTTGTGTGATTGGAAAAAAGAAAAACATCTGCTGAAAGAAGTAGTGAAGGAAGGAAAGGTGGATAATAGCCCATGTTTAAAACTGGGGCTGTAAGTTGATGTGGGCTATATTTTATTATGCGTATTCTTACGTTTTCAAAAACTATTCTTTTTATGACAATTTTCAGCAAAAATTCAAATATTTTACTCCAGATTTACAAGTTATGAGAAGCATTATCACTTCCTCATTACATTTTTTAAAGGGTTCCCTGCTTCTCACATCATGAGAGACCAAGTGGAAGTAGATCATCATCTTAACCTGCAAAACATTTTCTGTGCTGAGTTTTAGTTTTTCGGTACCTGAAATTATTCAATTTTATACTTTTTCACAGTGTTGAAAATCTGCATACTTCTCTCTGTATGGGTCAGAACCAGTAATTTAATACTACATATAGACCAGAATTATTGGTAAAAATACATTTCCATTTTGGCTTTCTAATAACGCATGTGCTGTAGTGATAAAATTAATATAGTGTTCACATCAGCCCTCACTAAGTCAAAGATGATATATTAGAATTGTACATCATAATCAATAAACTGTAAAGTAAACAAGATATTTAAAGTTTAAAGTAAGTTAATATTTATCAGTTGGCAGCTAGAGTAAATGCATTATTTTTTCCCCTATTGTCCTTAAAAGGAAGGAAAACAAATTCAGACATTTAAAAAGGTTCAACTAGCATCAGAATTTCTTGCACATTATTTTTGTACCTTTATATTTTAAAATTCTTTACAACTCATAAGAAATCATTGTTTCTTTCTTCTTCTTCTCTAACTGCTTTCTTCGTCTCTTACCCCATTATAAGTTGTACGTGTTGAACTCATTTACAGAGACTGGATCAAGAGTCTGTCTGCCTATGCCACCCAGTGCTTCCTGCGGGGAGGAGAGATCGGGGTGCAGATCGGGGAGCATTGTCTGGTAGAAAATGCAGCCATTTACTTGTGGAACTATAATGCCCACATGCTGGCTGCTGAGGAGTACAAACTCCTGCTTCCCACCTTTCAAAATCTAGTGGAAATGCTCCTAAAAACGAAATATATCAGGTAGTTCAACTTTTTAAATCAAATATAAAGCAAATATGATGCTTCTACGTAAAATAGTTCAGATAGTAGACTTGATGTTGCGAAAAGATTTAGTTTTTCATGTCAGAGGTTAAAAAACAAATGACCTCAACAACAAATTAAAGACTAATTTTCAGCACTTGCTTTTGATATGAAATGCAATCATTTGTCAGTGTAGTATTCGAAAGATGTCATCATTTGACATCTTTTAGATGATTGACTACACGTATTAATTATTCAGTGGATTTTAAGAAGTTTTTTTTGTCATGAACTCTTTACAGAGTGGTTCAGCTGAAAAAACATTCAAATTCTTCATCAATATTGACTTGAATAGTTGTTTTTATAGTTGTTTTTAATCACAGATGAAAAATAATTATTATTTTTAGGTGAATAAAATGGGACAAAATTTCCTCCAGTTCAGTGGTAGTTTTGACTAATGTAAAAAAAAAAGGTGTTTAACCTCTATTAATCTGCCTATTTTCAAATATGATGTGAGTTTGGGGCATTTTTTGCGTTGTTTCCCTCAGTAACCTCACCATGTGTGTAATGGTGTGTAATGCTGCAATTCGTGGGCTGACCCAGTCTGCGTGTGATTCTGTGCGAGCAAGCGCAAAAGAAAGATACAGAGGATCAAAACAAGGCATCCTCTTAGATGATGCTGGCTTACAGGATGTAAAGAAGGCATTAGAGGTAGGTGTGACTGCAATCTAAAAAATGGAATGATTATAATTAACATATTTAACTTAGAAATGTAAGATATGACTTGCTGCTAGTGTAAGATAAATTTAACAATTTGAACTCCAAAAGGGTGATGTAAAGACTACGGACATACTGTAGCTCTGAAGTAGAGCTCAATACTTTGAGTTGTTGACGAATGCTAAGCTCTGTGAGCAGCTATGGAGGGAGGCGGTGAGGGACAGAAAAGAAGCGCCACCAAGAAAGAGACAAAAAGTGTCAAAAGTGTGGGATCACTTTAAATGAAATAAAATGAAATAGAAAAGATAACACACCTCTGTGGTTTACTGGAAAGCGGCATTTTACAATAGCACGTCCTATATCAGTGATGCCCAAAGTCAGTCCTCGAGTGCTGGCATCCTGCATGGTTTACTTCTCTCCCTGGTGGTAGTAACAACCCTTTCAGGATCTTCTTCTTAGGCCTCCAATGAGCCAGGTGCATTAAGCCAGGGAGAGAAATAAAACATAAAGGTTGCCAACCCTCCATGGCCGACTTTGGGCACCACTGTCCGATGCTGCAACACCTCAACGGAAAACATCCAGTACTTGCGTCAAGCTCATTCGTGGCTGATAACAGGTGACGTTTTTGTGCCCGTTGCAAAAAACTAACTTTTATCACAAAATCTGTCATGTTATATGTGTACAAAGATATACATTTTGGCTAATACTACATGTACTTGATCAAGAAGTGTAATGACATAGATTATAAATATCTATTTTATAATAATAGTTGTTTTATACTTCAAACTTGAAACTAGAAGAGATGTTTAAATTGTATTGACTTGTTAAACAATCTTATTTTTTCTTATTAAAAAAGAGAACTAGAATGTTTTTTTACTAGCATTTCTCTTTCATATATTTGACTAGCTTAGGTAGCTACTACAAAATAGGATTTATTTATTTTTTATTGGATTGCTTGATTTATCTTATAATATATAGATTTCTTAATTACTAAAATAATTGTTCACAGCAGCCATAGTATGCAGTTGCATTAGGGTTTGGAGAAAGGCTGTTCAGGAAGCATTACTCTTTTTATTTAAAGAACAGCAGAGATGATGAATCACCTCAGAAATATCTGGATGTATGCTGGAGTGTATTAAATGCTATGTTTCATCCAGCCTGCATACATCATGCATATAAGCCTCCATGAAGCTGTTGGAAGTCAAAATTTTGACTTGTTCTTTGTTGCCAATTAAACTCGGTTTCTTCCTTTCTATTCTGGAAATCCTCTATGAATATCAGCTCTAACTTAAGATGAAAGAGCTTTATCATTGAATTATTAACTGAATTTCATCATGCCTGCTTATAATGAGAACTAAGAAATAGGCCTTTGTGCTGTATTTTGATGTGGAATAGTGAAATACCACATGAGAAGTCACTTTGAGGTCACCACAGCTCCTCAGGTCACCTACTGGCCAAAGGCATGTTCTAACTAAAATATACATCTTAAAGATACTTACTGACAAAAAAAAATTATTCAGAAATATCTTAAGAGTAGATGCAGGTTGATGCAGTTCTGTGTTATTGTTTTTTAAATGTCATTTATTTTTTACTGCACTTGGTTCTTAGTGAGTATAAAGTACACAAAGTTCTCACTGATGGAGCCCCAGTTGTCTTCTTTGCACTTTCTTCTAGCTGTGTGAGTATGCCCTCCGCATATCCAGTGGTGACAGGACTAGGGAGACTGTTCCAATTGCAGTGAGAAAACTGGTGTTAACCTCATGGGTGCAGATAAAGCAGCTCCTGCATCAGCAGATTGGCGAAAAGTTGGACATATTCAAAGATAAGGTAACTCTGATGTGCTTTGTCTTCCATGCTTTAATCACGATCATGGACGTATCTATCAGAACAAATTACAATGCAATCTCAGACTAGTGGAAGTTGTTGATAGGTATTAATGTTAAAATACTCTCTTACCAAATCAAAAACATCTTCATACTCAGAAATCACATCTTGACTACTATTTATAGTTCATTTACAGTAAAACAAGTTCTACATTAAAATACCTTATGTTTCATTTTCCTCTTGTGGAATATGAAACTCTCCAAGCTAACCACATGAAGTTGAATTTAAGTCATCAGTCAAACTGGGTCAGATTATTCACAGATAAAAGAAGTAGGTTTGCAAATTCCTCAGCATCATTCAATACTGAATGATGAAATATAAATTAGCTTGATTTTTGTATCTAGTTTTATTTACAAAATTTGCACGAAAAAAAAAAAAGAATTTAGAGAATATAGCGTACAAACAAAAAACTGTAACAGCTTTTGTTTATCAAAACAGTATTAGCTATTTTAAATCATTTAATAGATACATTTCCATTCATGAGAAACTTTAATGAGAATTTACTTTATATGGACGTTAATTAAATAAGGTAAATAAATTTTACATTACTATGAACCAGAAACTAAATGGATGTTTGTATTCCTATCTCTAAATGTGCTTTTATGTTTGTATCATTAATTTGTCTGACTGCATTTGTTCACAGCTAATTTACACCGTTTAACTTCATTTCTTGAAATTCTCCTTTGTTTATTGGAAACAAAACACATTTAATGTCACCAGAAGACTCTAAAATAATGTCAGATCTCAGCTTCAGACATGTCTTTAATGCTTTAAATGCTGTGAAATTGTTTGTGTTTTTTGAGAAGTATGTTAAATGATGATTTAGATGAATTGCTCAAAGTTTAAAACGAAAACTTTAGTTGTACATAAAGCATCAAAGAACTGATAGTTTTGTTTTTATGCCTGTTTTATAAGTCTGAGATGATTAAAAGGTATGGTGATGCTATTTTTAAACTGTATATCTAGTGATTTCCTATCTACTTTAAACAAACTGCCATTCACTTTAATTTCTGCACTAAGAATAAAACAATTAATTAAGAACCATTTTTATCTTTTTACAGTATACGTGACATCAAGGTGAAGGTGGCTTTCAGCTTTAACAATTTTTTTAGGTGTATTTTTGACTCTGTCAAAAATATTACATTATATTGTTATGCTCCATAACAAAAAGTATTGTCTCTAGACACATAAAGAAGTTTTTCTGTACTATGTGTACAGTTTAATAACTTTATCAATATTACATTTGTAAAGATGCATTAAAAATCAAATAATAAATAGATTTTTTTTAAACTATGGATTTAAAAATCCATAGATTTTTGATGTAATTTTCCTGAGAAGAAAAACAAAGAGATGTGCAGAATTTGACTTTTATAAGGAGGCTATGTACTGCTGTGTATAAAATGAACTTAAAGAGCTAGTTGTTTCTGACTACATTGCATTGCAGATGATCCGACCAAGATTTTGTTTGCAGCTTTTTCACAAATGGCAAAAGTAAACTGCTTCACTACTTCTGGTTTCAGGTGTTTTTAAGAGACGATTTTTCAGGCCATTTTAAGAACTTCAAGGTGCATGTTTAAAGCTTTTTTTGTGAGAAAATAAAACATATTAGTGCTCATCGTTCCTCTTCAGGCAAAAAAAAAACCATTAATAGTTTTGCTCTCATTCAACTCCCACATTACCCACCTTTCTTTTTTCACTTCAAACATATCACAGGTTTCTATACTTCACTCAGCCAGCGTGACACTGAAAAACTGGTTCATCCCTTCATCTCTTCCAGGCTAGATTAATCAAGATTGGCCCCTTTACTCACCAACGCATTTAAGATAATACTTCCACCTTCCTCAAGAAATGGCTCAAATTGCACAACATCCCTTCTTTGCATCCGGACTGAACTTCCAACTGATGGGCTTTCTGCTCAGCAGCATCCTAGAATTTGCCTCTAGAGCTTCTGAGGGCCTTGAAAACCACAAAAACGCATAAAAAGGAACTTAAAGCTTTTCTCTTTCAAACTTTTTATAATTAATGACTGTGTTTTGGTTGTTTTTATCTTTGGAATTTCTAAATGTAAAAAGCATTACAAATGTATTATTGATACTACTTATGGACTGGATATCTACAGATTAATACTAATGGTGATGCAGAAAGCCAGTGCAGACCTGAGCACAGCTACATTCAGTGCTAAAAAGTGCAATTGAGTTGTTTTTAGAGATTTTTCATATCTGTAATGTTCTGCCCTGACTGTCTCCATTAAACATCAAATTTGGGCTGAAGTGGGGTGCTGTGGTCACACATTAGTCGTCAGAGTGGATGTCACGGGTTCAATTCCTGGCCCGATGACCTTTGCTGCCAGTCTTCCCCTTCTCTCATAGCACGCTTTCCTGTCTGTCAGGTGAAGGCCACTAGAGCCACTAGAGCCTCAAAAAACTTTACCTGAAAGCTGAAGTAGCTGAAGTAATGAATAAGCAAGACGTGATAAATATTATCAATAGAAAACAATGATTGTTTGGGGACAATATGTTAGCTTAGCATTGCTTTAATCATTCTCTTCTATTTAAAAGTTTTCATGTCATATTGTTATAAAAATATTGAGGAGTAGAACAGATTAAATCTAAATTATGTTTCAACAAAGCAAAGATACTTGGATTTTCATCTTCTGCAGGTAAAATGTTTAATGCTGATAATCTCTTCACAGAACCCCACTTCAGAAATTTTCAGTTTCATAATTCTCCTCCCAAACATGAATTACAAAGTTACAGTTCTATGTGCAATAATACCTACATATAGGTCTGTCGACCTTCTCTGAAATCACACTTAAGAGGCTGGTGCATATTTAACAGAGGATTGAATTGAAGCAATCAGCACTGTTCTCCCTCTTGTTTGCAGGGTAAGAATAAGAATGTAGTGGCGATGAGTCGTGTGCTGGTGGGACTGGAAATGCTTAACTGCAATAAGAATCCAAAGTATATGGATTTTTCAGTTCCCAGTCTCTCCACAGTATGTACCTCCCTATCTGTGTTTTCATGCTGTAGCTGATGCCCAGATGGCAGCAGCAGATGTTTCAATGACCTTATGAGTCTTATGAATGTGTCATTTTCTCATAAAGTGTCAATTCTTTGAGAAATAATATTCCTGTCTTGATTAAAAGAGTTGTTGTTTTTTTGTCATAATATGAGTGCTACATTATTTTTTTTAATGCATATTGAATTTCTCTGGAAGATCTACACATAAACCCTTTTCCATTTCCTTCTGATTTATTTCCCTAATCATTTCCGTTAGTCTTCTGTCTTTATGTTGATTATCTTTCTTTCTTTTTTTCTGGTCCTCCTCTCTTTAGCTGTTCTTTAAAATCTATTTCCTGTTGTGCATCCCTCTTCAATCCTTTTTTCTCTAGTTCTATTTTTCTTATTTTGTGGAAGCTGGCTCTCATTTATCAACAGAGGCTGTAGAATTTGGTTGCTTTAATGCTTGTAGAGGTTTTGCATGGGATTCACATATACTAGCAATCACAGTGTATCAACAGTTTTATTTTAATTAATTATATGACTGAAAACAGCTGTCATTGACATAGCATGTACCTCTGAAGTATTGCTCCACATCATAAATGTAACCCTGTCCTCCTACATAAGTGACCCATTGTCCGAAAGCAGAGTGGAAATCTCTCGCACAAATTTTTGTCAAACATTGATTATGATAGTGCTCAGTTGAAAGAAAAAACTCTCGCCCCTGATCAGTTTCACATGAGAAATCCACCATCACAAGCTGAAGAAATCTGCTTACATCCCAATAAGGATGCTGTCTTGTTTCTTTATAGACAGCATTTCTATAAGTTTCCTGTCTTGTTTCCTTATAGAAACAAGACAGGACCTGATCCTACACAGAGTTTAGATTTATATAGTAAGATTGTTTTAAGTAGAAGAGACTTTTATATAGCCTCAGCTCAGTCACTGCTGGCTAAAAATATTTCATTTTTCAGAAACAAAAGTTGTTCTATGTTTTTAATATCCTTCAACCTGCCAAATAAGTAGGCAAGCTTTGTGTTTTCCTATTTCCTGCTTAATTCTACGATATTTATGTTGTTGCAGAGGCAACTTTACACAGCCTAAGGCACATTCATTCTCTCAGCCTTTCTAATCTTCAAAGTAAATCAATGAAAAAAAATCATTAATTTATTAAGAGCAACTGTAAAAATATGTGTTAAATCTCAGAGATATCTTGAGTTTCTTTGCTGCACTGAAAGTTGCATGCATGATCTGAGATCCGGTGGAGATTTCACCAGCTTTTACGCTTACCTCCAAATTAAAGCATCCCAAAAATAAACTTGACCTTTTCCTCAATTTTTTCAACTATATACATATTTAATAAATGTGGACTGATTTTATTTTATATGTTTTTGGCCTCCTACTTCTGTATCAGACTTGGTTGCTTAGATATTTCTTTCTTAATTTAGTTTGTACTCATTTCCTTTACATTTGCCCTTTAGATTTCCTCTAATATCCTCTTCCTTTGCTTTTTTTCATATTTTAATCTTCCTCTTTCAGTTTTATTATATTTCCTTCTAACACGTCTTCGCCCTTATTTCCTCTGAACCTCTTCTTACCTTTTCCCTGTTTGTTTTTTTTCTCTCCTCACCTGAAGCTGGTGGACATGGCGTCTGAATGCAGCTGGCTCGATGCTGTGGTGGAGTTGCAGATGTGGTGCCAGCTGGCTGTCTTCTGTCACAGCGCTGAAGACCACAGCTTGGTGTTACGCTGCACCCAGAAAGCTTTTCAACTTGAGAAGGCTGCAGCAGACAGTGTCACTACAGCGCCCTGTCTCCTGTAAGTCAGGTTTATTCACTTTATGTATATACAGCAATAAATTATAATAGAAGAATCTCAAGATACTTTAAGAATAAGAATAATCCATGTAAATAGTTATATTTTGTTTCAATAATAAAAAGATTTATCTATTTCAGAGCACCTATTGTTTTTAATTATTACAGTTCTTCAGAAAGACAGTAGTTGAGAAAATTCCTTTTGATACAAACCCAAAAGGTTTATGAAGGCTAGAGTCGTTTTCTCCTTGGGATAGTCTGAGGGAAAGAAGGACATCTTGTGCACATCAGGAGAATTACACTAAACAAGGGCTTGCAACTGAACTTAAGTTTTGCCCGATAGGGTTTACATGTTTCTTTGGTTTAGTTCATTGACTGATAGATTGTTAGCTTATTATTTGCCATGTATCTCTAGATATGAACAGACTTCTGTGAACAAGATGCTGAGTGGTGCAGCCTGTTTGAGGGGTTTGAGCCTTGTCTGCATGTCCAGTGGAAATCTTGACAAATACAGGGAAGCTTTGAAAGTGATTCTGTCCGGTGTCAGGTACTGTTTAGAATAGATTGATAGATCGACTAATGCCTCGGGCTCAGCTTTAATCCGGCTGTTTTTTTTCTCCTTCCCTTTTTCATAGCATCGCAGAGAAAACTGGCAGTCAAGATTTGTGTGTCACAGCTGCTGGGCATTTCTGGAACGCTTGTCTGCCGCTGACACAGAGCCCTCGGGACAAATGGTGGCTCAAGGAGCACCTGGAGAAGATTCTTAATACCCTACTTCATACCAGGAATTGTGCCAGTGTATCTCATCTCATTTGTACTCTTGCTCACAGTTTGAGTCAGAAGTTTACATACATTCGCCTGGGCTCTGAATGTCACTAGGGCTTTTAGTGTTTGTTTTCTGAATGTGAAAAGATGAAGTTACAGTGTTGGTTGATTTTGAACCACAAGTTTGAGTAGGTTGAGATTTTTCTCTAGTTCACTCAGTGGTAAAATTATACTTAAAGGTTCAGATTTAAACATACACATCCCTCAATATTTGAGTAAATGTTTTGTATCAGTTTTCAAGCAAACCTTTTTTACAGTCACCATTATTCTTCTGGCAGGACATTTCTTGGCATAATTGACAGTTTATCTAAACTGGTTGGTTTTCTGATATGGACTGAGGATTATCCATTCCAAACAGTTTTTATGTGTGTTTGGAATCATTATCCTTTTTGAACATCCAACTGTTTACCACTCTTAATTTCCTGGTCAAATCTATCACCCTCAGATGAAAGAAAATTGGTAATCCTACTATCACACTATTGCATGTCTATTTTGCATTATAATGGCATAGAAGAGCTTCACGACCACCTTTCTTCATCTTTCATGCTGTAACACAGTTCAGGCCACTGAAATTTCTGCTACTGTAGAGAAAATTGACGGTGTGAACATCACAATTTGCACTAGTTCATATAAAGTGCTGAACTTTCATCTGTAGATTTAGTTTAAAAAAATAATATGACAAAGAAGTGTTATTGCAACAGCAATGTACCCGACCTTGTTGCAGTAAAACATTGTGAATTTTACACCTTTTATCCAACAACACATCCACCATAAAGCTATGGACAAATTAAGAATTATGCTGATCTGTTAGCCAATCATAAACTGTCAGCAGTGAAACAAGTTTAACATATACACGAGATGAGAGACAGTAGAGGCTGCTGCGAAACTAAAATCTTCAAGTTTGAATACAATATCCACCTAGAGTCCTGGATAAAAGTTTCAGAAACAAAAAATTTTGTGCTTTGCACAATGTGGGTCAATTAATAAAAATAGAGGACAACCTCCAAATTATCCAGCTTGACCTTAAATCAAGAGCTAGATGGTCCAAACTGGGTGTTCCACCAGAACAATTATCCCAAAAACTCAGTCCGACTTCATTGACTTTGCCAAGATTGTTCCAGAAAACCAGTCAGTAAAAAAGCTTTACTAATTCTGAGAAAAGAACATGTCAAACACCTTGCCAGAATACCAGGACTATGATAAAACAGTTTTTCTGCAATTTAGTGGGGACATTTATTCAAATGTTAGTGTAGAGAAAACAACTTATGCACTCAATTGTTGATTTTTAAATTCATTGAAATTTTATGTTGCATCATTGCAAGCTACAAAAACCTTTCAACTTAAGCATTAAAAATCACAAACTGTAATCTAGTATTTCAAGAGCTAGAAATATTGTTTTTATTAAAACAGCCAGTTGATGCTTCACTCATTTAATCATTTGTTCCTACTTGCAGCTGCAATTTCATCCAGATGATTCCTATGAAATGAAATCAGTGCTGCAAATTACCACTCAAGTATAACCTTTTAAGCTGGATAGCAGCAATAAGATCCACTCTATTATCTTAAATTGATGGTGAAATAAAACAAGTGAAAAAGTTGTTTAGTGTGGTGCAGAGGAACTTTTGAGTGTGTTTTCTTCAGCATGTGAGGCTGAAGTCATTCAACTGAAAAATGGTTTAAAATCTTTAATTATAGGAGCTAATGTGAGAATTTAGAAAGATGCTCATCTGTTGTGCTTTTCTTTTAAGTGCCACATTTTACCACCTAATTAACCTGCCTGACAGGGAAAAGCAAATCACGTCATTTGAAGGGCATTTAAAGCTGTTTTGCATTATGAATTGAAATCCAATGAAGAAAGAATATAGATACTATAGCTAGGTAAATCGTTAACTGAAGTAAGTTTCCACTTGCTTTGATACACTTCCTTTTAATGTACATGATATCGTCTTTATTGTATGCCTTAAGAAAACCCCCCAACTAATCCTAGATAACTGTAAGAGTCCAGCATTAGCTCATCCACAGCTAAACAGCAGAGTCGTGTTTTTTTTCTTCCCGGACATAGGTGTAAATTTGTCCCTTCTCTCTTTTCAGAAATGTGAGAGAAAATCAGGGGCCATGAGGGAAATGCCTCAGGGGAGTCCTAGTGATGGATCAACAAGTTAGTTCTAAAAGGAGTCTCACTTTCTTCAGCTGTGATTTAATCCATGACAGATGAAAAGATCACAACTCTCCTAAGTGACCTATGAGGGGCTTGTTTTTATGAGTGGCTAGCAAGTCTTGCTACGCCTTCAACTGTTTTCAAGTTTTTCACTTTACAACCACAAACTTCAGTGTATTTTATGTGAAAGTACTGCATCATTGTGGAATTGAAAAAACATTATAATATGTTTCAAGGTTTTTGACAAAAAACATTTCTTAAAATTGTGGCATACGGGTTCAGCCCAAGTTACCTCCCTGAAAGGTAACTCCTTTCAGGACCTCTTTCAGGGTTACCCCCCCCTGAAAGAGTTATGCTCTTTCAGGGTAACTCTGAATCCAACTTTCAATCTAGTTAGAAAAGCTTTCTTGTTCCTCTGTTCTTTGGGAACAGAGGAAACCCCAAAGAAATGTGCTGCTACCACAATGATTCCAAGTGAGGATGTCGTTTTTTCAACAATGCCGTTATTATTATCATTTTGTCATGAAAATCAGATTTGCGGAGTGCACAGCTAAGTTGTTCTGCCGACAGTTTCTCCTTCCTGAGCTGTGGATCTCTGCAACTCCTCCAAAGCTACAATGAATTTCTAGGCTGCTTCTCTGACTAATTCTCTCCTTGATTGTCTTATCAGTTTAGGCGGACGGCCATGTCTTGGTTTTCTTACAGTCCTTAGCAGGAGATTGTTTAAAGCTTGGGAAACGGTTTACCTAATTCTGTTGTATCCCTAAGCTGTCTCTTGCATTCCTTGGTGTTCAAACTAGTGCTGAACTGGTTTGCATGTTATGGATTTTTAAACCTTGCACTGTATGATTCAATTGAATTGATTCTATATTTCTGTATTTAAATTCGGTCTTGAGATGAAGTTTGTTGTGAAATTGTGCCATATTAATAAATTGTATTTAATTCATGATGCTATTTGTGCACTAATGTTGTCTATCAAATCTTGGAGGCCTTTAAATTACACACAGGTAGCTTCTAGTTACTAGCTAGATGACAACAGAAGGCATTTGGTTGTACTGGATTTTATCTAGGCGTGTCAGAGAAAATAGTGGTGTAATACAAATGCATATCATAATTTTCAGATCTTTGATTTGTTAAAGGTTTTGAGAAGTATGCACATTTTTTCTTTCACTATATAGTCCTTCACTTAATGGCACATAAAATCCCAATAAAAAACTTAAATTTGTGGTTTTAAAGAGGTAAAATGTGTAAGTGTGTAAGGGATAGGAGTACTTTTGGGAGTACTTTTGCAAAGCACTGTATGTACTAAATATCTATATTGCTATTTTATGTTTTTTCAGAAGATACTAAAGAACTCTGTTTGAGAACAAACATTATCTGTTTGCTGGTCTCCACCTACATGGACAAAGAAGACTTTACATATTCTCTAAAGCTGCTGGACAAAACTATAATTGAGATGACTCCCAGCAGGCATCGGCTGTAAGTTACAAATGCATTAAAATGCAAAACGAGAGGCATTGTACAAACCTGAGAGCTCTTGATTGTCTTTTCTGTTCCTTTTTCCAGAAAACTTTTCAAAACTCGCATACTGCTTAAAGTACGCCTGGGAGAATGCATAGAGATTGACATGGAGTTGTTACAGAAGGAGGGTGAACAGTGCTGTTCAGCGATGTGGCACCAGGCGGCTCTGTGTGGGATCACTTTAAAGCAATCGCTAACCTGCTACCAGAACGCCATCAGAAGACTCACGGTATCACTCACGGAGACTTGAAATTGTCTCTTTCAAGTCCTTTGAACAACAAAAATGAATGTCATCAGATGAATTCAGATTGACTGTATTGATCTTTGAAAAGTTTTATCCACAGTTGTCATTATCCAATTAAAGCCTGGGTATAATGCAACATATTATTTTGTGCTGAAAGTAAGGGACTCTTTAAAGTAGGATAAAAAGTCTCTACCACCATCATGTGGACGTGCCATGTCATTGCACCTAAGTGTAGAAAAAGATATTGTAGCATTGGTCTGGAACAGGAATAAAGTTGCATGTTTTGAATAGGGAAAATAGGCTCTACAAAGTAAAAATTCATGGTGTACAGACGTAAAATAGTCATTTTGTATTCTTGTGGGATCTGCCAACAGAGCAAAGAGTTTGAGTGGCAAAAGGTCAACCTTTTGCTTGAATTTGGAGGGTGGCTGTACTATCACAACTTCCCAAAATCTGATGCCCAACTTCAGGTTCAGTGGGCCATAGATATCCTCCTATATCTGGAACCCAAGCAAGAAGCAGTACCAGGTTGGACTCATTATGTTGTCTTGTTCTTTATCACGGACTGTTTTCTTCACACACACATACAACCTGTAAATTTTATCTGCCATTATTTATCTATAATCCATTCCCTAACATTCTTGTATAATCTGTATAATCTGTGCATATAGCTCCCATATTTATATTTATACACAATATCTATATCTCTTTGCTATAACCCCTTATAGTCCATACATACATAGTCTTGTACATCTGTAAATAAATATTTATATCTTGTAGAGCACTTCTGGATAGATGCAAACTACATCTATGCTTGTACTGCTTGTACTTGTGACAGTGCAATGACAATAAAGTCGAATTCTATTCTATTCTATTCTATAACAAAGCTGTCTCAGGTTACGTATGTTTCCAGCACCCAGCAAAGCTCTAATTTATTATCTTTTTCCATATGTAGATGAAAGTGTGCTAAAACACGTAAAGAAAGAGCAATCTAAGTCCTTGATTGGAGTCCATGGACAGTTCACGCAAAACTTGTCTAACCTGAAGGAGGTGCGCATACTTGACCAGTTGACACAGGCACACACACTGCTCGCTATCATGGCAGACAGGACTTCACCTGAGCATCAGCAAAACCTGCTTCGAGCCTATACCTTCGTTCTCCAGATATGGCAGGTACTGCATCACCATTTTTACAATTTAACTTTGACATTTTGGAAGTCCGCTATAGATCCTCACTTATGGGGTTCCTCAAGAGTCTAGTCTTGGTTCACTACTTCTCACTCACTTCTGTTATAGTTTTAGTGTAAATATCAACCAAAACATTTAAGCTAATTTTGTTTTTGTTTTTTTAATGGGTCACATATACAGTTCATACAGTTCATTTTTGTCATATTTTATGGCAGGTTTCTTTGGCGACAGCCTCTGAGATTTTAAGTGAGATGATGAAGAATGAACCAATCCCTTCTCCCACTGATTCGTCCAAGAAAGGCAAAGGCAAAGGCAAAGACAAGGGCAAAGACAAGGGCAAAGACAAGGGTAAAGACAAGGGTAAAGACAAGGATAAAGACAAGGGTAAAGACAAGGATAAAGACAAGGATAAAGACAAAGGTAAAGACAAGGATAAGGGCAAAGATAAAAACAAAGGTAAAGACAAGGGTAAAGGCAAGGGTAAAGACAAGGACAAAGAAGTAAGTCACTGAATTTTCTTAACTCATGTTAACTCATGTTATAAGCCTTTCGCAATAAACAATTAATTTCATGATGATTAAAATTACCTTAATAATTTCCATTCTGAAGATTGATATTGTTTGAAGGGCTATTTAGTTTACAGAGACTTCATAATCCATTCTATTTATGGTTTCGTTTGTGTGTGGTTTTTATTTTGTTGTATCTATTGTTTTTGGTCATTGTGTTTAATTTTGAATATTTAAAATATCTTCCAGTGTTAAGTGTTCTTTACAAATTTAAGTTAATCAGTGTTTGAAAGAGTGAATTTGTATTATTATGCCATTATCAATAAATTACTGTAAAATTGTCTCGAAACAATAGTATCATTTATTTAAATAATTGATATACTGTATATGTCAATTATATATTGACATATATGTCAACAGCTGTTTGCCATAATATCTGTAAATGATGGCAAAATAAATGAATACTTACCTGGTTATATGTAAAATAAGAAGTGGCAAAATAACAAATTTCTTGATTAAACATATCAGTAGGTACATGTTTGATTTCTTTGTGACTTGACAAAAAGAAATAAACATAAGTGTCAGCTGTCTTTCATCTCTGTGTGACCAGCTTGTCTCAACAGAAGACGAAGACAAGGCTACAATGGATGAAAGGGTTCCTTCGACTCTGAAAGAATGGGCTCAGTATGTCTGTCCTGAGCTGATGAGACAGATATTCAAAACCACTGACAGTCCCCACTGCATCAACAAATACAGCTTTTTAAACCAGGTACGTCAGTAATATAGCCCACTTTCAGATTTTCCAGAGTTATAACGATGGTCCGCATATGTTGTTGACTCAAATTTATTTTTAACAGTAGATATTTTTAAGAGAAGCCAATGTTGTGGTTTACTTTTAGGGAGCACTGTCTTGCAAAAATCTTTACAGCACTCAAACTTCTTATGTTTGCAACATAAAAATAGTGCATAATTGTATTGAGGTCCCTCTGAATAACATTCTGTCTTGTTGTAATGCACTCTGATCACCATGTTGACATTAAACATCAGATAGATGGAAGTTTGTTTAGTTAATATGAATCCACGTATAAAATGATATGTTTCATTTGTTTGTGATGGAAGACTATTGATTCTAAATCCTTATTTTTCTCTGCTGTGTATTTTTCTGCAGAATCTAAGCCTGTTTTATCTCAGGCGCCTGGAACGAGAGCTTTGCTCTTTGTCTCTCGATCATCTCACTCTACCCATACTGCACCTTGCTGAGATTATTTCTCTTGACCTGCTTCAGAGGAGGAGCCTCTCTGATCTTTACAGACTCAGGTAAAGTCTCAATGAAAGGGACAACATCTGCTTTGGACATTAAACATTTCTATAACACTTTATTTGACAGGTTGTGAATAAAACTGTCATGACACTGTCATAAACATGACATAACACCTGTTATGAACATGAGCAAGTCTTCATGAATATTTATGACTGTTGTCATAAAGTGTCATTTGGTAAATCATGACACTTTTAATACAAAGTTGACATTATTCAAAATGTCTTCATTATGACAACTTGACATTAACCAAGAAATTATGATCTGACATAAATTTGTTATAAAAGTATTACTGATTAAACTTTAAAAATGATGTAGCTTTATGTTAGTTAAGCTAAAGTTTAATCATGTGAAAAGTTCAGACATTTATACATGTTTTTGTTTATTGATCAGATTGCATAGCTTATAAGATTCTATGATATATTAGAAATTATAGCCATGAGAATGCCAACATATGCCAACATATTTTATGGGGGTTTATAATATACTACCCAGGTATTTTATCACACAGACCTCTGAGCTAGAGTTGCATGCTGTTTAGGTAAATAAGATCTGCTGATGCTGAGAAAGTCGCTCACACAGGAGTGTTGCTGCTTCGGACGGAAACGTAAGGAGATCATGAGGTGCTCTTAGCACCTCCTAACCCTAACCCCCACTGTAGCCTTCTTTAATCTTCTAACTTTCCTGGGTGCAGCAGAAATATAGATTTTGTTTTTCAAAAACAGAATTAAACTATATAGTTTATAAAGATAAATTGTTAAAGCTGCTCCCAAATGTGACAAAAGATGAATAAAGCAATATTCTGACATTTTTCCCCCAGAGGTTACAGTCTACAATATTAGTAAAATCAGTTAAACTTTGTAGTTATCTGCAGACTATAGATTTTAAAGTAAGTGTGATAATCCTGATGAAAATCAAAGCCATTTAATTTGTAAGCCAACCAGCAAAGAAAAAAAATCAATTACAACATTCAATTACACTGAAATGTTACATACAGCGTGACTAGTTTATTTCCTAAATCTGTTATTAACCCACATTCCTAAAACCAGTGATTGTTTGAATTTGTGCCTTGGAATATAGACACTGTAAAACATTCAAATATGCATGGAACCAGTGTTGTATAGTAACGAAGTAAAAATACTTCACTACTTTACTTAAGTATATTTTGGAGTACTTCATACTTTCCTGGAGTATGAAAATTTTTGATGACTTTCACTTTTACTTCACTATATTTCCGAACTTAATTGCGTACTTTTACTCCGATACATTTTCAATGTGTGGTTTAGTTACTCGTTACAAAAAAGCGAGAGAGAGAAACGCAAGTGTTTTGACCCACCTACTGATTAGCAAGTAGCAAGTAGGCTACCGAACAAAGTCCGTAGCCTGCTTGCCTGGGCTTGTTCATCACCACCAATAGGATACTTCTTCTTCTTTTCTATTATGGCGGATCACAAGCAACTTTAAGGTGCATACCGCCACCTACTGTACATGAGTGTGTAGAAGCATTACTTCATATCTATTAAATTCTACTTTTTAATTTTGTATTCTTAAGATAAATAAACAATGCTTTCCTTAATTTGTGAATATCTGTTATGTTTCCTTCATTTCCTAATATACCTTTAAGATTCCATTCATGCCCCATATTTCTAACTATTCTCTTTAATTCTTCCCTTTCGAGTTCATTTGACTTACAGTTCATCAATATGTGTTCTACATTTTCTTTCTCTCCACATCTCTCACATTTATCATTATTTTTCCTCCCTATTTTATAAAGCATGTCATTTAAGTAGGTATGACCTACTCTTAATCTACTAATTATTATTTCTTCTCTTCTGTTTCGTTCATTAATGCTTCGAATTCAAACTGACTTTTGTACTTCATATAATCTTCTTCCTTTCTTATCTTCATTCCACATTTTTTGCCATTTCTTGATTTCTTTACTTTTAATTAGGATACACCTGTTTCGCTTCTCCCATTAAACACAAAGCAAGTCTCGCAATCAGTAGCAGTCACATGGAAATTCTATCTTACAAAAACTCCCCGTCCAACTTGAAGAAACACATCGAGGTAACTTCTTATGAAATGGTTATAATCCTCCTGTTTCAGTAACTATAGCTTGGTCACTAGGCACTATTGTGAAATCTTGACCATAAATGAACTTTGTTTGGCATTGTTTCAGTTCCACACGTGGTGTATTTAGCTTAGGCCTAATGTTGACTGTAGCAGGCTACCTAGACTCCTCTGTTCAAGGGGGGACAGAAGCCATAGCGATAGCATTTTAGACTAAATTTAACGAATATAGGAAAGGCATGCAAGTTCAAAACCAGGTTTACAGATGCCAATAAGCTGCATTTCCCTCCCAATTCTTTTTTTCTTTTGCATAATGACCAGTTGTGTGCACCACCTACTGACTGTAGCATTGACTGATTCACTGATTTGTGAAGTAGAGTAATCGTAACAGCTCTTTTTCTTCATGTTGGCCGCATTTTCTGTACTATTTATTTTTCTCATTTTCAGCACTGACCTTACTTGAAGGGAAAACTTAAGGCTTACAAAAACTTTGTATTTTCTGTCCTGGAGGGTATACTAAGAAGCTGGTTCAGTTGTAAAGCAGGTTAAGTTAACCTTGTGCTATAGGTAAAGCACCTAATTTTCTTAACTAAATGATGCCTGCAGGTATATCTATTAGCAGGTTTAATTTTGCCTGCACTTGGTTGGGTACATTATTTTAAATGTATTTGACAAGTTTACCAAAATATAAAAAATGTCATTCAAACTGCATTTGCTTTGTTTTACTTTTTACTTGTACTTTTCATTACATTACTTGAGTACATCCATTTTTACAGTAATTTCCATACTTAAGTACAAGAAGTTTCAAATACTTTAAGACTTTTACTCAAGTAACATTTCAGTCAGTGACTTCGACTTTTACCAAAGTCATATTTTGGAGAGGTACTTGTACTTTTACTTGACTCTGAGATTTCAGTACTTTATACAACACTGCATGGAACATTACTTTGACTTAAGATTTGATCTCCTTTGTCTCCACAGGCAGCTAAGAGCAGATGTATTAAGATCTATACATCTGCAGAAAATATTCATAAACATTAGAGATCTGGAATGACTGAAATATTGCATGAAATATCCAATCAGTCCAATTCCTTGTGTTCCAGGATTACAGTGACTCTGTTGCTTATTTAGCCAACTCCTATCTAAGATTTACGTTTCTTTTTTTTTTTCCCATGTATCTAACTAGAATTGCGAACAGATGTGTTGAGCTGGGTTTTGGATCCCATTCACCATACCAGGAGATGCTTTACAGTCTGAGTAAAATCCAAGTAAACGAACAAATGAAGTATGTAAACTCACGCACAAAAGTTTAAAGTTTGAACATCTTTCTTAAAACTGTTTTTCAAATTATTCCTGCAGGTGCCGCAAAGAAGTGTCTCTTTCAGAGTTGAGAAGGCTTGGCACAGAGTACCATCAGGTCAGCTGCTTCTCAAAATGTCCATTCAAGGTTTTCCTAAATCTTTCAATTGTTTTTGGACATCTTGTTTATATAAAATATGTAAACATCTGTTGGTTTTAAATGTGATTGTTCTGCATGTTGGGAATTTTCAGAAATCTGAAGTGGATGAATACATTTCTTCTGGGCAGTTGGGTGCAGATCTGAGTTCTCATGATATTTGGCTGGAAAAAGCAGAAGTTTGCCTCAGCTTGGGTCTTTATCAGTCAACCAGACAACTTCTAGGAGAGGCCCACATGGTGGCTAGAGTAAGTTAAAAAATTATGTAACATTAGCTGCGTTTGAATTCAGCCGTTACTTACTTTCCATTACATTTGCAAATTCACAATAAAACAGACATTTAGAAGTTAAAAATTAAAATGTATTCCAATACTTTTTTTATTTTCTGCTCTTCTGTTCATGATTACCATCACCTTTCTGTGTTCATTGTCTACTTTTACTAGCTTTTAGCTTGAAGCACTCTGGTAATCAGTTAAAAATAAAGTATTCATTATTTCTGAAGCCTGTGCAGACAACTAGCTCCAACAAAATTATCTAGAAAAAAAACATTAAATGAGTTGGAATTTTAAAGTTGCTTTTGAAAAATATTTAACTGGTGAAATCGACGTACTCTATTATCTGTAACCAAAATCTTTCTTTATGTTATTGTTTGCTTTGAATATTTGATAGTCATTTCCAATAAGCTGCTTTATTGTTATTGCAATAAATATAATCAGTAAAAAAAGCCCTAGCAAAAATTCATATTCATATTATTATTTTAGTCACATAATAATGCACTGAAATGGTTAGAAAACTAAAGCCTTTAATGTGAGTTTATTTATTAATTGTTACACATTTTTACACGGTATCCCAGTAAAACAGGTCAACACAGTTTCTTTGAATTTATATACTTTCAGGAACTTGGAGATGAGAGAGCTGAAGCAAAAAGTTTAGTATGTCTGGCAGCTCTTGCCTGTGAGGAGCAGAATTTTGCTCAGGCTCTGATTCTGTTGGATAAAATCCAAACCCCCAAAGGTGACCATGATTTCTGGTACCACCTCACTCTCACCAGGGTAACGGCTGTGGTGGGACTGAGAGACGACGCTTCACAAACCAAGGTGATGAAACGACCCATGGACTGAAGATTACATACTTGTTTCAAACAATAACATATTTATGTTTTTACAGGTTGATCAGATTGTCAAACAAGGTTGTGAGGCTTTGCAGCTGATTGCAGAACTGCAAGTAAACAGAGTTCAAGAGCTCAGTTCAATGATCATTTCCTTAGAAAACAGGTAAATCCAAACCTCTAAGCATGTTAAGCAGTGTTTAATTTTGTCCTCAGTGGTTAGTATGACTTATTAAATATTTTTAACTGATTTGTAAATTAAAAATAAACATCTGCTAATGGTTGCTTAAGGTCAAATCTAATGTATCTGAACCACTTATTTTTAACACAATTAAAAGTTCAAACATGTTTTCTAAGAATGTTTAAGCTTACTATGCTCATATATGAACACGATATAATTCAGGGTGTTGTGCTTTGTTTCAGAGGTGCAGTTGAATGTATTCGAGCCATTTCTAATGCTACTGCAGAGACATCCGGCACTGAGGTTGTTGAGAGGCTAATGGCTGCATGTGAGACACTCAGACTGTCTGCAGATAGTCTCACCAAGTTCAACTTTGGACAACAGGCAGCAGAGGCACATAGAGATTGTGCATATGGTCTGAGGTCAGGCCATTGCTCAGCTTTTTGAGCAGAACTGAATTTAGCAAGCAAAATCAGATTATTTTTGACTCCACAAATCTAAAAATGTTATTTGAAAATAAATTCTTAACTAATTGCTCAAAGCTCGTCAAACGTAGTTTTAATTAACCCAGCATTACCTTTACAGTCTCCATGCTGTTTTTTGCAACTGGACATGTTTCCACACAGCCAAATGTGTTTTGTAAGCAGGGAAAACCTGAGCTTTTTTAGAGCCAGCTAAACAGGGAAAACGTGCGCTTTTTTAGAGCCAGCTAGCTAAGAAAATTTCAGCAACAAGTAGATGAGAGGTAGAGCATTCCTTTTAAAAACCTCCATTCACTGAAAGATTTCCTCTGGGATCTTATAAAAAAAGAGTTTAAACCATTAGAACAGCATGACAGAAACTTTTAGCAATTTTGAAAGTTTATATTTAAAAAACAGAAACTATTGTCTAAATAAGAAACAGTAACACCTACACAGGCTTTTCACACTCTTTCCTACAAACATTTTTATTTTTCTGCAGGATTCTGGCTGGAAAGGTCACTGACGAAGAGAAGAAACATCAATACCGGCTTGATGCCGTCTCCCAAATGCAACTGGCTGTCGCACAGCAGGAACATGTGATACTTAGTGCTCAGAGGCTGTTTTCGCCTCAGGAGGTAAATAAAGTGTTCCCTCAGAACGTCGCTTTCAAGGGGATGATGTCCTCCCAGAAACCATGGGAGGGATTACATCTCACATGTTCATAGAATCCTTCTATCTTTGGATCTGAATGAGCTGCTAACATGTTTAGCTCATAAGGTTTAGAGAGCAAATCCTTAAAAATACGCCTGCAGACTTTTAAAAACTACTCACAAACTTGGAGTACAGGCATAAAGCAAATGATAAAACTATAGTGTTTTAGAGTTTTTAATAATAATAAGCTGTTGCAGAAATATTTTTTAGACTCATTTATTAACATATCCATAAATAGAATCCAGTGCTTCCAAAAGTTTAAAGCAGGGTTAGCTTATAAAACAATATCCCAAGCTTTGAACATCTCACACAACTGTCATCTTGTAATATAAAGATTACAAGATGACTGCAAACCTACTAAGAGAGACACTGTTGAAAGAAACCCATCAGAAGTTTGTTTTGCATTTTGCAATCTGTGAAAGTTCTCTCCTTTGAGCTGAGCCCTGGTATAAAGTGCCAGCTGTGAAATTGTCACATAATAAAAACTCACAGATTGTTTCTAACCTTTAGGGAAGTTTATTAACAAACAGCTTCATGTGAACAGCTTTGAAAGTTGATAGTTTGGCTCCAGTAAGAGCCAATCACTGTGGTGAAGACTGCTGGCTTATTTAAAATATGTGCAGATGGCAAATGTTGTCATTGTAGTTAGATTTTTTGAGCTTGTTTTGGAAGAAGGATGTTATTTTGCTTTTAGAAACCTATTTGTAACTGGTACAAAGAAATAAAATGTTTCATTCCTTTGATTGCTTTATTTTAAGTCCTTTATGCAAAGCTTTGCGAAGTATTATTTGTCAGCAGCAGATGGGAGTTTATATCTTCCAAGCACTGGAAAAAAAATCTACCGTAGATTCAGTCTCCTGAGAGTCTCTGTGACAGAGATGGACTGCCATACTGTTGGCTGAAACTTTGAGTCAAATGTTGATAGAATCATGAGGCAAAATGATTGATTTATGAGTTCTCATAGCTGCTGCAAATCCTGGTTCAATTGATTTTTTGATGAGATGTGTGGAGGATTTTCTCCAGCCACAGTGGAAAGAAGCCATGTTTTTGCCCTTAGCCTTCAGCAGATGGAGCCAGAGCCCAGTTTTACACATAATTGGCATCCAGGCTGCTGTGCAAATTCTGTTTCTTGTGCTTACTGATGTATTTTCAGAAAGCATGTGCCAAAGTCATTTATCATTCTGAGGAAGATTAAATTAGATTTAATTTACATCTGCCCCCTCTTGGATGTTTTTTCACATTTATCACAAGCTTGTCTAATCATACATAGTGACTTGCTTTAACTTCTTCACTTTTTGTCATGTTTTATCCCCAAATTTAAATCAATTTTATCAAGATTTTATGTGACAGACCAGAAACGAAGCTTTTAATAAACGTGTGGCAAGGAAAATTATACTTGGTCTTAATTTTCTTTTCTCGTATAAAAATCTGAATGGTGTAGAATGCATTTGTATTCATCCTCGCTGAAACAGTGCTTTGAAAAATCACCTTTTGATGTTATAACATCAAGATATTTGACATCATTGCTTTTATAGTAAGATTAAGTTATCTACTATGATAACTTAATCTTGATTTGAATATTGGTTATATTGTGTACATCTTCTCTTTTTAGATGTGAATTTAACATTAGTTCTCACACTCTCTCCAGAGTTTCAACCTGTCGCAGAAATCCATAAGAAAACTTTTGGACCTGCGAGTGTACATGACAGAGTTATGCATGGTAATTCTGGAGGAGAATTGCCCTAAGGAGGCAGAGGAAGCTTTTGCCCGTTTAAAGAAGACAACTATTGAACTAATCCTAGAAGAATTCACAAGAAACTCACCAGAGCCAGATTCTACAGAAATGGTAAGAGATTTTGAAGTTACACTCAGTAACAAATGCGAACAACTGTTAAAATACAACTGTTAAAATAACTATTTTAACAGTTTTAACAATCATAGGTAGAAAAAAACCTATGATTTACAGTAATGTTTCAAGAAATTTAGACTGCTTATGAACCCTTATCATAGTATTGTTTATTAATAACAAAGTTACCAAACCAGTCAATAAAATCCCATGTCAAGTTTCTGTCAGATCATGGCAACACAAAACCAAATGTTTACATCTTCCAGTTTCAGAGATACATGCACTGATCCCATCAAAAAGGCTCCATGAGGCTGTACTGTGCTTAGTGAAGGTCAGAAGGACCAGAGCTGGTCAGCGGTCACAGATGTTGCTTTCTCAACAATCGGTCACATTGGAGAAAGACTGAAATTCAGATGTCTGGATAAACTCTGCTGTCTGATTTCTCAGACTTTTTTCCAAGAGCAGGCAGAATAAATTTCAAAACAAGAGGAAGTTACAGAACACTGTCTTAATCTAAAATATTTTAAATAGGTCACATGTGCTCGCATCAGAGTATGTTATGAATTCTAGGAGAAGGTTCAGGGTTCCCCTGTACAAATATAACTGTCTGAAACATTCATTTGTACCACTCTCCATTAACCTGATGAATGGCAGACTAGCAGGGCCTGGACAGAGTAACAGGAGGTCCAGACGATGACCCAGAGAAGTATGTAGAGGATGCATTGTATGTGAATGGGAATGGTTATAGGGATGTACTGCCAATCTGACATTTTGCTTTCATGTATTTTTGTGTTTTTATGCATTTATTCATGGTTGGGTGGGTTTTTATTGTTATATTGCAGTTTTGCCCCTGCCTCCAAGATAAATTTCTCCTATGGGAGACTAATAAAATTATCTTATCTTATCTTAAATCGCTAACTTATTTTTAGCTCCTCTTACTGTGGTTTCATGTTACAAGAAAATGAAGCTACCCTTTGTTTCCAGTGCCTATAAAGTATATGCAATGTTGGAGGTTTTCCCTTTTTATTGCTTACGCAATTCAATCGTTACTAACTAATATTGTGGTGGTTAAAATTTATCCACAATAATGTGAGGCATGGACAAAGTCAGACAGAGAAGGCCTTTAAACAACATTAGAATGTTGCTGCTGAAGCTGGTTCTGAAACTGAATAAATAATAAGGTCCTTTGAGATCAACATTTTGTTCCTTGTTCTCTATATGCTCCTTTTTGGCGCTCAGCTAAAAGGTCCTCATAAGTGTCAGTTTACACTTAAAATAGTTCTAAAATAATAGTTAATAGTTAGCAAAATGCCTTTTCACATTTTGTTACATAACCACAAACTCCAAAGTTTTTCAGTAAAATTTTATTTGACAACCCAGCACAAAGTTATGTAAAAATGAAAACAGGACACCTGACTTTTCGTTCTGTTTTTTATTCTTTCACTGAAAAATCTGAGATTAAATTGTGTACAGCTTGACTTTGTTTACCCATTAGGTGGCCTTTGAAGGAGACAAGATGTTGTTTAAGGATATTAAAGTGGCTTCATACAAATACAACCCACATTTTTCAGTATTTTATTTGTAAAATGTCTGATAAACCAATACATTATTTTTCATCCACTTCACAAATACACACAAATTGATGTTGATCTCTCACATAAAATCTTAATATTGTGCATTGATGTTTTGGGGAAAAGGTTTAACTTGTTCAAGGCACTGTACACATTAGATATTTAACATTGCATTATGTATTTCTTTATTTCACTTTTTTTAAAATTAGAATCCAAATGCAGAGTGTGTCAGGTTTTCTTGCTGGATATTTGTGTTTCTTTGCGAAGTAGCATATTAAACTCTATTCCCTGATTTAAAACTGTGAAAAGGACTTTCTTCCAAAATATATTAGCCTGTTGATAGCACTTTGTTTCTAAACCGTTTATTTTTTTCTGCCAAATTGTGAGCACCTATAATGGCATCCAGTCAAATCTGGAAAAACAACCTGTTTACTTGATTGTCAGATCTAAGTAATTGTTTTAGTTATGATCCATCACCACATTTAGTCTTAATTTGCTTGTGTGTTATCCAGGACTGCACAGACAGAACGTTGGGGCAGAAGATTCTCAGCCACCTGGCTGCACTCAACTTCCAAACCTCTGACAACATGGAAATCCAAGCTCACTGCCTGAATATGCAAGGGAGGTACCTGAAAGTGCTGGCTATTCTGAGAGAGCCCATGTATGTGAAAGCTCTCTGGCACAAACATATGCAGGTAAGTGAATATTAAACATGTGCAGTCAGATTTTAGATTTTTTTTTTCGGCTTTTGAAAGGAGATGGCATTCTTATCAAAATGAAAACTTGTGTTTCTTAAACATATTTGTGCTGTAGGATGCTTTGTCGAACATTGTTCCCACGGCAGAGGAGAATTTGGGGAAAGGCAGTGATTCAAGCAGCAAAGAGCCGGGCTGGACCGCTGACAGAAGTGCGGAGCAGCAGGTACATGCCTCCTGTCAACTGACCCCATCAGCTCTGACTTCTCTCTAATCTGGGATCTTCAAGCTCAAACTGTCTGATCTCACTTAAGACTGAATAAAAAAGGGTAATGTAGTTATTATGGGGGAACACTTTTATAAATTATAGCTCAAAGATTAACAACTACATCTACATCTTAAATGTGACCTATTATGCTTCCTTGAACAGGCTATGATAATGTCTATGGGCCATACAAAACATGTTCATTAAATATTTTGCACATTCTTAGATCATAAGATTTTAGTCTGGTTAGTTTTGCCTATTTTGACCTCCTTTCAGAATGAGCTGTCTTGTCACTTTAAATCCAAATGGCCACGGCCCACAACTTAATGTTTACACTTACACATGTAAATGGCTGCTAACAGATGTGAAATTATACAACTGTACATCTTGGGCTCTGAGGCAGACCCAAACGCAAAAAAAGAGCTTCCTGCACAACTAATAAGAATGCAGAAAGAGGGCAGCACTGAGACGGTCTTAGGCCAAATGTTACAGAATTACATGGACGTGTTTTAGAACTACAGGCTACCAGAGTTTAATACAAAACTTTAAGAAAATAACACACAACCAAAATACAAATGAGCATTTCTATTTTTTATTGAGAATTGTTTTGATGGTTGTGGTTGGTGATGTCATGTTTCGTTTGAAATTGTGGCGTTATTGTGATGTAGCAGTGGAAAGACGAAGCACAGGAACTGCTGGCTGAAGCAAGTAAAGTCCTGTCTGAATCCGCCAGGCTGTGTCTGCAACACAACCTACCCTCCGCCATCTTGGCTGAGGCCTCCTTTCATATGTTGGACTGTAATGGGCAATCTGACCCTACAGTGACCGGTCAATACCTCGCCCTTTATCAGGTACTGCACTGCTGCAGGTTGACTGAGCATCACATAGTACATGTCTTTAATTGTTGGAATTATCATAAAATGCATATTGCCTGAATTAAATGCAAACAGCTGTTATGACGCATCATATTGCCCCTCAATAAAATCATTGGTCTGACTCCTTGTTAACAGAGCTGCTGCACTGTTGCTATGGCGGCCGAACTCCTAAACTGTGCCTGCGCTGACACCTCTGTGTCCCAGCTCTCAGCTCTACTCAGCCTCCACAGGAATCTGTTCGTCTCCCAGGAAAAGAGATCCAGCAGCATGCTGAAAAGATCGGAGGAACAGCTCCTCCACCTCTTCAAGGTACAGGGTCACTAAGCACCCTTCATGATTTATAGATGCTGTCACACGCAGTCCACTAAACTTTCTTCATGGGTGGCATAATGTTGGTGCTACTATGATGCTTGCTTCAAATCTACAGAAGGGGTTTTAAGTCACATAAACCAACTTGATGCAAATATATTCAATTATAAAATTCAGTCATGTCAGCAAACTGGTGTATGCAAAGATGCTGCAGACTTTAAAAAACAGCAGGATGTATGTTAGCTATTGACTAATGATAGTGAAATCCTTGCAGTATCACATTTTTAATGTCAATTTTACAGGAACATATAAATATACTTTGCTGTTGTTCTTTCGCTTTGCTTTTTTAAAATTTATAATAAAAGAATCTTTCATTTCTAAAGCATCTTTAGAAATGAAAAGGTCAAAGGTTACACCCCATAATTTAAGTCAGTTATGTTATCGGGCACACTTTTTCACCAGACATCTTTTGTCGATCAGCTGTTCTTCGATTACATTTTTTTCCTGCATTATATTGAAACCGAAAATACTTTAGTCTTAACTCTAAATTCTAAAACTTTAATTTAACTGAAAGTTGCAGGAACTTTGCCAAACATATACATCCACATAGAGACCAATTTTTCTTCTTATCCTGCCAAATTTGTGATCCTGAAATTGCATTTTTATGCAGGCCTTCCATCAGCTGACCATCATTCCCAAACACCTGGATATCCTGTCAGACATCCCTCCCAACATGAAGATCTTGTTGCTTCAGCACTCCAATGACAGGTAAATCTTTTGCTTTCAGTTGCTTTCAGTCAGTTTTTATCTGGTTAAACATTTCCATTTATACATGGGTTTTATTTTGTTTTAGCTCTGAACTCTTTGGCTGCTTCTGTGAGACAACCAAAGCTCCAGAAAATCCAAAAGCAAAGACTCCACCTCAGACAGGTTTCCTAATTTTCATCCTTTAATTAATGCAAAAAAAGACAGTCTCAAAGGAAGAAGTGTCAAATTATTTTTCGTACACAAGAAAATAAAATCTTGCTTTCCCTTTGACCTCTTCTCCACTGGAGTGACACTGACAGTGAATAGCTTACACAAATTATTGATTGTTTTATGTGACCTAGCTGCTGTGATGGAATAGAGAATGTGTTGTGGCTGGAGAGCAAAGAGAAGTTCATTAAGCAGAGAAAGCATTGAGGCAAAAACATCAGACACATGAAGGGAGAAAAGAGAGAGAGAGCTCAGGGGGACCAATTACAAAGCCTGCATGTTTATGTGAGTGTGCATGTCTGACTGTTAGTCACTTGTGTTGTTGCAGTTCTGGTGCCATGCTCGCAGGTGGCAAAGGTTTCAGTCTGCCCGCAGGCACTCAGGGCACTTAGGGAGCAAACTCGGGTCTTTGGCCTAGAGAACAAACATTCAGTCCTGGAGGATGAATCCAGCCAGCTGGAGACGTCCGAGGTGCATCAGGTATCGCTGAGGCTTTTCTTTGGCTGTGTATTAAACAGAGCAGCCCTTATATAAACAAGCTTACTCCAGTGTAATTCTTATCTCAAACATGTTTTTACCTAATGGGGAAACTTGGGACAGCTCATTTTTATTACCAAACTTCATGTAGCTGAATAGGATAGTAATCAATGGTGAGAAGCAATAAATTCTGAATAATAAAGAAAACTGCCTTCACTGTCTGTCTTGTTCTCACACACAGAACACGACGAAAGACAGAGAGTTAGAGCTTCACTTCGGAGAAATAGTAGAAAAAATGGAGGACTATTTGAATCCACTTCTATCTCAGTTTGATTTCCCTTTCATCAGGTGACTACAAAAAAATATTTATATATTTCTTGTCGTATCACAACTACAAACCTCAAAGTTTTTCATTGAGTTTTTAATTTGAAAAGCCAACATACAGTAACTTGCTGTGTAATTGTGAATTTTAGGGCAATATAAACATTCTTTTAAACATTTACAGTAAGAATCTGAAAAGTGTTGGGTGCATTTGTATTCACCAGATTAGTTGTTGCTGTTGAAAACCATGTATTTTCCTTCCACTTGGCTTGTCGCATAAAATCTCATTAAAATACATTGAAGTCTGCAGTTGAAACATTAGAAAATCTTATAAAGTTCAAGTGGGTTTACACAAGACACTTGAAGTGCCACTGGGAAGTTTTCAAACCCTTTAACCATTTTAAGCATCAATGTTTTAAACATTTTAATGCTTAAGCTCTTAATGATCAGATCAGAGGACTTTTCCTTTTGATAAATGTCATTAGTCTGTCAGGTGTCTTTTAGTGACATCCAGGTATATGGCAAAGGCATGATTGATGAAAGGAATACATTACATTTCCTGTTGTTTTATAATGTGTCACGATTTCCCATTTATACATATGAAGCACTTTATCTATAGCTTGTAACATGGGGAGCCATATTTTTGGAAGACTTCAGCATTTTCAACTTTTTGTATCAAATTCTTGAAATGCACCATTAAAATCTGCATTTTGAAATGACTACTGTATGTGTATTATAAAGTAACATCACACATAATGTTACATAATTATGTGTAATATTCATACACATAATTATTCATAATTATCTATGAATTTCTTCATAGAGCTCGAAGAAATTCAGAAAAGGTTTTGCTGGCATTCTAAAGAGTATTTTTCTGTTCTGCTTATTGTGATCCATATAAATACTTTATTGTGCATTTCTGTCAGGAATACAAATATTTGTGTTCCTTATTCTTCCATCAGGTCCCAGACTATCACTCCACTCATCTCTGAAAATGAGCAAAAGCAAGTAAAAGAAGAAAAATATAGCTCAGATAAAGGTAAAGTGTTTAGTATCACTTGTATTTCTGCTTGTATTTAGCCTCTTTCAAATATATTATGTGAAATAAGTTTCTCTTTAGACAATCTAAAAGGCGATATTGTTGCTATACATGTGCCAATATGTTAACATTGAATGTTGATAACTAATAGGACTCTGCCAAAGTCACAAGAAAGAGTGTGAACTGTGTAACTATATAAATACAATTTTCAAAAGTCATAAAATATATTTGAAATTTTTTTCTTGCAGTTGACAATGGAGAACATTTGGTGGTTCTCGCTGACAGGAAGTTGCTGGACTTGCCTCTGGAAGCCCTGCCTCTCCTACAAGAGGAAGGCCTGGCTTCTGTGTCTCGAGACTTTTCTCTGCAGCTTTTCTTCAGTCGTCTCAGTAGAGAACAAAGCCTGAAAGGTATAAAAGATACAAAGAGAATAGATTTCAGTGCTGGTTTTAGATGTTGGTACAGTTTCAGAAGCTTGTGTCACTTCCAAGTTTGCACTGCATTTAGCTCGACACACCTTCCCTTAACTCTGACCAGATCCCTGGTCATGTGTTCCTCTCTCACATGTTTGCTGGGTCACCTGCTCGGCCTGTGGGAAATTGCAAACAGGAGAACTTTTAGCTTTATATCAATATTTTGTTGGTTTGAATTTTTTTTTTTTGCCTTAATCAATTAAATCATCATTTAAAAACTCTATTTTTTAATTATTTAGCTGTTTTTTGTTTGATTTTGAAGTCTGTTTGATAATCTTAACCATGACAAGAAAAGCAAAACCTCAGTAAATATGTAAATGACACATAGTATTTTTGCATCCTGTTATTTTTGTTAAGCAATAAATATAAAATATATTATTTTGTAAGAAACCTCCTTAGACCCAGAGAGACTGTTTTCACTTTACTTTTAGACATAGAACAGTTCCAGTGAATTAACTAATCGGATTCAGAGTTTCAAACTGTGTAGTCAGTAATCAACATTTGAATGTACTAACAAAACGTTGATAACTTGTTTCAGTAACTGGGAGCTGGGTGTACAAACATTTTGGGCTTTAAAATACCCATTACTACCAGTAAGAACTCCGTTGACAAACTAAACTGAAGTGTTTCACTGTTGCCTCAATAATTACTGAACTCAAATCTTAGTGAGAAGTTCATCTTGACATGTGCAAAGTATGCTCTGAACACATTTACACGACTGTGTGTGTGAGAATGCAACAAATTAAGCAGTATTGCATCATCAATCATGCATTTCAGTCTTATCTGATGCAATCTCTTCAAAACATTTTCATATGCTTTGGCTTATTTGGACACCAATTATAGTTTTAAGGGTTATTATTCATTCTGTGTATGTTTTCTATATCAGTAACACACTGCATAAATGAACAATTATAACTGAAGCTATTTGTTATCTCTGTGTTTTCTAGAAAAGACTAATGAAGTGTTTTTTTTATTAAATTTAAGTGAAATACTTTTTTTCCAGTTTGTTTTTAAACTTTTATTCTAGAAATATTTCTGTAAAGCCCCTTCCCAAATATGAAACAGCTTTTCATAATGCCTTACGTCCTTTAGGCAACACATTAATAAATGTAAAATAAGAAGCAGTTGGGACACAAGCTCCCATCCTGCAGATATCTGTACCACTGTAAAGTTTGGATCTTAAAATGCTAACAGTGAAGGTGTATGTGTGTGACTTAACAGTTCCTCATGCTTTAGAAAAAATACAAGCTTTATCCATCATTCTGTGTTCATGTATTTATCAATCTCTATCTGAATGACACATAAATGACAAAGCTGTCATTGTTATTTTTTTCCCTCTACAAAGATAGATAGATGGCACAATCTAAAATCTATCTTCTTTTAGAAATTTCTAAAATTAAATACACAAGATTATTAGTTTTATATGTTTATGTAAAATGTGTTCTCTATACTGTTGCATCCACAAATGAAAAATAGTCATACTTTATTAAACAAGAAAATTTTACAATTGCATTTCTTAGTGTATCTATTTAAACATGCTCTCCCAGACAATTTTAATGAAACTATATATAAAGAGTGAAGTCAAGTGAAAAATCTGTTTTAAGTTTCAGAGGAAGATGGAGGCAGCCTCCTGCAGACTACCTTTACTAACACTCTTAAATAAATGTCACTGATATGCAAATAAATTCTAAGGAAGTTGTTTTCTTTTTTTAATCTGTCCAAAAGCTGTGTAAACTAGCCTGCAGACAAGTGTGTGCATTAACTCTGCTTCCTGTTTGTTGTAGTTGAAAGTGACAGCAAAAAGGAGCCCAAGACCAAAGGTGGCAAGGGAGCTAAGAAGCAGGGAGTTAAAAGCAAAGCCATCAAAGCGGTGAGTTTACTAAATTAATCCGGGCCTGCCAGATACAGACAGTAATATAACTTTTCCCTGCTGTCAGCGATGCCACTTATTTAAGTTCCTTACGCCTGCCTTTTAAGTGCAGTTTTTCAATCAATTACATAATGTGTTTTCATAAAGATCTTGTTTGGAGCCTCAAAGAATGTTTCCGAATGATGTCATGCACTGGTTTTATGGGTTTTTTTTTATTTCAGCTGTTTTTTCCCTTTGAGTTCTTCAACTCTAACCTTTAGTGTGGAAGTACTTGCATATTGTCTCATGTTATACTAACAGATTTTATAGATGTTTGTGCATGTGTAATGCATCAGTCAATACCTTGTTTTTAAATTCAGTGTGTGTTGTGCCACCTGTATGTGTTTTTCTGCTGTAGCAGAATATTAATAGTTTGTTGTTTACACAGGCACCTGCCAATCCTGTGTTGCCTTCCTACACATTCACAATGGACACAACAAACTTGAAATGTATCCTTTCCGATGAAGCTGTTTGAAAGAACCTTTACAAAACATTACATGTGACTTTATACTTAGAAATGCTTCTAAGGTAAGGACATTTCTACACTGTTTTTACATTTTTAGGAAAAATTTATTTAGCATGAATGAAGAACAGAGACATTTTCTACTATATATTTGCCTTTATTACATTAATGGCTTTCATGTTGTATGTCTTTGCACACATATACAGAGGCTGACATTTGATGAACCAGGCATCCAGTAAATTATAAGTTGAAAAAATAAGTTGTTTCCATTTTCTTTTAATATCAAGAAAAAATTGAAACAATTCCCTCTTTTATATACACTTAAAACCAAAATCATCTCTTTGTCTGGTGGATTTAGGTTTAATGTGGTCTTTCAATTTTACCAACATGTTTCTTCTTTCTGGATTTACTATAAATATTTTGAAGTCGCCCAACCAGATTTCCAACTTGAACAAAAATTATTTGGACAGAGCCAAAGATTGGGGTCATGGTGAGATTTCACACTTTACGCTCATCAAGTAAGTATGTCATCAAAATACCAGAAACACCTAAGAACCTGTTCAGAAATCAAAAGAAGGGTCCTATTGTTGAAGTGCCAATAAATATTTCATATACACTTATATCATCTTATGTACATTTTAGCCCCAAATTATTGGTATGTCTCATATTTTTAGAGTAAAATAATTTTTCTTCAACCAAAATATTTGTTGAAAAGATGATATAAACAGTTAAAAGAATATAAATTTATCAATATCTTTGTTATTTCATGTCAAAAATAATCCATTCTCCTTTCAATAATCAGTAGAAAAATCGTTCTTGAGGTTGGAATGCCTCAAGATTGTGCCATAATTGCCTCTCTGTAAACACTGAGTATATGCATGCATTTATTAAGCATATAATGCTTAATAAATGTCTCTCACCCCCAAAACTAGTTCAGTAGTAAATAACCATGACGTATTTACTGTTTAGAAAGTAAATGAAGTTTGTTTTACCTTAAAATACTTTTTAAAGATATTGTTGACCCTTACAAGGAAGGCCAGAGTGGTAAGAAAACTAATTTACATTGTGTAATAATTATATATTATTATAATTATAATAATAATGCTTTGACAAAACTAAGAGTGTATGCCTGTATGTATGCTCTGTAAAAGAATGTATTAAGCTGGATTTATGGACAGCAAAAACATGACTCCACAGAAAACTGATTTCCGTTACCTCTGTGTTTCCTCTGACTTCATTTCTAATCTCTGATTATAAAATTTGCTAACTTTGAGTTGTTTCAGTCACTAAAAGCAATCGAACCAAAAAGTCTTGCTGCTGCGCTTGGGTATGTTTGTGTGTACTGATCAGAAAAAGATGTTTCCAACCAACCTTACACCGATCTGGCTGAAAATCATCCTGTTCAAATCATTTGCCAATTTCTCTTTCTGTCTCCAGTAGTGAGCAATATTAGGTAAAAGTAACGTAATTGCTTAGCTTTCCATCTTGGGGTTGAGAGGCCAGATGAGACCAGTTTGACTTGTGTTCATGATCTGGTTCTTGTGTGGAAATGGTTAGCCAGGTTTGCAACTTCAGGATCAGATTCATCATTACTGAACTCAACTGCTCAATTTTTTTTTGGAAGCTTGAACATTTAAACAGTATTGTGTGGTGTGCAAATTAGAGATACAAGGTACTATATCTAAACTGTTTTTTTTTTTACATAGAAAGGGCCAGTCTGACTTCAACAATGAAGGAGGTTTTAGAACAACACAAGCAGCATCTTCCTCAACTCTGGAAGAACTTCTTCAGCAGACCCAGGTTTGAAATCTTTTGCTGCGATTATCTGTACTTTTAACATATAACGTAGAAAGAGACTTGCTCTCCACTAACAAATGTTTATATGTGTTAAGTCTTTTCGAGATAGAGCAGGTTCTGTGCAAATGCAGTGCCTTCATTTACATGGGGATGGATCCACTGCTGGCGAGCATTCCACCTGCCAAAGTCGCAGCCTTCAATCTAACCGGTATTGGACACACAGCAAATTTCAATTTATGTTTTTTTCCTCTGTGTTTATGACAATAGAAATGTATTGCAAATGTGGGAGATCAGTAATTAAATATCTTGATTTGAAGTACTCTGTATGAACCAAAAGCAAAAACAAAAATAATGCAAATAACAAGGATGGGTTTAGCTGAATGATAAGCACTATTTATGTATCAGATTTAATAAAACAACTCATGTTTATTTATAAAATAAATGAAAATGTTACTGAATAGTAAAAAATGAGTTGATTAAATCTGAAGTAAATCTGCAAGCTCTCCACTTCATAAGATAACTTAATTCAAACAAGACAATCTTACATTCCCATAGTGCATAAAGCATGCAAATGTAACCACTACTTAATTTAATTAGCAATAAATTCAGTAGGAAAGTTACTTTTGTTCTAGGGTCACACAGGAGGATAAGCATACAAGTTTTAACTACTCAAGTTTATTTTTCTTTCCCCACAAACTAAATAATAATCCAGGTAACACTAATTACCTTAATAAAATTAAGGTATAAAACTTAAATTGTCCACCCTTATATAAAAATATCAAATTAATATATAGAAAATTGAGGGTAGTTTTTTTTTAAACAGTAGCTTTAAAGCTTATTTCAACAAAAGAAATTACATATTCCAATTAGACCTTCAATATAACAGTTCAGTCAATGTGCACATAAGTTGTCCGTTATGAAAATGTTCATGAACAAATAGTTTGTGGAATAAAAAAAAGATTTGGGGGCCCCCTTTTTGTTCAATAAGCTTATCTGTTGTCCACGCAAAACATCCAGCAGCAAAAGGCCCTCCGTCTTTCCAGGCTTCAGTCCGAGTCACAAAGATGGCGGCGGAACCTCCTGGTTCTGGAACCACTGGCTCGTTCAGATATCGGTCGTCCAAAAATAAACAACCAACCTGCATGCAGAGCGTTAACCGATCATGCAGGTATACGGAAATCATAGAAATCTTTCAATTACTTCTCAGTGAAAATCAAATTAGCGTTTAAAATAAACCAAAAACGCTCAGTAATAAAGAAATTACTTAATAAACATCACTTCATCATAAACAGTCTCATTTCACAGAGATATGCTGCTTACAGAGCGACACTTTATACTCCGGTTGGTTTTTTTTTCCAGTTAAAAAAAACAACTGAGCAACGTTAGCTCCAGCTAGCTAGCCATTCTGCGTAAGTAAGCAGCTGAAAATAAAACAACAGACTCACCGGAGAACTCTCAGAACAGAATGTACATTATCCAGTTCAAAATAAACAGATTTCTTTCATATCACAGCAGCACTTATGCGTAATAACTTCTCTATTTCTGCTGAAATGTGCTTAGTCTGCCATTTCTTTTTTCTTCTTTACTCTTCTTCTCGTACCGACACAGGAGAAATGTGGGTTTAGTGCCCTCTACAGGACATTCTAAGAACTAACAACATTAAACATACAGACAGATCAGCATAGTTTATGGGGGTTACACAAACATGAATATCCCTAGAATGTGAGAAATCCTGCCATCATATTTCTCAAATTTTAAAAATGCATGTTAGTGGTGTAAAGAATTGAAGACCTCTTATTGTTTACCGTTTTAAGTAGAAGGTCAAACTGATGTGGTTTTAAGTCGTCCATTTTTTTCTTTACATTGTCAAGTTTGCCCTGCTAAAAAAATAACTGGAGAATGCAGATTTATCATCTGCAAAGAATGACTTGTGCCCTGGTTGTTGCTGCATGTAATTAGTTATTTTAAGTATTTCTAATATTTTTAAACTTAATATCTCAAGATGAAACATTCCCAACACTTAGTACAGCAACATGCTTTAAGCAAATAAGAAGAGAAAACAAGACTAATTTCTGTTGAACTTATTTGACAGTTTGATAAATCTGCCCTTTTAAAAAGCAAGTCATTTAAGCATCTGTGGTTTAGATTTTATGTCAATATACTTAAACTTCTATTTTTATGAAGGATTGTTTAAATCTGTTTTTTAATTTAGTTTTACGCCACAACCTTTACTACCTGAAGAAGACATAGGTCAGCTCTACAGATTTGACAGTGTTCATTAAAAAACAAAAAAACATCCTCGAAACCTTCACGTTGTTTTATTGAGCTTAATAACAACATGGAAATATTTAACAAAAACATTTAAAACTGAAATGGTTAACTGTGAAAATCTAAATTTCTGTCTTTCCCAAAACTTCAAACAAGACTTAAAAATAAAGAATTACCTGTTAGAACCTGTTAGCTATCAAACCAGTAAAAAGCTTCAAAAAATTATCATAGCATCAAATAAAGATAGTCTACAAATATTTCTAATTTTCCAGAGTGATTGGCATAGTGTCAGGCCTGACTGGCTTTTTGCCGCAGGCCGGACACATGGGCCACCCAGCAGTCTGGCGTTAGTGCTGCTAACTATAGTGTGACCGTCAACATGGACTGAATTGCAGCTGTTTCTCAACAGCATACACTATTGATATTATCTGTCTGGCAATTAGGACATGGCACAGTTAGATTATTTTTATGCATCTGTAATTGAAATGAGTTTTAACTCCATTTCCTTAACTCTCAAAAAGCCTTAAAGAATCCGATTTTTGTATGCAATGCAGTGAAAAAGTGTTAGTTCACTCTAAGATTTAAGGTGAGGGAGGATTTATGTTTTTGTTGCACTTTATTGAAAATAGTTTTTCTGATAATGTCGTTTGCTGTCCTCAGAATGTCGCATGGCTCTGCTCTTTGACCGGATTCAGAACAAAGTGAAAGTCCTCCCATCCAGAAATAAAATTCAAGAAAGGTATTGAATATTCTCAACCAATTTTTCTTTTTTTCATTTAGTCTGCACTCATCTTCATTAGTGGCTTTGTATTTGTGTTGGCTGTATTATAATTGTGTTTTTTTTTTTATGTGGTTAAAAACTGTTGCCTTTGTGTCCTAAAAGACCTCACAGTTTTTGTCTTCTACAGTGCTGAACTGCTCACCTTGGAGAATCCCCTGGAGACCGCCCTGTTGTTGAGTTTGACTGGTGTTGGCTGCATTGTCCTCAACCAGTGGCACAACACTCTTCAACAGAAAGCACAAGATCTTACTGCTGTGCTGGACAGTACGTTTTAAATTTGTGCTTTATGAGGATATATCCTCATGTTTCTTTTGCCGCTGTGCACACACCCATGAGCTTCTCTTTGCTCCCTAAGGAGAATTTCAGAATTAGGTTGCAGCCAATCAGCGTTGTAATTACATATTTATTGGGACTCCTGGCTAAAATTAGTAAAAACTTTAAAGTTACGCTATCTAACTTCTATAATGTCGTGACAATATGGTCTGAGGTAGGTAGTCTGAGAAAAAATTTAACCCCTATGCCTTCTCCCAGTGTTCCCAGTGCTATCTAGAAACTACCAATCACAGCCAGGAGGTGTATCTTAGCGCTATCAATCACCCCTTCATGTAGCGCTGCTCATTTTCCTCCCACTCCCCCATTGTTAGCATTGCCACTGATGATGGTGGATAAACGGTTTTCTTGTGACAATGAATTGTTTCTCCAGTATTAGTAGTGAATACATGAGATTGATTGACAGCGCTGAGACGCTCTGGCTAGCTCTGATTGGTTGTTCTTGGTCAGAAAGATTCAGGAGTGATGCATTTCTTCTGATAGTAATAGCAGCTCAGGGAAAAGGTGAAGGAGTTAGATCTTTTCATTATCTGTCTCATAACGACATGGTGAGAGTTTTAACAAATATGTAAAAAACTTTTTTTTTTTTATAAAAGTTACAAACTGCACGTTTAAATAAATTCAGATTTTGCTTCATTGGCGAATTCTCCCTCTGAAAACCCAATCTCTACTTTTAAGACAAGCAAAAAAATAAAATGAAAATTTTAACCTTTTTCAAGGTTTTTGGGTTCTAACTTTCACATAATTTTGTTCTCTCCTTCCAGAGCTTTTCCATAGTTTGTGTCATTGTTTGTTGCAGAAATGCTGAGGGTCAAAGAGACCTCTGGCCATGCCATCCACGCTTTGAAGGGACGGGAGCATGCTGAAATGCCACATCACAAGGTCACAGAAACACATGGTACTGTGCACTCCACTCTCAACCTCAGTCAGCCTCACACTGTCATGTCTAGTTCGTTAGTTCATTATATTTTTGTGCATCACACCAATGCATTTTTATTCACAAAGTTTAAAAATTCTGTAGACCTCTGCTAAATCCTGGCAAAAAAACAACCTTGATTAATCATTTCAAAATTCTTTGTGCCTTTAATTTTAAAAAACAAAAATCTTTGAAGAAAAATAAAAATACATACCTTCAAATCAACAAAATAAAGAAATGTTAAGTTTTAGGTAAGGCCTATCTGGTATTTAGAACTAAAAGAAATTTTTTTAAAAATTTGTAGAGGAGAGTATACAAATTTAAGGTGTTAGATGCTGAAAACTTCTTATCAACAATTACTGAAAGATGGAATTGCATCCAAATGTAGTTCAACCAAGTTTCCATTCAAGCATGTACAAGCACTGTTTTACATATTTTTCCCTAATATATTGTATGGGATAAATGTTTTTTACATTTCAAAAAGGTTTGAAATCCTTTCTGAGAGTTTTATTTTTTTCCATTTTTTCAACAGAACTTTTTTATTTCTACTGTATATATGACTTCACTCCAGAAAATACTTTACATAATCATACCAGTACCAGACACTTTTTTATTTTGATTTTTTTGCAGATCAAGATCTCACCACTGACTCAAAGGAAAACAAGGTTCAGCACACTTCAACTCTCACCCCAGCAGCCTACAATTGCATTCTCTATGGCCTTCCCAACTACATTGTCTCATAATATAGTGTAATGTCTCAATGTTTCCTCCACATTTCACAGTTCAAAATGATTGCAAGGATAAATACCTGAGAGATTTTCTTTTATTGCTTTATATGATGCAGTAAATCTCCTGTTATATGAAGGGTTTAAAAGTTTCATTAAAGATGATCCTGGAATCTTTGCTCATGTTCTCCACTTTGCAGTTTTATTACTCAGTTCTTTTATTGCTCATATTACACACAGCAGATGTAAAATTCAATATCTAACTTCCCTCAGCTCAGAGAAACAAACTTACAGCTCTTTGAAACTCACCGTAGATGAATTCCTTGTAATATCAAAATTTTACACCTGAACTACAAGCTCCAACTTTGTGATAGGTCTCAGTAAGTCTCATTATATTGTAAAATAAAAACACAAATGTTTTGCTCAGAATGCCGCATGGCTCTGCGCCTTGACTGGATTCAGAACAAAGTTAAATGTGTTAAGTATTTTACTTTTCACTCTATACAGAAATAGTTCACGTTTTTTTCATATTATGTAAGCAGTTTTCTGCACGGATCTATTCAAATAAGCAAGTGGCATTAACTCTGTTTGGAAAATCTTGAATTTAGCTATGCTTTTTGTTTGTTTTTTTTACATGCTGGATTTAAACTTAATGTTCACTTAATGTAAACTGAAACAGCATGCTGTAACCATCAACACTGGTAGATTATGCTGATTGTTTCCCTGTGTGTGTTCATTTTTTTAGTTTTATTCAGCGTTTTAGTGTGTTCATGTGGTTACCTTGGCAGTCAAGCGCCACATATCCTATCATGCTTACAATTATTATATTTTAATGTTTTATCATCAGAAAATCTTGATTACAGAACAAACTATTCAGACTACATTTGTAATCTGGAATACTTTCAACCATCTTATTATTATCTCACTAATGCAGACGGAATCTGGCATTGTTTTTTTGTTTGTTTGTTTTGTTTTTTAACTTCCATCTGTAATTGCTAAGTCAAAAACACAGAGTAAAACCGAAAAACTGTTTGATACCGAAAGGCTCCAAGTCAGTCAGTTCAAAATTATTGATAATTTTAAAGCCGTAAAATTAAAACAAATCGTGTATCGTGATCTGTATTTAATTTTGGTCATGAGAGTTTTCCTCTCTAATTAAACCTTGAATTTATTACCCATGAATTAGACCCAGAGCCAGTTCATGTTAAGGACGAACTGGTACAACACTGAAGGTAAAAAAGATGGATGTGATATTTTGCAACTAAAAATAAACACAGAGCTTTGTGTTGTTGTCGTATTTCTAGTGTGGCATTAGAATTAACCGAAGACGGAAAAATAATGATATATTAAAATGTCACCAAAACTGGATCTTTTGTAATCAAATTGTAACCTGACAGCCATGTAGGGCTCCCATTAATTGGCTTCAGATACTCATAGTTGTATTCACACATTAATTTCAATAATTTCATCTTAAAATGCAAATGTTAGAGTTAAAACCCTTTGAGAAAAATATGCTCTCAAAGTAACAAATTAATGCCAGGAATTTTACATGTCATCATTTTAATGAAAACACCGAGCTCAAATTAAACTAAAACTAAAATAGAAAGAACTATAAGATTACTACCACATTGTTTCTCTCCTCATGCAAATATCCGAGTTAGTGTAGAGGTCACAGTGGGAGTAAATACACAGCTGAAACATAATCATGGGTACGTTGCTGCCTGGAGTTAATTGGATAGAAAATTGTTCCTTTTATACATGAGTAGAAGCCATTTCAAAGCTGCAACCAGAAACCAGTTTGGATTGTCGAAGTGTACATGTACAAAGCACTGAAGTATAGAATTGTATGCCCTTTTACTATTAATTTTTTTTTTTTAAATGTACAGTACAGACCAAAAGTTTGGACACACCTTCTAATTCAATGGGTTTTCTTTATTTTCATGACTATTTATAAGGCAAGAAATCCCACTTATTAACCTGACAGGGCACACCTACGAAGTGAAAACCATTTCAGGTGACTACCTCTTGAAGCTCATCAAGAAAATGCAGAGTGTGCGCAAAGCAGTAATCACAGCAAAAGGTTGCTACTTTGAAGAAACTAGAATATAAGGGGTATTTTCAGTTGTTTTACACTTTTTTGTTTAGTGCATATTTCCACATGTTATTCATAGTTTTGATGCCTTCAGTGTGAATCTACAATGTCAATAGTCATGAAAATAAAGAAAACTCATTGAATTAAAAGGTGTGTCCAAACTTTTGGTCTGTACTGTATTTGTGTGCTTGACCAAATACCACTCCCCAAAGTGACACCAGTGTTTCCTTTGATCGAGCTTCCCACTGGGTGGAGACTGTGGGCTGCCTTTTATCAAGACAGGATTTTAGATTAGCTTCAGAACCCTGTGGAGAATAAGCAACAAACCAACACAAGGAGCATTGTAAACTTTCACCCTATAAACATACACCTGCATAAACGTACACCTTCAACCAACATCCACTTCCTCAAGCGGATCAGTGTTAGAGTCAACCAAATCCCAGAAGACCAGCTTCTGACATTTGGACTCCCAGTGAAAGCTTCATATGTGTAGGAACTAGAATTGGAAATTTAATTTTAAATAACTTCAGGTGGTACTGCCTGCTCTGTCATTTAACTTTGTTAAATGACAAAGTTAATTGTCATTAAGTTAAGTTGTACATCAACGACGTCGTCATCTTAAAACAATGATGTGGTTCCCATGGAAACATGAATCTGACGTTTTGAAGTTTATCCTCTCTGGGATCTGGTTTCAAAAGTTTCCTCGTCTTCCAAGATGCCAAATCCATGTGGACGCTCCTCCACACCAAAAATCCTAAAATCATCTCCGTTCAACGAGACCTTCAAGATTTTTCATAGCATTTTTTTATGTTTTAAGCTGCCATTTACCATTTGGTCGATTACTGACTGGTTTCCATAGAGCTCTGTAAATGTCTAGGTAGGGTACTGGTTTGATAGGTCTCCAGACTGCTGTTCTTATACAATATTTCTATTGATTTTCTGCGTTTCCCTGGACAAACCAGCATGCAAATGTTCTCCTTTTGAACTCCCATTAGTGTCAGTGTTTTCATCCTGGGGGGGTCGTTTCACATGTCCCCAAGTTTCATATTATGTACGTAATATAATTCTTAGGGGGATATATGATGACTTGTGCTTGATTAATTTGTTAAACATGGAAGTGAATAGAACTGAGCACAAAGAAAAGTTGTTAAATGACAATAAATGGCCTTTAAACATATTAAAGTTAATACTGGAGTTAATTCTGACCTGATTCCTTAATGCCATCTTTCTATCAGCAAATCAGTTTTTCTGTATGTAAAAATAATTGTTCAACATGTCCTAATTTTACTTATGCAGTTGTTATATTGAGCAGCATAAAAAAATTGTACTTTTGAAAGGAAAATAGGAAATGTACGGCTTCGGTTTGAAAACTGTCATCACTGCAGAGAAGAAATATATCACAATTTATTCCTGTATGGCTGAGTGCAAAAATGCTGATTACCATGTAACATTTACAAAATAATTGTTTCAACATGATGTTTTTAGACAGCTTATTTGTCAGAGTTCAGTCAGAGAGTTTTGCTGGATAAGGCTTTTCTATATCCCATAATTCTCAAAACATAACTCCTGACTGTTTCTGCACTGCCTTTGTCTTTTTTCATGAGACTTTTTACATGCAAGCATACATGCTGGATACACACAGGCAGCCTGTACATGCAAGAGAACATTTTTACATTCACCTCTGAAGTGCTTAAGCATTATAAATATTAACACATGCAATATCAGCCAGAGGATGTTCTCCTGCCTGTTGGTTGACCTTTACATGCACCGTATGTATGCAACTAGGTCAGGGAGAGTGTGCTGTTCACTCTGCAGCACATCAGAGACGGGGACGAAAAAAGCTGGATGAAACATAAGGATAAATAAAACCAGAGTCCTCTACATTTATTCTGGGTCAAGTTCAGCAAACCAGACCTGTCATTGAGTCTTGCTGAGGCACCATGAATATATTAAAGAAACCAACTGGTAGCGTTTAGGTTGTAATGTCACCCAAGTGGCTGTTTTTGTGGAAGTTAAGTCAGAATAAAAAGATTATTAAGTGTTTAGTGTCCTTATTTTTTGGCTTCCAAAGTTCAATTTTCTCTCTCTTGTTCCTGGCGGTGCTGCTGTAGGACTTATTGTGTTTGCAGCTTGTATTATGATAGTGTCGGCCTCAGCAAAGCAGTTTGTTGTGGTACGTGATTAGTAGTTTCCAGCTAAATGTTTTTGGGGTTTTTTTTGTCTTTTACAATACCCTGACACCTCTGAACATGTCCTCTTGAAGCTCTGATGTGTCTAGACATGCCTAAGCGTCTAGCAGGTGAACGTTCAACATGCACTCAAAGTGAGTCTGGATTATTCCTACAACTAGTGACATGTTTTTCACAAAACAAATCTCACTAGTTGCTCACAAATATAGAATCAAGACGAATGTAGCTGAAAAATATACATTTAAATGTATATCTGACAGCACTGCAAGGGTGTTTTTTTATTTTGTAATATAAAGCAGGCAAGGATAAGTGATTTAAGGATTTTCCTAAAAGGGAGGAAATTCCGTAAATCACTTATGCTTGAGAAACCACTGAGCATCAGAAAGGAAACCTAGGCTTCTGAGAAGGACTACCAGCAATTTTAGACAGCAATTCAGGGGTGATCTTAGGTCTAAGAAGTAGTGAATAAGGTAGTTTAATCCTTTTATGATCAGTAATAATTCATTAGTCCATCATCATGGTCATTCCCGACCAAACCAACAGAAGATTACAACTCAAGAATGATCAATGAGCCTACACAAATAATGTGTTTTCAGTTATTTAAAAGCATAGAAAACACCAAGTCAATTTTGCACAAATATATTTGCATTATCTGTGTTCCTTGTTCATAGCAGTGGAGATGACAAGGCAGGTTAATATCCTGGTTCAGAACCACAGATTCAAGTTGTTCTTCCAGTCATCGACAGATGAAGTAATTACACCGTGTTCCAAATTATTATGCAAGTGATATTTTCTCAGATTTTCTTAAATGGTCAATGCAAATGATGGTCGGTATAATTTTCAAGTCATGAACTATTACAGTATAAATCAAATTTTACTGAACAAAGCTCCCCATGAGAACAGTATTTTTTTCAAAAATAAAAAACTCAAATTGAACTGTTCCAAATATTATGCACAGCAGATTTTCTAAACATTTTATGGACTATAAAGAACTGCAAACAGTCATTCTTTGAATGTGCAGCATTAAGTATTCACATGTTCTGACTTTTCTGACTATTCTGACTTTTTTCTCGCCCTAATTGTTTTCCCTTCTATTCAGATCTAGTTGCATAAAGTTAAAGTTAGTCCACATTAGAAAACAAGGCAAACAATTCAAACCATCAGTTAAAGACAAATGGTGGAAATCTATCAAATGTTCAGTTAATTGCATCAAGTTCTTGTGTTGGAGCATTTCTATATGAAATCAACAGTGCCCACATGCTCATCACAGCACTCTGAAACATTTGGATGAATTTTCTGTGTAACAAAAATGAAAATAAATTATATTATGCATAAATCAAAACAAACATTCATGTCGTTGTCTTGTTTCTCGTGTTGTTCTGATTTGTTCTCCTTCTACCTGAAACAATTCAAGACATGTCAGGTTTTATTCTGTGACCGTGGATTTGACTTGACCGCTTGTTTTTCCCTTCAGTCATTCTTTCTATTCTACTGAGGCTCCACTGAATGTATAGGGGCTGCAGTTGATGCATTAGTCTTCAAAGCAGAGACATCAGTGTCAAGAATACACATTTTCTGCTCCTTTCTATACAAATGAGTTAGTTTATGTTCCCTTGTAAAATATACTATTAATTTTATAGGTGTAATATCAGCAATTTGTACATTTCAGGGGATATTTTTAGGTGGATAATTTGTCTCCTGCAGTCACAATAGGTACCATACTTCATCTGATTGCATTTATCAGTAGTCAGCACATAATACATCTTTTTTTCTCAGTGTTTGACAAATTATTATTCTGATCAAGAACGCTGAGCTGATGACAGTCTTCTGGTCTGTCATTAGTGAAAGAAAATAGCTCCTTAGTGGAGGAGCTCCAGTTAATTTGATGGAAGTTAAGTTGAGTTTCTGTGCAAAATGAGATGATTGCTTTCTCATCCAGCTAACTGTTCCCCATTGGCTGCTGTGGTCTCCTGTGTTTTCCTTTGCCTTGCATCTATTTGATCTCTTTAATTGCTGAGATATGGCTGTGTATCCTAATGGTTTCACAGACATGTCTGATAATGCTATACAGCTACTCTTCTGTTTTTCGAATATGCAGAAGATAAACTGGAAAACTTGAAAAGCACAAATTTTAGCAAGACCTTAACTAAAACACTTACAATTTGGAAAATGGTGTCTTTCTATTTGGATACAGTGCTGTGAAAAAGTGTTTACCTCTCTACAGATCCAGAACTACAGCAAACCATTGTGAGACACTTGTAGTAAGATACTTAACTATTTAACCCAAAGAAAATATAGTCCTGCTACAGCTTGATAGGTAAAACTGAGCGAGCATTGTCTCGCTCTTTCTATTCTAAGGAAGGGAAGGTCTGTGGTGTATCCATGTATCCTACCTCGCGTACCTGTAAATATTTAGGATTTCACCACTTTGTTGATATCTGGTTTAAATTTTTTACCTAGAAGTTTCTCAAAACATAGCTGACTGGGAGATCTAACAGTTTAGTTCCAAATTCGAGTCAGTTTTCTCCACTTTTTAGAAAAAACTGTCAGGGAACAGCATCAACAATATAGTTTCCATCATTCTATTTATGGTAGTAATGTCATGATATAGTGTGGTGGGTCCAAGAGCAGCAGGTAAAAACGTAGTGTGGTTTTGAGTATTTAATTCAGATTCAGATTTATTCGTATCCCAAATTGGGCAATTGATGTTGATGTTGCAGCAAGTATAAAAACTAAAAGACAAAGTATCAAAAGTTTTAAAAAAATGAACAAAATCAACTTTTCAACTTCCAAAAATGAACATCCAAGGGAGCACAAAACAATCCAAAGCAAATCCAAAACTGAGATACTTAGGACCATGAGGGAAGTGATGAGACAAAGTGGCAAGTTGTGACTGAGATAGAGGAGCTTAAATACTGGGAGGTAGTAAATCGAACAATGGACTTAGCTAGATGAGATAACTGATTGCAGGTGTGACTGGTTGGCACAGGAGCTGTGGGGTGGGGAGAAAGTGGCACAGGGAGGCTAAGAAGATAAAATCAAAACGGAGGAAATGCCAGGGAGCTAATACTAAAGAAACACTAAGACTAAAGAAAACCTGATAAACTAGAAGAGAAAAAGACATGGGGTTGGTAGAGCTGTTGCCTTGCAGCAAGAAGGTCCTGGGTTTGATTCCCGGCCTGGGGTCTTTCTGCATGGAGTTTGCATGTTCTCCCTGTGCATGGTGGGTTCTCTCCTGGCACTAAGGCTTCCTCCCACAGTCCAAAAACATGACTGTCAGGTTAATTGGTCTCTCTAAATTCTCCCTAGGTGTGTGTGTGTGTGTGCATGGTTGTTTGTCCTGTCTGTTTCTGTGTTGCCCTGAGACAGACTGGCGACCTGTCCAGGGTGTACCCCCGCCTCTCGCCCGGAACGTTAGCTGGAGATAGACACCAGCACCTCCCGACCCCACGAGGGACAAGGGTGTTAGAGAATGGATGGATGGAAAAAGACATTAGGGAAAACATAAACAAACCTAAACAGAAAGAAGGCTGATCTAACAATAATAAGAACTAAGAAAAGTAGAGCTAGAGTAACTAGAAGGACTAAACAGAAATAACCTAACTAGAATTGCTAAAGAACGCTAGACATAGACTCAGATATACAAGAATAACAGAACTAGGGTAACTAAAAAATAAATCTAACTAGAACTACCATAAAGGACTGAAAATAAGGAAAGCAATAACAAGACAATTTTAACCACAATAAGTAGCTTCAAATAGTAAAACTAAAATGACCATGAAGGGCTAATCTACAGTGAGCTAAAACATAATGATAAATAAGATGAAAAAGCAAAACCAAACCCAAAAATATAGAGTCCTGACAAGTTATTACAGAGACAGGAGGATCTCATAGCGACATGTTGAAGACAATTCCCCTCAGCAGTCCTAAATGACGGGCCGGGCCACTCACTGATTATCCAGCCTCATGCCAGTCACTGCTGCAGAAAAACGACCCGTAATCGTGTTTGACACCATGTGCATGGAGGACTGACCCTACCGGCAATGAGATGAACTAGTGGCAGCCCTCAGGTGCTTTAGACTCCAGGTGCTTCCACATAGGCCAGCTACTTCCATCCTACCCCCAATAACTTCTTCGCCTGTCTCACCTCATCATCTACCATCTACCTGTCTCTTTGCTTTCACCTCTGCAAGAGTCTCAGAGTTTTGGGGATAATGGATCGATGACAAAGCAGCTGTAAACCTGAGTCTTAAACTATATTTCGCTGAAGTTGCTCTGCCGCTGAACAGTTACAGAACATGGAGTTTAATGGTGCTGTGTCAGCACACAAGGAAAGTTTAGAGAAAAAGTTGCGGATGCACCTAAAATTCCTTGAACTTTTAAATGAGTCAGTTCAGAAGTCATCATCTGTCACTAGCTGCAGACCAATTTTCTTCTAACTCTGTTTTAACAAGCTTACTGTTTGTAGGGGAGAGTATGTATAGTAGCAGTCACTAATAAATAAATGTTGGGTTCATTTTCCACATTTCAAGGAAAAAAGAAAACCAGATCTCACAGGTGTTACTATTCAGGCTATTATAAGTCTGGCAAGGGAATCACCTGCAGGGGTTCAGCATAACTGAAATCATTCTTTAAGATTGTGATTCATACTTAAGATTTGAATTGATCCATTACCAGTGAACATTACAAGGGACCTATGGCACAAAATGTATATTTGCACATTTTTATATTCCCATTTGGGTCTCCAAAAAATGCGTAGTCTTTTTTGGCAATAAGTTAATATTAATAAGTTAATGTCTTTTTAGAAGTAAACTAGTGGAACTAGTCTTTTCTTTTATTAATATTAAGGAATTTACTTGAAACAAGCTCTTGTATCTTACAGAAAAGTTATTTGTAAGTTAGTTTTGTTCTGTTTCAACAGTACTAGAAACTAGAACAGACATACTTGGTAAGATTTTGTGTTTTTGCAGTGTAATGACAGTATAATCTACTATGAGGCTCTTTACCTCTTGGTGCACTCAGTATATTGTGCCCTCAGAGAAGTAACCTTGTATGCTAAGCCCTTTATGTATAGGTTTGTGAGTCTGACTGTTGCATCTGCTGCTGGGGGCTCAGCTGTGCCCTGAATAACAAATATGCATCATACACCATGTGTTTGTGATGATCCTATTTGCTTCACTTTTGCCGATGGGCTGCAGCATATACAACCTCTTGAACAGTGTTTACACCAAACAACCAGGCATGCAGCAGGTTGAAAAAACAAAAAAATGATTATTTCACACACTTTGCTAGCTAATAAGGCATAGAGATAGTACAGAAGGTGACATAAAATAAATTTGCATCATCCCTTTCATCAAACTGCTGTATTATTATGTAGCAAATGCCATTTGGCTTACTGCCTGCCTAAATCCTAAGCATTAGAGACCGACTCAGTCAAGGAATGTCATCTTAAAACCAGCACGCCTGAGCAAGCTTGCTGCTGAGTTTATGTGTAAACCAGCAGAATATACACCATGATTCAAAGTAACAAGATGTCCAGATTCTATGTTGGACTTTAATAGGGAAGACAAACCAGCAGACTAAATCAGAGTAAGATAAATCCGAGTAAGACTGCCTTAAAAATTGCGAATAGACCTTCAGGTTTTCACATTTTGACATTTTATAACAGAAAACTTTCATGTCTTTTACTTTGATTCTGTATGTTAAAGAAAACAACAATTTAGTGTGTAGTTTTGAAGTGGAATGAAATAACAGATGGTTTTAAATTCATTTAAGACAATTATGGGAAGAGTGTTGTGCATTTCTCTGCATGTAAAGCCGAAAGCCTTTTGATGTGTGACTGTACTTTGGGACCTTAATGTTTTAGATGTTTACTTGCTGTCACGAACCTCTTTTTTAAGAAAATCAGTGATCAGTGAAAAATTGCAGATTTTTGCCATGGTGGGACTAAAACATGACCTTAAGTTTGGCCTCCACTGTCTGATGTTTACTGCTTGCTCTCCTGACATGACTGCTGCACAATAAATAAGTAAAATAAATAACTGGAATAAATAGTTATTAACTACTTAAATAGCTATTTAAATGGTTTTTAATAGTTATTTAATTGATTTGTTCTGTTCGGTGCTTGAATAGGTTCAGAGTCACCTGATGACATATTAATGTAGAGCTGTGTATCATCTGCATAACTATGGTTGCTCACCTTATTTCTTGAGCTAAAGGGAGTATATAGATATTGAATAAGAGCGGTCCTAGGATTAAGCCTTGGGGTACCTCACATGCAACAAATATCTACTCCAACCTAGCATTCCAGTCACTTCAATATGTCATGGTCAACAATTTAAAATGCTGCACTGAGGTCCAACAGAACCAGCACTGTGGTTCTTCCAAGGTTTGTATGTATGTGGATTTATGTGCTGGGTGTTAACATAACAATTTGGGAAATAATTCGAGGTTATTGGGGAATCAAAAGTAATGACTCATTTCAAAGTACTGCTTTGAGCCCAGAAACTGGACTGAAAGACGTCCAGACCCACAGACTAGACTTCGGGTCACATTCCCATTTCAAATGACACAGCGAATAGTACTCAGCAGTACACGGCTGAACTGCCCTGCAGCACCACAATACCTGGGGCAGCAATATGGATTTATGTATGGAATGTTGAGATCTTTAGAAAACAGAAGACAGGTATGGAAAAACTTTAAGCAGAGCTCTATTGATAAAACCTTCAGAGGAAAATTACATCACATCAGGTTTGCAGAGGATTTGAGGGGATCACGTGTAACCCTTGGTGTCAAAACGTTTACGTTTTTCATTATGGTTCAAAGAAGCTGTCTTTCATGCAATCATACTGGTCTTTCTGAACATATCCCCAGGGTATTAAATATTTTAAAACCCATTGTTATTGGTTACACAATGGATATCAATAATGTTGACAGAAAAAGGCTGTTTCAGCAGTGGGAGAATCATCGCTTTCTGTCTAATTATGGATCAAATCTTTAAACTGTTTTGGTGCTTCATATAAAAAATAAATCTGCAATAAAAAATTGTGAAAACATAAGACTTTTATTTGCTTTAAAACTTTTAAAGAAAGTAATTGAAAACCAGGGTTACCAGCGTTGGGACTAAGACATAAGATAAACCTTTGTTAGTCCCACAAGTGGGAAATTTAAGCACCAAACAAGCTAAACTAGACATTTAAATATGAAAATATCACTGTATGTACAAAAATATAGCATTAATGTTATAGTTTTAGTTAATTACCCAGTAACTGCAGTGCCAACGAAGTAAATATAGTCACACTGACAAAGGGGAAATTTAACAGGACCAGCACTAATGTCATTTGGATGTAGAGAACGCACCCAGTCTACATCGTTCGATGAACTTTTCTTTATCTTCCTCACTTGTGACATTAATTCAAGAAAAGGCTGTATGAGAAAAATTACATTCACTGTAATCTGATTAAACATGGCAGCAACCTTAATGCCATTTGTCGCAAGTTTTTTTTTTACATTTTTTATAAACGATCATGTCCTTTGAAATTATGTTTGTGCTGAAGTATTTTATCATACAGTAAGCTGTTGTAGCCTACAGGATGTACTCTAATAATACACTTAGGACATTCATGAATGATGAAATAAATCAAGAAATATACAAACTTACTGCACAGTGGTTCACTTTCTTTCCTTAGAGCATCCAAGGTCGTCTCCATTAAAGTAAAACACGTGGACCCTGTTATTTATTTGATATGCAAACAAATGTGATTTTCCAGGCAATAGGTCTTTTATTGTCTGGAAATATAAGACCTATTGCCTGGTAATATTGACAAAATTCCCTTGGTAATAGTTTTGCTTCTGCCTAACATTTCTGTCATACTTTACTAAATGTTCTCCCTTTTATGGCATTAACTTTTATGCAATCAATGATATTTCCAGAAGAATGCAAGAATGGAGGCACATCTGCTTCTTTCATGGGAATGAGTGTTTTCTGTTTGGTGCAGTTTTGCGTAGATGGGACAGAGAAGTGTTGCTGTATGTGACATATCTAGTGACAATAAAGAAATTTTTTTTAAATCAATGTTTCATCATTCAGGGTTGTGTTCTGGCTCACACTGGTGATTTTCTGTCAGAGATCATATTCCACAGCTGCAGCTATCAGTCAGGGAACAAATCAACAAACCAATTTCTAATCATCTCAGGGATTTTATCACCTAAGCATTTATTTACAGAATTTTGATTCCTCTTTTTTTTGTTTTCCATTTGCAGTGTGAAACACAGTAACTTCGAAATGTAAAGTTTGTTTTGTGTTCATTTTTTATTTTATGACCAAATTTTGTTAGAAAAATGTATTTATTTGTTATCACAACAATGTAGTAAACTTTTCTAAGTACAATGCTGTGGTTCATGTATGGAAACTAGTGAAATATTTTGTTGAATGCGGTGTGCTGCTGTTCTGAGGGTCAGATTAAAGCATCCTGTTGTCCCGTTCACAAGTATGCAGAAGATGAAGGGATTAAAAAAAATTTTTTCATTAGGCCTACATTTCTATTTTTATTTATATTTTTGGTCTGATCTAATATTCTAGCCTTAAATTATATATTTTTTATTAGCTGAAGAATTATAAATAACAGCTTGAAGACATCAGTCTGTGTGTAATTAATTCACTTAGTTAATAAATTACTGAATACTATCATGTTAATATATTTAACATGATAGTATTCTAACTTGCACATAAAATTTGTTACACGAACACTACATAAAAATATAAATGGCTGATTTGTGTGTGTGTGCGTGCGTGTGTGTGTGTGTGTGTGTGTATTGGGTGGTTGGGCTCTGTTTTTTTAGAGATGTCATCTTGTGATCCATGCTGTAAGTTACTTTATTTTTACTCTTATTAAAATATTGTGCTCTGTAATTGTCTGTGTTTGGCTCCTCCTTTATGCTAATCTAAAGTACTTGAAGCTTATAAATGTGCAGCTTCATTGAAGTAATTAGAAAAAGATGGATATAATCTTCCAGCTAAACCTCTTAATTGATTAAATGTATTGTTCAATTGATGCTTTTAATGTAGTAATGAGTAGATTAACACATCCCTAACACTAATTATTACTAAAGAATATTGCTTCTCTGTGATTTCTATTTTCTCGCAGAGGGAAGAGTATAGTTTTAAAATCTGAACAACTAATTATATCTGAGCCAAATTTAGTGGAGATTTGAGGTCATTATTTTTTTTCTACCAATATCTATCAATGACATTTGGATCTATTTTTAGTCTCTTTCATCTGAATTACCTAACAGCACCAACAAAGCAGGACCTTTTCATTCAGGCCCGTTTCATCAAGATTCTGAATGTCCTGCCTTCGCCTTTTTTCCAGAGATAAAATATTAACACAGAAGCCTTGACAAAATGATGACACCTTATCAATTAATGATGGGTTTTAAAAGTGTGAGGGGAAATAGAAATCCTTAATCTCCTTTTTTAATCATGTAGAAAAAAACTGACATAATTCCTGGAATATTTATATTCCAGGAATTTGGCGTGTCCCCTTTAAGAGTAGTGCTTCATTGATCCGGCCAGGGACGTCACTAAGATTGACGAGCTGGAGGTTCAGCCCCCTTGGCAGCCAGGAGATACTGGCATGCATTTCACCATGTATAAATAAGCTTACTACTAGAGTATTCATAAGGATCTGTTACATAGATCCTTATGAATCTATGTAAGGATAGATTCATCCTATCCTTACATCGATAGGATGAATCTATCATCCTATCTATGGGATGATAGATTCCATAGATATCTATGGAATATCTATGGATATTGGGAACTTTGCCAATATCCTTTCCCAAGGACTTTCCCAAAGTCCTGTTGAACTTTTCCCAAAGTTCTCCTGTTGTTCTCTTAAATCTCTTTAAAGAATGTGAGCTGTGTTCAAATTTTTTGCAACATGGCCCAAAATGCCAACCTTAAAAGTAGTCAGAGGACATGTTTTTCCAACTTAAAACAAAATAATTTTGTTGGGAATTTTTTTCAGGTACACACAATATTCATTATATATATATTATTACAAACAAAACAAAGTAGTCCCTAATTTATTTATTTATTTCCCTTAATGAAAACAGACGTAAACTTTCCTAACTTTTTGAGGAAATGCTTTCTGTTTTGTTGGTCTAGAAATTTTTTTTTTTATTATTATTTTCCCAGCAACTTCATTCACCCAAGTTTAATCAATGGATGTGCCAGTAGAAAATACTACAACTAAATATTTCCTTTTGGAGTCAGGGAGCCAGATACACACGGAATAAGAACTTGTACAACTTTTGTTTGTCATTCTGCTCTGAAGGTGGATTTGAAATTATCTGTAAACTGCTGCCTTGCAAGAAAAGGCAAAGTCTTTAGTTCAGTGTGTTGGAGCGCAATTTCTCAGTGAGATCTCTGGAAGTCCTGGTGAGAGGATAATGATGCTCTCATCAGGAAGTAGTCCTTAAACGCAGCCATCAATCTATTGTTAAGGAAGAGTCCTGCAATTAGTGAGTCAGACAGGAACAAATTGCCTCTGATATTTGCCTTCTCCTCAGGCTCTCAGTGATCCACAAGTCAAAACTGTCCCCTCTCCTACAAATCACAGTCTAATTGATTGGAACTGATTGATTTTATTGAGTAGCTTCCAGGTTTAGCAGCATCATGTTTAAACCAAAGTCTTCCTGTCCAACTGATGTCAATCTCACAAGTCTGAGATGTCAATAGACCGAAGCAAAAGTCTCATTTCTTATATGGAGAAAAGCCGAAGTGGAGAAATATCTTTAGGAAAAGAGAATTTTGAAGTTTAACCTTTTAACCCTGAGAACTTTTTCCAGACTATGTAATATAATCTCAAGATGTGTTGATAATTAAACGTGGTTCCTATGGAGTCTGGAAGTCTGGATGGAAAAAAAGTAAGAGTTTGGAAACATGTTTATTCTCAGATTTTATTTCCAAACCCATTTTGTCATCCATCCATTCATCCGTCCGTCCCTCCGTCCGTCCATCTCTTACAGTCTCTGGTTTTTCCAGGTTCCATGTTTAAACCCTGAATAATGCAGAAACTTTTTCTATATATTCATATTAAACTTTTGTAATTATCTTGGAAATCTTTAATAAAAGTGTGTAACTATAACTTGTCATATACATTGGATATTGACATACAAAAGTAAACTGTCAGAAAGCAAAGTATTAAAGTATTTATATCAATAAGTTATTACATATGGTGAAATTTTTATTATTCTAAATCTAGTTTCCAGTTTCTTTTTGCCTTTTATTTTGAAAGTCAACTTAAAGATCTTTTTTTTGTTTTTTTTTTTTTTTATTCTAAAATCATGCTACATTCCTTTATTTCTGTAATAAAGCACATGATTAGGGTTTTGTCCTCAACTGATTTATCATCTGGTCCTCAGACTTTTTTCTTAGTTCTTTTATGACCTTCTGGATAACTCGCTGATGCCCTCTTGGAGTAATTTTGGTTGGCCATTTTCTTCTGGGAAGTTTCTCCTCATGTTTTTTTTTTCCATTTGTAGATAATGGTTCTTACTCTGGAGTCCCAAAGCCTCAGAAATAGATTTGTAATGCTGTCAGGACTGACGGGTGTGTTAAAACTTTGCTTCTCATCGGTCCTTGAATTTGTTCAGATAGGGTGATGAGTTTTCCTGAACTCTTTCACTGAAATCCTCCTCTGAAAAATGTTTGTCTGATATTAAAATGTGATTGAATGTGTCCTGCTGAGCTAATACCAGATGTTTCTTTACACAATCCTTTTTTTTTCCATGAGCATGATCCCAGTTACCAAACTAACACTGTTATAACTCTTCCCCTGCAGCAGATAAGAGAATGTCCCAGCCACTTTATCAGACAAGACAGATGAGCTGAGGTTGCTGTCCATAGCCCTCACCTTCATTCCACCCACTTCTTGTCACTCGACTCACACAGATGATGAACGATCCCTGTCTGTGTTTTCATTAGATAAGAGTTTAAGCACTTTTAGTGATTTATAAGGTTCAAAGTTCCCTATAGGTGAATTATCATATGCTTTAATGAGATTTTAGGCATAAAGAGGGGAGATTGTTGTTTTTTTGGTAACTCAACTGATTAAAACAAGCAACAATTATGAAACTAACTACTCTGGTACAATGCGAGAAACCTTAATTTGATTTGATAATTCTTAATGTGGGTTTGATCAACAAGCAGTTTTCATGGGGCTCATGATGACTAAAAACAAAACAAATAACATATTAAAACATAAGTTTTAATATGTTCCCTGAAGTCATCCAAGACACGTAGCATAATTTATCATCAAGTCATCATCTCAGAACCAGAGAGAAGCTCCTCTTGTTGTCTCTGCTGAACGTCTCGCTCATTACATCAACTTATTCCTTTAGGGACAGAGAACTCGGCTGCTGTGGTTTGTGCATCGTCTTCTTTTCCCTTGTTTGTATTTTTCTATAGCTGACACTTTCATCTCAGCTGTCAATGTGGCTTGACAGTCTTTGTAAATATTTATTATATCTTCCGTGATGGATACAGAGCCACTGGTGTCATTGTTGCTTCAAAGGATGGATAGAGGTTGTCTAGTGGATAGAGAAGAAAGAAAGGACCACTTGAGAACAACAGTGATGCTGCGCAACAAAGAAAAGACTCTTTCAAGCAACCTTCCCCTTCAACTTTTTGCTCCTACTGGCCTGTATTTCTTTATTTTTTCCTTCTTTGTTCTTGCTCAGTGATTTATTTTGCAGAGTGAATTTTTAAGTTGTGCTGGTACTAATTGGTTGCGATTTTTGGCACACTGGCAAACTTTGGGAGAATGATGTAAAGGCTCCCCTTGTAATTTATTTACATAAGCATAAATCAATATATGTAAGTAGTGTAAAATTAAATCTGTCAAACCATAAACATAAACAAAAAAAATTTGGATTTTACTGCTAATCTGATACAAAATGGTCCTCCATTTTGTATCAGATTACCATAAATGTATACAATTTACATTTTAAATAACATTTTAACATTTTCCGGTCTCTGCTTTGGTCATGTTTTGTGCTATTGTGACTCATATATTTACAGCTGCACCTCTCCGGGACCAAGTTCCCCCCACTATGCTGCCAAAATTCAGCAAACACAAGGTGTGTTTTTGACTGTTTTCATATCAGTGTCATAACTCCATTTGAACATCAGCACCAATATTGATGTGTTCAGTGGGACCAGGAGGATAGTTATTGAAAACATCAATTTGGGCTGTGGTATTAAATAAAATAAAGAAAAATACCCTCTTTGTAGCTCAAACAACAGACAGGCTTTTTTCATTAAGCTTTGTTTGTTTAAAGGTTTTTTCCCAGAAGGGGAATAACTTTCATATCAGATTCAAACATCAGTTTTATCTCTTCATCCATTGCTGAAAAACATACCACTGAGAAAACAAGCGTTCTGCTAATAAATCTGAATGAACTACATACTGAAGTATATCACAATTTACTGACACTTTAATAAAATCCCACCATGACGCCTGGGACTGTCTGAATTGACATCATGTAGTAAAAAACCTTTCCCTCACAAAGAGCAGAACAGTATTATGTTTTCAGGCTTGATGTTTACTTTGAGATTACGCATTTTTATTTTTTTATTTTTCTTCATTTTATTGTCTTTAATTTTATCATGAAATTATTACTTATTTAAACAAAATCTATGTTAATAGTTTTGGGAAAGCTTGGTTTTATTTTTGCGGTCGTGACCTGTGACGTCACTTCCTGCTTCACCAGACCAACTAAACTGTTCACGGCTGTTATGGAGGAGGGTGAGTTTCTCACGGAGTTTTAGTTGATTTACGATTTAAAAGTTGCTGTAGAGAAGAAAATGTTTTACAGTCTTTTAGCCAAGTTGTTTGTTAGATGATTGTTGTTATTTGCATATAGTTCGGCGGAGAACGGAATGATTTTGTCATGTTTCAGGCCGTATTATGAACAAGCTGACTGGTATACTGCGCTGTGTTGCAGTATTTTTTTTATGTTTCCTTTGTTATGGGCAGGTGAACTGATGCCGTCTGGGTGTTTTTCAGGCTGCTGAACTGTTTATTATCATTCTGCCCAGGTATGTTGAACTTTCCGGTTCATTTTCAAAGTTTTATGTGTTTTATTTTTGCAGTATACAAGTTGTTAAGCATTTAAATTTTTAATCGTAGAGATCAGGCTTTGATGTATTTCTTTCCTTTTTTAATTTGTTTTGTACTGAAAATATGTAACCTGATTTTTTATGTTACCAATTAATACTGAATACTGTGATAAAAGACCAGACCGTTCATGGCTGTTATGGAGGAAGGTGAACTGATGTTGGCTGTTTTTTTATTATTATTATTATTTTGTGCTGCTTAACTGTTTTAATTCCATTCTCTGTAAAATAAATACGCCATCAGTTAGGCAGACCTGGAACTCCTGAGCCATCTTCATTAATACAGAGCTTTATTGGTGGTGTGACGCCAAGCCAGGCTACAGCTGCCTGAACAGAAGCAGTGTTTGATTAGCTCATTTAAATGCCTGCTATACTGATGATCTGTCAGAGGTCTATGGTTCACATAGACCTCTGACAGGTCTATGTCTTTGGCACAATTAACTCACTGCAGAACGGGATCAGCCTCTTAGTACAACACAACAGCTGGAGAGACGTTATTCAAGATAAGCAGTTGGATAATATGAGCTTCAGTTTCTATAAAAATGGTGGAGGTGCTCCCTTTCTCTTAAAAGCATTCTGTGGAGTCTCTTAAATGTGACACTGGCAGGTTTGTTTGATTTATATCCCACCCCATCTTCAAGGCAATATGAAAAAGCCCCTGGACGCCTATTGTATTTCCTGCTGTTGATGGGTCTCATTTCTGTTCTGACCTTCTTGACTCACTGGGATATTGCTTTCTTTGTAGTTGATCCCAAAGTTTACATATAATCATTTAAGTACCTTTTTATTCAAATATGTGCTCACTATTTGTTACACTTTGTTCTTGCTGGGTATTTGAGGATTTGAAGATTTGTCACGATTTTCTGTTTTCTCAACACAAATCACACTTACTCCCCAGTCATGCTATTTTATATTTTCCCTGCTTTTCAATGGCATACAAGGATACACAGCTTTAAGTTAACACCGCCCCTGATAATATTGCAAAGATAAAATGATCTCCACGTGAACCAGAATGCCTCAGAATCTATTGGGCAGGTCAAGATATTCTGTGGTATGAAGTATTTATTTTAGTATTTGAAAATTGGGTTTGTTTGGGGTTTTTTTTACATTATGTAACACTGAGGAGCCTACAACAACAATCCTGTGTATTTTAGATGTGTCTCTCTTCCAGAACAATTGATTCAAGTAATTGCATCACCTCCTCTGCATGCCATCAAGTGCTGGAGGAGCCTGTTAGTAACCCACTTATTCAAGTCAGGTGTGGAAGAAGAGAAACACCAATAACATGGAGGTAAGTAGTCTCTGAGAACTACAACTGCTCTACAATAAAGTGGGGAGGGATGGTGTTTTGAAAGGTATTGGGGGGACACTATTGAACGATTTTTATTTTGATCTTTGCAAAACCCTTAAAATATGTGAGTTTTACATGCAACTTATGTGCCCACAAAACTCTTGAGTCTTTGTTTATGTTTGGACCTCCAAAATGCCAATTCATTACACGGAAGAGTAATGAACTCTACTGATAAAATTGGTCCTTGCAGCCGTTTTACTGTTTGGATCTAATAGAGCAGGGGTGCCCAAAGTCGGTCCTCAAGGGCCGGCATCCTGCATGTTTTAGTTCTCTCCCTGGTAGTACCAACAACCTTTTTAGCATGTCAATGTTCTTCTTAGGCCTTCTAACGAGCCATCATTTGATCCAGGTGCATTAAACCAGGGAGAGAACTAAAACATGCAGGATGCCGGCCCTCCAGGACCGACTTTGGGCACCCCTGTAATAGAGCAACAAACTTAAGATCCATATTGATCCTAAATACGGGTGTATCAATTTATAGACCAGACGACCAGCATTGATCTAACTTAATTTAGTTAGATCAGTGATTGACCGATACTTGCATCGGAAGCCGATCTTATCCCCCGATCTTAACTGCCTAAGCAAAGGTCTAAAATTCAACCACTGTCCTCTTCTGCTGTCCCGTGAGAGAAGTTTGACTAATAGACTGGCCCACCAGGTCATGTCCTGTCTGAGCCAACGTTTGCAGTTAGCAATAGTCACATCACTGTTACCAACTTTCTTGCTATTTTTAATGATATTTCAGACCAAAAAAAATGGTATTGGCCAAAATTGGAATCAGCGGGTCAGGCTTCTTAAAGTTTGGTAATCTTCAGTTGGCCAGAAAACTGCAGTCGGTTCAACCTTAATCCTAAATATGATGTTGTGTATCAAACCTCAGTAGTAAATTACCAAATGGCCAACATGTATCTGTGGACAATCTTTTTTGTAGCGCATCTTTCTCAAGCCGTATATATAAATGTGTTTTGGGGTAATCGTACTTAGAATGGTGACACACTATTGTTTTTGCTTGAATGCAACTGTATCTTGGAATATTTTAGGGTAACCAAACAGAGACAGAGACATTGAAAAGAGGAGAGAATCAACAAACAGCATGAGCAAACTGTAATTTGAGATTTAAAAACAATGATGCAAACGGTACATTTTGAATACAAATTTGACATTTTATGTGAACATTACAACATTTCTGGTGGGCAAACTGGTTTCACTAAGAAGATGGAGCATCCTAAAGCCAAGATTCAGTCTACTGACTCCTGTCGATGCACAGGAATAGCAGCTCTACTCTGAAACATCCAAAGGAGCAAGCTCATTTCACCCATGCAAACAAAAATCATTTACATTAGTTAAACGTTGTTTGTATAATTTAAAACCACTTTTACCCATTTCAAAAGAGACATGCAGAATACTGTGGTAATATTATTGAAGGATGTCGCCAAACTTAGCATTTGTGATCACCATGGCCCTATACTGTTATGATTACATTAATGTATCACAATAAATATAGCACAGATGTACACACCCTCATAATGCGATTTTGAATAGAACTGCCTGACATGACTGGGACACACAGACACCATAATGTTATATTGTTCATACATAGAGTAAAATTGTTTAGCGGATAACAGTGATTGACATATACCAAATAACACTGAACAAACATGCAACACAAAGTCCAACAATTAGCAACACTCACTGCTACACCTGTTGTAGCTAAAGCTTCGGTGCTAGTTCGTTGGACATCATTTGACTTCCATATTGCTGTTGATTTTTGCTTAACATAGAAATGATGGCTAATTATCAAAGCAACTCTAGTCCACTGCATTTTTGTCACAGTGACTACACTTAGCAACACAGTGTTCCAACTTCCAGGGAACACTGTGCTAATGGGTTTGACCCAGTTTGGCCCTTAGAATTGCCTTTATTACATTTGACATACATTTAACAAGGTATTGTCAACACTCTTCTAAGATTTTGGCATCAGACATGTTGTAGATTTGTCAGCTCAATATCCAAAAGGAGTTGTGTTAGACTGGGATTCAGTGACTACAGAGAACATTGAAGTACAGTGAAAAAACTCTTGTCCAAGGAATGATTTGAGCTTTGTTACCTGGTGTTGGATACAATTATATCATAAGGGAATGGGCATGCTGAGCAACAATAGTCAGGAAGGCTAAAGTGTTTGTACAACACTCAGTTGGTAATAGGTGTCTGTGCATTCTTAAAAAGTCCTAAATTCATGCATCTAAAATTAAGGTCTTAAAAAATCTTAAATTCACAAGCTGGCTTGTGAAATAGTCCTGTCATGACAGGACTATTTCCTTTTGTATATTCTCATTTATATTGTTTTTTTGTGTGACTTTTCCAACAGGCAGAAGTTTGGGTCATTTCGTTCTGTAGCAATCAGTTTGGATTGAGGCTACCGCTAGCTAGCTGCTAATACACCTTTGCTAGCTAACTAGCTAGCTAGCTTTTTATGTCTATCACAGGTGATGGGAGCAACAAATGATGGGGTGAAACCCAACAGTAGCGACAACCGTGACAAAGTTGAAAATCTTTCATCTTGTCACCTCTAGATTTACGAGAACAAAATTTCACATGCATGTCATCGGTCGATTGGCTGTAGGAGGGCAAGCGACTGTCCCCTCATTGTATAAATTCTGTAGGAAATGAAGGAAAGGGAGTGGCGTCGACCTCCATGTGTCGAACCCTTTAAGGGTAAAATTTATCGCCTGTCGGCCACAACATACACTATTAGTTGTGGCTTCTGGGTCACTTCTGTTGACAACCCATACGAGGCTAGGTGCGTTCTGTGAAAAAAAACATTTGCATTGTGAGGACAAGAAGCACAAAGATGCTGCCAAGAGCCACAAAACGACTCCAGAAATGTAAAACAAATTTTGCTATGCCTGATTGTAATTCAGCAGGATTCTCAGACCGTCCCATATATTTATAGTTTTTTTGGTCTTAAATTTTATTCAAAGTAGCATTTATGCAATTTTTCTTTCAAAGCGGCATTTGAAAAGTCTTACATTTGAATCGCTGAAACCTGCAGATACTCCGTGGTACTAAAAATGATCACAGAGCATCTGGTATCTGGCCTATTTTCAGAAGCAATGTGTCCAGAAAATAGGCAGTTCTGCTGCAGTAGAAATATTTTTACATTACATTACTGTGTTGGGTTATTGATAGTTTTAGTTGTTCTGATTTTGGCTACAACAACTGACAGACAGAAAGTGCTTGGCATTTGATTCCTGAAGAACAGCTGGTACATCAACTTGGCAATTTAATCACAAATCATACAGTTCCATTAATAAAAGACTTTGGGTACTTATTAATAGCTAGTAATGGCCAAAAATTGACATCATTTTTTAACGATAAACAGATGAGCAGTTGTCCATATTAAAGTGGCCAGTAAGTTTTTAGAACTTCTTGTTAGACAAGTGCTGCTCATATGCGGTGTTGATCTCTTGCTAGCAGCTCATTAATACTTTGACTAAAACTGCAAAAGAGACAATGGCGGACTGGTGAGACAACTCCACCATACTCAATAAAGATGAAAGCCTTAACAAAAACTAGTCTGTGCAATAAACACTCAAATAAAAAAATATAAAAACTCCCAATTCAAAGACTGCTTCGTGCTTTCGACACAAAAAGCTGACTGAAGCTTGCTGCCAAAGCAAACACTGAAAACGGCATAGGAAATCAACATTTTCTATGCAGACGCCATCGCAGGGCTTCAAAGGAGAGGGCAAGGACAAGATGAAAGCCTGGATGCACTGTGGTTTTTGAAATACACTGACCAGTCCTTAACTTACTGATGTCGAGATTTTTCAATCCACTGCTACATTGAGATTTAAAGGCAGGCAGTTGAATTGAAGTGCCTTCTGACGTGATTCGTAAATAGGAAGTGCGTCAGGGATAAGGAGAAGAAGAGAGAGGCGTATTCAGTATTTATAAGTGGCCTACTGGGCAAAGGCTGAATATGTCTATTACCACTATTTTCTGCCCCTATTTTAAACAAAATATAACAAACTACTAAAACAGGCCAAAGCACAAAACTTTTCCACAGTTCCAGAGAACAATTAAGGTTCTTCAAAAGTGCCCAGTGCCCTCAAAGGATAGCCAAGACATTGACTAATTATTCAAACTTCTCTTAGCGTCCACAGAGTTTCTGAAGCACACTGTAGCTGGATGACAGACTGGTAATATTCACTCTTAGGGAGAAAAATGACACATAATGGAAGAAGGCTTGCAGTTACAATGGACACACTTTGTTCTCTGGGATGGGAAGCTGAGCAAAGGAGCCACAGTCAGTTGGAGAGTCATCGGATCTGGGAGACACGGTGCCGCCTACAGGGATGCGGGCTGCGATGGCAGACATTTCCCCTGTGTGACTCTCGGCAGTAATTCCAGGTCGTTCTGTGGTCTGATTCATGTTGCTTTCTGGGATGGTTCCCATGCCGGTAAAATGCTGGATCAGGCATTTCCTGAACTGCAGCAAAAGCAAATAAATATAATATTTAGTTTCAAAAGAACTGTTTAAAATTCTCTGTTTCAGACTTTGTGGACTAAGTACTTTATTACAAATGTAATTGGGTTTGGCAGTTTCTTTAGAGGTACTGATGGACATCATGCGGTTCACTGAAGGTCAACTATTCTTAATGTATAACATTTGAAAGCCTCCAAGATGTTCCAGTAATGGTGAAACAGGTTCATCCTCGGACAGGTTTTTTTTTTTTTCATGATTTTAGGACATAAAAATGAAGCAATTTTTACACAATTCTAAGATTATAGTAATCTAACTTTAAATGTGCAAAAAAAAACCAAAAACATCGCACTTTAAACGAGTGGAGCCAAAATAAAAAATCTGTTAAAGAAATACACCCCCATGATTCAGTAGACTGTAGAACCGTCTTTACCAGCAACATCTCTAGTAGATTAATCTGTCTGATTTTAGAGGTCTGAACGTGGTGAAATTTGGGTTCTCTCTTTTTTTAGTGTTTTATAGGTCCCTGATGTCATAAAAAAAAATTTGCACAGCTTTCTTAAGGTCCCACCTCAGAATTTCAACATTTCAAAATGTTTGAGATCTGATTTTTTTTTATGCACCATATGCAACAAACATTACACAAACCTTTCCAAACAGTCCTCTTACTCCTTCAGTCATTTTCTCATTGTAAGGTGATAAGTTATAGCAGGGTTACTGAAAATGAGTTCTTTACTTCTTTACATTACGCTTACACACACCTACGTATATGCGCTGGCAAACTGCAAAATATTGTGCTTTTACACAGTTGATGATCAGTAAATTGAGTAAATCATTTAGCACCACCTGACTCTTACATTTCTTCTTAAATTCTACAGAGAGGGAGAAGGGGTGTCCTTAGTTTTTCACATACAGCATTTAAATTTTCCATAACACTCCCAAGACAATAAGGGCATTAAATGTCACCTTAATGGCAAGATGAGTAACCTTAAAACATATTTATTCTTTTAACCTAAACCAAATGATTTCATATGCATTTGGTATGAAATAATTAAAGCATGTAAAACAGCTATTTGTTATTGCTTGTAGTATTTTTGGTCAGTTATATTTATTCTAACTATTCTATCAATTATAGCTGAACCTGTGGTCCCTTACAAGATGACATGTATTTATTTTATTTATTGAAGTATTTAACTTTTTTTAGGTTTCAACCAGACACTTCAATATTTTTTAGTTGGGTTTTATGTGGCACACCAACACCAAGTATTACATAGCTGTTTTTACAAATAAAAAAAATTTAATCATGGTTTTCTTTTGTACTCAGCCCCCTTTACACTTGCACTCTGAAAGAAAATGTTGAGCAACTAATTTCCTTCGAAATTTACATGCTTTTTAGAAATTCGACCGGCAAAACAGAGATAAGGGAAGATGGATGGAGCAGAGCTATCCTAGAAGAAAACCTGTTTTAGGCTGCAAAACATTTCAGACAGGAATGGAGGTTCATCTTTCAGCCCGACAATTACCTTGTTTTAGCAGGAGGCCCTTTGTCTACCAATATTAGATTGACCTAAATCTAATTTTAGTTCCTGGCGAGAGCTGAAAAGTGATGTTCATAAACATTCTTTATCCAATATAACTGAGTTTGAGCTTTGTGTTTTGCAAAGGAGAATATGCTGTACACAGACATCCCCCAAAACACATGCAGCTGTAATAGAAACTCCCAATGAAATAAACTGAAATTTGTGAATTTAACATGACAAACTCAACTCAAATCTTTAGCATGTTCTAAATATCTTAACTGTAAGACTAAGTGAGGTGACATTGAGAGATAAAAACCTGTTTGAAACATCTCGTAAAATTAGTTTTAAACAACCTTATGAAGTGATGCGGTCCTAAGATGTTTCATAGTAAGCAACTTTTGACCTTTGTGTTGGCTGAAGGCGTTCACCCACTAAACTATAAGCAGAGTTAGTCATGCATCATGGAAATCCCCTCAGACTGTGTTTGAGCCCACCTTGTTATGTACTCTGGAAGTACCCTGTAGTGGGAAAAAAAAACCAACTGTTGCAGGTCAGCTGGAATCATATACAGTCGTGTGAAGGAAATTAGGACACGCTTCAATAATAAAATAAAACTTACAAGAGAACCTTTCAAACCTGCAAGATAGATTTAAAAAATGCAACTTCTGTTGTCTAAAAACTTAAAACTATCACAAGTGGCCATCACCTCAGTCTGCTTTGGGCTAAAATTACATAAATGTATATCAAATCAGACTCACATGTTTATCCTGTTTAAAACTTGGACATTTAGTTTAATATCCTCATTGTTGAAGTGAATGTGAACACCATTGTGGGGTAGAAAGAGCTGCCTTAGGCCTCTAGAAAGAAGCTAACTGCTTTTGAGTCCGGTAGGGGATTTAAAGAGATCTCAAAGGAATTTCAAATCTGCTTTTCCACTTTATAGGAAATAGTCTACAAGAGGGGAGACTGTAAAACAACTGTCACCATGTTCAGGTCTAGGCATTCACTCTGAAACTATTGATGCAACCGAAAAATTTCTACAGAAACTCAAAAATATTGGTGAGAATTTATCGTAATGTTTATTTTTTATTGTAATAAAAAATGCACTTAAAAATACACCTTTTATGCAATCCTGTATTGTCTTGCTTGCATAAAGTCACAGCCGAAAAGAAGAAGTATTAAATTAAATATTCCATGAAAATAATTTCAGACCAATTTTGAGGCATGTAGGTGGAAGTTTCATATGGATGCTTTGTTCCAGCAGGACCTGGCCAGCTCACCATTATAGAATATTAAATGATTTATTTTTATTATCATTAATTAATTAGACAGGAACAAATTCATTTTTGATGATTTTTGTTGCTTAAGTGCTGTTATTGACATATTTTTTACAGAGTGTTTCCAGAGGTTAGTGTGTCACATGACTCTTAGCACCGTATGTCTGTCTGAGGCAACCCCCGTTGAAATCATTTCCTGTCTGCTAAATGCTGTTTACATCCAGTCGAGGTCTTTGCAACCTATTAGTAGAGATTCAGACTTTGGGTAATCACATGGTCATCTAGACTTAATGCAGCTATTTAGCAAGAAATGCTTAGCTGTGCGGTCTCAAGACCATTTATGATCTGGCTAAAGTTATTGATATTTTAAACTTCCAAAAAGCTACATGAAAATATATTGCTACGCTCTTTATTGTGATAATGTTTCCTCATATTGCTTTAAAGAGAGCCGTTACCTGTTTGTTCATAAAGACGTAGATAATTGGGTTGTAAACAGCAGCTGTTTTGGAGAAGAAAGCCGGGATGGCAGCCGCCCTTGGGTCAAGCTCAATAGTGGGATAAGCTGTGACCAGTATGGAGAAGGCTGCGTAAGGGGTCCAACCCACCATGAACGCCACAATCATCACCACAACCATACGAGTCACCTGCCGCTCGGGCTTTCTGGCAGTTGCCAGACGACCATGAGATACCTGAAGGAAACAGAAACTATTAATGCACTGATGAATTATGTCACCAAAAGGGTTGTGTGCTTTTCTTTTTGCAGAAAAAGTCAATTTCCTGCCTTTTCTTGGTCATATACAAAATATCAGCATTTATAAACAGAAACACTTGATGAACATATAAGGAAGAAAGTGTAAAGATGCACAAATACCAAGTTTGACTAATTTGCCCAAAATAGTCAACATATTTTGGGGCCTATATACGATCGTCTTGCATAGCTGCTGCTCATGGGAATTTGTTCTGGTCTGAATGGGCACTGTTGTTTGTGGAGAGACCTGATGACCATGTTCCCTAGGGCATTTTATAGCAACTGTCTGATTTGGGATCCTCAACATCTGAACTTTGTTTTTTGAAGATTATTTGATTCCATTGGCATTTTCAGGCGACTCCCTACAGGATGTTGATTTCTCTTTGTTCTGAGCCTCACCTGGTCATAAAGGACGATGATTAGAGAACAAGGTTCCAGGGACATGTGACCAAAATGAGCTTCCTCTGTAGTATACAGTCTCATAACTTTCTCCTTATTGTACTTAATTAAATGTCTCAGTTTTGATGAGACATGTAGCTCTGTGCTACACCGGAGACTGGAATTACAAGCGCCACTTCAGCCAAAGTTTTGGAATCAGGGAACATTTCTCTATTTGAAGTGAAGTCGGCAAGACTCTAACCGAGAGGAATTCCCGATCTTGCTGGTTTTTCAGCTGTAAAAAAAGTTATATATTCTGCAAAACTGCAATGGAAACACTTTATTAGTGTTATACTAGTCAAGTGAACAACAACCGAATGTTACTGCTGGTGGAAAAGACAAAGAAGACGACAGGAAGTCATAGGAGGATAGCACTGAACCATGTTTTTTAACATTTAACTTATTGCATGAACAATCTTTTGACAGCCTTTCTAAATTAAAGAAAATGCTGTAATTGTGAAAATGACTAGCAGCATATTGACATTTGTAATGGAGAGGAAGCTACTGAAGGTTTTTCCAATTACAAACTGTGTAAAAAAAATTATAATTGACCATGCACTTCACAACTGTATATCTATCATCTAGCACTAATGCTGCAAATCATAAAAACATTAATTCTATGCAGCACCCTGCACACAATGTCTTCCAACTCAGAACTGACCTTTCTGAGCTTCCTGAGGAGCTTCCCATAGCAGAAGAAAATCACTCCAAGAGGGAAAATGAAACAAGTGATGAAGAAAGTGATGATATAACTGTGGTCTGTTATGTTGGTTGAATACCTGTGGAAAGGAAGACAAAAAAAACCCATTGATAATCACTGTAAGCTATTTAGTAGTTTACTGTTACAGTATTTCTTGATAAGGTAATAAGCGGATGCTTGGATCAGCTGCTACTCTAATTGAGTGTCGCTTTAAGAACCAGAAGGCAAACAATCAATTCCCAGCTATGAGACGCTGTGAAATTCAGGAGCTTTTATGTGACTCAAGAGAAACATCACAGTTTGGCTCCTCATTTGAGCTTTAGTTAAATGGAAAATTTCACAGCTGAGACCAATCTCTGTGAACACTTAAGAGCCCTCAGGACAGCAATTTAGCCTAATTAAGTTGTTTCCATAAGAACACCTACGAATCTCTAATGAAACACCATTCAGATTAATTTCTAGGGATCCACCTGGCAGATAGAGCAGCATGATTCTGTGCCTCCATGTGAACAGAAGAGTTGTAGTAAGGCCCAGACCAGGAAATGTTGCTTCTACAATTTACCAATTAGATAAGTAGACTTTTAGGTGTCTATTATGAGTTAAAAACTCAGTTTTACAGCAGTAGTGTGATGTAGGAGATGTATTTGAATGCACCATAAAGGTGCAGCTGTTTATAGCAGTGGTGCTCAAACTGTTTGCTACAAGGAATGTTAAATTCAAAGTACTTAGGGCACCACAAAATTTAGCTCTCATTAAAATTTCAAAAACTACTTTATTTTTTTCATGTTTACCTGTTCAACAATAAATTAATCAGACAGTATTTTTACAAAACAAGCTAAGTTCCTGATTTCTCAGGAAAACCGATCAGTGTCTCAAAGGTTTATCTGGTTGAAGAAAAATACAAACGGCAAACAATTTCCTAATTTTTCAAATTGCATATTGCTCACTCTTTGCTTTATTCCAGCAAATTCAATAAATGGGTGAGCCTCTTAAACTAAATCAAAATATTATTAAAGATGAATATATGAATTTGTATCTTTTTAAACAGTCTTACATTAGTGAAAATTGCACCCTAAAGGCTTTTTGTTTTTTAAACGTGTCCAGACCAAATTCAAGCCATTTTTGAATTGTGATCTCTGGTCATGTCAAATCATTTGCCTCTGCTTCGCACTTTGGACACTTTCATTAGAGATTTCTCCTTTTCCATTTTTTTTTATATAGTCTGTCCCTTTCAGGCAACAAGTGAGGTTTCACAAAATTTTATTTTTTTATTTTAAACAGAGACACACTGTGAGGTCAACTCAGTTCTATGTAACCCAATTACCATAATGCCATTTGAACATTTAGCAAGCTATCTTTCCTTGTATGTCGGTTATCAGTGTGAGCAGGCATTGGAAATCAGCTGCAGTACCTGATCTTTCATCAGACTGATTTCAATTAATTAGATATTTAGTCTTCTCAATTGGTTAATTGGACAAATTGAGGTCAGTAAAGAAATTAGGTCATCTCAAAAACAGAAAGAGCGACGTTTATGTGTAAATTCTGATACTAGGACAAAAAGTTGATCTATAAAAATCCGCTAGAAATTATTTCTATTTGCTACAACTTGCAGTCTTTATTTAATAAAGTGTAATATGCAATTAGAGTGTCATCTTGATTATTCTTTATTAGCTCCTAATGCATCATCCTTAGTGTGTTGTGATACTGTGTCATATTAGCAGCACCAGGTTCTAAATCAATAAGGTGTCATCTTAGGTACATTTAAGAAATTTTGTGTTAGTTATATTTGCAACATGGTTTTGTAAACATTAAAAAAACATTAGTATTTTGGTATTTGTCCCTCAAAAAAGGCTTTCCCAACTATATGGGGTGTTCTGGCACCATGAATGAAAATTAGCATTTTTTTCTAACTCTGGTATATTTTCGACAACATTGTACGTTCGTTAATATGAACTGTCCCATTTAAATATAATCAATCAATATGAATATAACAAATATAGTAGACTATCATAAAGTGTTTCTACAGCTGGAGGGAGATATACATACACCTATGTAGTTTTAATTAGTTCCATCTTTATAATTTCTTTAAATGTTCAAATATTTAACTCTTACTGTCATTAGCAACCCCTGAAACAAGCCCTTTGGCTATTAGCTCCTTTGTCTAATTGAGTTAATTAGCACACCACCAGGTTATATTTCTCATTAAATGAATTTAATGAGAAATATTAAATATTCACACCCACTGATCTTTTCTACTGTTTAACATATTACAACAAATTTCAATGTATGTTTTTCAGGTTTTATGCGATAGATCAAGATGAACCATGATGCATAACAATGGAATAAGTTTGAAAAGTTGTGCCTGCCTTTGTATTCAGTGCCTCTATGAAGAACTTCCATTCCAGCTGCAAGTTTTCCTCCAGGATTGTCAGTTATTTTGCTGCATCCATCTTGACATTAACTCTGACTGAGTTCCCTGTTCCTGCTGCAGAAATCATCCCCACATCATGATGCTGCCACCTCTATTTTAACCGTGTTAGTTTTGTCTCTCACATCTGTTTTGATTGAGAGTCTCATCTGTCAAGAACACCTCCTATCACTTGTTTGATGTTTCCTCTGCATTGAAACATCAATGCATTGAATATTTCTGTCCTGTCTCCAAACAGGACAGAAATATTTTTTTTCTCTTTCCAGTCTTCCATAAAACTCCATAAAGATCTGTGAGGAACACAAAATAGTTTTCTCCAAACTAAATTGTATATCTCTGCAGCCCCTCCAGAGTTACAGTTAGCCTTTTAATCCATGGATTCTGTTTATAACCAAACTCTCCTGTACTCTGCAACTTTCTCCCTGGCCTGCTGTGTTCTTTGGTCTTAATGACGCTGTTTGTTCAGTGCTGTCCTCTAAAATCAGCATTTTACTGAGAATAAATGACACCCAGGGGTGCTACCCTGCATTATTAGCTGAGTTTTGAAGTCAACTGGTTGCACTAGATTTTATTTAAAGGCAGACCAGTTTAGTCCTTGCTGTTAGCATTAAAGCCAGTTTGGCCTTTACTCTTCTTTGTTTGTAGTTTGCATAAGGGGAATAATGTCTTTTCAACTGTTCTAATCATATTTTTACCATAGATTTCAACTACGAAACTGTTATTTTGACACATGCTTTCGTCTCGCACATGAATACAGCTGCAGGACAGATGTGTGGTCTACTCATTTCCAGTGTCAAAATTTTTCACATTAATGAGGTATTTAAATTCACCAGACTGATGATGCTGCAGCACCTGGACCACACACACACACACACACGCACACACACACCTCTGAAATCTCTGATCTGCTTTTAACCAAATGCCTTCAGTTGTACTTACATTTACTCTGCTGCACTTATTTTAAAATTACTTGTAGGAGTAGATTTACTGCACTGTAACTTTTGACTTCTTCTTGAGTTATATCATTTTGAAGTAGTGCTACTCTACTCACCAGTGGCATTATGCACCCAGAGGTGAGCCTGGTCATCCATGTGTCTGGACTCTCCAATGAGAGAGCTACTAATTGTTCTGTGTGAACCGTTTGTTCTCCCACATTGTGGTTTCAGAAAAAAAAATTCTCCTTTCTGGGCTTGATTTCAAGACTCGGTTCTATAGCCGTATGCCTTTGATCAAAACATCTAAATAGCATTATCCAGAAGGCTCCCTGAGGGCAGAGGGTTACAGCAGGCCTGCTTCTCAGCTCCCTTCATGAAGCGCATTCAGATTGAAGGCCCAGGGCCGTGTGCAACATGTCTATTATCTTTATCTGTTTGTGTAAAAGGTATGTGGATAAAAAGTAATTATCTGGAGGGTATTATTAGGCGGAAACCGACCGAAATTAGCTTAGTATATTAAAAAAAAGTCCATAAGACTTACTGCTTGTAAAATTCTCCCCAAAGTCTTCCATATTTTGTCACAATACAACCACTGAGTTTAATGTCTTATGTTGAGATTTTATGACATACCACACCACAAAGAAAAGTCATTCATAACTGAAGAAGAAAAATATAATCAGAAAGGGTTTTCAAAATTTTTGCAAAGCAATCATATTTATTGATGCTCTTGTGGAACGAATAAGTGGAGAAAATAGTAAAAACTTAAGTTTTCTGATAATGCTGTCAGTTTTGTTTTATTATTTAACATTAATCAAATTCTTATTGCAATAAGAATTATTTCACTATACAATAAAAACCTGTTCCTAGGTCTGAAATATGTGATGAAACCTGAAACTGCAAGTTGTTGCTAGGTAACCAGAGATTGAGTGGAGTTGCTAGGAAACCAAAGAGTGGGTGAGTTTGTTGATTTCACCAGACTTGCTTAGCAGACTATAAGAAGTTGAGCAGTTCACACTTTTTACATCCCCCAGAATGCTGTGCAGTTCTGGATCAGAAGTGAAATTATTGGAACATTTATGGGCCATATTTTCTATTCATATTGATCATAATTCTATCGTGATATATATATTGTTTTTGGTTTATTGCCCAGTCCCAATTACTAGGTATTTATATAGAGCAGGGTACCCTTCATACAGCTGCCACTGCCCACATTAGCAACAAAATTTGAGTGTCTCACCAGTCGGGCTCGCAGGTGGTTCCGATCTTGCTCACAGTGTATCTGTTCCAGCCCAGAACAGGAGGGAAGGTCCAGATGAAGGAAAACGTCCATACGAACAGCAGGCCCAGGATGGCATGCTTGGCTTGCAATCTAATGTTCCCCAGCGGCCGACAGATCACAAAGAAGCGCTCAAAGGACAGGACGGCCAAGGACCACAGGGCCACGATCCCTGAGGAAATCAGCAACCACAAACACACCGGTGATTAATGTGTGTGATTCAGAAAAATTAGCTCACGAGGGGGTTTCGCATCCTTTTTTGGATGCTTCTGTATTTTTAAGCAGACATCCCAGAGGTCAACGTGGCTGCGCTGTTTCTGGAAATACTTTAATGATCTGGATTGGGTGGGTTCTGCTGCCTGCTAATGGGGCTAAAAAAGGCAGCCTTTAATTGTGGTAATAAGTCACTCTGAGAGACTGGAGTTAATTACTTATCCCTGTGTAGTCAGGTAGTCTTTGTATCTGCCTAATAGACTTAATGCAAAGGACAAAGGAGGCAGGTGGAAACTGGCTGTTTAATTACCGCCCTCTTTTTAACAAGAGCATCTGGCATAAAGGTACAAGAGTAAAATTAGCACCATCAACGTCCAGAGCTGTTTTTTTATACATCTTCAGGAAGTTTCAAACCATTTCAAGAGTGTTGTTTGAACAAACCATTAAATCTGGTGGTAGTTTTACTTTTATCACAGCACTGTAGATTCAAATACACTGCAGAAAGGCAGGAAATGTTCAATTAAAGCATTGATTTGATTTTAATCTGGTGTAATTTCCTGATGAGGACGTCCTCCCACCTCCAGGGGAACCTTTCTAAAGGGGAATCAAAAGAAAAGCATTTTTCTCCTCAAAGTGAAAGAAAGAACAGACTTCTACATGAACTATTCAGGTACTCCTGGTTGCATTTATTCTCACCAGATTCCCATGATCCTGCATTCGGAGCTCCCTCTGTGCTTTAGTAAAGGAAGGCCCTTAAGCAAAACCCAGTGAATTAGTTAACCTGGTGATCACTGGGATGGTAACGTACTTATGGCAAGACATGCAGCACAGTGTGTGAGAAAACCCCAGTTGGACTCTGCAGATGATGTGAGCATAACTTTGACTTACTCATGGTGAATCTGTTTTTATAGAGCGCAGCACAAAAGCAAATACTTTGGAGGTGCAAAAAAGTAAAAAATTAAGGCAGGTATCTGATTATTCAGCATTTTGAACGCTGCTTCTTTACCCCTGAACAATATATGAAAAATTAACTTTGAGATTCACTAAATTTAGCTTAACCTGAAAGCCTCATCTGTCAAATGTTAGTCCAAAAGTGGCATTTTAACAAAAAATGTTAGAAATATTGCCTATTTTTATTAAAGGAATAAAGGATTTTATTTTACTTTTTTCTGTTCCTTTGGGAATTTTACTGAGAATGTGAATTTAGCAAGATACTTAGCTGGTATAAGGAAAAACACACTGTTGGCTCACCTTTTACTTTTTCATGCTGCATAGTTGTTGTCTTTTCTAACTTTTTGGCAAAATGACTTTATTTTTCACATGATTAAACTCCAGATTTTATAGTTTGCATGTAAATGCTACAATGATACACCTTGAGTTTAACTTGCTACTTACTTACTATCCATAAAATGTCATTGTTTGGTACATTTTCCATGATAAACAAATCATTAAGCTTAAGAACTTTCATAATTTTTATAAAATTGTAAATGAACAGCGGGTAATTTAACTTTTCAGAGTTTATTAACAAGGGGCAAATGCTCTGATACAGAAATGAGAATAGTCACAAAATTCCTTCCTTTTCAGAGTTTCTGTTCAATCAAACAACCTGGAGCACAGTTTATGTTTCTCATGTATTTGTGATAATGCTTAAGAACTAGAACTGGTCAAAACTGGCCTTCAGGAACACTGGCAGTCATTATTAGCCTGCAAGCACCTGATTGGTGCGTCCCTTCTACATCAGATGTGAGTCAGTTTAGACTTTCAAATTTTACACGATAACCTTTTCAGTGCATGACTGCTCAGAGAAACTGGGTGAAATTGCTGCACTCAGAAGGTCAAAGTTATTATGACATTTTTCACAGATATATACGTCTTGGATTCTTTTCCAAGAAGTTCCTGTTCATGAGCAGGTGACAAATGGCAGTTTTAAGGGGATTCTGGGAATCTGTGGAGTAATTAAAGCCATCACACTCACCTGTAAAGCATGTGATCTGAAAGAAAACTGGAATTCTGATGCTGAGAGGTGTGGAAACTATATTTATCCATCCCTATACTTATAGTAGCCAAAAACTGCAACCACTTTCAAAAAGCAGAAGCTCTTTTATGTGTTTTGCAGAGAAATTTTACCATAAATCTCCCGTTTTTGTTACAATCTACAGTAACTTCTATTACCAACCCTAATAATTTGTTTGCATGCACAAAGTAAACTTCACAATCAGTTCTCTGTTAAACTATATCCACCAACCACAAAATGTCACTTCATTGTTTTTATGTCTTATATCACAGAGATGCACCAATCAATCTGCCAGGCATTGGAAATAACTTCGAATGATTGACTGATCGGGTTGAGCAGCATAGCAAGACAAAATTAAAATATTTGTTAAACCAATCAAACATAAGGGCTTCCACAATTTTCTAAACACATGAACACATGTTCGATGCAATTGTTCAGTGAATTAAAACAGATACTAGGATGTTTGCTTTGAATCATAAATGTAATAATATTGTAATTTATTCATTTTCCGATCGATTCAGAGCTACTTCTAACAAGAAATCAGAAAAGAATTGTTTTTTATGTGTTATAATCTATGAAGATAAAAATTTGCAAGAAAAATTGAGAATCAATATAAACCAGAAAAGTCCTGATTGGTGCATCTCTACTGCATCAGCAGAGAATATTTTTGATTTCACTAAATGTCTTATTTATTTATTTTTTTCTTAGAGTATGCCTGCTCAAGCAAGCTAAGCGGACTTCCTGAACTCGAAATTATTCTGACATATTTTACAGATATTAATTTCTCATTTGTCCCTCTTTGTAAGAGCAGGTGGTAAAAGTCAGCTTTTCGGGGAATTTTGTTGAAGTTATCAAACTCATCTGTCCAGATTCTGACGCCTACAGATGCAGAGTTTGCAATTTATCCGTCCACAGAGTCCAAAAAGTCCAGAACAAAACTCTAAACCTACCAAAGAAAGTGACGGCAAAGCCCTCCAAGACACAAGCCCACCTCCCGAGGAAGAAGTAGCCCCGGGCGTTTGTCAGGAAACTTATCAGTCCGCCGGTGAGGGACACCAGAAAGTCCGCGATGGCCAGATTAACTATGATGTAGTTGAGGGGCTGTCTGAGCTGCTTGAACTTGAAAGTGACAAACATGACCAGGAAATTTTCGGTCAGAGACAGCGAGGTGACCACGAACATGACAACGGCCAGGACGGTGAAGTTCCACGGCGCGATGTTCTTGATGGGTCCGCTGAACGGGTCGTCGGTGGTGGGGATCTCCGCTGCCACGGTGGAGGAGACCGCGTTCACTGACAGGCTCAGGGTGTCCATTGTCCACACGCGAGGAAGGGACGCCTTAAAGGGTAGAAAATCCCACTTGCTCTCTTTTCCCCATGTTCAGAAACTTCCCTCCGGAGTCGGAGTCACTCCTGGAGACTGTGGCTGCGCCGCGCGTCCTGTGCGCTCCGGCGCTCCGCTTCCACAAACTTCTGCTGAAATCCGGACATCGCAAAAAGCGCCACAGAAAGACAAATCCGCTTGACTTAATCAAACAGTCGCTACTGTAAAAGTGGGGCTCTGGAGCAGAAGGTGTGAGATGCAGTCAAAGGCGATGATGGTGCGCGAAGAAGCGATCGGGGAGGCATCTTGGAGGGTCTTATATAGAGGCAGCCCCTGCATCACTGCTGCTGCCCTGAGGAGAAGCGGCGAGGCAGCTGCTTCCAGCTCCTCTTACCTCCGCGTTGATCACAACAAAAAGCTCCTGCTTGAATCCTACATCCCAGTTTGATCAAGACCGGTGTTTCCCCCACGCAAATTAAATGACCGAGTAACGTTTACTGTCTTTTACTCAAAAGAAGTGGCACAAAAATATCTAGTTGACATGAGAATAAACTTATTTTCAATTCAATTCACTTTATTTATACAGCGCCAACAAATTTCTCAAGGCACTTTGCAAAAAGATTCTAATTGGTCAATTAATGAAACCCATCAGGTTGCATCAAGTCAGTGAGTCAATTACAGTGAACAAATAAGGATTCAAATTCAGAAATATTTTATTGATCCCAAAGGGAAATTGTTATTGTAATCAGAAGTGGTAAAAGTTGGTTTTTTTGTTTTTTGTTTTTTTCAAAAAAGTTACTCTAGTAAATGTAACTAGTTACTACCCAACTCTGGTTGGAACTCGTATTAATTAAAAATTCACAATTCTTCCACAAGAGAAATAAAACAAAGTACTGTAAAATGTTTTCCCCCTCTTAGAATCACTGCTAGTTTTATTTTTTAGTAGAAAAAGAATTTTCCAGATCTTACATAAAACTATTATTTAACATATAAGTATTGTGATTTAGACAAACAAACCTAAATCTAATTGCATTGTAGATAATTCCTGCGAATCAAGATGGAAAATATTGACTCACCCAACCTTGAGGGAAAACATTATGGAACCACTAAAGAATAAAAAAAGAGTAAAAATATTTTTATTTTATAAAAATAAAAATAACAATTACTCCTTTGTTGTTCCTCTCTGGCTTTGAATTCTTTGTAGTTTTGAATTTACTCATAGAAAAGCGCTGCTGTATCAGTCAAGTTTCAAAATTTTTGAATTGCAGGTTTTTACATTGGCAACCTACATTTCTGTTTTAACTGCGTGTTCCTAAGTTTTTATTGTTTTTTTGGTGAGCAATTTATTATTCATGGGTAATTAGGCACCTCTGTGGACTAATTGGTCACAGTGGACATCCAGTATTAATCAAAATTAGGTTCATTTGTTCCCCTCTCATACTGTTATGGACCAAATACATGTAATTAGATCATGGTGGACTTGAGCCTTCTTGGTTCCTCAACAACCTAAGCAATATCCTTTCAGTTAGCTGTGATTGTTAGATCCTTATTCCAGGCCATGTAAAGTTGTGATGCATCTAAATAACGGATGCTATTCTATTCATGCTATTGTTTGAAATTGGCCGTAGAAATGGTTAAAAAAAAAAAACTTTCCCAACTTCTGTAAATCCATAACTTTCCTTCTAAAATCTTAACTGAGTTCCTTGGATTTTCTAAATGTTCTAAGTGTTGGTCAGTCCATTGTTTCACTCAGTTGTGGTTACTGTTTTGAAATTAACAGGCCTTTGCTTCGTCAAATCAACAGGTACTCCTGAATTTGAGCTCCTTTCAAAATGGGCTCTTTTAGGGCTTTTAGTCACTTTAAATCCAAAGAAACTGCTGCCGGCCACGCCCTCAACTCAGCGCTTCCACTCGCAAGTGAAAATCACTGCAAACTGATGCACAATTATATAACCGTACATCTTTGGTTGCTAGGTGATGTGCAGAACATGCGGATTTCTGACATTATATTCTGAATGTTTTTGAAACGGCTCATTTTCCAAACACCAAAAAAAAAAAGACCTTATAGTCAAAAAACGGCTGACTGTTGTTTTTTTTAAGAGCTTGGACTGTTCTTAGAAGGAATTAAGACACAAATTCAAGTACAAAAATGTACAAAATGTGAATTTTTTTATATGTCCCCTTTAACACTTCTTAAAAATGTAAAACGTACTGCATCCAGTTTATGATTTTGTTGTATTCTCCAAACCTATGAGATTTTTCAAAGCTGTTTTTTTTTTTTTTTACCTTTTATCTGCAATTGAAGAAATTAAATTCCTGAAATTGAGTTCAGTGCTCAGTAGAGGAGCAAACTTAAGGATAATTTCTACACAGTGAGTTTTTGAAAAGTCTTTGAAGTCTTAAGACTTAAAATTAGCTCCACATCAATTCCAAAAATCCTACAAACATGACATTTCTACTTTGGTTTCCACATTAAGATGAGGAACGTCAAGGTCAGGTCTGCACAGAACCTTTCGCCAAAGGTGAATCTCCATCTCTGCCCAGTCTTTGATCTAGTTCCGTCTTGTGGAAGCCAGCTTGTCACACCTCAGTGACCATCACGTAAATGAGGATTTATTGCCCATTCTGTCTGTCAAGACCTCCGTATGAGAGCTTTTGTTTGGCAGCTGTTTTAAAGCACCGCTGCCAAGTTCAACCTTGTGCTTTTCGCAAAGAGTCAAAAAGAGCTGCTCCAATTAGTCAAACTTTCACTAAAATACTTTCCATGACTTTCTGTAAAACTTCCACGATGCCTTTTGAGGCACCGCTGATTGGATTACGGCTTGCAGTGGACTACAGTGTTCATATCTCATCAGACCTTCAGTACATGTTTTTCAGTTCGTCATTTGGACAGCTCTTCTTTGAAACAGTGTTTGGGATTCATTTATTGATGAATGTTTGAACTAGCAATTAACATCTCAGTATATCAGAATAAAATGTTTGGCCAAACAGTAGCAAGTCTACAATAAAATGCCTGAAAAGTGAAAAGAGTCAAAGCACCATGAAGATCAGTGCAGCCAAAGCAACATTGCAAAGAAAAAACTAGCTTGTGGTGTTCTGGCCCTCGGAAGCATTCAGTCAGTTCTTTAGGTTCTTTTCATCCCTGATAGTCCAGTTGATTCAGACTAATTGGGGACCAAAATTGCAACAATTGTTACATTTTCACCTGGTGTGGTTCGCTTTCACACCGCACTTTCAAATGAATCAAAAATCCTGTTCCCCTTCTCTCCTGTGGTGGCGCTGCTCTAAGAATCACCAGAGGAAACAACACAAAAATCGCTGAAGAAGACACTAAGCACAAATTTCTTTTTCATAAAATGTAAACACAAATGGAGTGGGGTCAGATTTTAGCTGTTGTAGGATTTCTCTTTTGTCTTTGGTAAAAGACGACGACTTAGTTCTCCTGCTATCGTTGGACTGATTGGTTGATTTTATTTTATTTATCCAGAATGCCATGTTCTGTAGTTTGCTTCCAGTTTTTGGAGTGGTCTGCTTGTTGCTCACATACGCATTCAAACCACACCAGAGTTCATTTCAATCGAACCCAGACCTAGGTTTTCATGCGGACCAGAGTGTGAATGCGCCCTTACTATCTGTTTGTGTGTTTTGATTGATATATTCTCACAGTTTGGACCCCAAGCACAACAAATAAAAACATTAGCTCCAATTCCCTAGCATGGTGGTGGATGGGTGATAATCTGGAGGCTGTTTTGCAGTCACAGGACCGTTTCAAAGTGCACTCATTAAATTGACCATGTAAAGAATTTATTTATTTTTTTTTTTGTGGGCTCTAGTGTCCCTTGATTTTTTGAAAGTAGGCTGACAGGAAAGGGGGAAGACATGCAGCAAATGTCGCCGGGTCCGGGAGTCGAACCTACGACGGCCGCTTCGAGGACTCAAGGCCTCCAAACATGGGTCGCGCTGTCCCCTACACCACCACGGCACGCCCATGTAAAGAATTTTATAGTAAAATGTGAGATCATCTGACCCAAACTGGTTACAAAAATATTGGAAATCAATGTGAGTCTGATAAAGCTGCAGAGAAAGGGACTAGCTAAAGTTGTTGCTGCTAAAGTTGTGTCTTCAAGCTTGAATGAAAATAGATGTTTCCTGACATCTAACCACATGTATTTTCTGTCTTTGGAAACTACAAGTTGATTCACGCCTTAACCAGAACAGCAAGGTGTCTCTTCTAATTTGCATGCTGGGCTTTTATATGGTTGTGTTTTCTTGGTGGTCTCCACTTAGCATGCTCCAACTCACCGACAGCGTAAGGAAACAGGCTCTGGGATTTTTGCATCAGTCTGAGCAAGTCTGTGATTACAGTTACATAGATGGTGTTTTTCAGATTTCTCTCACGGAGCTGTGTGCTTATCAAAAATGAAATAACAAATAAAAATGGATTTTGTGTTCAGTCAGTTTAAAGCCGCGCTGTATGCGATAACCATCAAAGAAAAACACTCTGGGCCTCAAAAGTAACTCAAGGTTCTACATTTCTCCATTTTTGAATCAAATATAGATGTGAGCAACCAGACTTCCATCTGAAATCAGTGGAGCTATGCAGCTAGCATGTTTTATTTCCCACTTTTCTTTCTTGATGAAAGTTTCACAGGACAAATGCTAATAATAATGCTAATAATGAGAAATATTTACATCCATTTGTAAACACACGCCTAAATCTAAAGGATACTTGTGCCCACTTATGCTGATGCATCTAATTAGAGGTTTTAAGAAGTTAGAAAGAAAAAATGTCTCAGTTTTTCCATGTTGTTGCCAGGTAGGAGCAAATTAGTGCTTTGGTGTCACAAGGAGGGGATGCAAATGAGCAAAACGAGGCATTATGTTGCAACTGATGTCGCAATGTTATCGTCATCGCAAGATTTTCTAAGATCATGCATCCCTGAACTAACTCAATGGACTCATTTTGATGTGGATGCTCTACTGTAAGCTTTGCTTAGATGACAAAGTTCCTCATCCAATTTCTAAGGCTAAAGAAGAGTAACATTGAGGTTAATGGAATGAGGTAGTTTGTCAGACCTAAATCCTGCAAAAAAGAAGCTGTTACCAAACAATCACTGAGAAATCAGGGGATTTGAATGTTTTCTGTAAAAAGAAGTGAAAGCCAGGTGGCCAGCTACAAGTACTTTACCACAAGGATTTTCTAGCAAATTCTAGGTCATATTTTACTTGATATCAAATACAACTTGCACCCAAGTGCATCTCCGGTGCCAGGGTGACCCAAAAAGAGGAGTGAGCTTTTGTTGCAGCAGCACTCTTGAATGCAGGATGTATCTGTCAAACTGTCAAATGAAAGACTTGGCTTTACTTTTACTAATGAAGTGCATGAGAAAGAGCTGAGCAGCAGCTGAAAGGCTGTGGGTATATTATATCTTCAGGGTAAGATATTAATTCAAAGATTTTCGGGACTCATCCAGTAGATCCGACTTTACGGTGACTGTCAGCTTCCAGGACTAATTCAAACTGATTGGGAAACCATTTGACAACCTGCTTTGGAGAGCAACATTTTGAATGCGGAGACAGAGAGGACTGTGGGATGGCAAAGTCAAAGACCAAATTTGTTGAGTCGTGTTTGAAATTTCCAGAATAGAAAAGCAAACTGAGATTCACGGAGCTTCATGCAGAAGTGGGGTCAAAAAGCGTCTGTAGGTTAAGCTTTTAAAATGTCACTTTGGTAACAAAAAGTATTTTGCAGGGAACACAATAACAAATAAATCAAAGTAATATTTAAAAGCTTGGCTTTCTTTTTTATTGCTAACCTTGTAAAATCTTTATCTCAGATATGTTTACTTATATAATTAAAGATGGTAATGCTTTGTAACTTTTGCCATGTTACAACCACTACCTTAAATGTATATTATTAAGATTTTATATGATAGATTCAAATTAAAGCATAATTGTGAAGCAAAATTAAAATGACATAATTTTTTTGAGGATTTTTTTAAATCAATAAAATCTGGAAGGTGTGGCATGCATTTTTATTCATTGCCTCAGTCAATAATTTGCGACATTTTGCTGTAGTTGCATCTGTAAAACTGTTGGAATAATCTACCAGCTTTGTGAAACTTTGGATAGAAATACTTTTTCTACTTCATTCGTCTTTGCAGAATAGCTCCTGCTCTGTTAGATTAGATCAGGGGTCTCTAACTCCAGTCCTTGAGGGTTGCTTTCCTCCAACTTTTAGATGTGCCTCTGCTGCACCGCACCTGAGCAGAATAATTAGGTCATCAAGGCTCTGGAGAGCTGATCTACACAAGGAGGAGGTCATTAAGCCATTTCATTCCAGCGTTTTTGTACCTGTGGCACATCTAAAAACTACAGGACTGCGGCCCTCGAGGCCTGGAGTTTGAGATTCCTGGATTAGATGGATTGTGTTTGTGAACATACATTTTTTTCAAGATTAGATTCTCAGTTGGATATAGGGCTGGACTTTGACTGGGCCATTCTAACATATAAATTTGATCTAAACCACTGAATCAAAGGACAACTACTTGTGCACAAAACACTTCTCAGTTTATTTGTTCTTGGAAAAAATTGTGAAAACCTCGTATAATTCTTCCTCCATTCTCCCAGTCACATAAAATACAATGAGATTTGTCTGTGTAACATGACAGAAGCTATAGATATTTTTGCTTTAGCTTTGGTATTATGGTAAAACGTATGTAATCTGTGAAACAAAAACAAATCCTTTGTTTGGTGGGTTTTGTTTGTTTGCTTCACTTTTCTAAGAAGATGCCTCTTAACTGAGCTCAGAGAAATGCTTTAGCAACCCACAGCCAGTCCCTCTGGTCAGCCTGCTTTCTTTAGACATAAATGTGATTAGGCTGATTTTTTCCTCCGTCTTAGAAAAACGCCCCCATAAAACTATTGTAATATTGAAGATGTTGGTATATATTTGATGTAATGATATAAATCGATGACAGGCCGTCAGTGAAAGGAGAAACCAACTATTTAATATAGGTGAACTGTAAGTTAGAGCATTTTCTTCTGATTTTAAATAAGTAAGTCTAAAGGTTGTGAGTTGTATTTGCCCTTTGAGGTTCTTTTTGTGCCATTACACAACAAATAATTTTTTGCTGTTGTTATGTTTAAGATGCTTTGAATTGAGTGATGAATAGTTTGGGGAGAAATAGTGTGAAATATAAATCACTTTTTTAAGGATCATAAATCAGGAAACTAAAAAGTCAGACCAAGCCTGAAATGACCGGCCAGAAAAAGAAAAATATGGACCAGTGAATATCTGGGAGAATGTGACTGATAATCCAGTAGGTATACACTGTAAAATATCACCAACAGGTGAAGTTTTGGAAGAAAGAAACTTATGTGAACATGGAAGTAGCTGAAAGGACAAAAGTAAACAAAAATCTTATGGGAAAAAGAAAAAACTTTTGTCACTGTATAAAAAGCGCTGATATTTTTTGTATTTTATTTTGTAATATTGGTTTCGAACTTACCCTAGGAAGTGACGCAAGTCTCAGTTAGTGCTGCGCTACCGCTCAAGAGAGCAATTTAATATACTTCCGGGTCAGTTTTGCTACAGTCTTAGCATGTGAGACCGCATTCCTGGTGTAGTCCTGAGAAGTGATGCTCCGAGTGTTAAGTTGATGACAGAAAGTAAGTTACCGCATTCAGCGTGCTGTTTGTTCATTCTAGATTCAGTTTGTTATATGTGTTAACGACGGGAGAACGAGTATGCGATGTTGTGGGGCCCTCTGAGCGCCGGGAACTCAGTTGAACCTGCTCAGCCTTCGTAGGTTTACCTTAAATCCCATTGTTTGTAGCTGCATTTCGGCTGCATCTGTTATTACTTTCCATTGAGTTATTGCGGCAGATATAGTAATTACGGGCATGCGCTGCCAGCTGCCGCCATTGTGTAGTGATTTTATCTGGCCACATGATGGCGCCAAAGTGCCTCTTATGCTAAACTGAGCCGAAGGGCTGTCTGTGTTTTCACCGAGGCTGCGCCTAATGATGTGACCTTTACGTAAATTGAGTTATTTGTGTATGTTGTGGATTTACATGCAAACGTGGATGGTTGAGTTTATTTCTCATTATATATTTTTGTTTGAGTTTGTATTAGTTAAACCTCTATTCCGGTAATATGTTAGCCTAATGGCAATTTATTTGTTATTACAGACTGCTGGCAACACTGAGCATCAAGACAAATAAACCAGCTCACATCTGAAGTTAAAGTTTTGATCTCATGTCCTCCTTCCTGTATCCTGACCGATACACCATCCTGTTTGCTGCAAATAACTGAGAACCTAACCTAATTAACAGTCACATTGTTTACTATATAGCCACACAGTACATGCTGGTGTACTGAAAACTGTGTATCGCACAATGCCAAATGTGGAAAAATGTAGTTGATTTGGGTGGAATATCAAATCCTGACACTTCTTTAAAGTGTAAAGTTTGATGCTCTGAATAGTGCGCGTGTATCGGGATGAAGGATGTGAATCTCAGTGTTCTGGTGCATCAGGATGCGCTTGTGCTGTGGCATCACTGTCTTTCTGTTGTTTGTTGTTTTTATTCAATAGTTAATGACTATATGGGAATTCAATTTCAATGCTCTATAGTTGCTTTTCCTCTGAAGGGACATTTAAAGGCAACCATTGTGTTTTTTGAAGATCGGTGGCTTATTATAAAGTTATTCTGAGTTAAAACTGGTTTTAATTTGGTTTTAGAGCTTAGCCACTGTAAATCTGTCAGAAATTATTTTAGTTTATAATTAAAGTTTGGAATGCCTGGAGTGCCAGTATGTGGCTCCTAAACCAAATGATAAATACAAAAGCATGAAAGACATCAGAAATTATCTCATGTTTTGCCTGTTATATTCCTATTTTAAGCATTTAACAACCCTAATAAAACATTTAGAACTCGTTCATTAACTCAGTTCATTAAAGAAAATTTAATGTACAGCAACCCTGTGATTAATCAGATTTTAAAACCCTAATGCTAAAATTAAAGTATGTTTTGAAAAGCTACAATGTTCAGCTATTCAATTCATATGTAGGATTTTATTTTGTAAAATATTAATCAGATGCCTGAGTTTATACATCTTATTTCATTTGTGAAATCTGGAGGAAAAAAAACTATCATTTTGTCTCCATTTTCAATCTTCAGGTTTCAGCTGAGTTTTAATTAACTCTGACTTACTTCAAAATTACTTTTCAAAACATTAGCTTTGTACTTTCCTGTCTGATTAAAATAAAAGATTTTATTTGCCTGCAAGTGAAGCAGAGATGACCTATGAGAGTGTCCGAATCTTTCCTTCACCTTCAGCCTTAGCAGAACATTAAGAGATCAAACAGACATGACCCCGACTTTGCATCTGTGTTCTTACAGGAGGGAGAGTTGATGGTAAGGAAAAAGATTTTGGCGACTCATCTGGGACCTTTCTTCAGATGCCAGTCCGCCGAAATGACATTACACATTTCCCTTCCCCAGTTTATTTTACCTGCCTTCTTATCTGTCACATGAAAGGCCCAGACAACCACCCCCACCAGGAGACGAATGATAATTATCAGTTCCTTCCTAGAAACGCACAGGTGAAGTAAATGGACTGGCATTTATTCACATTAGTCTACTGGTCAATCGGGAGAAGATGGTGGCGAGGTCACAGGCAGCTGGATGCAATCTTATTGAAGAGCGCAGGAAGGTAGAAGAGAAATAAAAGCTGCAAAAGTTCAAATCCTTCCCTTCATCTTGATATCATAAACCTACTATTGGACTGAACTGCTTGGCTTAAAGTTCGGCAGCGAATGTTAATATATCTGTAAAGAAAACTAAAAAGTGGAGCATAATTAAATGTTAAATCACATGTGTCAAACCTCAGCATTTACCCTTCCTGTAGTTATCTTAATCCGTTTTGCCTTTCACACTTGGAACCTATATAAATGCTAATTGTTCTTTTGTGAATATGCACAAAGCCAAACATTTGCCACACATGCTAATGATATGCAACAGTTAACAAGAACCTGCATCAACCTTTGTGATCGCGCAAGTAAATGACTTTGGTGCTGTCCTAACCTTTTAGCATTGTCCTGAGTCAGAGAGCAAGGCATTATGCCGATCATTAGCTGTATTGTGATGAATATCGTACAAGTGGGCTTCCAATGTTGCTGCACAGCTTTGACCTTTCCACACTGCTCTGTAAATGTCGGATCACTTCCAGGTATGAGGAAGAACTTTTTCACATCTCGCTTCCTGACACCTTGCACATGTTTAGCACTGGTATGCTACATGCTAATGAGTCTTTAAAGCTCACTTCACCCCAGATTGAGACCACCCTACATTCTCCACAACCTTTCATATCGTGGCTGGAAACCTTATTTTATGATGAAGGCAGTCTGAAAACTGCTGTGTTCTTGGTAACCAACAGGTATCTTACTATGGTGGTATTATAACGTCACTAAGATGTTTGTCCACATCACAATCTGCATTTTCCTGTGCAAAGGCTTGTAATGCCGCATTATGTAATAATGTAATAAAATCAGGCTTTGGTCAATGTAAAATATAACAAAATCCTTGAAATTCTTAGATTAATCTGAGAATTTTTTTTTTTAAATTCCACATTTGAAACTCATACATTTCCAAGAATTGGAAATTAATCTGAGATTAATCTAAAATTTTCAGCATTTTTCTCTAGCAGCTTTTCAATCTCAGAAATTTCCTTGCTTTTTCAAGAAAATTTCCAAGATTGATCTCAGTCTTTATGAGCTTATATGGCAGAGATTTACTCTTTTTATGTTGTAATTTTTTTTGCTTTGTGGTTCTTTTTGAATTGCTTTTATCCTTTTGCTTTTTGAGGATCAACAATTGTTATTTTAACTTGAATTATTTTTGAGACTATGCTTTCTCAAATCAGAGTTAAATCTCTTGGTGCTTATACTGGATCTGAATTAGGAGAAAACATCCAGTTTGAACTAATTTTGCAAGCCTAAAGCGTTTCAAAATTAAAGCACATCACTGTGCAACATCTGTTTATTGGGCTAATAATGTTGACCCTGGTAGCTTTTTGTTTTTGTGGAATGATGCCATTTATGTGTGCAAGGTAAAATAATGAGAGAAATGATCACAGTTGGGGCTATAATTTTGCCCTGAAATGTAATTTACCAAGGCAGGGAAGGTGAAATCAGTGATTAGATAAATGTTAGCCTCCCATGTGGCTGTGATGAGCATCTCTGTGTTTCTAAATAAGCGTGGTGGCCTGAGGTGAGGAGGGCGATGGAGCAGCTGGCTGTCTGTTGGGACCTTAACTGCCTCTGGAAATCCAGACTGGATGCCTCTTGATGCATGTCTCCGGTTGCAGTCACTTCCAAGAAATTCACTCTCCCTTGCGAAGTGTTTTGGGAATAAATGCACAATATCTACATAGCGTTTCGTGATGCATAATTGCTAATTTCACCAAACCAAGATAATATGAACTTGGTTTGAGCCTTGTTTTCTCGTTTTGTTATATTATTCCAATATTTTCGTCTGCAAATGAGGGAGTAAAACTAGCTTTCTACAGAAACCTGTCAAACAAGCGAATGTTCGGCTCTTTTATGTCAACAAAATGCACCTGGGACACAGTTACAACACAGTATAAGCAAAGATCGCAACGCCTTCCCTTTCCCTCAGTGAGACGTGCTGCAAATTTCAGATCAAGCTCAAATCATGTCAAGAGGGCAGAGCGAAGGGCGAGCGAGGCGAAGACAGAGCTTCTGGAACGGGGCCAGTCTCAGCTGTTTGCCTGAAGACTTGTGAGAGGAGGGAGATGTTTATCTGTCAGCGCTGAGAAAAACCAAGTGTCACCTCCAAAACACAGCCGTCCTCACTCTTCCTCTGACTGCAGCCACATGGGGACCGAGAAGACATGATGTTCTTCACCTCCTCCTTCTGTGTTACGCAACGTAACCTACTTCGTTCGGGTCGTTTAAATGAGGGAAGGCCACTACTTGCAACAGGTTACGCTAGGAGCTCTGTGAATTTGAATTTAACCTTTTGACACTTTGCATAGAAGAAAGGAAGGATAAATGCACAGCATATGGACAAGTTTCATTCAGAAGAAGGAATAAAAAGCTTTCAATTAGTCCAAAACAATCCCTCCGGTGCCGTGCTCACTCAGTTATTTCAACTTGTGAATAGAAAAGAGAAACAAAACCAGACCACAGCTAATTGAAAGCTGTAGTAAGTACTTTTTACAAAAATATGTATTTTACATATCTGTTAAAAGTTTCACCATGTTGTGACAGATGAATATCAGGCAGGTAATCTGTGAAAAGGTCTTGCTAATTAGCCTTAGCATTCATGGCAGGCTACATTGTGGTGAACCAGCTGTAGCTTAGCAAAGAACTAGGGGAAGGGTTGAGCACAAGAGTGATTGACAGTACTAAGATCATCCCCCTGGCTCTGATTGGTTGTTTCTGACTGAGTAGTGTATTTCTGCAGTTAGTACTGGGAGCACTGGGAACAAGGCAGAGTAGCTTGAGTTTACTGTCTTATTCTGACACGACATAATGATAATTTTAACAAATATGTAAAAAAATAAATAAATTCATAAAGACACATACTGCAGGTTTAATTGTGTGAATGTGAAAAAGCTAAAAATTGTGCTTCTGAACTTTTCTGCTAAAAGTTGTTTTTTTTAGCAAATCAACTTCTTTGCTTTTCTGGAATGTCTTCATTTTTTTTTACTCTTCAAAAGAGGGCTTTGCATCGATTTCAGCTTTTTTAGCTATATGTTCAGCTTAAAGTTTTTGTATTTCAATTAATCAGCTGACAATTTTGCTTTTATTTCTAATGTTCTCATTATTTACATTTCAGCAAGTTTTTATGTTGAATTTTCTCTCATTTAAGTCGCTTGGAAAATATTCAGCACATAAGAAGCAGCATTCAGTTTTTATCCTTCTCTAATCTGGAACAAACTTCCAGAAAACTGAAAAACTGCTGAAACACTGAGTTCCTTTAAATCAAGGCTAAAACTCACCTGCTTAGAGTTGCCTTTGATTCATAAGAACTGGAACATTGTAATATATTTGATGCATATTTGCTTGATGATTTTGATTATGGTATTATATCAAATGTAATGTTTATTGCTTGCTTCATTATTTGTAACTGTATTACGTTTTAATGGTGTAAAGCACTTTGAACTGCCTTGTTGTTGAAATGTCTTGTACAAATATCCAATTTAAATGTAACCAACAAATCCGGTAAAATTAAAAATGGTAATTTAGAAATATTGGGATAAGGCAAAATACTTTTTTCCAAGATTACACTATTATTAAAATAGATATAATAAGAGAGTTTGAAAATAATATTTAACATTACATGCCAGCTGTAGATACAAGACAAGTTTAGGACCGACCACAATCCAAGAGACTGTAAAAGAAACGCACATCACCGACCAATATGAGGAAACTAAAAACTGGAGAGGAGATGAAGGTCAACCCTCAGAAAGACTCAGATACTATGCTGTTAATCTCCCACATAAAAACCAATAAAAATTTATAGCATCAAACATAAAATAAAGTTTGTAGGGGGAGAAAAACTAAAGAGACATAAAATCCTAAATTCAATAAAAAGGAAAAATTAAATTACATCTGGAAATACACAAGAAAGCAGCAAGAACTTCTACAAGATTATACAATAAAGCAGGTGTATTAAATAAATCACAGTAGTTGATTTTTAAAAACTGTTTTTGAAAATTATTTAGTTTGTACATTGTAAAAACGAATAACTTCACACATAACCATCTCCTGTCCTGACAGAAAAAAGTCCAAAAAACAAGAAAAATCAATATTACCACAATACATGGCAATGTAAATATGTAGGAATTAGCACAATAGCTAAATGTTATCCTTTACCCTAAGATAAGCAGCACAAAAACAAAACATCTCATTGTGCAATTCACAGGAAAGAGAACAGTACATATAGTTCTATTAATAGATGAAGAAAACAATCTAAAATCACGATACAAGATGCACAACATTAAGCATTGGAAGACATGAATGGGTGCATTTGCAGTCACAAAATCAAACTAACAAGAAATGCAGTCCTAACAGATATAGCAACTAAAAAAGATGAATAATAAATCTTGAAACTGTAAGTATATACTTAAACCGCAAGCAGACATTTTTGTAATCTTGCCAAAGCAACACAGAAGAAACCAAACACTTACTAGAGTGGGAGAAATCCAGAGTGCCACATGCTGTGTAGCCATGATTGTAATAAAATCAATCAAATTCACACCAGGAAGTGGGCGGGGCTTATGTCTGTCTGGAGGTAGACTGTTAAACGTGAAATGAACTCAAATCTATATAACATCATAACTTCACTTTTAGTGCACTATCTTGGTTTTTTGGGGTCACGACCAACTCTAACTAGAAAGATTGGCTGGATTGTGTCCTTATGACCAACTCATCCATCCGTCTATAGTCTGTACCTGCTTCTCATTGCAGGGTTGCATCTTTAGCTTCATTTCTTGATTTCTTCTCAACATGACCTGCATTCAGTCTCACTGTAAGGAGCTACAGAAACCTCAGTCGCCTGACAGATTGGTAAAATGGGCAAAGATCCATGTTAGAGGTTGAAGAGAACAGCTTAAAGGCTAATGAGCCAGTCAAGTGAATATCCCTTAGAAAAATATGTCATGAGCGCCTCTCATCTCACTGATCTGTGTAACTGAAATCTGGTCTTATTCTTTCTTAGACGAACATCCTGCCTGGAATCAGTGGACTAAGCCGGCATGATCTAATTTGTCAGACAATTTATTAAACATTTCACATAACTCAATTTGACATCAAACCAGCTCCGTTGAATCCCTGGGAAAACACCAGGATGGCAATTAGATGAACTACCTTTTGAATACATAATACATTTTTTACTAATATAAAAGGAGTTTTAGATTGTAATAAATGTTCCTTAAAATGTAAACTATCAATAGTTCCTTTGGCTTCACTCTGGACTCAACAGAGGATACAACCTGCTTTAAAGCAAAAACAGGAAGTCCTGCTGTTAGAATCCAGGCAGACTTTAATGAAACATTGTGACGCACAGTTCAGCTCATTCTACATAAAGGTTTAAAAGGAGGAAAAAGAACATTTTGAATCATCAATGTTTCAGTTCATGCATATAAGCAATAACTGGCTGATGTGCTACCAAGGACGGAGCATTTCTCCAACCCATTGAATGCTGGGATTGATTCCTACCTTCATCCCTCAACAGGACTTAGGGTTTTAGTAGAGAAAGACAAATGGATGGAAAATGGAACCTTGGAGCCCTCATTGATCCTATTCTTGCGCAGTCTCTGGTTTTAGTGTTGAATCATGGACACTGAAGTACCTTAGATGTTATTGTGGGTTATTTTGTGACCTCCTGTATGAACCTCTACAATAAATTCAGTAGGGAAGATTCACTACTGTTTTCTCTATGTGTGGAAAAGCGTTTGCTGTTGTTTGCTGGAGTCCAAAAGACATAAGGGTCCATTTACACCAGTCGTGATTAGTCCGCTTTAATTGAATTTAATTTTCTAGAAAGTCTGGTTCTTCTGGGGAAGTGTGAATGGACAGTCAAACTCTGATGTCCACCAACAAAGCAAAGTCTGGTCCGCTCACAAACTTCAACCTTGGTTCAGTTGAAGTGAACTCTGGCGCAGTTTGAATGCATATGTGAACGCCAAGCAGACTGGAAGCCGCTCCAAAAGCAGGAAGTGGACTATATTGCAGGGCATTTTAGGAAAAAACAAGCAAAACAAATTTGAGTCTGACGCTAGAGGAAGAAATAGCTTTACCAAAAACAAAAGAGAAATCTTTCAACTGCTAAAATTTGACGCCAGTCCATGTTTGTTTACATTTCATGAAATGGGAAGTTGCACTCAGTGTCTTCTTCAGAGGTTTTTGTGTTGTCGAGGTGAACAGGTGTTTTTTTAAAGGTACAGTGTGAGAGCAAACTGCAGCAGCTGAAGGTATAACAAATATTGAACTTTTGATCCTCAATCAAACTGAATCTACCGGAGTATGACGTGTGAAAACACCTTTAGAAATTTTTCTATAACCTTTAAATCTGATTGAGATGCCGTGGCACGACCTTGAACTGCCTTTCATTCTCTTAAACCTGGTTTATGAGTTCTGCAGACGTTTTAAAAACAATCTGAAAGCCATTTTGTTTTACAAGGCTTTTGTCATTTTATTGCTCTTTTATATGCTTGTTTTTATATTATATGTGATTTATGACGTATAGCACTTTGCCTGCTAAATAAAAGTAATTCTGCAAACAAGAGGGAGCTAAAATTCTTCCTCTGTGTTGAAAAAGACTGCCCACCATCATATAATCATTATTTAAATGATAAAAATTCCCTGCAGGTTATTTTTGCTTCAAAGTAAAATTTGATTGCTTGACCTGAAACATTTAAGTTTGACCCCAAAAAAAGAAAAACTAAAAGAATAAGTGCATGCATCCACTTCTGTTTGTTTTGAAAATACAATTAAAAGGATGGTTAATTTTTCTCAAAGCGGGGTTTTGAGAGATAATTAGAAGTTGTAAGTATCTTACCAAACATTAGAGCAATTTTAGTCTGGAAAGTAATGGGGGAAAATGATGGAGTCAAGATGGATGTATTCATAAAACTGCTGGTTTTAGACAAACCAAGCTCTAATCTGATACATAGTGAGATGCGTATCTAAACTAATGTAGTGAATTTTGTTTCTGCTGGTAGATTCTTATGATTTTGTTGATTTAGATGGTAGGAATCTGTTTGGTTGTTATGCTCCATGTTTAAAGTGCTTTGAATGCGATCTATCTTCCACATTAAAAGAACCAGACCATGTCTTTACATCTGTGCTCTACCGCTCGTCCTTCATTCGGCATACAGATTTTATTTTTTTTTTTTTACTTATTCACACAGCACAAGGTCATGCATCCGTTTCCTCTGGCCTCTGCATCCCTTTAAACTGTATTCAGAATGAACATATGGTATTAGGTCATAAAATGCAGTTATGAGCTGTTGCATAAAAGCATGATCGCTGTTGGGAGATATTGCAGCTATCTCATCACATGATACACAAAGTTCTTGAGTTTAAAATGAATTCAGTTTTTTAAAATTAAATAAAAGTATCATATTTGTGGCTGTGTTGAAAGCTCTTTAAGCATGAGTCTTGCATTCAAGGCATTATAGTTGAAACAGTGGCGCTTTTGTTCGCTGGTCTTGCAGGTCGTCTGTGACGAATTGTTGTTTTGTAATGAATTGATCTGCTCCTCAACAGGTCACCAACTTATTCATAATGTGTTGAGACCCCTGGGGAAGGTGTGTCACAAGCAACAGTAAAATTTGTTGCTGCTTCTGCAACCCCATTTTGCCAATTCTACTCAGAACTCCAGCTTTAGCTTCACCTGATTAGCATAAATGAAACATTTTATCACCTAAAACATTTTTTCAAATTGAATTTCTTGTACATTTTCATTTTTTAATTCAAATCTTTTATTAACTGTCAGAATGAAATTAATAACTACTAAAATAACCATTAGCAGCATCCCTAATTTATTGTAGTGAGCTCTTATCACTATCCTCACTGGCAATAAAATCACTGGTTCTCCTCTCACATTTCCAGTTATTTCAGCTTTTTCTATTATTCTTATAATTCTGCAAGTTCAGCTGAGAAATTCTCTTGAGGGAATTTCCTGACTTTTGAAGATAAACACACATCTTTACTTGAACAAGATGTTTGTCTGTCTTTCACATTTTAAAGGTGACCTATTATGCTTCCCTGAACATGTTAGGGTAGGTTTATGGTCTACATAAAACATTCATTATATTTTTTGCATAAAATTCTTCCGAGATAACAAGATTTTAGTCTTTCAGTTCTGCTTATTTAGAGCTGTTTTAGAGCGTCCTGTCACTTTAAATCCAAATAAGCTGCTGTTGGCCACGTCGCCAACTCGTTTACACTTGCACATAAAAATGGCTGCCAACAGATACAAAATAATACAACCGTACATCTTTGAAAAGCAGAAGTAGAGCCTCCTGTACAACCAGTGAGAATAGAGCAAGTGGTTTTTGAATGCAAAGTCAACAACAGAACACTTGTCTTTTCCAGCAGTCATTGTACAGCGCAGACGTTGGTAAAACCAGCTAACCAAACATCCTGGAGCACTCTGTGGGTTGCTAGGTAACAGCACAGTGTCCATTCAATGTGACTTAACAATCAGTAGGTTTTTGAAATGACTCATCTCCCGGACATCTAAAAACATTGTCAAAAGAAGCATCTGAGTCACAAATGGAAGTACAAAATGTTCTAAATTGTTCTCTTTGAGATGATAAAATGATATTATAGTGTTTGTGGGCTTTTTACACATGCTTTTTCAAAGGTGGAAATAAATACTATTTTAATTACCAATCAGTGGAACGAACTATTCATCCCTACGTTGCAGCAGTGAGATGAACTGGAGCTGCAGCTCCGAGGAGTTTCTCCTCAACCTGGAATCTGTCTGATGAATATAGGCTGTTCCTTTTTTCAAGGCAAAACCAGGCACACCAGCCTCATGTGAATTCATGAGAACAGAGGATTGGGAGTACACCGTTCCACCTCCCCACCCAGGAGTGACAGCTTTTCCAAAGTGAATCACTAAAGGGGTGGTGAGCAAGAGCCTCAGGGGAGCGTGTCGTGAGAGGAGCTCCTGCAGCTCCTGTAACAGAGAGTCATCTAGATGAGGAAATTCAATCTAAACCATGACAGCATTTTACAGTAAAGTGGGGATAACAGGCAGTATAAAGCTGCATGCATAGCTGCGCTTGTAAAGAAAAAGCCTCATGGGGCCCAGAGGGCGAGTGAGAGCAGATTAATGGGGCTTCTGTTTGATTTCTGTTGAGACTCCTGAGTTTCCACCTGCCCTCCTTCCTTGTTTTCAGCAAGTAAACAGAACAGCGTGTAACCAGTCCAAGTTTGTTAGGATCAAACAGCGGCCATTTTTGTATCCCTAAAAGGGACGAGTCAAAGGAAAGTAAAAAGAAAGAATAAAAATTCTCACCTCCAAGATGAATTACATGTGCAACCATTCAGGTTGTCAAGATCGGAAACGGAAACAGTATTAATTGTCACGTTTTGGAAGGCCAGAAGAACAACCTGGACAAAAACGTTTTTGCACAGTGTTGCCACCTAAAGGTTAAATGTGACACATCAGGGTTCTACAAGGTCAGAGGTCAACCTTTAAAATCAAAAAGCCATTTTTGCCCTCAGTCTAGCCAGCTGAATAAAACTCACTGAGAGCTTCTATTACATAGTGATTTCAAAAAGACAACTGCACAACTATGCTTATGTTATTTAATATGCTAAATAAAAGTTGTCATTTTCAAGGAACCACCATGTTGTACCTGTTTGTCACTTGAAGTCAATTTTCTGAGCTTCCTAAATTCTTTAATGGCGTTAATTCACAGCTGCAATTTAATATAAGCATAATGTGACTGAATGCTCTGAAACAGGAGACCTTGTGATAAACCTGATGTAACATATTCGACTCAGTGGAAACGTAAACAAACAGACAACAATCAGCACAGGAAGTGGCTGCAGCCGCTGCTGCCTCTTGTGGTGACTGACTGACGTAGCAAATTCAAAACTTTACATATGTTGATGACTGTCTTTTAAACTGTATGACTTGGGCAAAAGCTTTAACTTCAGACAGCGAGAAAAAAAATTATTTGCGTCTTTTTATTCAGTGTATATAAATATCCGACTAAAACTGTTTGTCAACTGTTTAATATTTCTTTTATTTAAGATAGTGAAGTGATTTTTGACATCTAGGACTTTTAGTTTGCTACTTATTATTGTTTTGCACTATGAATGTAGGTAAGAGATAAATGCTTGGACAGTTGTGAATGTCCTTGCCTTCATTTGCTGACTGGCATGAATTTCTAGATCTGATTTTGATGGATTATCACTACATATGGATAAGCAGAACTTTTAAAGATTACAGCATGTTCTGGATCCGTGATGGAAACTTTGTTTCTTGCTGACACTGTATTTTATTAAGTTATTCTGTATATATTCGCTGATAAAGTTGAGCATATTCCTATTAAAATACTGCAGCTGAAGTCTTTTTCTTACTTTTTTCTCAGCTCTGAAAGGCTTACTGACACCAAAAGTCACAGAAAGAGTCTGAAAGGAAGCCAGGTCACCGTTTGGTCACAATCTCATCCCGCTTTTACTCTCCAAATCAGTTCTGCAGGTGAGGCTAGAAATTAGTCTGAATGGTTGCGCGGTCCATGTCTCTGAACAATGCCTTCATTTGTAACCATTTTTATGATTAGAAATTTACCCGTCAGACATGACGAATGTGGTTCTGGCCTCATTTCGCTCCACTCTTATGAACAATCCTCCCATTCTGAAATTTTCTCTTCATTCACCATGAGATCACACAATTTGAGATCATCAGGAGCTCAAAGGTAATGAGAACATCGGAGAACAGCTTTGTGTCCTTGAAATGGGTTGTTATAATTTCCAAACCATTATTCTACTCAGAAACCTCCTAATAAACTATGACTCCTAATGACTAACAGAAAAAGTGTGAATAAATGTGCTAATTTGCAGCATTTATTTGTAGAAAGTATTAAATAAAAATATGTTGACAAGATCCCACAACTCATAATTACTTATATATTCAATTCAATTGAAAAATACTTTTTTTATAGAGCCATAGAAAATTCCATTCTCTTTTTTAATTCTTTTGGTGAGGAAATAATAAAAAAATTCACAGTGCCCATGTTGATTAAACAAGATTAAAAATAGAAAGTGTCATCATTAGTGAAACCACCTCTTCAAAAGCAAGAGACCGTCTCCTCCAGGGGGATATGGACTGAAAATCTTTATCACAATATCTTGTGGTACGATTGTCTAAATCATAAAAGGGATTTAAAAGAATATATGTATAACTTACAACAAAAACACAAATCATGCTCCTGAAAAATTACCCAATTGAAAGGTTAAAGAAGTGTAATTTATATCTGGAATGGCATAAATTGAATTTTGTCATATTTTTTAATTTATTGATGTTCACTAATAGAAAAGAGTAAAAAATAATTCTGACAATACTGTCAGTTTTGGGAATTTTTTAGACATCAGTAAATGGAATTTATCCTTCTCCCGATAAATCAAACTTCTTATTCCAAAAGATTTTTGACAACAAACACGATGACAAGAGTGGAAGAGTCATGAGTTTATGCAGGACTTGAGTCAAATGTGATGTCATCTATCTGACAGCAATTTTTATTTAAGACAAAATGTTGAAAACTCCCATTTTCCTTCCAATTCTATATACTTTTTGCTGGCCCATCAACTAATAGAATGTTTGCGAGCCACGTCCACACACAGCTCTTCTGATTTTATCTTGAATAAAACCTCTTTGTGCTTTTGTGCACTAGAGGCTAGATTTAAATAAACTGAAACTGTAGAAATGAACCAGTGTGTGCTTTCGTTTTTGCCACGGCCGTATGTCTTCATTTGAAGCCTGGCATGACGTTTCTACCTTGGCAGCAATTTTCAACAACCCTGTCAGGTTTTCTGATGTTCAGCGATGAATGTAATGAAAACGGAGCCGTGATGACAGGCGGCCTTCCGATCCTTACTCTCCTGCTGAACGCTTCAACCAGTTCATCTCCATTAGGGAGCAAATGAGTTGTCCAACACAACGGGGAAAAATGTTGCTCTGCCCTCCTGAGGGGCAACTACAGTAACCCCCCCAGAGGGCAAGTAATTACTGAAACCTTTAAATCCCGTTTAAAAACAATAATTAAACCATTTAGTTCTGCTCACTGTATTAATTATGATGCCACATGTGGACAGCGGGATCCCTGGTTGTAATGTAGAATACATGTCTGCACTAAATTTGGCAGCAGTTATTTCCAGTGGTGGGCACAGCTAGTTAAAAAGTTTTGTTCACTAGCCACTAATTCGCTAAACAAGAATCAATTGTGTGCTTAGGGGTTTGGAAGAAATGTAAAAAATAGCTGAAGCTAAGGCAAAACAGCCAAACAAATAAAAAGACATTTAGCAACACTAATGCTAACCCACTAAACTGTTAAATTGCTAAGCCGCTAAACCACATCACACATCTTCATCTCCTTCCTGTTGATGACTGGTGTGAGATTCGCAAATAGCAAAGTCCTCAGTTTCAGTTTTGGCATCTGATTTTTTCTACATATTATCACTTTAAAGTTGTATGAATAGGATGATCAAAGTTGAAAATGTGTTGTGACATAAAATTCATCCAAGTCATAAAAATAAGCAACATTTTATAGGAATAATTGGTTTAAAAGACTCAGAAATTTGGTCATCTTGAAAAAGGTTGTCATCGTGAAATCCGAGTGGCTAATGGGAAATATGAAACACATGTGACCTGAGAGGTGAGCATACAGACTTTATGCTTGTATTCACAGTTGAAAATTTTTTACAGTAATTGGAAGACTGTAAATCCTGGCCTAAAATCTTAGAGAAGCCAGTGATCTTGCTGCCGGCCACTCATTTGTCTTCATCTGGAAGAACTCCTTATGCTTCATGTGCTTCTAATTCTCTCACTTTTTATTTGCTTTGTCATCAATAACAGCCAGCCACGGCAGACCGACAGGCAGCCAAGGAGAGCTGACATCAACAGACCCTCCTTGACAAATGTCCGCAAAGAGTTTCGGTGTTTTTTTTTATGAATTTCTTTTTTAAAGTCCAAAGTGAGGCGGCTGCCGAGACCTTCGAGCAGCATCAGAGGTGGGAGAACACCAGCAGCGGCGAACTCTGGGTGTCGGAGCAATCAATCAGTCTGACCCTGCGTGCGCGCCACCTTTGGTACACGACCCAGACTGTACCCTTGATATCTGCCTAACAGAAAGCGTGGCATTAATCTCTGCAGATTACACAGCAAAAACACAAAATCTTACAAAGTGTTTATTTCTAGTGCAAATATCTTGTACAAATGAGACAAAACTAACTTACAAGTAACTGTTCTGCAAGAAATAGGAGCTTGTTTTAAGTCAATATTTCCTTAATATAGAAAAATACTAGCTCCTTTGGTAGATTATTTCACTTATAACATAAGAAAAATGTTTTGTTATAAATAAATAATCTGCTAGTGGACCTAGTACTTTTTTATCAAGTTTGAGGAATTGTTGACTTAAAACAAGCGGCTATATTTTTGCTGAAAATTTACTTGTAACTTGTCGAAACAGGTGACTGTTTTGACTGATGTCATGAAGTGTCATTCGGGTAATAATGTCACTTTTAAAGTCAATTTTAATTAAAAGTGTCATTATTAACTGAATGACACTTCATGACATCTGTTATAAACATTCATGAAGTCTCCTTCATGTTTATGACAGAGTCATGTCAGTCTTATGCACAACCTTTCAAATAAAGTGTTACTGTTTTGTCTTATTTCAAGTGTATTGAATTGTATTGCACTAGAAACTAGACCAAAAATACTTGGTAAAGATTCTAATTATTCCACAGATTATTATCACTGAAATAATCTGCCACTTGAATACTGTGGAACTAGTGCCTTTTCATCGATATTAAGGAATAATCTACTTAAAAAATCTCCTGTATCTTGCTGAAAAGCTACTTTTCAGTTAGTCTCATCTTATTTCAAGTGCATTAAACCAAACATACTTGGTGAGATTTAGTATTTTTGCAGTGTGTGGTTATGAGAGCAGCTTCATGGGCGCTACATGCCGTCCTTTCCTATTGTGCATGTAGAACTCAATTCCCTGGATGCTCTTAAAGTCTCGTTTTATCGACCAGCTATGCTCTATGTTCTTCTACATCAATGAAATCCCCCCAGGCAAGCAGTGTTTTTCTTTCCCGTTGAGTTTCAAACTGTCTCACCAAAAGGACACAGACATCATTTGCTGGAAATCACTGACAAATGAACTTTCAGATAACTCTAAACCACATTTTTTTCCAAGGCAATAACATTTTAGGAAAAGGTTAATCTTTCACAATCGACAGATATCTAATTTCCAACTCTCAGCAGGCGAATGAAGTTACATCAAAACACCTTCAATCCAGACACTGCAGGGGAGTGCGAAGGGAGGGGATCTGTGATCATTTGGCTGTTGTGAGTAAATCATTTCTGCCTCACAGCTGTAGGAACCTTTTAGTGTTGTGGTCCTAATTACTTCCACCCAGTTCTATCAAGAACTTTAATCTTCCTCTGACGTCTTCAGCAGTCGAATCCCTTCAGATTTGTCGTTTCTTCTCTTTCTCTGTAACGTTACGGAGGTTTTGTGTCATCTGTTCAGCTTTACTGTTGCTATGATTCAGATTTACTGTACAACTCTTTGTAGTTGCAACTGTTAATCCACAGGAGTCCCATTCAATACTCTTAACTGTGTCCAAAAATTTAATTTCAACAAAAAACTCTCTGTTGACTCCTTTGGGACATAGTGACATGAGAAACATGTCTGTCTACAGTGGTTTGCAGAAGTTTTAAGTCATCCAGACTTTCTTAAAAAATTTTTGAAGTTGGCTCAAGTAAAAGTTTTTTGCATACTACTCCTTTTCCTGTGTTTTCCCTTTTATTTTTTTTGCTTTTCAGCTCATAAGACACAAGTAGAGTTTCCTCCAGTGTATCATAATCCTGGCGGGCCACCGGACTTTACTTGCCCCTCCACCAGGCTAATCATCTTTTGTTTATTTTAAATAAGGTTTTTATACACGGTAACCAGATGAATTCAGCTACGTTTATAGCTGACACATTAAACTGTGATGCCGGCTTTGTACCTCTGACTTTTTGTAACTTTAAGCATTTTTTAACACAAAAACTCGTTGGACGCAGGTGAACGTCCCTAACGCTGCTTACCATCTGGGCTTAGCAGGTTTTCTGGGGGAAACTTTGACAAGTATCCACAAGAAATAGAGGATAAAATGCAACATTGGTAAAATGCAATGACCACAATGTGTGGGGTGGGGAGAAAGAAGTGAAGGAACTAGAAATCTTGGCTGCAGACACACTGAGGTGTGAGAGTCTAAAAATAAAATATGTTGAGCTTATTCCTTAACAGACAAGAGGTCAAGGAAGTGTCGCCTAAAACCTGTCAGAGGAATCTAAGATTAACCTTCGATAATAGAAATATGCAGCAGAGTGATAGACCTCAGACTGCCTCCTTCTTAATGCACAGCATCGAGTTCCACATACTCAGATTTACTGAATCTATTACGAATTTAAAACAACTTTTCAGTCATGATATTGAACAACCCTGCTCTTCATATTAGCCCCAATGGTGAAACGTGTATCAAGTTTGTACTAAATTTGCATATTTTAGGTTGTCAGTGAAATAGAATATCATCAAAAAGTTTATTTCTTTAAATTAATCAGATCACAAATGCTAGCATTCTGCTTTGTGCACCACTGATTCTGAGTGACATGGTTTACAGCAGATGAAAATATATATATATTTTCTCTCACAATTATAAAAGCAGCGTTCTAATACAGAAAGATTGATCCGTTGACTGCTAATTGGCTGGAGTTCCTTTTGCATGACTTACTGTATCAAAGCAGCACAGCATGGAGGCGATCAGCCTGTTGCCATGGTGAGGAGTTCAGAAAGCCCAGGTTGCTCTCAATCTGAGGCTTGTTGGTTCTGGTGTCATTTTACTGACCAGTCCTGACCTGGTACCGTTAGCAGAGCAGACCGGTACCAAGTCCTGCTGGAAAGATGAAGTCAGCTTCTCCATAAAGCTTATCAGCAAAGTGAAGAATGATGGTGACGATGAATCAGCAAATGACATGGAATCGAAAACCATCACTGACTTTAAACTTCACACTGGACTCCATGCAGACTCTGTCCACACTCTAAAAAAGCAGCTACTTTTTCCTTCCACTCAACTTCTCATTAATTTGATTGGATACATTATTTGTGCATATGTTTCACTTTGTTTCACTTTTGTGTATCCAGGTTGTTATGTAGATTTCTACCCAGGTCCCTCTTGAAAATGAGATCTGGATCTCAATGTTGTTTTACTTGGTTAAATAAAGGATTTTTTTTTAAATATAAAAAAGAATACTCAGCTTATTTGCAGATGGAAGAGCTTTACCCTTCGAGCTATCAATTAAGCAGTCTTCCCCTTTATTGTGTAGATTATAGTATTGTCATAACACTATTATTTTGTAAGAATTTCCAGTTTCAAGAAAAGCTATTTTTTATTTTTTTTTGCAGTCATAATTTGACCAGGTTTTTCTTGCCATTTTTAATCTCAGTGGGATTTGTCTGATCAAATAAAGGTTAACTAAAATTAAATAATAATCCTTCACATTCAGTTCAGTACAAGTTTATTTCATCAAACCCAGCACAGTAAGAAATGTTACATGATAAAAACAAAGCTAATGTTTTGTAGGAAGGTTTTGCAGCCACAGACTAATTTACAAGCTCAGTCCTTGGTTGGACCTTTTTTAAAGTACATACGTACATTTAAGATAAAAAGACCTTTCCGGGACATTCGTTGAGGTGCACCTGTACGTTCTGTTTACATCTCCACCAAGGTGTCAGAACTTGTGAAACATGCTACCATCTCCTGTTACACCCCTGCCCTGATGATGATAGATGTTACAGTGGAGTGTCTGAGTGATTGTGAAATCTCAGCAGGTGTTTCTTTATTTTCAGAGTTTGAGCCATGCAGGAAATCAAATAAATGGTTTCTTTCAGGGCCTCGGAGAGTCTGAGGCAGGCGCCTGAGGCCAGCAGATCTCAGAGTGAAGAATCACTTTGATGTGAAGGAGGAATTTACGGCTCTTTCACTCGTTAGCCGATCATCGGCAGGTGTTTTCATCTGGTGCAGCTTGAATAAAGCTGTTCTTGGAGGAGCTCTATGTCTGCCTGATGCTTTCCTTTGTGGGTTGTTGAGATCAGATACTTTATAAACACCTGCAAAAGTCTGAACTGCTTCAACGTAGCATCACTTCTTCTTCCTGAAGCTTCAACGTTACGTTTTTTGGGAGGAATGGGAATCAATGCAACTCATCAGGTGTTTGTAGCAAAGTGTTTTGTTAACTTGAAGTTTGAAGTAAATGAATTTAAGTTGTTAGTGGAGTTTAAAATGCAAGAAAAGAAAAATTTCACATTTTGAAAATAATAATGCTAATTTAAAAAAAACAACTCGTATTTCAATAAAAGGTTTTGGCGTTGGGATGAGGTGGGATTTCTTTGGCCGTATATAAATTGGTTCATTTTTGCAAAATTGCAATGGAAACACTTTCACATGAGTCACATGATCAACCAGATGTTGCCACCGCTGCAAACCATCAAGTAGAAGATGACAGGAAGTAGTTAGATTGTTACGGCGCTGCGTGTTTTAATGAACAAACTTCATGTGTGATTTTAATTGGGTTTCTTATTTAAAGGAAACACCACAATTGTAACAATGTATTTTTTACAACATTAGCAGAAAATTGACAAAGTTTCGCCCACATTTGTAATGGAAACACAACTATTGTTCCTCTCTGGTTACACGTTTCTCTGTTTCCCAGTCTACATGTTGGTGTTTTCCATCAGGTTCTTTGAGTGCAAGTTTTTTATTATTATTATTTAATCTGATTAAAGACTTTGCTTTCCAACATAAGCTAAGCTGTACTTGGGTCCTCCATTCAACACCAAACATGAAAGACAGTAAACATTACATCTGCAGGAAATAGATTGTTCCGCTCATTCTATCAGTCCAAATTTAGAAATCAAGAATGCACTATTATGTGTCATATCTCTGTTTTGTGCTATAAATAGCACAACAAACGGAATATCTTCCAACAACAACAATTCAATAAATATTCAGCAGCTAAATCATTCTTGTTTAATCCTCTTTGACTGATACAAAACTATATTTTAAGCTCTCTTACTCAATGATTTATTTTGAAGGATCTTCCTCACTAACGTAACATCGCCAGAGGTGGAACAGACAGATGTCTGCGAATGTGTCGGGGCCTGATGGCAAACAGGATGTGTGCCAATCAGGTCACATTTACATCTCTCTGGACGTTGAGCAGTGTGACGACCTTCATACAGTCACAACATTCATATTAGAGTTCAATAAGTTAGCAGTCAAAGAAACAAAGGGATTCTTCTCCAGTTTGGTTTTGGATCTCAGTGTTGAAGTCAAAGGAAATAATGGTGACACAGAGCAACCATGTGACTAAAGATCACACCAGATGGTTCATCTGAGACTTAGGGGGCAAAGGTCAAATTGCAAAAGCAAATAGTTAGAAACAGAACTATTTGCCAGCATGATGAATAACTGTTTGCTTACAAAAAGCTAACAGTTAGCTGTTTTGTCTTCGGTATTTGTTGTTTTCTTAAGATGACATTTAAAATGCTTCTTTTTCTTCAAGTTTATCTGTTTCTGTCTAAACCTGCTCATGCTTACTGGGCCACAGCCGAGGTAACCAATTCTTGTTTCTGGGATATCTTCAAAAATCTTTAGGATCTGTGTTTCGCCCCGACTTTGGCGGAGCAAAATAAACCCCAGGATGGAGCCAGAAGCTTTCCAGCCAATCACAGCTGCACTGCAGCACCCAGCACATTCACTTCCCTCTGGCCCCCCAGGTTATTGCTCCATGGTCTGATGCAGCTTAATATGGTCACATAAAGGAGGGAAAATGACAACACAGAGAGATGACCGTCTTTGATCTGACTCTACAGTTTTTGCCAGTGTTAGCAAACGTCTCAGAGTAAAATCCACCCAGTGTCCTGTGGAGACTGATTCCACCGCACTTCATAGTCTGAGTGGGAGAAATTTGGAGCACCTGAGGGGTTAAACTAGCAACATGAGGAGCTTTGGATGAACACGCTGACCTTTTGCATCGAATTCAGAACAGGCGTTGCATGTTGTTGACCTAAATGAGAACTGCTGCATGCAAATTAAATCATTCATATGTACAGCAAAGATATTTTAAAAAATTATTCATTTGTTCATCAAAAGAGTTTCTGTGTGGTTGAATAGTCCTGGTTTCAATTGATATCATCACTCAACTTCTATAACTTCGAAAATGGTCCCTATGCACCAAATATTTTTGATTTTTATGAATTCCTCTCACATTTATTTAGTATTGCAGGAGAAAAAGAAAGGTTTTCTAGAGTAACAATATCCTTTTTGCATTAGTTAACTTGGCCTGTTCAACCATTTGACCCAAACATCCAAAGTCACCACCTTCATCCGCTTCTAAAATCTGCAGCTTTTTATTATTATTATTATTATTATTATTATTATTATTATTATTATTATTATTATTATTATTATTGTTGTTGTTGTCGTTCTGATGTAATATTTTAATTTTAAATATCCTCTTTTCATTAACTGTAAACAGATATAAAGGGTTTCAAATATCCATCTGTTTGTGTCCAATTAACTTTGTAAAGTGTTCCACTTCGTGATAAATTAACTTTTCAATAATATTCAAATTTATTGAACCTAAAATAAATTGACTTTAATTTAACAGGAAAATATTAGGCTTACTACAACAATCTGCTTGTGTTTCTATTGTGAAGTGATTCAGCTGATCGGTCTTTATTGAACGGTTCTCTCCTCTCAGGCTGCATGAAGAGTTCATCTGAACCGGCTCACAGTTTGCTGGTTGTGTTCTGGTTGCAGGGCGCCATCTAGTGATTTCACAGGTTAAAGCACTCAGTTTATTCACATAGCGCCAAATCACGGCACGTCATGTTGAGGCACTTTAGAAAAAATGTATTTATTTTAAATTCATTTCAAGTTTCATCACACATACATTCCAGTTGATCCTAGTTATCAATCAGTGCATTAAGCCAAATAGTTTAAAAAGTTTCTATCTAAGGAAACCAGCATTCCCTCCTGAGACAATCGCTTGCATTATCTCGGCAGTATGGAGCTAAAACTGTCTCATAATTCACAAATGCACAGACAAAGATTCACAAATGCAAAAAGTGCATCAAGAATCAAAACAAAAAAAAACACAAAAACATTTCCCACTCAAAAAAGTAAAATCACCAAACAGAACATTCTGTCCAGATTTATGTTTTTGAATTTTCATTTTGCAGTCATTAGGAAGTGATGCATGAACACTAGCGGTGGTTGATTAACTAACTTAAACACCTGCACTTCTGATTATCTGTCAGAAACTCTATGTGGGTCGCCTTATTTTTGTGTTAATTGAACCGAAATACTCTGAACTGCGGAGCAACAGCATGTTAAGGTGATAAACGCTAAGCTAGCATAGCTAACGCTAGCATAGCTCGGTAGCACAGCTTACTCACTTAGATCGCTAGCTTGTGATGACAGTTGCACAATTAAATCGATTAACATTAATAATGAAAACGTGAGGATAAATAGCTAAATACATTAGATAGATATTTCACTTACTGCTCCTCTGTCGCTTCCAGAAGCCAGGCTGAGGTGTAAACTGTCGATGCTTCGTCGTTGGAATGGGTTAATGTGATTGGGTGAAACAAGGAAGCTATTTGATTGGTTGCTGATCATCAAAACAGATAGACCATTTATTTAAAAAAGACTTTTGTGGATTGAGACGTGAGGGGAGTTTCAAAATTCACACACAAATGCAGCATAATTCACAGGCCAGAAACAGCTTGTAAATCAAGATATATTTGTGTTTGCATCAAAAATACAAGTGTGGATTTCGTCTTGTGCATTTGTGAATTATGAGACAGTTTTAGCTCCATACAGCAGTCCCTCCTCCAGTAAGATACCACAGCTAAACTGAACACCAGACCAGGTGGAGCTTCTATGGAGAGTAAAAAAGTGAAAGAACATATAAAGTTAACAGTTGAAGTAACTGTAAATAATGCAAATTGGAGAGTATTAGAAGCAGAAATTGAGAAAAAATGGTCAGTTTGTCCAGCAGCCAAACCTACTGGCAGCATAACTACCCAAATAGCTCAGGAAAACTTAAACTAGTCTGACTATAAGCTGCTTTAGCAAAAAGGAAAGTTCTAGTCTTAAAAGTAGAGCCAATAAAAAATGGGAGAAATATAATCTCTCTTTTTAATTTTCCATCAAAACTCTGGCTGCAGCATGTTGGATCAGTTGAAGGCTTTTAACTGCATTTTGTAGACTTCCTGCACGTGAAGAATTACAAAAGTCCAACCTGGAAGTAATGCCTGGACTAGTTTTCCAGCATCACTTCTGGACAGAATATTTCCAATTTTGGCAATATTCTGGAGGTGAAAGATGATGGTTTGGGTTTTGTTGCAGAGAGAGAGAGAAAGTCAGAGAGAGAGAATTTTATCTCATACATTTTATATTTCTGCTCTGGTTATGTTGCAAGCTATTTGTAAAGAAGACTGTGATTCAAGGGTGTAACTTTGTGTTGCACGTTGGTGGGGAAGAGAAGGAGCAGGGGAGTGATGCACCCACAGTTACTGGAAGGCCTTTTCTTTTTTAGTGCTAAGAACAATGCCAATACTTACATGTGAATGCCTTACCGTCTTATTCAATAAATTAGGGTATATGTCCTGATCAGGCTTGTCAGATTAATAGTACCTTTCAAAAATAACTTTTTAGCAGGCATTAAACATACCATAAATATGTTAAAATGGACGTAATCTAATTAATCTATATAATGTGTTTCACTTGGTGATTGAATTACTAACAAAGAAACTTTTCATTCATATTCTAATTTATGGAATGAGTCGGTATTTGCTGAATATATTTGCTTTAATATAGCAAATAATAAACAGGAGAAAAAATGTATTTTGGTGTGGTTGGGGCAGTTGGTGAGTAGAGTGACCATCGATGTTATTGGATTCTATAAAATGTGGCTTACAGCTGAGATGCTGATGTTTGGATGTGTAAAAATATATATTCTCTCTGCATATAAATCTGTAAATAGTTTGGTTTATGTCAGTTCTGTAAAGATACAAGAGAGAACAAAGCGAATTTCTCTTTTATATTGGCCAATAATTGAATTTAATGGTCGCTGTAGGAGCCATGGTTTAAAATTTAACAAACTTTGGCTCCTGTGCTTTATGAAATATTTCATCCTATTTGATGATTCCTCTGAATGGCGCCACGTTCTACGAACAAATGGTGCAAGGATGTTCTGGGAAAATGTAGAAAAACGGGTGGTTGTATTATTTTTTTTCTCTCTCAGTCATTGAGCTCAACGTTAAGGTAACAGTGTGTGACTCGTTGCCATGGCAACCAATTAACAACCCCGGGAGCGCAGGGCAAGTGCATCAGGGATCAAAACTAAAAAAAAAACAAAAAAAACACAAAAACATTTCCCACTCAAACGAGTAAAAACCCTAATTCCACCCACTTAAAACTCGTTATGAGCTGCAAATGTTACTTGAGTGAAAAAAGCAGCTAATGATCTCATAATATTGAACATTTGTTGCTATTTCTTTAAAAAACCCACAAAGTTATTTATATGTTTTCTGACCAATTTATGATAAAAATAGGTCTTTTAAAAAATCTGGCATTTTTAGTGTCATTCTTTTATGAAAATTTATTTTTTCAATTATTCCATGAAAAAAAGTGAAACATTGCTGCATTTCTTGTTATATTTATATTTAAAAACATTAGTTTGTCCTTTATAGTTTTTACTCAACGTTCAAAAGGGCCATTGTGGAAGACCCAAAGAGTCACTTATGGCTTTTTCATCTTTGTGAGATTAAAAAATAAGTGATTTGAATAAAGAAATTTCATTTTACTTCACAAATAAAAATATTTCATTACAATTCTAAAAGTTTTGATCACTATTTATTTTTAAATAAAATTACTTTTTATTCCAGTAAATAACGAAAAGACAAATTTCCCTAAATACAGCACGGGCATAACTCTGAGCAGTTTCAGATTATTCCCACCAGAGGGCGCCATTGATCAAACTATCAAAGCGCCTGTTGATTTTTTTTGCCCCTTCCTATTATAAGTCAAGCCGGTCGGGATGACTTTCTTACGGCAACACGTTGTGCGTTTGACTTTTCTTTTCTTTTTTTTTCGTGACAACAAAGTTTTCTGAACCTTTCCTGATATTTAAAATGTTTTACCACATTACTGAGGACAAACTCACAGAGAGACGGGAAGTAAACCCACCAGAACTCTGGATAATTGTCAATTATTTGAATCCAGCTGTCCGTTAGTCTCTGTGAGTCGATTCAAAAAAAATAAACGAATATTTATATGGACATCAAGTCTTATGATAGCACTAATAAAATTATTATTATTATTATTATTATTATTATTATTATTATTATGTTGTTGTTGTTGTTAAAATATTTTTTTTCTCTCTTACTATTTGATCCGTTTCCCAGTTTTTCTTATTAGTTAATAACTTTTCGTTCATACAAAACAATAAAACTGGGTTTAAACTTTAAGTTACCTGCAGGTTTCTGATACAGAAATCCAACTCATCCATTGAGTTGAACTGTTACATTTGCAGTGATCACCAGCCTGTCAAGCTTCATCTCTGGCTGCAGATGAGGAGCGAGAGGGAGGAATAAAAGTACCAATCTTCCTCATCTGTCTCCCTCCGGAGGAGAACCATATCTGCCCCACATTTAACCTGCTACGGCGGCTGAGCAGCGCGTCTGTCACATATTTATAGATATTTATTTTCCTCCGATACGTGATCATTTCAGAAAGACCTTCAAATAGGATAATAAAATAAATGCACACAATCAGAGGAAAATACAGGAGGATAAATTAGAAATAGAAGGCCATTTACAGGATTGGAAAACGCGCGTCCGCTGCATCTCCTGAAAGCTTGAAGAAATACAGTCAAAATTGTGAATCACGTCGCGTTGAAAACCTCTTAAAACCCACAATCTCTCCGCGGTGAGGAAATCAGACGCAAGGTGCTTTTTTTTTTTTGCAGGAGCCTTTTAAACACTAACAGTGCCATATTTCACTCTCTCAAGCTCCTCACATCTCCATAAAATATTACAGCACTCAGGGTGATGAGTGGAGCCGCGCTTTCTCTCCAGCGCAGCCAGACTCAGAAGTAAAAGCATCACATGTTTGTTTTGAGCACCTAAAATTAGGACTAAACGAAAGACTTTACACGTTTTATGCGCAGTTCTGCTGAAAACTAGAATAAGAATTAAAATGTTTTGTTTTGAACTCATCTGTATGATAAATTAAAGTCTAACTAAACGGTTTATAAATTGAAAGGGAAAAAGGAATTTAGACAGCGTCCTCTCTAGATCTAAAAAAAAAAAAGACTTTAAAGCCAATGATGGAGTTTTCTTAACAACTGCCTTCGAGTTCGTTTTTAAATTGATTATATTAATGTTTCTTGTAAAAACATACGTAAATATTCTTTGCTGTGGAAGAAACGAACTACTTCCACATGAGAGAGCTCATCACCAGCAGCGCTGAGGAGCTCAGTAGAGCGTAGCTGCAGCTGATGATGCGTTCACGGTCTCCTCCAACATCACTTTTCTCACACTATCGTCAAGTTTAAAGCCGCTAGCCAGACTTTGCTATAAAATAAGTCAAACTCGTCTTAGATATAAATTGTCATCCACATAACAACACAGTTCTCTCTGAGTGTGTTTGTTTGTTTGGGGGGGGGGGTCTGTATTCTGTTTGAAATGTAAGTTTAATCAAGATAAAATCTTTTCTCTCATGCTCACCTTTCATGACGTCACATAAGGCAACGAATTAGGGTTATTTTTATGATAATTTTCAGTTTTTTCCGTTTCTGTTTCTATTTGCATGTTTCTAATTTCTCATTGTGAGGATTCATTGTAACCCCAGGAAAATATCAGAACTGTAAACTGAAAAGACAAAAAAATTATAGAAGCATTTTTAACAAAGACAGTCAAGAGAACAGAAATAGCCAGATTTTCAATAGGAAAGATTTTGAGCAATCACACCACTAACAAATATTGTGCTAAATAGATGTATCACCCCCTCTCTTCTAGAAGTGCTGATGGAGTAAAGAAAAGCTGCATAGAGCTGCTGTCAATATGAGAAAAAAGGATTGTGGAAACGTTTGAATCACCAAAGATCTTCCACCTCAAATCTCAACAAAGTTCCTACAGAAACACTTGTTGCACCATCTAATGTCCATCAGATGCACGGAAAAGTACTGAGCAAAGTATGGCAAGCTGTTGTAATATATGCGTGCATAACATTATGACCAATGACAGCTGAACTAAAGAAAGATGATTCATCATGGTAGCCTCTAGTGCCTGAATATCTGAGCGAGTAAATGGAAATGTCCTCAAAGTCGATGTTTTAGAAACAGAAAAATGGTTCTACAAGTTTCAGGTATTAACTCGGCCTCTGACTTCAATCTAATCAAGCCTCCACAACTTAAAGGACTTAAAAGATCTGCTGCTAACTTTCTGGCACCAGATTTCACAGAAAACCTTCAGAGCTGTTATTTAGCAGGTGGTCATAATGTTATGCCTGATCACATTCTTTAACAACATTCGTCCTCTGGCTTTAGAGGACTTTCTGCTCAATTTTAGATGAGATAAAAAAAAAATCTTTGTGATCAATAAACATGCTGTCATGTTAGTAATATGTTTCAATTTGGCTATCCAAAAGGAAAAACATTATAGATATCTTCAAAATAATCCAGGCATTATGCTTTATATTACTAAATATTAACACGTTACAACTGAAAGAATTATTATTGGTAATATGATTTATATAAGATATACAAGGTAAAATTCTTTTTAATTTACAATGTTTTGCATCATCACTAAATAAATGACTGGTGAAAAAGTCATGAAACATATTGAGTATGACTATTTCAAAGCAGTTTTAGACACCTGGAGCAAAAAAAAAAAAAATTATTACCAATATCTACAGATATAACTTGAGGTATTTATTAATTTTGGACGCGATTTCTATGCTTTAAAGGCGGGATAAACTGCATCCGAATCTGACTATTCTTATGTAAATATCTGAAATGTTACTTTCTACTGATTTACTTTTATTGATAATAACTATCAATGACAGAAAGGATTAATTTCTTGTGAATAAAGCTTTAAGACCTACATGAGTTTAAAAAATAATTTGTTTTAAAATGAATGATGTCTGAGATTTATTCGCATCAGGGTTTCATGGTCCATGTATGTTTTCATAAGTGGCTGTAGTTGTTATAAACAAATATATAATGACAATAATAACTACAAATAAGCAAAGAACAAGTTTGATCAACATTTTAATATATGTTTAAATGTTTAAAACAAAAAAAATTTGTCTCAAAATGTATCAGTGACTTAAATTAGTTTTTTTTAAATGTTTAGAGTAACAATAAAAAAATCACAGGATAACAGAGATGAGTTATAATCCATTTTTTACGCATCCTAATTCTGCTGCCGTTGTTACCTATACCTGAAGGAGGCGCTGTTTGTTCTGTACACCTTAAAGATGACCACAAATATTTTCACATAAAAACACAAATATGAACTAGAACCCTTAAAATGAATATATATGCCCCATTTTTATAATTTAGACAAGATTGCGTATATGAAGAATTGCTGCTTTAATTAATTGCATGCAAGCCTGATGTCCTGGTGGACAGTGACGTCACGAGGGGCAGCGCCAGAAAATTAGACTTTTTTTGTTCCACTTTGCCTTTGTTTTTATGAAAAGATGTCACATTTTTATTTGTGCTCTAGACGAGATTGCATCTTAGTTTCATATTTTGTATTTAAAATTACAAATCAAATGACCATAAGTTTTCTTTTTAATTATTATTACAATTATCTAATGAGAATCCCAAATTAACAAAGCGTGCAGAGACCTCTAATTATGCATCTTCATATGTCAACATTAATTACATAACATTATCTGTCTTATTTTGAAACAGGTGGCTAGAGATTTCGAAAAGATTGCGTTTGTGATTTTTAAAAAATATATAAGTATTTAATAAGCAGCAATAACTTACGAGAAGATAAGTGCAGGGAAATATTGACAAAGGAGGAAAGAGGGGGGAATGGTTTTCAGGCTCTTCACTGATCGCCGCAAAAACAAGTGCAGTCAACAACAAATATTATATTTCCGACGGTACATGAACACAGCATTAGGGTAAAACGTATCAACGGCGGTTCCGTGTCCGCCAATCAGAATGCAGTATCACTCAGCGGTATCCAATCAGAATGGAGCGCCTGCAGCTGACTGTGATGTTATCAGTGAGTCCCGCTTCCCTTCTAGCAGAGAGAGAGTCAATTTATGGGATGAAAAGGAGACTCTTTAATGGTTCCCATCAAAACCACTAAAAACATCATCGAACCGGCTGACTTTGGCGAGGATTCCTGCGGCGGACTGCGACCTAAACAAACACGGAGAGACACTTTGAGGGGGGGTTTCATCCGGGTCTGAACTTCCCAGGAGAGAAGAAGTTTTTCCCGACTCTTCCTTCCTTCGACATTCAGGATACTTTGGGAGGAAAAGCGACAAATGCGCGTTTTTTTAAATTAATAGTAATTAAAAAAAAAATCTTTAAGTCGTTTATTTCCACTGAAGTGAGTTCGGTGGTTCATGTTTACAAATGTTAGCGGTCGGGCAGATGGACGCTAACCGGCAGAGTGCGTTCGTTCTGGGCAGCACCCCGCTGGCGGCGCTGCACAACATGACCGAGATGAAGACGTCGCTGTTCCCGTACGCGCTGCAGCAGAGCCCGGCGGGCTTCAAGGCGCCCTCGCTGTCCAACCTCAGCTCGCACATCTCCGGGGGAACCCCGCATGGAATAAGCGACATTCTGGGGAGACCCATCACCACCGCCGGGCAGCTGCTGTCCGGCTTCCCGCGGATAAACGGGCTGGCGGCGACCACAGCGGCCGGGATGTACTTCAGCCCCGCGGTGTCCCGGTACCCGAAGCCGCTGGCCGAGCTGCCCGGCAGGGCGCCCATCTTCTGGCCCGGGGTGATGCAGGGGGCCCCGTGGAGGGACCCGCGGGTTCCGTGTCCAAGTAAGCATCCTTCATTAAATGGCTTTCTTAAAATTATTTATTTTATTTGCGTGCCTGGATGTTTGCTTATTAGTTGTTATTTCAGTAAATGTAGTTTTTCTGGAGCTATTGTGGTTTAATTTGTATATATTAGATTTTCTGTCTTACCCTGAAATATCTTATAATATTTAATTTTTTTTCATCATTGAGTAAATTAGTTTTTATTTTGAATTATCGACTATTTTGTGTCTAAAATATTGTAGCGTTTATACACATTTTACTACACAACCTTAGAAAGCTCTAGATCACCCAAATTATTATAACATTTAATTTGTCGGCTTTATGCAGGTATTATTGCAGTTACCCGCACAAACTAGAACAAGTTGATTTTTTTATTTTATTTGTGCAAAACGCTTTACAATAAAAGTCTTAAAAACGGAGAACAGGAATAGGCGAAAGCAGTGCAACATGCAATTAAATCTATTATGTTTTTGCAGCATATTAACTGTAAAACTGTCAAACTAAAGGTGGTCTATTTTAACTACTAATTGAAATACAGTGCAGGTGATTTAAAATAACACGTTTTAAAAGATAATGTTTTAATTTTAAATAGATAGTTTTATATATTTATTCATTTCCATTGATGGGTTTTTAAGTTCCTCTGATGACTTTTTGTTGAGTTTTTCACTCTAACAAAGCAGACAGGGATGTAGCTTAAATCACAATTATTAAAAAAAAAAATGCATATATGTATTTTAATTAATAGATATATTGCAATACAATCTGGAAAATATTTTTGTTGACAGCACAAATTAAAGGAGTTTTCTGAATTTATTTCCCCCTCCATGTTTCTGTCTTGTGCTCTGCAGCTCAGGCTAACCTCATGGTGGACAAAGACGGCAAGAAGAAACACTCCAGGCCGACGTTTTCCGGACAGCAGATTTTTGCTCTGGAGAAAACCTTCGAGCAGACCAAATACCTGGCTGGACCCGAGCGAGCCCGGCTGGCCTACTCCCTAGGAATGACCGAGAGTCAAGTAAAGGTAAACAGAATTACGTCTTTTTAAAAATGAATTAAAATTCACAGCCACTGTAACAGATAATAGGTAAATATTTGCTTCATTTATTAGATTTTTTTTTCTGCCCTGTGCCTCAGGTTTGGTTCCAGAACCGGAGGACCAAGTGGAGGAAGAGGCACGCCGCGGAGATGGCCTCAGCCAAGAAGAAGCACGACTCTGAGACGGAGAAGATGAAGGAGAGCTCGGACAACGAGGAAGACGACGAGTACAACAAGCCGCTGGACCCCAACTCCGACGACGAGAAAATCACGAGACTGTTGAAGAAGCACAAGGCCACCACCAACCTGGCGCTGATCAGCCCCTGCAGTAACAGCTCGGACACCTTGTGATGGACAGAGCAGCGGGGTCCGGCGCCGGAGACCCGTCCCACTCAGTTCCCACCTGATATAGCAACCTGCGCCTGATGGGAAGCGCAATTTATTATTTTTTTTGTTTCATTTTGCTCGGGCAGAGAAAATGCCAGAGAGAGGGGCTTCATCTTCACTGGACACGAGGCGCTCCAGAACTCCTCGTACGAGCTGAACTTGAAGGAAAAAAAAAAACTGAGGCCAAGTTTCTGTCGGTGCAGAGGACAGTAAAACTGAGGAATAAACTTGCCAAGTGGGAGTTTTAACTGCAGCGGCAAATTTAAACACAATATTAAATCTGGATCGGCGAGACTCACTCATTTATTCAACAATAATAACCCAAAGTTCCAGGGTACTTCAGGACTTTTTGTTTTTTTTTATTATTATTAGAGATGCACCAATCAGACTTTTCCTGGTCAATACAGGAATAAAATGCATAAAAAAAGAGAAAATTGATATTCAACTTTTTTTGTTAGTTTTCAATCCAATGTAAAATAGAAATATCATCCTTATTCATGCATCAAAGCATTTTCCCCAACTAGAAATGCACCAATCAACAGTCCAGGAATCGGAATTAGCCGATTTTTCATTGATTGTCTCTGATTCAGTGATTTGCTAAATGCATTAAAACTAAGAATTGCTACTTTTTGTTGTTGGCACATTAACACATCAACCAACAACTTGCACTTTGATGCACTTTTTTCAGTTTAATATATATCAAATTTAGGGCTAGAGATGTATACTTTATTGCATAAACAGGGATTATTTTGTTAAAAATTCCTTTTAAAAAATTGGTATTGACCAGGAAAAGTCTCAACAATAATCTAAATTCTTCCAATTCAATTTCTCATTTCTGTTGCTTTAAAGTAACTTTTTTTCTGCAGTACCCATCTGTTGTCAGCTGTTTTTCATGTTTTTTTCGCCACACTGCCTCCGTGCTGATCCGGATCGCAGACGCATGGTGTAAACGGGCCTGTGAGGTTCTGAAGCTCACTTTAACCAGGGTAAATCTGCTGTGCTAAAAAAGCTAAAGTTATTATGCCTTTTGTTTTTGGGAGTGTAGGGGGGTTGTCTGCTTGGGATGAGTGAAGTGAGACTGTATATATTTTATACTGGTTATGTTGGTTCAAACTTCATGTCTCTCTCCCTTCCTTAGCTATTTGACCCGCTGTTTACGTTTTTAATCCGTTTTCTCAACCTTTTATTCAACTCTTCACGCAGAGAAGTGCAGGCAGAAAATACTTGCTGTAAATAATCACTGTAAAAAGACGGAAACAAACCATTTCTTTTAACATCTTCCCTTTGTTTTCATTCAGAAGAGTTTGAGTTTTACCTCATTATGGAGCGGGCCATAAAACTGCAGCATCTTTAATTATGTTGATCTAAAAAAAAAAGTATTATTGCTTCCAGGAAGAATATAGGAAGGAAAAACAAGACTTTGTATTATGAATAAATTATTTAACAAGCTTTTTGTTATGTTTTATTTTTTTGTGTGAGTGGGCTTTATATATAGAAAATGGAACAAAATATTAGTTATGGAAAAAAATTCACATTTTTAGAAATAGCTAACATATTATGATTATTCTATATATTCTAATTTAAGGAAGAAAACTAGCATTTGGTGGTTCACAGTAAATGTAAGGTGGTGCTGCTGGACGGAAGAGCGCCCTCTGTGGAAGATACCTGCTACTGCAGCTGACCTCATAAATTTGAGGCCTCATCAGGCCAATCAGGAATTAATTTATTTTTCTTAATTTTGGTTATAAACCTGCCATCAACAAAAATATTTTAAAATTTATTTCAAATATTAGACTAATAATAAAAAATTTTTAATACTTTTAAAAATGTCTACAATTTTTTTTTTCAAAGTATCTTTATAAAGATATAAATGTGTTCTTCATGATTTGTTTATTTATACACCTATTCACAATTTTGTCTACATGCATCTCTACAATTTCTATAGAAAGTTCATTGGTAAAACTAACTTGGAGACAATGAAGTAATAAAACATCTAATTAATATGTAGTTATTCTAATCTCTCATGCAAAACCTAAAATACAATAAAGTGAGTCTCTTCTGAATAAAGAAACACGATTAAAGAGACAAAACACGAGTTGAGCTCTAATGGTTTTTATTGCTTAAGAACTGCATCACCTACAATAGAGGCCAGGCCTTCCAGAAGGGGCTAGAATAAAATCTCTTTTATAAGATGGAGTGAAGAAAAAAACAACTGTGGCTTAAACTCCTACAGAATACTCAGAATGACCAGCAGGAACAAAAACAAGCTTCTTTTTTGCCTACAAACCAACACAAACAAAAGACATTAACTCTCCGGCAGGCACAAAAAAAAAGAAAAGAAAAAACATTTAAAAACTCCACTTGCTGTGATTCATCAAGATGAAACAAATAAAGAAATCACAAAGAATCGGTCTGACGGCTTCAAACAGTCCGAAACCTGTAGTGTGGTGAATGAAAGCGATAAAAGGAAAAAATAAAAACGCTGCCGTCTCCGGTTGCCCCCTTTAATGCTCGTCCTGGGGGCTCCACACAGCAAAAGCAGAAAATCTCCCTGCTTTCTTCTTCTTCTGGGTTTAGAGTCTTACATTTGGAAATAAACACCTTTACAGATGATATTTCTCAACTCTTACACACTTTATGTCTGTGTAGGATACTTGGCACCACAATGCAGTAACAAAAACAAAAACAAAAACAGTTTACATCTTAAAGGGACACCCAAGCCTACCTAAAATATCACATTCAGAACCATAATATTATAGAAATAAGTTAGAGTAGGAATAATAATGACATAATGTGAGGGTGCTATTTATATCAAACATTATCTTATATATATTTTATATATATATACATACATATACATATATATATATAAAATATACTTGAATGGTCTATGGCACTGCTTAAAACATTCTTGGATAGGCAATAAATCACAGAAGAGTTTTTCTTCCTGAACTTATCCGAGCGTTCCCGCTCGCTCGGTGTCTGCGCACGCTGCAGCACAAACGTTTTGGTGCGAACCATAAATTATCTCTTTTAAAAAGTACAGCATATAAAATGAAAAAGTCCACTGATGTGTCAGGCAACAGGATGAAAAGTATATAGTTTCATATAGTTTCATAATAAACTAAGATCAGAAGTCCTACTTATTCCAACAGGGACGGTGAAGTTTGGTCAGAGAACTGCACTAAAACCATCCAAGGCTCTATATTATACTGTCAAATGTACAAATAAACCTAACAATATGGATATACAACATTTTTTGCATTGCACATTTTTCTTATCTTTTCTGTTTTTTTTTTTGTTTAACACCTTACATATTGTTTGAAAAGTAGCTTCTATACATTTAGGCATACCTAAAAATGGCCAGTAAACTGTCTAAAAGCATGTAGTATGACTGATTGGGATTAGAGTTTTGGAAATGAGGCTGTGGCATGGAAAAAAAGGGTGGCTTATTCATCGCCCTGATTGTCTTTTTTTCCCTCCTTCTTCTTCTGGGGAATAGGGTTGCATGGCAACGGTGAGGTCAGCAATGTGCGTCTGTCGCACGGAGCCGGGGCCCTCCTCGGGTGTTCGTCCGCATCTCGACAAGTGTTTTATGGAGAGAAAACGGCACGGATGAGCCGTCCGGAAAACTCAGCGCCGCTGAAAATAAAAGAAGCTTGTCTGGGATCTTCGGGGTGTGCTTGTGCAAACTGGGTGTGCAGGCGTGTGTGTGGGTGTGCGTGGGTGTGTATGCATGTGTTTTTCAGGCTCTTCATGGAATATGTTCTACCTCCCTTTGGCAAGAATTCCCTGTGGGAGAGGAGAAAAAAAGGAAGATAAAACATTTACACTTAAATTTTAAAAAGTATTTGCTGCAGAAACACAAAATCGTATCAAGTATTTTTGGCTCAGTTTCTAGTGCGAATATCTTAGTGCACCTGAAATAAGACAAAACTAACTTAGAAGTAGCTTTTCAGTAAGATATCGGAGGTAGTTTAAGTAAAAAATCCTTAATATTATTAAGGAATTATTAATGTAAATCAAGCTCCAGTATTTTCATGACAGTTACTTGTAAGTTAGTTCTGTTTTGATCCAACTGTACTAAGACAGTTTCACTAGAAACTAGACCAAAATACTTCGATTTTGTGTTTTTGCAGAGTTAGGATGCTTTTCAAAAGTATTCATGACTTTTGCACATTTTGCAACATCACAACCACAAACTCCAGTGAATTTTTTTTCTCCATAATTTTCAAGTCCCACCATAGGCTTCATTAGATTTATGTCTGAACTTTGACTAGGCCATTCTAACACTTCAATAGACTTTGATTTATTTATTTTTCATTTTTAGGGTCGCTGTCCTGCTCTAGTCTCAAGTTTTCTACTGGTTTTTGTATTTAACTCCATCACTGCAAAAACACAAAATCCTACCAAAGATTTTTGTCTTCCTAGTGCAAATATCTTGGAGTACTTGAAATAAAACAAGACTAACTAAAAAGTAACTTTTTAGCAAGATAAATAAGTTTCTTTCAAGTAAAACATTCTCAAATATAGATAAAAATACAAGTTATTCTTATGGCAAAATATTTTTCCTGTTTAAAGTGAAAAAAAATCTACCAGTGGAACTAGTACTTTTTTGTTTATATTAAATAATTATAGACTTAAAACAAACTTATCTATCTTGCTGAAAAGTTACTTCAAAGTTATTTGTCTCATTTTAAGTGTACTAAGACATTTGCTTTAGAAATTAGACAAATATTTTTGACAAGATTTTGTGTTTTTGCAGTTATTGATCACAAACTTCAAAATACTTCTGTTTGTGATAGTGAGGTGAAAAAATGGGAAAAGGTCCAAGTAGTATGAATACTTTTGCACTATTTGACCTACAGGACATTCGCTCACGGGTTAGAATAAAAAAAATTAAAGTCTAGCTTGTAAGAAAGCATCTTAAAATGGTCGAGGCATTTTAAGTTCTCAACAGTTGAAGTTTTATCTCTGGATAAAAACTCTTCAGACAGGAAACGTTTGCTCTTACAAGTACTTTGGTGTGAGATAATGGCAGAGAAAACATAAGCCAATCAAAGCAAACAGTTGCAACAATGGGGAAGAATGTTAATAAAGAAACGAAAAATGATATTTACCACGAAATCACAGCACCACACAACATCTGCAGGTACATGCATAAGGATTACCTTTCCCCGCTGGTAATCGGAAGGACAAGAAGACGGGCTGGTGGGGGGGGAAGGAGACAAACCACAGTCAGGACAAAGAAACCGGAGAGTTGTTGCTCTGTGGGAAGAGGACTCGCTGCTGCCCTCTGACCTCTGAGCACCTTTAACATGCAGGTTAAACTCACACAGCAGCACCGCACATTTTTGGGCCTGAGTGTCAACTACACTGGACACTTCTTAAACAGAGGCAGCCAAGATTTTAGCACTGATGTGTGATTTAGAGGCTGCTGCAGTTCTTTTTTTTTTTAGTGTCCAGGGTGCCTTTGCATAAGAACAGATTTAACTTAAGGCACCTCTGTCCACATTTAAAGTGTTTCTGTACTCTGTCATGCAATATTTCTCCAAACTCCTAAGACTGTGAGAAAATATGTTGTCCACAGAATGATCCCCACAGGTTTTCAATCAGATTTAGTTCTGGCCTTTGACTAGGCCACTGCAAATCTAAAGGTGCATTCACACCAGCCCTGTTTAATCCGCTTTAATCCAACTCTACTTCGTTTGTCCAGAAAGTTCATTTGGGGAGGCGTGAATGCAAAATTGAACTCTTATGTGGACGAAAAAAGGCAACAATGGTCCATCTAAAAACATAGATTTCTGTTCTGATGAATTGAACTCTTCCGAAAGCAGGAAGTGGACTAAAGCGCAGGGCATTCTGGGTAAATGCATCCAAAACAAACACGCTAGTCTAGTGCTAGCGGGAGAAATGGCTAACGACAAGAGACAAAAGAGAAATCCTACAACTGCTAAAATCTGACGCTATTCCATATTTGATTACAATTTGCACAGGAGGAAGTTATGCTTCTTCTTCAGAGGTTTTCATGTTGTTTAATTCAGTGGATCTTGGTGCAGCGCCATCACAGGCGAGGAGGGGAAAAACTTTTTCAATCAGTTTGGTTCATTTAAGACAGTAATTGTGAAAGCAAACTGCACTAACTGAAAATGTAACAAATGTTGCAACTTTACTTCCCAATCAAGCCGAATCTACTGGACTATCAGATGGGCAAACAACCTAAATTTTCTCTCGCTGAATTATTATTTTTGTTGGGTTAAGTGCATGTTTGGACTCAATGTGATGATGAAAAATAAAATCCCTCTACAGACACCTCAAGATCAAAACTGACTGGAATTTGGAACTGCTCTACATTAGATCACATTGACAAAAAAATGTCCCTAACATGTTTTGCAATAAAATGCTGATGCAGAGAAATGTATTTGCACTGCAAGTTGTTTTTTTTTTAAATCCACAAGGTCATAAGACATTATTTAACAATACTTTGAAAAGGCGTTTCTCAGAAAGCCTCTTCCACTTCTTGCCAGTTTCAACAACATTTAAAGGGAGATTCATTTACAATAAAAGAGAAAAATGGCTGGAGCCCCTGGTGTTACCTTGTGGTCCCCCATGCAGACATTTGGCCCAATGTTATCATACACTATTGAATTCTCCTCATTTTCCTGCTCTCCCTCCTCTCTCTCATCTTCTGGCTGCAGAGACAGAAAAATAAAACGTATTAGTGCTGCAAAACCAACAGAAACACACACAGACAAACACATTTTGGTTACAGAGGCAACAACGTTTGCAAAGCAGCCAATCCAGGAGTGACATTTATTTTTCTTGGTACTGACTGGCTGGAAGTAATTAACACTGTAGATGTTAGCTTCCCCTGTGTATTAATGGATATTATTTGGTGTTTGAATTATTAAGCAGTTTTAAGCGTTCAAGTGATTTTTTCTATTCATTTGAGTTGTTAGAATATTTGGGGGATTTTTATGAATGTAAACAATACTGAAGTATTTGAAAATAATGAAGTTATAGTTTTTTGAGTTTTTAGTTTTTTTCGGGGAAACAACATAGAGCTACTGGTCAAGAAAAGTATTAACCCTGCCATCATCAGTTGGTATTTAATACCTGGTTTTTGTATAGGGCTAGCTACGATTGTGCGGTAAATTGCATTGGAGAAATACCTTTTCTTTAGTTGCACGATAAAAGCCGACATTGCAAATCCATACTGTTTTGATGTTGAACACATTTAAACTCAATACTTCGTATAAAAAGGTATGTAGACAAAATGTCCTAGAGGCAACAATCAGTTGGACCTACATGTTATATAAAATATCACATGAATGAGTGTGTAATTCTAAAACAAGTCACAAAATAGTTAACTCTGTGAAAACATTACAATTTCTTATTTTAATTTTAGATCTAAATGATTTGAAACCCTTCAGAGAGAAGGAGTAAAGAGCAGAAATAATTCCCAAATTGTGTATTTGCTTCATTCCCACTGCAATCTGAACGCTTTGTGAGAGACAATGTTGTTTCTGGATTCCTCTCCACACACCAAGAGCCTGATGCCTATTCACTCATGAATCTTCAGACTGGAGAATAAATCATAGCGCGTCTGGTTGAACTAAAGAGTTTTTGAACAGCCACACGCACACAGATCCGCAGTCCTGTTTCTGAGGAGGGAGTTTGAGAATGAGCGATAAAGCAAATTCAGAATTAACTTCAGAGCGATCCGGCAGCGGCGCGGGGTCAGCGCGCAGCCCGCCTCCACCTCTCTACCTCTCCAAGCAAGCCGCCACCTCTCTATTCAAGTGACGGGCGTCCCCCCTTCCCCGCAAGCCTGGGATTCATTCATCAAACACACACTTGGTAATTTACAAAGGCAGCATAAAATTGTGGATTTTCGGGCTGCGTAATCTTGAGACAGATAAACAAATTACCCGGGGGCTCCTCTGGCAGGGAGGGAGCGCTCGCTCGGCTACACATTCATTACCGGCGCTCCCGGAGCTGGTGCCGCGCCGCGCAGCCAGCGGGCAACCTTTGGCGTGTTAGGGCTCGGCAAGCAGAAAATAACATGATGGCGAGTTAACCGACCGTGCCATGATAGATGACGCCGCATGCCGGGCTGTTTACGGGCCCATGTCTCAACAATCTGTAACGCTCAGAGCCTGAGAGTGGGCGCTCGGTGAATCATCAGCCAATCTGCGAAAGCACTAAACTGTTCCACTCCGGCCTTGCATTACCAGCAATTAGCCGGCACTTCAGGGCGAGAAAAGCAAACAAGCAGCCAGCTGTGAGGGAGAATCACCTTTAACATAATTCTGATAAATTAAGTTGATAAAGGAGACTGGATGTACCTACAGCGGCAGGGGGAAAGAAAGTACACCCTCTTTATTTCAGGGTTTTACTAATGAGGACATAAGGAAAGCAGTTGCATAATATAATGCCTGATAAGCATCATCATCAGCGTTTCCATTGATTGCAAACTGCAATGGAAACACGTTTTGTACGTCACATGATCAACAATCGAATGTTGATCGAATGTAGTTTTGCTACTGGCGCAAACCACGAAGAAGAGGACAGGAAGTAGTGGACCAAAACATGGGGCAGCATGATTTTAATGACTTATGGTGTCAACAAACTTATTCATATGTGATTTTAATTGTGTTTCTTGTTTAATGGAAACTCCACGATTATGTTTTTATGACATTAGAAGAATATTGACAAAGTTTTGCGCACATAAATCGCAGTTTATGCAATTTGCATTATAATTTTTGCCAACACAATGGCAAGATGGAAAGATAGCAGCAATAGACTTATATTATCAATCCAGGAAGAGCTGCAAGAATTTTTTCAAAGTATTTCAAGTTTATCATTCTCCAGAGAGACAGACTATTCACAACTAGGTCTGTCATAATTTGGCAGTACTATAAATTGATAGTATTGTTTTCTTGAGACCATTTTCAAGTAATGTATTGATAATGGGGTAATAATGCAAGTCCTCCTCCTCAAAGAAGAATAAACTACAAACACCTAACACTGAAAATGGAAGACATTTTAAAAGTCCAAAATAAAACACAACCAAAAACAATAAATAAAACAGAAATAAAAAACATACATACATAAAAAAATGGATTATGATGTGTCTGTAAATGAAATTGCCTTTCAAAAAATATAAATCAGAATGGAAATTATCGAGCTCATTTTAATTTATCATGCGATTAATTGATTAATCACTTATTGCGACAGGCTTATTCATTCAAGTGGAAAGCTGGCAATTCTCCTAGGATTGGAAAACCCAACAAATTCATCCCACCATGCTCTACAAATATTATAAAAACCAACATTATTTATTAAATCAAAATGTGAAAAACAAAAATAAATCCTACATTTCAGCATCTCTGTAGCAGCAATAAATCAGTAAAAGTTTTCTGTTTCAGGATTTCAGACTCACTCACGGTTGTACCTGACTTTACTTCATAGATTTAAGTAATTAAAGTTTGAAGACAGGAAAAAAGAAAAGGATGGAAGAAGGAAAGAAAAAAAACCCCAAAAGATACAAAAAATAAATTTTAAAAGGAGGAGAAAATGAATTGAAAGAAAAAGAAAAAAAGGTGAAAAAAAGAAAACGAAGGAAAATAAAAATAAAATAAAAAACCCCGGAAAAGAATAAAGGAAAAAATTAAAAATGGGGGAAAAAGAAGAGGTTTGCAGATTTCCAGTTTCTGCGCATCTATCTTATGCTCTACAGCATTTCAGTCAGGTACAGGTCTGAACTTTGACTGGACCATTTTTACACGTAGTTTTGTTTCATTTCCAACTGTTCTCCAGTAGATTTGCTGTTTGGCATCGTTGTCATATCATGACTTTGACTTTTGGGTCAAGCTGTAGCTGTCAGGAGTGATTCATGTTAGCCCATTGAACCACTACTCCATCACCATGCTTAACAGTGGATAGCCAGGTTTTGTTTTTTGTAAAGCCTGAGGTTTTGTGTGTTTAGTAAATTTTCTGAGCACCTTTTTCTGTAAACAGAGATTAATTCCAGTTTCTTCTTTGCTTTACATATAATAACTGTTCTGAATAACTTTTTGTACACTTGAAGTTAAACCTAAATTATTTCACAATCGGCAAACACCAGATCAGTTTTATTACGCTGTGATGTCTCATACTGTAGGTGTGTTAAAGTTGCTGTTCTCTCAACCTTTTGTTCCAGAGATCAGCCTTGATGTTTTAGGAAGGCTGCAGATCTCCATTGAAGCTTCAGTCACTGGAGAAGAAAGATCAGGAAGGAATTTCTTCTCATTTGTTGAAGACAAAAGAAAGCCAAACTTCCTGAGCAGCCCCCCCCCGCTGTGGACTGGTACTGTACAACACACTGCTGCACCTCTCCCACACCCACACACACCCACGCATCCCCCCGCCCCCCTACACACACACATTTACAGATGAAAGCCGGGCTTTTCCTGCACAAAAGGAGTCAAATGGCTAAAATACTAAGTCTAAGCAGTCCAAAACGCTCAAGATTTTATGTTTTTTCATTGGGTTCCTGGCTGGTTTGGGTTTAAAGATGCATTTGTCAAGGAGTAAAACCAAATGTGTGTGAATGCTGCTCGGCTGCACGCAGCATCACTCTGTAATCCAACAAACAAATTAAATAGTCAGGAGAGAAACAGAAAGCAGCAGTGGCTGTGGAAGCGTTAGAGGAGCAGAAAGGCGGCAGATTGGCTTCTGTTTGCTATTCTGAGGCAGATCCAAAGTTAAACAGGGGTTCAACTCTCTGAGGAAGACGAGGCTTTATGAAGAAGATGGGGCCCAGCAGAACTCTATAAGTGCTGGGATAAACACTGTTCCTTGGCTCGGAAGGTCAAAAGGACATTCAGGAACAAAGAGAGGAAACGTTTCATTCATTTAACATTTAAATGAAGCTGGGAGAGAACACCTATTACTGCAATGACACTAACGAGCTTTTCAGGGGGTTTTCTCTAACAGCTTTGCAAAAGTAGCCTCAAATAGGACTGAGGGTGTCTGTTGGACTTTGACTGGGACATCTTAACACACCAATATGCCTTGATCAAACCCATTCTGTTATATCTTTGGCTGTATGTTTAGGGTAATTGTCTTGTTGCAGCATCTGGATCAAATGGCAAGATTACTCTGCCGATTTCTGTCCCGATTTCGGTCATACCAGGTGAAATCGGGGGAGGGGAGCGCACCAGGCGAGGCCCCAATAATCTGAAAGTTTTTAAAGACCGAAATACATTAAAGACCTGTTGTCGTTGTGCCAACCTTCCAGACCACTCAGGTCTTCTGGTTCTAGTCTACTCTGCATTTCCAGAACCAGAACCAAACATGGAGAAGCAGCATTCAGTTTTTATGCTACTCTAATCTGAAGCAAATTTCCAGAAAAAACTGCAAAACTGCCAAAACACTGAGTTAATTTAAAGCAAGGCTAAAAACCCACCCCTCTAGAATTGCCTTTGATTCATAAAAACTGGAATATTGATCAATATATTTGATATTTATTTGCTTGATGATGGCATTTGACAGAATCAAATGTCAAATTTTACAAGTTTATTGCTTTTTTCATAAGTGGTTACTATGTTAAGTTTTCATGGTGTTGTTGAAGTGTGCTATACAGATAAATTTGACTTAACGTTTATGACTGTGACATTATAATGACCAAATTCTTTGGATAAATATGAAAAAGCAAAGTTGGTTGAAATTTTTAAAATCAAAGGTCAGTTGCTCACCTTAGCAACCAGGTGTTTAGCAGAAGTTGACATGAGGATCCGGTCACACCAGGCGGGGCATCTGGTGGTGTTATACTGCTTGGCGTGATGGACGTCCTCACTGTACGGATAACTGCAGAGAAACACAAACACAACAATCAGAGCAACAAATGAAAAGGAAAAGCTATTCACTCCTGGTAATGATTTCCTTAGAAGACGCCATTAGACATAACGTGTATTAATCAGAGTTGGAAAAGAGAAATAAATATCATCTGTCATCTCAGAGATAAAGATCACAAGAAAACAGGAGGTCCATTAATATGACCAATCATCTGAGTAATCACTTGAATCAACACACGAGGATGGCTCTATCAAAGCAATCTTTCTCTGCCAAATGTACAGGTTGCATGTGTGTGTGTGTGTCGGCGGCTGAAGTAAAACAGAATGAGTGTGATTTGTGCAGAGCGGGCCAGAGGGAGATTCAGTTGCCCATATGTACAGCGACACCCCAGCACGGTCATCAAAAACAGATTAGGCGCCGCAGCAAATGGCCATGAGCGATTGTGCCTTGGAAACGGCGGGGGAAGAATCGCGTGATTTAAGTGGCGGAGTCGGGCGAGAAGCCATCGAGCTGATGCAGATTTACATTGTTGAGAATTCAATTTGCCCCTCCGGCTCATCAAACTGCTTCGGATTTACACGCCACCAATCCAATTTGTTTGTCTGCGCTCATCAGGATGTAACAGCAGGCTTACATACTGTAATACCAATCCAATTTGCTCCCTCAGTGCCACGCGCGCTAACTGTAGCATAACACCGAGCCACTCTCCTCCGAGGACAATGATACCCTAATGGTAAAATAAACACACACAAACTCTGGGGGTTTTATTCATCACATTTGCCAGGCTTTGATAGCTTAATTGGACATTGTAGTGGAGGATATCATATCTTTCAGTGCGGTTCTTTTTAGTTCTTTCACCACAACAAGAGCTGGGATGTAAACTGATACCAGAATAATCATCTCTGTGGTCATTAGGACTTTCTCTATAACACTCCTCAGTTCTGGAGGATACACTTTACACTGGGCTGTAAAGATCAGCACAATGACAGAAACTGCTATGTAAGATATGAGAAAATATATCTTACCATAAGTTATATATAGTACTTGTCCCTGTATTGAACAGATATGTTTTTATTTGACCACAGTATGTTTTCTGGCCTATTTAATCTAAAATTAAGCTTTGTTTAAATATATAATACTGCAAAAACATAAACCTTACCAAGTATTTTTGGTTTAGTTTGGAAGACATTTTAAATATCCAAAATAAAACACAATAAAAAACAATAAATAAAAAGGAAATAAAAACCACAAACAACTGAAACTATAAATAGAATGGATTATGAAGCCTGTAAAATAAAATTGCCCTTCAAAAATGTCAATAATAAGAATGGAAATGATTGAACTCGTTTTAATTTACCATGCAAATAATTGATAAATTGATTAATTGCTTATTGCGACAGACTTAGAATCAAATACTTGTCATATATACTTGTCATCTGTGTGTAATAAATGTTGACAATACCTACTTTTCAATTCTACTCATGCACCTGCACCTTAAACCAGAAGATGTCTCTGGCTCATACACACACACACCCACGCGCATCCCACCAGGTGTACAAACAGACCTGCTGACTTCTTAAAGGAGTTCCCCGCCTCCAATTAGCATTAATAACATTCAAACCCAGGGGGGAACAGGGGGCTGTGGGAGGCATGGAGGTTTTGACATGCAAATCAAAGGTCTGAAGGAGTGATCCTGGGATAAAAAGAGAGCATGAAGAATAGGATGAGTGAAACAGATAGAGAGCGGGAGGAGAGGGGATAAAGATGGATCAGACAGAAGTGAGGGTGGAAAAGAGCAAAGGCTTCAAAGAGCTTTGAGAGCCGCTTCACTTCAGGGTGGCCTGAATGCTGCCACTTTCTGAGGTGACGGCCTGAGAACAACCCACCACTCAGGGTTGGTCTCTGAGCTTTATTGACTAACAAGACTGGGGTCATTTTGGTGTTAAACAAATAGAGAGAAAATCAAGTTTCCCTCTTCACCTACTTCAAACAATGAACTCCCGCTGGATAACTTCCACCAAACAAAACAGGTTGGTCACTTCTGATGATGGCGAGTTGTAAAGAAAATGATTAAAAACACTCAGCTGTAACCATTAAACTCCCATTCTCTACATTTGCAGGTGTATACTTCCTTTTTCTGCTACCGCACCCTCCATTGAGTCCAACATGAATGCAACAGCAAAGTGATTGATGCGTCCGATAAGGAAACTCACAAACTTATCTTGGAGGGTAAACTGTCGGGTGTGTGGGTTACAGCAAGGCTAATTATTCTAATTATTCAGCTACAGCTGATAACTTCTAGCAGTGTGTGGCTGGGAAGAGACAGCATAGCTAAAACCTCTCAGACACAAATCAAACATGGAAAAATGACTCCAACACCCACGATTATGAATGAAATATTCCCCAGAGTTGTGCATGTAACGCCAGTCACATCAGGTTTAACAATAAGCATATGTTCAAGTGGAGACTGAAAAAGGTCTTTTGATGGATGCCTGTTGTTGAGACTGTACAGTTAATCCATTCTTTTGTGCAGCCGGCCACTCTGCAGATGATACATGTGTGTACGGCCTCCTATCAGGACCCTGCTAGCAGCCATGGAGAGCTCATTCATTCATGCTTGGTTTAGGGTTTAATGTTTGACTTGGCTGCTGGCACATTACTCACATGTGTTGCTGCTGGTGTCAGCTTGTTTGTCTTGCAACAGTAGAAAAAAAAAAACCTGGCAAGGTGAGGACAGCCCCGACCTACGGGGTGAAACCTGGCCTCACCCAGCAACCTGGGAGGCAATATTTATATACAGTGCAAAAGCGTTTATACTACCTGAACTTTTTCACGTTTTGTCCAGATTACAGCCACAAACTTTGATGTTTTTCAGTTTATCTTTTTAGATCTTCTTGCCCCAGATACTGACATTTTGCCCATTCTTTCATGTCTGATTGGACAAAGAGCATCTGGTGAATATTGGATTTCAAATCTGATTATTTTTGCCCATATCTAATTTTTTCACGGCAGTCTGAACGGCTCAATTCTGATCTTTTCACCCCCAAAACCTCCCATATGTGGTACTAAATCAAATTGGTATCCGATAGTTTTGAAAATGTTTGCGGTATGGTTGCCTTTTATTTTTAAAGGGACAGTATAATGTAAAATCAACTTTTTGAAGCTTTACATAATGTTGTAATGCTATTCCCTCACCACTGGAGTATTGCCTTGATTCCTTTAATCTCCCGTGGCAACCATTAGATGTGCAAAATGCCTGGGTGAACTTAGTCCCGCCTTCCAGATGCAGCTTCTCCTCAGAGTCGCAGTTTCCAAGCATCAAAGTTTCTACCTCACTAACTCCTTTAGACTAGCCAACAGCAATTAGCAAACACCTGCTGAAACTGCGCACAACAACCTCTGAGTGCAATACTGGTAAAATCATTGTAAACAGGTTAATAGAGGAGCGATGTTGTGATGACTTTCTGAAGGTGGAGTTTCAGACAGAGCAGGAATTTCTTAAAAGGGACAGAAGCATAATTTCAGGGCGTTAAATTACAAAGAAAAATATCTTTTGAGCCATATTTGAAATATATAGCCATCTTTTATGACAGTAGGCTGCTAAATATTTGAACAGGGTAGGTAAGTATAAGCTTTGGCTTCAACCTATTCCTTTTTTGGTAAATTATGGGTTTGTTAATTAGTATTAGTTTTATTTTCTGTGTTTAATGTTGATAATTTACCAAAATAAAGTGAACTGAACTTAAATATATAATTTTTTTAACAACTGAAGTTAATATAATTACTTGATTGTGATATAAAATAGCACTATGTGCCTGGAAAACACATAATACTGTACTTTGAAGCGCTTTATTAATGAATAAATAAATGAATGAATCGTATCCCTTCATAGGATATTGTTTTAAAACCTAGTGTTTAAATAATCTGAAAAAATAAACAGCTCACTTTCTTGTCACATAAAATCCCAATAAAGTATTTAATTGGGATAAAATGTGTACATAAAAGTTTGTGCTTGCAATGAAACAAAATATGCAAAAGTTAGACAGGCCCTGAGTATACATTGCTCTATTATATCTAACGTAGCTACACCCAGTGCATTTTTATGAAGCTGTCTTTTCTTCTTTTCTTGATTTTAAAGTCCATTTAGTGAAGAGCAGACACTCTTATCTCCAAAGCAAAAGCCTTATATGGTGAAAAAGTGACAGGCCAAACAGTGGACTATTCACTTACTGAGTATTTAATGAGTGCAATATAAACTTGAGGATATAGGTAGGGCAGGAAGCCAAAGATAAGAGTTTTTATATGCGAGTCATGGGCGTTAGCATTGATGGGATTGGCTGGAAGTAGGAATCCGTTGCTTTCAAATGACTCGTAGCCTCTCCACATCTATGTTTGCTTGTGGTTGTCAGGGGAAGCTTGGTAAAACACAACACACACAAAGCTTCAAGAAGATCAGCCAAATGCTATCAATAACGCTGAATGTGTTGTGCTGGGAGGCTCACAGGCACAACGTTGTCACAGAAGAGCGCAAACAGAGTGCAACGCCATTGGTTGCCCTGCAGATTTTCTGGGATTCAGCAATGACAACTTCTGCCTTTAGCTGATCTAAATGAAGACAGGGAGGGACAGATGGCGTCCATTTAAGCCTCTCTGAGCAAGATCGCTTTAAACAAAGCTTTCGTCTCAAGAAGCGTCGTCTCAGGCAAGAGGCGACGATATATGACAGCAGCGAATCTTCCGCTGTAATCGCCACAGTCGCCCCTCATCATCTCCACTGGCTCTCCAGTAGTTAGAATGATGGATGCGCTGCTGCTTGTAAAACAATGTTCCTGTTCAGTAGATCAGGCCGTAACGCCGGGAGCAGCCAACACAAACCACACACACACACACACACACACACAGCGGAGCACTTTTTAACACAATGTTGTGGCTCCACTGTATCGGTGGCGCTCCTTAAACGGAGTCACGTGCCGCTGCTACGGAGCAGCACGGCTGTCAGAGAGCAGAAAACAGGCAGCTTCCTTCATATGTGGGGCAAACAGAAGGGCTGTTCAACTAATGTCTTCACAATCAAATGCTCATACAGAGAGGGTGAGATCATTTCTACAGGCCTTTAGAGGGTAAGGGGCGCAAGGAAGAGGCCTGTTCATAGATAAGGTGTAGAAAACAGCCAGAAACTAGCAGGTATAGCTTCATGTTTCTCTTGACATTAAGCTTCATCACAGCAGTGGAACATTTAGCCTCACACTCTCACTTCCTGAATCTTTGAAAACATGAGAAGCTTTCTATGCATTGAGGACACAAGCGTTTATCAGTTTCACCTCCCGACCTTTAGGTCAGGTTGGGCTCCTCTGCTGCGTCCCATGTCTAGACTTGACAAACAATGAAGCAGCAATAGAGACACCCTGGTCCCACTAAGACCTGTCAACCAGTCTTACTACAGAAGCCTACAGAGATGTTCGGGTTAGGAAAAGAGAATTATTGCAAAATTTTGGAATAACTCCCTGCTTTACTTATACTTTAGGTCAATGTTGCAAATGTCGGCTTGGAACAGATTTAGGTATTTTTCATTTATTTTTCATCTGTTGAAATGAAGCAACTTTCTTACCGAATTCAAAATAAAAACTGTTGTAAAATTAAGAAGTTAATACTATCAAAATTAACACAAAATGAAAAACTAAAATATTACAGTAGCAATACATAATTCAACCCATAACTTACAAGTAATTTTCTCCAACCTACAAATTTTTTTCCAAGAACTTCCGGGTTACTTTCTGTAACTTATCATTTATTTCCAAAAAACGCCCAGGTTACTATTTTGCAACTTACAAGTTATTTTCCAATAATAATAAACAAACCAGAATATTGGTAGTTTCATTTCTATTATTTTCACTTTTCCCAAAATATTTAAACTTGACAGCCCTTTCAGTAGACTTGTGCGATACAGAATATTTTGGTATTGATCCGATAAAGTAAATACAGAACCAGTATCGCTGATACCAATACCAATATCAATGCTTATACTTATACTTATTTAAGTTTAATATATCATCAAACTTTTGAGCTTTAGGTGCTTTTGTAGTTTTTCTTTTATTATTATTTCGTTAAAAATTAGGACAGAATTTAGATAAGGTAAATAAGGTCTTTACAAAATATTTTAACAACATATTAACATGATAAACAATAGAAAAACAATTGTGTGCTCTGTTTTTCAAAGCAAAGTGTAAAAAATATAATTCGAGAGCAAATAATTTTTTTGGTTAGAGTTGATAAAACTACAACACACAAATTAAATACAATTTCAAGAGGGAATCTGAAACTAAAGTATTGATCTTACAAGCCTAGAATCGATCCAATACCAACATCAAGTTGGCATTGATATTATTGATATTTTGGATTGATAATATCCAAAACATTATTGATCAGCCCTTGGTGTTTGTTACCTTACAGAGGAGAACAAGCTTGGGAACTGTTGGTTTATTTCATCTTAGTTTGGATTTTCTGAATTCCAAAGCTTAATTTTCAAATAAAACAAATCAGAGAAGGAAAAAATTAAAGCAGTTGCAATAAATTAGCTACCAAATCATTTGGAGTAATGGATTATGATTAATTCAGGCAGTAAACAACAAATACTAGCAGGTAAACTCAATCAGCTTAAGTTTACTATAATTCAGAGATTACATTTTTTATTCACGAAGAAAGCTGAATATAAGAAATCCTGAGGTTAAACATGGATTCAAACTCAGAGCCTGACTACATGTACCTTTGGGCATCAATACTAGCAATCAGTAAATTATTAATATTCTGATTTAACGTGCTTTAGGTGCCTCCAATTTTGATTTCATACTTAAAATGATTAAAAATCCAACAGAAATCCCTCAGAAATCTATCTGACTTCTTTCTCAGTGTCCCCCCTCTTCCATATCGTCTTCCAGCTCTGAAATCACTCATGATATGGCCACTGATGGAGTTGTGCTGCTGGTCTGATGTCACTCAAAATCTCCCTCAAAGCCCACTCCAGTAACCACGTTACGACTCGAATACATTCTCCCTCCACCCGCTCATCAGCCTCTGCATTTATTTTACTTTTTCTTTCTTTCTTTTTTTTTCAGAAGCTTGGAACCAATTCAATTTTTGCATCGATCTTGTGCAAAAAAAACAGAAGAGAAATCAGATCAGAGGAGTACTAAAAGCTTTCCCTTAAATCAATCAAAATACATGAATACGTTACTGGTACTTTTGTATGTTTTTAGGGGGATATTACCTATGTTATGCCATTAAAATATGAAATAAAAGGTACCATGATCTGCGGTAAAACTTACCATTACTTTTAATAATGGCTGTGCAGCAGTCCATGGCCTCATGGTTGGTTGGCAGTTTCATGTATTACAACTGATAGAGAAACCGTTTCTAAATAAACGATAAGCGTAATAGTTTCATCTTTCCCCCCGAGCGGACATGCGATCCTGTCTGTGTCGCCCTGACGGTGTTGAGGCGCTTCGTCGGCCCGTCGGAACGCCAGCCGACTGGCTCCAGGTCCAACTGTCACGAGGCCCGGTCAAATTCCTCACTCCAGTGCCCAAGTACTCAGATGTGTCACTGCCGACTTTGACAGATGTCTTCTTGAAAGTGGAGGAATATATATTTCGAAATTTAAGGCCTCTGCAAAGATGCAGAGAGAAGGAATTTCCGGCTTTAAAAAAATTGGAAAAATGCATCACCTTTTTGTCATGTTTTCACAACTCAAGGTTCGAGTCAAACAGGTACATCTCAATAAGTCAGAGGACTATCTTAATATTAAAAAATGATTAAACACCAATAAGTATTATAGTATAAGTCAGAGGTGTCCACACGTTTGGTCACATTGGCCAAAATGTGACTTGCGGGCCCAAAAAATTGAATAACAAAAAGAAGGAAAAACAAAACATCATTTTGTTTTACGTACTGAACAATAAACCAAGCTGCAACACTTTAATTACTGTGTTCTTGTTACAAACTGTTTTAACCGTATTGTGTCAACTCTTGTAAATATTTTCTCTCAAGGAGTTTTTTTCTGGTTAAATAAAGACTGAGGATTTTTATGTTGGGAAGGGATACGCAAATTTTTGTAAATCCAAAATGTAAAAAGAGTCTTGCAAATTTGCCTCATTAAAAGACAAAGATTCACTTAGAACATTTTTAAAGGTCTTGACGGAAAATAAAACATTTTTTTTGTCAACCTGAGCAATAAATACAACATTTATTGACAATATTTTGGTCAATTTCTATAAAAATACAGCCAAGTCTAATAAATTCATTAAAAGCTAATCTGGGTCAATCAACGCCTGTTGACATAAGAGAATACTAAAAAGCCTGGATATTGAATACTTCGTGCAATAACAAAGATTTTCTATCGTGAAATTTTAATTCGTTTGAAATAATTTTACCCAGAGTAAAAACAAATAGTGTCAGTCTGCATCACCCACCTGAGGAAGCAGGAGCAAATTTCCATTATTCTTAATTTGCAGCCTGGGCCGCATAAAATCAGTTCAGATGCTGCAAATGGCCCTCAGGCCACATTTTGGACACCCCTGGTATATGTAATAGGTATACTAGAATTGTGCTGGTTGAGCGCAAAGTTGGGCCGTTCAGACTGCCATGAAAAAATTGGACATGACAAAAAAATAGAAAAGAATTGGATTTAGTTGTAATTTGTTGGCTAATTTTTCCTCTTCCTTTTAAACTGTTGTTATGATGCCTGGTATTGTTTTTACATTTAGTAGCAGCTGATTAGCATATCAAAAGCTCAAATAATACCTGAACTCTGACCCCAAATCTCAGAGCAGTTTAAAGCAGGCTTCATGGATGCAGAGCAGAGAGAGAAGGAGGAAGTTCAACCTCTTCCATCGAACGTGTCGGGCAGGGATCGTATCCCCTACATCAGGGGTGTCAAACTCCATTCCTCAAGGGCCGCTGTCCTGCAACTTTTAGATGTGCCTCTGCTGCCACCATAAGCTGAATAGAATAATTAGGTTCCAATTAAGGCTCTGAGAAACTGATCTACAACAAGGAGGGGTAATAAGCCATTTTATTCCAGTGTCCTACATCTTTCTTCCCAGTTTTCTAATCATACAGCCAGAGAAAGAGGAGCAGCAAAAGCAAATGGGATGGATTAACTGTGCTTGCAACAGATGTTGCAGGACATGCTACTGAGAAATATTAAGCTGCTAGCATGTTATACAGCAGCAGCCTTCAGTCAGAGGCCTCATCAGATTTGTTGCAAGACTGACTGCTACCATAGATTCTTCCTGCCCAAAATATATGACAATATTTAATCAGGGAAAAATAAATAATAATGCTTTAATTGAATTGAAGAGAGTATTTTGGGCACAGAAATGCTAACATCTGGGTTAGTCAGCTCCAGACCTTAAAAGCTGGTTTCCTGACCTGAAATAATGCAATAATTCACACAAGAACGTCCTTACAAAATTATTAAAAATATAAAAATATAAATAAGATATATAATAAAAAAGAAACAGACTTTTGAGTGTCCATTAGCTGTAAGCCATAATAAAAAAAAAACAAACTTGAAATACATCTGTGTCTGTTGGAAATGAATCTATATCATTTACAAGTTTCACCATTTTTACCACTTTTCTGTCAGATCCTCAGTTGATTTGTGCAAGGCTATCTCACTGTGATATCCAATCCACAGAGAGAATTACTTTAAAGATTAAATGTTTGTGACTATTATTGATTTATAGATTGGGAGCAAAGTGAGTCGTGTGTGTGCATGCCTGTGTGCAGCGGTGAGGATCCGCTCTGATGGCCGGCATTAAAGAAAAAAAGCGTAATAACCTCACAGATGGCGAGGGGATGGTCCTGAGCAGAGCATGTGATGGTGAGCAATCGGTGAGGCTTGACAGGGGGAAGGGTACCAGAGAGGCAGAAGCGGGTTGTTTAAGTTTAACTAGGCCACCGCTGCCCATTACAAGCCTGACAATGATGTGTTTTGTCGCAGACTAAGAGTTGATCAAATCGGATTTCATACGCCGCTCCCGCTTTTCATCTGTTTGATTCATCATGGCCTCAAGTGTGAGGAAATCATTTGTATTCTTTTGCTGCAGCACGTTCATGCCTCCCTGTGGGGAGATGATTCAGTGTTATATGGAAAGATGCAAGAGTTGGACGGTGTAAAAGGACAATAAATCCACCTGTCACTTATGCAAAGTGATGTAAATGGGGTCCCTGATTAAGACACAGAGTCATTTAAAAAACAGGGACTCGCAGCGCCGCGACTGAGCTGCGCACAAGCAATCTTTAATCGATTCACACACACACGCATTTGGAACGTCCTATGTTTCTAAAGTCCTTCCTCACACACACACACACACACACACAGACAAGTTAAAATCCCCCGCCGCCCCGTGCCTGCCACCAGAGCAGTTTATCAAGTAATTATTGTTTGATTACAGCGTTTCATTATCTGCACTGATTGAGTCACAACCGACGGCAAAGGTCAAGCGCCATTAACGCGACGCTCCCCGAAACATATTTCCGCGCCAGCCGCGTGTTTGCCCTCCCTCTCCTCTGAAAGGGCTAATTGCAAATGCATTTGTTTGAGGAGGAGAAGGACCGCCGGTTCCCGTCTCCACCATGTCCCGCTGAGACGGCATTATCAATGCGGCCCGTGGCACGCACGCCCGAATCCACGCGGGAGCCATTTGGGAACATGTGCAATCATACTGATCCCTATAAACCAAGAAATCAAGAGCTTTTATTGTACCGCCTGGTGAAAAAGTGACAGAGTCTGCTTCTGGCTTTAGAGTGTTCAGAGCATGTAAAGCCTGCTCACTCCAACAAAATACTGCTTTAGGTTTGATTTTTAAGCATTTTGTGCATGTCCAGAATATTAATAAGCTGCTCTGATTTTAAATGAGGAATAGTTCAGATAAACTGAATGTATTCCTATATGATGTGCTTTAAACCATAAAAATGACATTGCAGCGACAGCATTTATTTTCATACTTGGTAAAATAAATTAATCTTTTTGTTTTGCAGTAAAATCATTTCAAGTTGAAAATATTTACTCGGAAGGAAAGGAAAATTTTGGGATTTTTTTGCTGTTTTTACAAAAATCCACTAATATTCACACAAAATGAAAGTAACAGAAACATTTTTCTGTAATTTACACTTTGCATTAAGATGATCAGAGTGTCTAGGACTGTATAATTATTAATGCATAACTGTCTGTAATAAATGTGACATTTTAACTACTCTTCAAAATGAGAAAGACAAGAAAACATGCTATTTTAAATAGGACAGATGTGGTCACGTGTGGAAAAAGATAAAATAAGTGGAGGGTTTTGTTGCATTTTACAGCATAAAATCCTTCAGTGTTCTGGTTTTAATGGTGATGTAAAAAACTGGTTTCAGGCAAACTTTGTATTTAACAATTAACTACTAAGAAAACAGCAAATGTTTTTTTGTTTTTTAGTAAATTATTATTTAGGAATGGCCTAAACTACTCCCTCATGATTTGATGTAAAGTGTGGTAAAGTAATATGGTTACCTGTATAGTTTTCTCTTAAACTAGGGTGTTAAAATATTAAACCTGTGAAGGTCAGTTTTTATGGAATTATTTTTAAAAAGTACCACAGGCTAAAACACCTTCAAATGTCCAGTAGTATAAAATGTGCAACAAAACATAAACATATTAACATAGAAAGGATGTTAAAGCTGCAGTGTTTGCTTTGAGATGGTAAACATGTTATTAAATAAAACAAAGAGGATTACAGATGTTTCTATACCAACATGTTTGCGATGTAAAGGTGCTAAAAAGTGCCGTGGTTCTTACGTGGGTGGGAAAGTGATCTCCATCTCATCCAGCCGATCCTTGAACACCAACAGCTCTTTGTCAAACTGTAAAAGCTGGGGGGAAAAAATCAGAAATAAAGAGAGAAACATGAATAAGCAGGTAATGAATGATAACTAATTAAGTTCATTTGTGATCACTAATTGAGTTTATATGAAGCAGGGTCAGATGTTTTTTCTGGCTCACAGTCAGAAACTCCAATTTCCACCCAAATACAAAATTTCACTCTGATTAAAAGACAGATATTCGCTTTCGATACGTAACCTGAAAGGAAACTCAAGGACAGAGTTCAGGACCACTGAGTATGCAAGAAATCTTTGTCATTTTGAACTCAGACGTAGATTTTCAAAACTGCATAAATATGATAATGAAATCAGTTTAATATTATAAAAAACACTTCCACAATAAACATTTTCCAGGAAAATGAATCACATGACACCAGTTCTGAAATCAGTGAGTCCTTGTTTGACACAGGAGAGATTATAAATACTGCTGTTTGTTAATAAAGTACTGACTGGTCAAGTATGAACAAGAGACCTGCTAACTCAGAGCTCCAAGTACCAAAACTAAACAACGGGAGGCAGAATTTCATTTCTGCTCCTTAGCTCAGAAACAAACTGTCTGAAAACCTGAACTGTGCAGAAACTTTTGGTTCTTGAAAACATTGTTGTTTAGTGGAGGCTTCGGTCAAAGAACCTGACGAATTCCACTGTTTTATCAGAAAAAAATTATTGAGTTTTTTTGTTGTTGTTATTTTAGGGTGCATTTACACCCTAAAATTAAACTGTTTAGTCCACTTTAATTGAACTCTAGTTTGTTTGTCCAGAAAGTTTGGTTAGTTTGAGGAGGTGAGACTGTGTAACCAAACTCTGATGTGAGTGAAGCAAACTCTGGTCTACCTACAAACCCAGGCTCCAGTTCTGGTGTGGTTGGAATATGTCAACGCCGAGTGGACTGTAGACCACTCCAAAAGCAGGAAGCGGACTATGGTGGACTACGTAAACAAACACAAGAGGCTAGCACCAGCGGGTGAAATGGTTCATCATCTTTTACCAAAGACAAAAGAGAAATCCTATGACCACAAAACTGGTGCAGCTCCATTTATTTCATGAAGAAGAAAGTCAATGGCTTCTTCAGAGGGTTTTGTATGGTTTCCATCAGTAGTTCTAGGTGCAGCGCCACCACAGGCAAGGAGGGGAACAGGTTTTTTCAAAGGATTTTGTTTGACACAGTCAGTGTGAAATCAAAAATGTAACATATGATGCAATTTTGGTCCTCAACCTAGCCAAGTCTATTAGACAATCAGGTGTGGGAAAAAAAACCTTAATGTCTTTACTCCGTTTCTGTGAAGTACTTTGGATTGCTGTGTTAATAAATGGTACTATAGTAATAAATTAGCATTTTCTCTAAAAACCATAGGAAGACAAATGGTTAAATGAAAAGATGGATGGTTGGATCCTGAGTTGATTTGGATGGATGGACAGGGAATAAAGTTGGGAATCAGTTATTTTTCCAATCTCTATCTAAATTCCTACCAAGAAAATCAGAACCAACTTCCTTCAGAAACAGTGCCAGACTTTATCAAACTCATGGACAGTCGAGTTTATTTGAATTCACACAGCATTATCCGATTCAGCTAAGAAGTCAATATCCATTCATCACCCAACCTTATAGTCTCAGGAAGGCGAGGATGAGAAAGAGTCAAACTGGATCATCTCATCTTTGTGCCCATTCAGTTACTCCTACATACCTGAAAGAGGTGCAGGGTATTGATGCCAGTTGACCAACTGTGTGTGTGTGTGTGTGTCACCAGTTCTCTCCAACTGGGGTGTGTCTCTCTATAACAACACAGCATCCACTCACTCTTCATCAATCATGTCTCCTCACCCAGCTGTACTCACTCACTAGAGTGTACACACACACTTCCCCCAGTTTCCCACCTTTCACAAAACCCATAAATCATTAGTGAAAAGTGCAATTAGCAGCTCCTTGTACACATTAATTATCTAGGAGATGAACAGGTAGTCAGGGCACCTGCATGACTGCCTCCCTGTGAGACTGACAGCCGCGTTTCCCAGCAACCGTTTGCGGACCTCGTTCCAGCCCCGCCCCCTTTCCCGTTCGGACAGAAAGACATGCAGATGAAGGGCAGCCATGTTGGTATGCTGGTAATTTACGCTACCGAAAATGATTCCGACATCGGGAAACAATTATGGCTTGACGAGGACATCCTCCGCCGTGAGTCTGACAGCGGTTGTATAGCCGGCCTGACGTTAATGACATCATGTTGCTGCATTAAACCTGACAATATGTTGATGGGTACATAATGAAACATCAACGGAGACGACGCGGCGCACATGGCCGATATTTGGAAGGACGTCCGGGAATTATTACACCGGCGGAAGGTATGAGGTGTCTCCAATCTGCAGTGACATATTCATGTCTTTGCATTGTTTGCACACGCTCATAAACGACTCCCGTGCAAGCCTTCGCCCGTGCTCGTGGGTGTGATTACGTGGCAGTGGTGTAGAACAGCAGCCATTACTTGCAGCCGCGGCGGCCTCCCAGACAGAGTCTCAGCGGTTCGGGAGGGCAGATGTGCCGCATTCATCAAACTCACACCGCCGTGGGGGGGAGGGTGGTTGGGGGTCACGGGAGAGACTCACACACTGTGGATGAGGGATGGCAGAGCAGAGGATGCAACCCCACGCTCTGCTGTACTCCCTAAATCACCATGTTGGAGGCTGTGTTTGAAAAGCTTAACCAGTATTTTTTTTTTTTTTTGCTATATTGGAATTTCAGCCAATCTAATACAACAATGCTGAGTTGCAAATGTTGGTTCACAATCTCACAAAAATAATTTAAAACCTTCAAGGTGAGTGAAAATGACCCTAGAATATCTGCTAGTGACACATTGAAGTGAACATCTTTACACAAGTTGGGTAAATTAATCTCGTCATGGTCTGAGATGTTACTTTTATATGGGGGATTATATAAAATCACATTTTTTGAGCTTTATGTCATGTTATAGTTATTCCCTCATCAAAAGCATATCTGGAGTGATACTTGGATTCTTTAAAGCAGTGGTTCCCAAAGTGTGTGGCGCGCCCCCTAGGGGGGGTGCAGTGCCATTGCGGGGGGGGGGGGGGGGGGGGGGGGGGGGGGGGGGGGGGGCAGGAAGCAGTATGGATGAATGAAAAGAAAAAAAACGCAGTTACACAAAAGTGTTTCACAGTAAAGATGGTTTGTAGTGTGTTTTGTTGCAACATGAAGTGTGAAATAAACTTCAGTGGAGTTTGAAAACAAAATATGTGTATAGGTTTATGTCTGGTTGAACAGTGTGTGCACAGTTGATTTATTTTGTCTTGTTTGGGGGGGATTTTATTGTAATCCATAGGGGGGCCCCAGAAAATCTTTGGAAACCACTGCTTTAATGCATGTTTGAAGAATCTTTGAATCTCCCATATCAGCCATTCAGGTTTGTAAAACCCAACAAAGCTCTACCTATTTCCACAAATTTATTTTAAGTTATTATTATAACATCTGAAGGTAACAGATGTTATAATAATACATAATAATACAGTCAAGTAACTTATAGCACAACTTATAGCACAGTTACTTGACTGTGCTATAAATGACACTCTGGCTGGAAAATACATACTACTGTCTTCTTAAGGCCAAATCATAATCTAGACACTGCTGGATCAACAGTGTCATCGCCCACAGTGAAGCCACTTTCATGTAGGCCTGGACTGAGAGGGAGCAGAGCAAGAAAGAAGTCGATGCTCCAAATTGGGCGCCTTTGAACATGACTGAAAGTTACTGTTTACATGGATGCAATATCTGGAGAAAGGTTTTAGTGGTGGCAGACCTGCAGGCATCATTTAGTTAAGAAAATTAGGTGCTTTACCTATAGCACAAGGTTAACTTAACCTGCTTTACAACTGAACCAGCTTCTTAGTATACCCTCCAGGACAGAAAATACAAAGTTTTTGTAAGCCTTAAGTTTTCCCTTCAAGTAAGGTCAGTGCTGAAAATGAGAAAAATAAATAGTACAGAAAATGCGGCCAACATGAAGAAAAAGAGCTGTTACGATTACTCTACTTCACAAATCAGTGAATCAGTCAATGCTACAGTCAGTAGGTGGTGCACACAACTGGTCATTATGCAAAAGAAAAAAAGAATTGGGAGGGAAATGCAGCTTATAGGCATCTGAAGAGGGAGACCTTTTTTGTAAACCTGGTTTTGAACTTGCATGCCTTTCCTATATTCGTTAAATTTAGTCTAAATTGCTATTGCTATGGCTTCGGTCCCCCCTTGAACAGAGGAGTCTAGGTAGCCTGCTACAGTCAACATTAGGCCTAAGCTAAATACACCACGTATGGAACTGAAACAATGCCAAACAAAGTTCATTTATGGTCAACGTTTCACAATACAGTAGTGTCTAGTGACCAAGCTATAGTTACTGAAACAGGAGGATTATAACCATTTCATAAGACGTTACCTCGATGTGTTTCTTCAAGTTGGACGGGGAGTTTTTGTAAGATAGAATTTCCACATCTTCAGGCAGGAATAACATAAACTGCATGCGGTACGACGAATCTTTAACACCCACGAAAGAGTATATTGTGTTTAAATAAGGCCATGGGCTCTCATCACCAGCTGGTGGTTCCCCTGGAGCCGTGTCCGACGTAGTTGCAGTCGTTGTGGTCTCCGTCTCCTCCTCCATGTGGCTGCTGCTGATTGCGAGACTTGCTTTGTGTTTAATGGGAGAAGCGAAACAGGTGTATCCTATTGGTGGTGATGAACAAGCCCAGGCAAGTAGGATACCGACTTTGTTCGGTAGCCTACTTGCTACTTGCTAATCAGTAGGTGGGGTCAAAACACTTTGTTTCTCTCTCTTGCTTTTTTGTAACGAGTAACTAAACCACACATTGAAAATGTATCGGAGTAAAAGTACGCAATTAAGTTCGGAAATATAGTGAAGTAAAAGTGAAAGTCATCAAAAATTTTCATACTCAAGGAAAGTATGAAGTACTCCAAAATATACTTAAGTAAAGTAGTGAAGTATTTTTACTTCGTTACTATACAACACTGGGTGGCAGTAACACGTTGTGGGGTTGTTTCATTATTGGCAGTAATGAAACAACCCCAGTTTGGGAAAATAACCCAAACTGGGCAAAGAGACCCAACTGGATGTTTCAACAGCTAAAATGATGCCAAACAAAAGTTAAACATTTTTTTGGGATGAATGAGGCAGGATAAACTACTCATCTAGAATAGGTTTCCAAAGCCTCTGTCATGTCTTTGTCGAACTGTGGGACCTGAAAGCAGGCTGAATGTGAACAGAATCATAATAAACTGGATTTTAATAAATAAACCGACAAAAAAAGGATTTACGACGTCTAAAAAAATGACAGATATGAGGATCTGACAATGACTGAAAAACTTGGGGATTCTCTAAACATGGTGATTACTAGTACAAGGAACAGGTGTGAGTAGTTTACTGAATGTGGATGTGTGTGAAGGAGAATGATTCAATAATACTTAGAGAAAAAACACAGACGGAGGAAATGACAGATCAAAGCCGATCTTTTCTTCCCTCTACCAGGTTTCCAAACTGCTAGAATTTATTTTGGTATTTATTTAAAGTTTCCATTAATGAGATGGATCCAAACAGCCAGAATAGAATAACTCAACACCTTCCCCCTCACCAGCATATTGCTACACATTGCCAGTAAGCTGGCTGAAAGACAGCTACTTTAATTTAGCTACTTTTGGGGAAAAAACAAACCTTAACAATTTGTAACTGAATGGCAACAATGTACCGAATTCAGCATCAACAAGTTAAGCGAAAAACTACATCTACATTTTTTTTTACCAATTCTTATTCTTGATCTATAGACAAATACATTTCCAGATGTCCATTTCAATTGAGCAGAAATAAAAAAATAATTGTTGCTTTTTTTTTTGCTTTAAATAAAAGTGATTCAATCAATTTCTTTACTTTGGCTTCAATTTTTTTTTAAAACATTATGAAAACTTGGTATTTTTATTCAAGGTCATCACATCCTGGCCTGGAACTAGTTTATATATGTGTTTACTGCTGACTATGTTTTTATAGGACACACCAGCTCATGCTGTAATGTATTGTGGAGTCAAAATGACACAGGATGAGCAACATATGGCTGTGTGTACGCACATCATGAGCATGCTCCTTAAGTGAATCTTGAGTTATTCATGCAGATGAACGGAAAACCCTGCGGCCGGAAATTTCACACTACATTTCATCCCAGGTCGATTAGGCATTATGCGCCGCTGCTCTACTGGGTCGGCAGCTTAAAATAAAAAAAACAAAACAAAAAAAAACACAGCTTATACAGGTTCAAGGCTTGTGACATTATAAAGCCGGCTGTAGTTTGTCAACCAGAAATGACCTTGGGAGTTGTGGAGAAGAGTGGGTGCGAGATAATGTCGCTCCGGCAATAACGCGAGGGGAGAAAAAGATGAGCAAGTGTCAGGGCAAAAACTACCTTGTCATGGGCTCAAATTTCTGACTGCACTCGGATGATCCGCTCCCTCCTAAATCAGATCGATTCCAATAGTTAAGGAGACGGGCAAAAAAATAAAAATAAAAAATGGGGCAATGCAGTGTCTCTGAGCATGTCCACCACCTGTAATTGTGCTTTGATTTACGCATTGTCAAATATTCCCTGCGACAACACCTGCTGCCACTGAAGACCATCAATAACTGCTGGGGTGAAAGGTCATTTAATTTGATTTTTACCCATCTCTCTTGGCTTTCATTGAGGTGGCCATATTTTTCCCACTTCTTTTTATAGTATCTTCATTATTTTGTGTGGAAAAGCGATAAAAAAGTGTCACTGGCGTGGGCGCGAGGTGGGAGAGTGGAGTGAGAATAGAAGGAGCCACTCCCAGAAAAACTGCAGCAGGAATCATTTCATCAGGATGAAAATGTCATTTAGATTTAGTCAAACTTTAATCTTCTTTAATCTCAGTTTGAGTTAATTAAATTTGCAATATTTATATGTACTGTAGTCGTCTAAGATATATGGAGAGATACCTTTAAAGGGGCTATTTTGCAATGCACAGAAACGCAATAACATTTATAACTTTATATAGATTTTCTATTCTGAAAAAGATTTAAAAACACATATAGTATATTTATTTGTAAGCAAATATAAATATTGTACTGAGAGCTGGATAAGCTTGACATAATGCTATAGAAATACATTTTTTGTGCAGTTAATATGCTGTTCATTATTTTTGATGAAATGTTTAAGCCAGTTGGACAAAAACAACACTCAATATGTCCAGGGATTTAAACTCAACAAATTGGTAATTCATTCTCTACATTAGAATTCCTCAAGAAAAATAAACTTTAGAAAAATTGGTTAAAAATTAGGCTGTCTATCATGATACAGGTTGTCTCCTGGATAGCGTCTCTTTTTGAATATTTCGACTTCAAATTTATAATATTTGTCAGTCAGTTTGTTTTCATTTGTTACATATTCTATTTAAATGTCCATTGATACTTTGTAGATGTGTTTTTATTTTTTCTTTATGATTGTATTTGATCAACTGAAAGGATTGCATGCTCCAGTTTTTCAACTTATTCCAAAACAAAAAGCAGAACGAACTGAACTGACATTGGTCATCTCTCCCCTTCATCCTTTACTAACTTTTTAGTTTTAATCAATTGCACCTGAACTATGCTGCTTGATGTTTTATTCCAACTAAATGTCAATTTGTACCACAAATGAATGTTTGTTTTACCTCAAAAACCAATGATTTGAAGTCATTTTCTAAGTTCTATGAAAAACTGAAACTGTCAGTTTCATTTGCTTCATTGAAAGCTTTCAGTTCTATTTTTAAAAACCTTCTGTTTTAAATCTTAAATTGTCACTGCAATAATAATCCCTGCTCTTTATTTGTCAGATTCTTTGAACTTCATATTTTTTTATTGTCTGTTTTGTTATTGCAGTTAATTTATGTTGTGCCATTTATGGCCAGGTCACTCTTAAACTCAGCGAGTTAGAACTGAAAATGTTTATGACAATATATTTTCATAATTTATAGAAAAATCATCAACAACAATAAAAAAAATAAGTTTAAGTAAATAGTTTTGTTTACAGATACAAATTAGAAGGAAAAAGTGATCAAATAAAGTAAAGTGTAGGTAGAAACTGGAGGCATGAAGTGACAAACTGACCCAGAACCAATACTAATATGTTCATCTCACTTTTTATTCACTGAAATCACAGGCATCATTAATATGAATGAGTCTTTATTTAGTTTTTGCCTGGAAATAAGCTAATTGATGAAACCTCTGGTGAAAATTTTACTGCTGGTAAAATAAATCTGCAAACTATTTAACTTCTTTTGGTGATTTAGTGAAGCGATTCCTGATACAATGGACTGAAAATATAAAATGACATATTCCAAATGTAATTTCTGCCCGGAGATTTACGTAAAGCTAAAGAGCCATCTATTTTGATAAAGCGACACAAACATTTTCCAGCCAAACTAAATGACAGAACTACTGCAGGATCACTTTAAATCCCTTAATGTTGGATTTTATTTAGCATCGATTCTGAAGTGCCACTTAGAGCAGCGACGGGCGAACTCTGGGCAGGAGGAGCGTTTCCTCCTCTTGTTTAAAACATCTCCTGGTTTGTGAGTAATGCCGAGGGCCGACGCCAACAGCATGACGAGCAGAGGCACGCCGGACAGGAAGGTTCATCACAACACAAACACATCCTGGTCCCCCATCTGCCAACACCACACTGATAAAGTTACAATAAAGAGATAGTGAAACAAAATCAATGCGGATGGGGGAGAGAGACTGAGCCGCGGGTGTGTGCTGCAGGGAGGAAACTGATTTGCAGGAGTGCAGATGTGTGCGCGGACACACACAAGCGCACAAGCTAACGCCGCGCTCCTCCCATCCCTCCGCTGGAGCAAGGCCCCATGGTGCCCCTTGACGCTACGAGCGCCTGGAAAATTTAATCTTCCCAAATACTCATCAGGGCTCTCCATCGTCCTGCCGTGACAGCGCCGGGGATAATTAATTATACAATTTCGATGGGAATATCGACTAAACAAACCTATTAATCATAGCAAAAGTCAATAGGCATGGACACATTCAATCATGTCCCGGCCAATGATTACTCCTCTCAAAATACAATAATTATTTTCAAGAGCTGCCTCGAATTAAATTTCTGTCAAGCTGGTACAAGTCTTGCAGTTGATGAAGGATGCAATGGATTTTTTTCTTCTACCCCACCCCAGTGGAGGAGCGGGAGGCGGGACATTTATCCTTTTGGAAAGGTAGTTTGTTTTATAAGGATCATAACACGGTGTGTTTAACTAGACCATGACCATCAGATTATCTCTGATGCCCCCATTATGTCATCCATCTTGTCTTGCTTGCTGAGGAGGTGGAGAGGGAGGAAGGGAGGAGGAGGAGGTGAAGTTGAAGGCAGAGGGGGGAACATCAGCTTCCTGCAGCAACTGTTTCACAGACCGGCTCATATTCTGTAATACTGCCACTTCAATGAATACCAGGGTTTACAAGTACTACCATCTAGTCAGACATTTTAAAGCAGCAGTACAACTAAATCTGAAGCTTTTCAGCTTCTTGCATCCTGAAAACAAACAAAAGATGTGAAAAAATAAACATTTTCAGCATCTAATGGATGATTGGCTAGATTGGCTTAGGATGCAGCTGCAGTTTATGTAGCATTTTTACTTAAAAGTTCAAATTTCCAAGTTCAAAGTTAGAAAAATTACCATCCAGGTATCTAGAAATCATTTTAATGTTAGAAAGGTGAAGGTTTTTACACAAAATCCAACATGGCCACAATGATCTATTTAAGACATGAAAATACCAATAAAAATTGTTTAGTTGCACTTTTGGTGATTTACATGTCACAGAACTAATGATGCACAACCTAATTTAGTGAAAATGTTGCTACAGTATAATGAAGAAACAAGCACCCTGTTATTAGCTGTCAATGTCAATAATAACATGTCAATTAGCAGATCCAAGTGGTTATTATGCTGGAAACTACAACAGTCCTAAACTTGATTTCTAAATGAACACACACACACACACCCCAATACCCCCCCACCCACACAAACACACACACACACACACAAAGAAAACATCAATAACTTCACTGTTGACCATTTTAGTTCAGGGAATTGTCTGAATTTTCTGCACTGCCCTCAGCATCAAACTAATACCATCTATTTGCTAGAGCTCATCTTTTTGACTGTCACAGATTAGTCACCAGGAGGCATCCTGAATAGACGCCTGAACCTCTTTAGCTTACTGCCTCTCACTGTGGAGAAGCAGTGCTAGCTCCTTCAAACAATGGAGTCCTCACTTTACCTGCAAGATTGAGTTTGGCCAACCAGTGCAGGATGTTGTGTTTACCTGACTGTACCGGGAAATTCATTCTTTCAATCATGTTCCAAATCTTATGGCCAAAGCTCACTGGTAAATTTTAAGCTTTCCTTAGGTTCAGTACTCTGACCTGAATTTTCAGAAACACATAAAGACAATTACAAAGTCAGCCTTCTATCACCTGACGAATGTTTACCGGATTAAATGACTAATGTTCCAACAAAATCTACAGAAACTCATACATACTTTTGTTTATACATTAAAGACCTGCTGTTGTTGTATTAACCTTTAAATTTACTCAGGTCTTCTGGTCTGAAACAAACTAAAAACCCTTTTTAGAGTTGTCTTTAATTCATAGTAACTGGAACATTGATAAATATATTTGATGTAGCTTGTTTCACTATGGCTTTATATGATGGTTTATAATGTAAAGCAATTTGAACTGCTTTGTTGCTGAAATATTCTGTACAAATAAACTTGACCTGACCTTATTCCAGGGAAAACTCACATCAAAATCCATCCTAATCAGAGAGGAGCAAAAAATAAAAGTAAAAAAAAAGAAAGAAAAACTGCATCTGGGTTTTACGAAAGAGGTGAAAAGTGATAAAACAGAAAGGTTTTAGTTACCATAAGGAAAACAAATGCGGGGCCATCCACTGCCTGCTTATAATCCTGCCAGGACTTTCTGTTTTCATCCATAAAACAATGATTAAGGTGGAAGGAATTCATCCTAATAATGTAAAGTGTATAATTTTGAAATAACTCATTTAACATATTTATGTGTTGGATAATAAACAGCATTCCTGCAATGTTCTTTTCTAATCACTTTGATTCTCCACGATTGTGCTTAGATCTGTTTATGTAGTTTATGTCTGGTGATTTTTAGCTATTTTACCTTTAGAGGTTCATAAATGACTGCTGATTTATTGCCCAGGGGCTTATATTAACTTTTTATATTATGAGTCAAACAGCATTAATAAGCTCTGGCTTCATGCTTCATTCTGTTGATGTGAAGGTGTGTGTGTGTGTGTGTGCGTACGTAACTCCTGGGGAATTTAACAAGCTGCGACTTTGAACTACTTAATGTAATATACAGCCATATAAAAGCAGAGGAATGTAAAAGGTGCTTTCAGCAGCACATACTTAACACTCAGCTTGTGTGCACACAAAGTTACTCCAAAGACATGCGGGTTCAAACACCGTCCATGAAGGTGAACTGCAAGAACGGACCCTAAATCTATCATCCAGAGCTGGCAAATCCAGTTCTAGGGCGGCTCCGATTAGCGCTGGTGGCACCCTGGAACTGGATTTGCCAACAAAGATCTGGTCTTAAGGTTATTAAAACAATAACACCAAAATAATAAGACATGGATTGCTTGTCTTATCCATGACAAGTCCTAACAGTTACTGTCCTAACAGTAACTTTGTCCTAACAAAGTAGGGCGTTTGTCGGTGACACATTCATTCCGCATGCGCTTATTTTAGTCTCACTGAAACCTATTCAAACCACTGTGCTGTGCCTCTTTCATCTTCTATTTCACAGATAATCAGTTTAAATCCTTATAAACAGTAGCTGCTGTTATCATAGTGAAAAAGGGAGAGTCTATGATAAATTTAAATTGGGTAAATTTGGGTAAATTTAAATTGCAGTTAGTTCCTAGAAGATGAGAGGGAAGCTGAGCATATGAAGGGTCGGGACTTACCGAGGTCCCGTTGTTTGCCTGGAAAACGTTCGGGTCGACGTAATTGAAACTCTTCCTTTCAACTTCAAGAATAACCTAAATAAAAGGGAAGAGATTAAATGTGCTCTGATTAATGGCGGTAATAATGAGAAAAGGACTCAGTAATTAGAGACTTAATTAACATCAGTGAGCAACGGAGGCAGGCAGGACTGCGTTATCCACTGCTGAGGTGAGGCAGAACCTCACCTTTACTAAAGTGGGGCAGGTAGAAGAAATGTAGAACTACAGAACGGTCCAATAAAACAGGTTTTACACCTAATTACAGATCATCAACATTTCACAGAGTGGCTCAGGTAAGTGAGAGAGAACTAACCTTTCGGTCGTTATTGGTCTCTCTGAATATTAGCTTGTCCACATCATTGTTGGTGTTTGTGATGGCCTCCAGGGTGCCGGTAGAACAGAGATGCTGGAAGAGAAAAAGACAGAGAGAGTGAGCGATCCTGAAAACATGAAAAACAAAAACACACACACACAGTTCTGGTTGGAAGCTTTGGGCCCAGAAGTTAAGATTTATTGCAGATTTTCTCCACTAATTTGGTGTAAAGTCGCTTAGCAAGTTTCACGTCAACCACACGCTTCCTGGTTTGAACTGGTTAATTTATTATTTTTTTCCTTCTCATTGTAGTCAACAAATTCTCAAACAAGTTTAGGTCTTTGGAAAAGCCAGAAGCTAAATAGTTGAACTTTAAGAATAATTTTGATTCTTCTAGCAAATACACAATAAATTAAAAATTATATATCTAATTTCAGCAGTTTAAAATCATTAATGTTATGTTTCATCATCCCTCCATCCTAGAATCCAGAGATTGAATTAATTATACTTTAATTATACTAACTGCTGATCACAAGTGTATATAAAGATAGAAGCCTAATAAAATGCACACATTGAGCAAGTTTTACTGTTAACCAGATGTTAATTTATCCTCAACACTGTGTTGCGTTCAAATGCCTGCTTTAAAGAACCGTCCCACAAACTCCCACCTTACTGTCCTCCTCTTTATCCGGTCTATGTACTGAGGCCGCGGACTGTGTGCGGGGTTAAATTCGGCTTTGTCAACTCTCTTAACAATTAGTTAAACATTCGGCCATCTGTGTTTGAAGAAAGCTGAATAAGGAAATCCCTTAGCCAGAGGTTCCCATAGCACACAGCACAGGCTGAGGGGAACCTGATTGAAATTCAAAGCACAGATTAGATAATCGGGTCAAGCCAATATAGCCGGCAGAAAAAGGCTCTTTAGACTGAAATGTCACAAATCAGACCTGCTTCGGCCGCGAAGAAATGGCACACCAGATTAGAACAAACACCGTGCCCTGAGAGAAAGTGGAACAACTCCTTGAAGATGACCCCCCACCCCTTCACCGCTCCAACGCTTCCTTCATACCCCCCCCACTCCCAAAAGGAAATTTCTAAAGCCCCAACAAATCGCTCCATCTTTCACTCATTTAGGCCATCCAAATACTGGGTCAATATGGTCCCCTGGCAGCCAAATGCTAATGCGCTTAAGTGTGCTTAAGCAGCTTTGTGCAATGAATAGGCCAAAGAAGGAGCTAGTGAGAAGGGCAAGAGATGCTTTCCCTGTCAAAAAGTCATTGTAGCCACATTTAGCAAAGACAATCACAGAAAGTCCTTTTTGTTGTCACTGATGGCTTTACTGTCAACACCAAACACATTTTAGTTAATAGAAATCATAAAAAAAATAACCTTTTGCAAAAGCCTGGAGAAAAAAAAAACACTTTTGTCTTGCTTTCTTAATTACACCTTGTTAATTTGACAAGAATCTTTCCTAATGAGAATCCTTTCCCCTTTAGAAATCCCCAGAAATATTTAAGTTCCCATCAAATCCACCGTTTCCACAGGCAAAAAAGAGCTTTGAAATGCCAATGAACGTATACATCCATCACCTTACAAAAGTCTTCAGGTCCATTGAACTTTTTCACATTTTGTCAGCTTACAACCACACACTTAATTGTTTTTTACTGGGATTTTATGTGACGTACCAACAGAAGGTCGTGAAAGGAAATTTTGCGTGGTTATTTACATTTTTCTAAATACTAAAAAGCATGGAAAGGTGCCTAGATTTGTGTCAGAGAAACAAAGATTCAATATTAATATTTGAGTCGGATCAGATATTGGTGACAATGTGGCCACAAATATATATAGATCCATAATGGCAGCTCTATTCAGTCTAAATCTATGCTTAGTGTTATGCGCAACATCATGCTTTATTAATTTATTTTGCATTACATTTAGAATTCCTAATTGCACTTTCTTAATTAAGTATTCAAAAGAAGGTTTGTTGCAGTTTACTTTTATATGTTTGGCCAAGGTAGTCAACCTGATGTTTTGGTCAGTTTTAGTTTATTTTTCATTTTAGATTGTTTGTTATATTCCTAATTGCACTGACTGAACTAATTAAAGTCGTATTGTTTTTACATGTTTGTCCAAATTTGTGAAGCTATTGGTGTATTTAAGTATGCATAAGTGTCTGTGTTTTTTAAAAAAAAAAAGCATTTTAAGTCAATTCAGCACTGTTTTTCTGTATCAGATCAGAATCAGCCGACACTAAACTTCAGATATTTGTATCAGAAGTGAAACGTGGATTGGTCCTTAATTTGCATTCATATCCCCAAGTAAAATACCCTGCAACCATTTGCCTTCAGTAGTCAAATGAAGGCAAATACGAGTTAATAATAATTAACTAGTAGTCTAGTTAATTATCCGGCTGATAATTAACTAGAGGCCATCTGTGTGTAACTTATCTGGTGTGAATGCAGTTCACTACATTTAGGCATGTACTCCACTAATCAGACCTTTATGGACGTTTTTGTTAACAAACACTTTCCATCAAAGCTAACTCAGTTTGAGCTACTTTGAAAGAAGAATGAATGAAAAACTGCACACTGTTGACCAGTGTTTCAGATTTTTATTTAAGAAAATAAAGAAAATACATGCTTCCTCCTCACAGTTGTGCAATACTATTTTAACTCTAGTAAAATACAATGAGGTTGTGTGGTTGAACTCTTACAAATTTTGATAAGGTTTAAGAGGTATGCATACTTTTGCAGGCTACTGTAAACTCATAGATCATGCACATAATTTGCAGAGTAAAAACAGTAATAATGGATGTCCCGGTAATAAGATAGCTCCATATATTTTGTATTTATGTGAGCCCCGAGCTTGTGCCAGGAGAGTTTGGCCAGGACAGTTCAACAATTAGCTAATGCTTCCTTTTCTTGTAGGAAAATGTCTTTTCCAAGAACGATTACTCTCTGGAATCCGGCTGAATTCAATTATTTCAGCTTCAGGGTAATGTATGATTCCAGCTGGGCTATAGGAATAACAACACAGACGCAGGAGAAGGAGGATCTTACATGCACAAGAGCCTAATGAGAAAAATATTTTAACAAATTAAAGTTAGGTGGATCAATACTGATGCAGGCTCTCCTTTAGCTACCCAGCTTTGTACATTTGCATAGTCCTGCAAGCTCACATTAAAACGATTGATCCATCCATATGTTCAACGATGGAACAATCAGTGTATCAGTGGAGCCGCAGGCGGGTGATTGCACACAATTAATCACTGCTAACCTATGGTCTCCCAAACGGCTCATTCAAACAAGGGGTAAACCTCCAGGAGCTTCGACTCATCCCCGGTGTTCCTGTCATAAGATCTGGCCAGCAAACTCCAACCATGGAGATGGGGAAAATAAGAACCCCATGCTGTCACTTAAAGCCATACCAGAGCACTGATGTGTCCTTGGTACCGCCAGCTGCATGGCCGGTCCAGGTGCTCCTGCAGAGTCTCTGAACAGTCAGCTCCCTTCAAAGCTGCTGCTCCTTAAATGTATTACATGTAGACGCTGATCAGGCTAAATGACATTACGACCAATAACATAATTTGTGTGGTTGCAATTGACTCCTTGTTTGATGCCTGCTTATTAGCTTGCAGGAGGGACAAGAAGGCAGGCAATGGGAAAATATTAACAAGCAGTGGGGGTGGAGACGGCTGGGTGACTCAGCATTATGGGTCAGAGGTCAGCACTGAGTGTTTGTAGAGGGCCACAGATTGGAGGTGCTGTTGAGAACAGCACTGGCTTTGTCCATCGATGGAGGATAATCTCCTGACTGTGGAAGGAGGAAGCTCTCTATTCCAAGAAGACAAGCTAAAAGCAATCTGTCTCACTTCAAAGACCAAGGTCCAGACCCCCAGCACTCCAACAAGCCTCATGTGGATGGCACTGCTGGCCAATGGACGCCATCCACTGTGTCCAGCTGAAACATTTAGGAAATCCTAATATAATGCCATAAAAGGACTCACAAAAGGGTCAGAGGTCACCAGTTAGAAGAAGAAAAACTCATTAGACTTAAGAGAAAGATGAAAAAACTACACTTGAAAGAGTATGACTCCAATCATTAATCCTCCACCACTGTGCTTGGGTGTTTGGGTTTATGTGTTGTGGTCGGTCATTTCTAAAGATGGTGCTATGCATTATGGTCAAACATTTCTACTTTGGTCTTATCTGTTCAAAAAATGTTGTTCCAAAGGTCTTCTTCATCCAGATCAAAGGTGTCCAGATGTCTTCAAGGACCAGTGTCTATGGCTGTCATACTTTAGACCAATCTTGTTCAATCTTAGGATGGTGTTTGACTCAACCACATTTGTACTTGCTCTTGATGAATTTCAACAGGGCCAATCAGATGTTGTTTTTCTGCGTTGTTTAGGAATTGTAGTCTGTAATAGTTGTAGTTTGACAAGGGAAGCAGAGGAAGTAAATGAAGTCATTCGATCCATGTTGGTCATGTTAATCACAGTCATTGTCCATTGTGTTGATTGTTTTACACTGCTTCCATCGCATTGCTGACCTATCAAAAGAAATCTATTAAAAGACAAGTCATTGGGTGGTGAAGCTCTAGTGTATTGTTGTCAGTCAATCTTGCACTGTTTTGGTGTGGACTACTTTAGAGAACTGCTAGCCTAGCCATGGCCTTCCAATGCAATTCCATTTGATTCTCATCTCCCTTCAGTTTTTCTTCTGGGATTTGTCCTATTGAGCTTGACTTCTCAGAATGGATTTGATCCTGGCCAATCAGCGAACAGAAGAAGCAGTTGTAAATGATGATAAAGTTTCTGCATGTTTTGAATTGTAGTCAGCCTATTGTTGTAGTTTGGCAAAGACATCAGAAGAAGTGAACAAAGCCATTCAGTTTGAGTTGGACATGGTTCCAAATATTGAGCAATTAAATTCAGAGCAACAGGACGGTTGTTTACAATGGACGCAATTTTCGGTAAGCTTCATAGTGTAGCTTCCTTCACAATCAAGCTGGTGCATTACCTACACCATGACCAAATGTTAGCGACCCAGTCATTTAAAACTTCAACAGGTGACAAGTAATCGTTTCTCAATAGCCAAGGGTCCAGCGTAGAAGAAGGGTACCAAACTACAGGTGTGTCCTTAATATCAGTTAGCATAAAAAAGTATGAGACGTGGAGTATGTATGCAGCAAGAGAGGGGAGTGGAGAATGAGCTAACAATTCATTCTTCATTACCAGAGAATTTGGACAGGGGCGACTCTGTGTCAGCAGGGGCAGTGGCATTGTCAGAATGTACCATTATTTGTCTGCTGACATGCAAAGCAGCGCTGCCAGAAGATTTAAGGTTTGGCGGCTTCGTCCAGCTTTGCTCTGCGATCACTTTTTTCCCACTCGCTACCGTTCTTCATCATCAACATGAATGGGGTGAAAGAGTGCAGCTTGAGTAGGTAACAACAAATTTGGTCTCCTGCTTTCCTACAAGCTATTACAGAGGATGGCCAGTAAATCAGCTGTGACCCTTCCCACCTCATCTGGCTGGACTCGGGCCAGAGTTATTCTCTCCTCTCTGCTTGTGGCGAGCTAATTTAATGCCTCCAAGCACAGCGGATTCATTATTGACACATACGGAGCTCGGAGAGAATTCAGCATGGAGGAGAGGTGAGAGTGGACACATTATCAACCGCAAAGTTAGTCTCTGTGTGACCTGCTGGTCAGCAGCTGACCCCAGTAAACCCTCAGTTATGCTAGCCTCTTCCCATGAACTTGCTCGACGATGTGAGAATTGATGCTAAGAGCTGATGGCGGTGTCCGCATCGTAGGAGGTCTTCCACCTCACCACGCCTTCGCCGAAACCAAGCTCGGAGAGGTAAGAGGGCGTGTGCGGCATCGATAATGTGCCCTATTTATCTTGTGCATTATAACATCTGGGAAACTTCTCTAAAAACAAAAGGCGAGCACTGAGGGCTGCCATTCTGCCTTTACCTTCAGAAATCCACCAAAAGCATTTGTCCCTTCGAAATGGATAACGGACAGGCCACAAATCATTCAGGACAACAGGACCAAGGGTTTCTATGTGTGTGTGTGCGTGTGTGTCCCTGGCATTTAACTCCTCTGCTGGCCCATTCTGCAGAGCCCTGCAGGACAAATTGCCCTGCATGGTTGTCTTTGAGAAGCAGTGCAGCGCGCAGAGAAAGGGACAGGCCTGAAACACAGAGAACAGGCCTATAAAAATTCATCACTTTGACCCCCATGACCTTCTTTTATTCAGGGGGCTACACATGCACAAGCACACACCACCCATCTGAGCTCTTAAGACAGAACTATTTGGAAGTTTTCTCCAATGATTCTCAGTAAAGTTTCCAACAAACAAAACCGCAGCAACTTAAACAAGACATCCTGAAGAAGAGAAATTCCCCAAAGCTCCTGATCTCTGCTTCCAGTTCTCCAGCATATGCTCCCAACAAGCAGCAGACACAAAGGCCAAGGAAAAGCTTTCTCTGCAAAAAAAAAGGCCACCAGATGCTTCTTTGTGGCCATTCTTCTGTGTAAAAACAGTGGCAGTAAAAAGAGGGTTGGCTCTCCTGAGGCATATTAGTCCCAAGCAAGAAGAGGACATTGTCCCAGGCAAGGTTCCTGACACATTACTGCCACCTGTACAAAGAAAACCTAATGAGAGATTTAATCTGAGAAACCTCCCGTGCCACTTTAAGTCAGCACTTTGAAAACCAACCGCGGCAGATGTCTGCTAGACTGTTTAACACACAGGCTTTTCCTAAACTCTCAATGAGGCTGGACGGGTTTATATTGTCCAGCAGCCATATGGTTAAATGTTTGCTGCATTTGTTTCCAAATTTGTAAATCTTGTTTTCTTTTTAACACCTCAGGTATACAGGTGAGCTTTTATCCAGTAACTGAGAAAACAAATACACAGACAAAACTGCACCCAATCTAGAGCTAGAAAACCTAAAGTAGGAAATATAAATAATTTATAGGCTTTCTGCTTTTAGATACTGAAAGCTGAATAGACCAGATTTCTTTCTTGGGGGGGGGAAAAATCTTTTAAAAAGACGTGTGGTTTTCTTATTGGCAGTAAAGAAAAAGGATGTACATTGGATTTGCAGGTTCACTTATTCTGACTTTTTTGTCGAATATATCTGAAATATTTGAAAGAGAATGTAGCTTGGGAAGATAAAATACCTACTTGGCAGACTATTGGCTGATACTTGCAAACCAGCCAGAGCACCAATCATTTTCCTTGGTGTTGATTGGGTGCACCAGTAGGAGTGGAGCTAAGGAAAACTTTAGATGTTAGCTTCAGGTAGTGCTAAGTCAATTTCCACAGTGATTATTAATACATATCAAAAGTAAATTTGGGGTTTGAACAATTAAACTAAGCAGTTATAGGTGTTTTTATAGGGGATCTTAAGTAATCATAGTTTTCAGGTATTTGCAGATGGGTTCACTGTAGTGAGTGCACAGATGATTTTGCTACAAAAATCTTCTGTGCAAGAAAGCTAGGTGAGCCCAATGGAAATAATGGGGAGGACGGAGTTTGGCTCTGGTAATTAAGAGGTCAAATACTGCAAAAAGTCCAACTTTTTTATTGTTTAAAAAATCCATTAACCGGAAGAATTCCCACTACAAAAGCTTGGACCAAAACCATAAACTTGTTTTATGAGTTGAATAAAATCCAGAAGGTCAGAACTAAAGCACCTGCAGCACATTTTTTATTATATGCATCACTGTCCTTAAGAAAAATAAAAATTGGAATCAAATTATCAAACTTCAGAGGTACTGGGAGCTTTTAAATTACTTTGTAAGGTTTCGGTTTGCTAGGTCACCAAACTCCTTTATACCCACTGGATAAAAACACAAAAGCGTTCACTTTATGAAGCCTAACTGGAGCTGGAGACTGCTATCTCTATTTTCCGCCTGGATGATCATTGAGTTATGCACTTATTCATCAGCTTGATCGTCCAAATGTCACACTTTGCTTTTTGGCAACTTTCTACTGCCTTTTAAAAACATATTTCTTAACTTCTGACATAAAAGTGAATTGAATTATCTTGAGGCTGCATAAATGATGATATAATACTTTTAAATATAGCCAAGAGCAGGGTCATTGATGATAAAATAAACACATGCTAAGCACCTGAAAACACTGCACACTCATTTAATTTACTTTTTCAGCTGCACCTCTAAGTGTTAATCAATTAAAGGACACATACAGCGAGGCAATCTGTTGCTGCTGAGTCAATTACAGAACATCGAAGAGCCAATCTGTGATTAGCGATGGTCCAATAAGCATGGGAGTATGCTGAGTTTATTATGCTGGCATTCAATACATTTATTTCTTTTTGCCTCAAAAAAGACAAACCTTTGTTGGTGCAGTACAAATATCAAAGAGGAGGATTTATTATGTAACAGGATCATATTATTGTTATTAAAAGATTTTCTTGTAATTATTTTTTTTTATTGAGAATGTACAGGAGAGATGACGGGCTTCATTTTCAGGGAGGGGAAGCTCAAAAACCCTCCTTCCACACAGAGAACATCGATTCACTCTGAGTAGCAGCCTTTAATTTGTTTACACCATTTCATCCAAATAATGTTTGTCCACCAGGGTGAGAGAGAGAGGTGTAATTCAGCCCAGGAGAGTGTTGGGGGATGCTAGGCGACCAACTAGTGGGTGGGCTTTGTGATACATTTTACCAATTTTTCATGCCCATCCCTCTTGATGTGACCCCACTCAGGGCCCTTTATGCCCCTGACAGCTCTGCGCAGGAAAACATGCTGCCGCTGTGATAGCATGAAATCGGGAACAAAGACCCCCGTGGAGAGGAGAAGGGGGCCGCCGGGGCGCTCTGTGCTCCGGACCCGCCTGGCTCTGGACACAAACAGATGTTGGGCCGGCCCCAGCTCTCACTGGCCACCCCCCCACCCGCCACAGGAGGAGGCCCTTCTCGGAGAAATGAACCCATTCGGCATTGTTTAGGCCTCCTCTAAGACAAAACCCGCAGCCACTCCTTCTGAAAGGGCCCGGCGGCGTGGTCGGCGCAGATAAATCACACCATGAGACCCATGAATTCTCAATGCGGCCCTTAATAGGCCCTCTTAAATATGATGGGATATTTGCGCGCGAGTGTGAATGGGGCCTGGCGACTGTTAATGTCAGTGGGCAGAGGAGTTTAAAAGGCAGCGTTGCCAACAGCGGGTTTACAGCGGCGCTACAATGAGCCATTCTGGAGGAACATCACTCTGCTGCTGACTGTTTGGACTCATGTTTAAATCTAACTTCCTTTAACAGAATCTGCAACTTTTCTTATCTGATCCTGAACTTAGAAATGATTTAAAGCAACAGAAAACAAAAAAGTCAAAACAGAATAAAAATCTACTCATAAATAAGAACATTAAAGCTATGAGAGCCATATCCAGCTTTTCTCAACAGTCCGAACAACCCATGTCTGATCTATTCCCAACAAAAAAATCTGATCTAAATTGGATTTGTAGTTAAACAGTTTTCAAATTGTCTGCAGTCTGAATGACCGTGTCACACTTCATCCGACTTTTACGTCATTGACGCGAGTCATATTTCTGCACCAAAAAAAGCCAGACATTGTAATTCTGCACGTAAACAAAGGTTGAAAATTGTAATTATGAACTTATGAAAGAAGTCTGTCAGTGAAGCGCATCAAATCACAATCCCACCACTCTCGGCTCTGACGACACATCAAAACAGACTTCTCTTCAAAAGTTGCAGTCAAAATGCAATTTATATTAATAGTGCTTTCTTTTTATTAGTTTCCTTCATCTTGTTATGATTTTGTGACAATATTGTTGTCTCCGATTGCTAAATAACTTTAAAATCGATCCACGAACGAGTCCATTCGCTATTACTTTCGGAAACCGAGCGCTGCTGTGTGACATCAACGTTCTTCTCCTGCTGGTCGTTTTGGGATTGTGAACCATTCACATAGACGTCTGACTGTGGTTGAAGTGAATTAGTGGTATGAACAATCAAACAAAAAAGATACATAAATACATAAATTAAAAAAAATTGAGCATCAAGATCTGTGATTGTTTAAACGTCCTGATATGCTGCTTCTCAAAAGTAATTACAATCTTTAAACTTTTTCATATTTCGTCACACTGCAACTACAAACTTTAATGTAACTTATTAGGATTTCAAATTATGGACCATCTTCTTATCAACTTTCACGAACTCCACAGCATAATACTACCAACACTGTGCTTCACCATGAGGAAAATATCTCCAGGCTGATGTGCTAAGATGGTTTTCTACAGACCAGATTCTTGCGTTGTTTGCAATTGCTTCAAGATACAGGAGGTAAAAGAGTAAAATGTGGGGTAAATATAAATGCTTGACACATTTTTGATATTTTTATTTGTAAAGGAAATTTAATGCCCTGATTCGTCTACTTTCTAATTCACAGTTGAATGTAATTTGTGTTGTTCTTTCAAGGTTGTGGTTGCAACGAAATGTAAAAACTTTCAACGAGCTTAAATGCTTGTGAAAGACAGTAGAAACTTGATACTTTGGCTGTACATTATCACAATGATTGGATGATTAAAATGCCAGAATTAATGATGCATGCAGTGAATGTTTGTGCACGAAACCCCCCCCCGTCTCCCTGGGGACAACGTGTGTTATCCGAGCAGCCACTCCATCCTTCAAAACAGAACAATTACCGTGCTCTGCTCTACAAAGGCTGAGGACTGCATTAGTCAAAAATAGACTGACATCATACAAGTCGGACACTATGTACCAGGCACAAAGGCATCCCTATCCTTCACAGTTTATGCCACATTTCATCTGCAGTAAATAAGAGCGTCACTGTTAGCTGACGCTGGCCCTTCCCATTCACTTCAAAGATCGAGTCAAACTGAATATTAAAAAGCAAAAGAAACACAAATATGATGATTAATACAGAACCTGCTTTGTTCAGAAAAAAATGACTGAGAAGATAAAGAGAAACAAGATTATTTCAAATTTGATCCGATATTTTTTTTTTACGTGATTAGATTTGAGATATTAGTGTTGGCACAAAAACACATTTATTTAACTTTACAGACAGCAGAACACAAAATCTGAATTAAATATGTATTATTTTAAATTATTATAAAAAGTTTGGACCTCCAAACAAATGTTTTAAGAACTTTTTTGCAACACTGATAAACTGTTGTTTTCCACCATTGTTTTAAATGAATGGAAACTATGACATAATTAGCAACACTTTAGAAGCTACAAAAGCAAGATTTCATATACATATAATATATGAATTTATACTTTTCGATCAAATGTATTGTAACTAAACAATACATTAGTTACAATACTAATGTAGTAAGCAATACATACTGTATGTAATCCTGGTAGTCCTTGTAAGAACTTTAGAACTGGGCGATGTGCTCCATCTTCCTGGTTTTGGTCAGAATGCCAGCAGCAGCATTCAGGATCAGCTGCAGCTATCTGGTTGACTTGTTAAGACACTTTTGCAATAATCAATGCAGCCAAATATATATGCATGGATGAGTTTCTCTAGACCTCGCAGGAAAATTAGTCCTGTAATCCTGGAAATGTTCTTCAGGTGAAAGATGGCCGACTTTGTAGCTGTCTTTATATGACTCTGAATGACTTTCAGGCCTGATCAGTAGTTTGTTGTGCTGACTCTGGATTGTTCCTCTTCAGGCCCAAAGACAATAACTTCAGTTTTGTTTACTAGGACTAGTAAAAACAAACCTAGCTGGGGTCTGCAGCAGCCGTGAAGGACTGAGGGGTAACTCGGGTTATGTCCCTGACTGGGACCAACCCGTGAGGCCAACGTTGCCTCACCCCGCTGGTGCCAGGCTCTGCGCTCATCCTTGGCTTGGTTTGTCACGCTGTCCCACCGTTGGCACGGTGTTCCAAGCTGCCAGTCACAGTTGCCCCCCTCCCTTCCAGGCACACAATGGCAATAGCATGACTGGCGCCGGGCTCAAATGGCCTGTTGTTAATGAGCAGCGCCAACAGAAGCCACTGCTTGTTCTTCATTTGCCAGCGTTTTAATTATATGGACAGCGCTTCCATCAAAGCCGCATCGCTCAAGTTACGCCCTCATTGCTGAACTCTCTTTCCTCTGTGTCTCCAGAGCTGTATTCATTAGCAGAGTAAGCAAACAGAGAGAAGAGAGAGAGAGAGAACAGGGGCTGTTGTCTAGAGAGAATAGTCTCCTTCTATATCCAGATGGGTTATCAGTGGGATAATAGGCCCTTATTGTGATAGATTGGACTCCTCTTGCCAGATAAAATGTCTGCATTGTATTGTGAGGAAATATCATCACAGGCATCACCTGGGAGGCTAATAAATAGGCATGGATAAAGGCTAATAATTCTGCTTCGACTTGCCGCAAACAGATGAGGTGTAATGCTCCAGCACAATTAAGACGATGTTAGGAGGGTTGGGTTTCACAGCAAACTATATTGATTTAGTAGGTCAGGCATTATACGCAAAGGATTTTGTCAATACAGTTTGGCCGAGCAATGAAATACTCAAATACAGCCCTGCTAGGCGTTCTCCAGTAAGTGTTTATACATAAAACTGTCCCATTTATTGAAATGTGCTTCCCTTTTTAGCTAAATCACAACAAAGTTGGCATATTTATTCCTTTATATACATCTGTGCGAGTGTATCTGGGAGCAGCTACGGAGAGTCCCCGGTGTCAGGGGTTCCAGAGTACAGAGACCCAATCAGTGCTGGCCCGATGGCTAATGGATGGATGGCCCCCAAAATTAATTAGCCTGACTAATGTAGTGTACACTTAATTACACCGACTGCCTTTTGATTTATAGCCGGCCAGATCCGGCAGCGCACACACATGCGAGCCGCGGTCGGCCAGAATAAGAGGGGGGAGGGATTGTTTTGCATTTATAAATTTATTTAGCAAGTTTAGGTTCAGCAGCCAGGACAGCGGCCATAGACGAACTGATGAAGTGCTGGTGGTTTCGGCTTGGGGCTGAAGGTAACAAGCATGGGGTAACATTTTCCCCCATCATTTATTTTAACCCCTTCATCCATGAATTATGATAACCTCACTCAGCCTTGTTTTCCCAATTATCTTTAGAATTTTTTAACCACGTTAAACAATAATTTTTCACATTTTCACACCGTATTTTACTTTCTTCGAACCTTTCTTTCTTATGAGACTTGCTTGTCAGATGAAAATAACCTTGAAACAGATACCAAATATATTTTTTAATTCACGTAAGCATTTCTGTCAATTTTTTTTTTAATTGGTCTGATATAAACTTTTAATCTTAAACGTTGCGTTTTTATTCACTGTAAGCAGAAAAGACTCACAGCCAGAAGAAGAAGTGGCTAGAAAACATCAGTTTGTGTTAAACTCTCAGCTGGTTGAGGCAGAAGGCTGCTTTTACTGAGCTCTGGCTTTTTTCCCCTGTCGCCACATGCTTGCTCTGGAGGAGAGATTGCTGCAAAGTAAATAACTCAATGCAACTGGACTTCCTTAAATGAATCACATTTTACCAGCTATCACCTTAAACTGCATTTTACTGCTCTGTATAATCACTAAGAATAAATTGAAACTGACATTTCTTAGTTCAGTCTTTGCAGATTTCTTCATATATATAGAATATTTCAAAGCAAAAGCAGCTAGGGAAGCTGAAATACTTTGTTGTAATAATACGTAAAAAACAGCCAATCCAGGAGAGCCATTCATTTTTCTTGGTGCTGATTGGCTGTGGAGTGGAAGTAAGGAAGACTGAAAAAATTAGTTTTGCAGTACAGCTAAGATGGTTTCCACTGTGTGTATTAATGCATACTAAGGCACAAGTGATTTATTAAGTTGGCAGTTTTAGGCTATTTTAGAGTCGGACTCTAGAAATCGTAGATTACAGTAGATTCCTATTCGTCAAACAGGAATCTGTCTTGACGAATAGATTGATTTGATTTTATATTTCTGTCAATTAACTGGATCTGTTTTCCTATTAAAGGCCCTTGAGATTACGTTTGTTGTAAATTACTGCTACGTAGACTGAATCTGCTTTTAAACAGTTAAAAGCAATGCATGACCGAGTTAAGCTGAAACATGACATTCATGCTAACCCGTATCTAATCCTTACACTAAAACGGCTTGCTTTTATCCGTCCTGACATTGTCATGTGTGTGTGTGTGTGTGTGTGTTGGTGTGTGTGTGGGCGTGGGTGTGTGTGTGTGTGTGTGTGTGTGTGCTCTGCGGTGAGAAAATGAATGATCTATCACAGTGGTCTGTCATTACAAGGCATCTTACAGCATTCATTTTCAGCAGGGATAGTTGAGGGCCCCACCTTTAATTTCATGCTGCTCAAGCGAGAGAAAGGACACAGGACAAAGGAAAGGAGATTGATGCCCGCTCCGGCCCCTCCCCCCGCTCCGGCCTCCACCTGCACTTCCTGCTGATGCCGACAGAGGGATGCTAATCCAGTAAGTGAGAGGCCAGCTGAGCCTAATGAAATCTGCCCAACAGATCAGCCTCAATTAAAACAGCCCCGCACCATGTCCGGGCGACAGTAGATCAAGTCGGCAATTAACCCCTCCCGCTGGCCTCTATCAATCCTTATATTGGAGCAAGCCGGCCAGCAGCACACAATCTCTGCAGATATTAAATTTACATTCTATTAAGTTTAATTAGGAGGGATTTTAAATATACTGGGAATTTGGGCACAGGGCCCCGAGTCTGTCATCGACGCGGCTGATTCATGGCCACATCGAGGGAGGGGGGGGTACATGCACATACCAACACTCTCCCTGAAACACATACTGCTGTAATTTCTTGCCTGAAGCATAGAAAGCCAAGAACAAAATGTGTATTTGTGTATAAATGTGTCAACAACAGTTATAAGATCTGGTTTACTGGCTGAGAGTCTGAACTGCGAAAGCAACTTGTGATTTAAATTTGCATTTCATTTAGGTTTGCAGGTGTTGCTCCACAGCGCTCTTAAGGTCCCACAACAGCATTTAAAACTTGGGAATACAGAGAACTGCATGTTCATGTCAGTGACTGCAAGGCTGCAGAGCAAACCCGAATCATGAACCCTCCACTCTGCAAAAACACACAAATATTTTGGTCTAATTTCTGGTGCAAATATCTTGGTACACTTGAAATAACTTACAAGTAACTTTTCAGCAAGATACAGGAACTTTTTTTACGTCTGTAATTCCTCAAAATTGATTTAAAAAAGATCCACAGGCAGATTATTTCACCTATAACATGGGAAAAATTTCTCATGAGTTAATGTGCCAGTGGAACTAGAATTTTTTCTTCAAGATGAAGAAATTATTGACTTAAAATAATCTCCTGAATACTGCAGAACAGTAACGTTTAAGTTTGTTTAGTTTTATTGCAAGTGTACCAAGATATTTGCACAAGAAAGTAGACCAAAACTACTTGGCAAGATTATGTGTTTTTTGCAGTTCACTTCCATGCTTCACATTTGATATTAGGTGTTTGTGCTGACTTGCTGAGTTGAATTGCCCACAAACATGTTGCTGAATATTAGGGCCAAAAATCTCTACTTCAGTCTCATTTGTTTAAAGGAAGCTGTTTCAAAGGACGTGGATTTAATTCAGATGACAGTCGTAAAACTAAAGTTGTGCTTTTTCTAACTTTCTTCTTCTACTACTCTTGAGTTTGCATTATGTGCTGTTATTTTTTATTTTTTACTGTTAATAGATTTTCTGATTGATTGAAATCCCAGAGCAGTGAATGCTAACAATTAATCTACTTTGTTTCATTGGGTAGAAACTTTTTAAGCCAATTTGAATAATTAACTGAGCTTAATGCACTATTTGATCATTAGGATCAATAGGAATGATGACATTTGTTGTGAATTGGGGCTATATAAATAAACTGAACTGAACTGAAATTGAATTGCAGCCATTGTCCTTTTCTAAAAAAAACCCACCTTCCTCACAAACCATACTTATTAAGTCTTTTTCTGTTATTTCATGAACTTTTAACTTTTAAGACTCAAAATAAGACTTGAAGACAAGCACAAAAGTGTTATGTTATTGCTGCACATTGTAATCCCAACCTTAATGACTAAAAATGCAACCAATTCAGGAAAAGTAGTCACTAGATTTATTTTTAAATGAATACTGCTTAGTAAAGAGAGATGCTTTAACATTTTGATGTGGAGTTTACAGGACAGAGTAAATGGCTCTAAAATTGATCAAACAGACAAATAAAGCTAAAGCAGATTTTCAATATTGGATTTTCTTTGATAAAAGGGCAAAATAACTCCTTTCTGTGGAGAAAATGAGCTATAAAAGAAATTAAAACTGTGACTTCTGAGCAAATTAAGCTAAAAAAAAAACACAAACTAGTGAAACTCGCAGCTTTAGAACTGATTTGTTTTTTAAAGAGTCTTAAATGGAGGGTTAAGTACATCTCAGAACCCACATCCTTTGTGTTTGTCTTCATTTGTGCAAACATCTATAATAAGCAATGGTTTATAAAAGAACTACAATAAATAAAACCAGTATCAGAAACATCTGACTTCTTTTTGCTTACGTCTTTACTCCAGCAACAATGACTGGCTTAATTTTGGCTCAAATAGGACAATTTAATAAGACTTTAAAGCACATGAGTAGGTGCTCTGCAGAGCATCCCAGATTCACACTATATGTTCAAAAGATATCCTTTGTGATTTCTTGTTTTAATCAGCAGCGGTGCAGAGCGTGATCAAGCCGATGCATGATAAGACCCATGGGAGAGGAAAGAGGAGGCCGGTGGGGTCTGGACCACCTCCAGGCTGCTCAACCCCAGCATTAGTCTCCACGTGGCTGTGTCTTTTGTCTGCCAGTCAAAGGCCTGCTGAATGGGGGTCAATTGAAACCAATTCCCGCTGTCGGACACAATTAATGGGGTTGCCTGGGCTGGACGGGAGGGGGGCAGCGGCTGCAGGTCTGTGGTTACTGATCCCGGCGCACAAGCATGTCGGGAATTTGCCACCTGGAATTTGTCTCCTGACAATAACAACCCCGCAGCCTTTCACATCCAGCTCCTTTTCAGTGATAGACCCAAACATTTCCCTGAGCCATCAGTCGTCTCTTAATGCAGGAGAGATGGGGACTGGATAATGGTTGTGCAAAGTGGAGCCATCCACAATAAACCAAAGTTAGAGGAGAATAGAAAAAGTATAATCATCCTGGCTTTTCAATTTTGCTCCTGTAGGTACATCTCAATATCACTAAAATATAGATTTATTTTACCTAAAAATCATAACTACATTGATTGCACACAATTATATACTATAGTTGGTTAGCCCTGTTAATTGTGGTGACTGTGTTTTATTCATGCAAATAAAACATTCAGCTTCTCAAAAACCTGCAATTTTGCATAAAAACTTTTTTTAAATTAAAGAACTATGTCCAACACAATCATGAGGAAAACTGTGCACTTGACACCGAAACCCTTCACAAGAAGGAAGAACCACAAAATGTAATTGATAAAGAAGTGGGCTGTTAAAGTCTTGTATCCAAGCACATCACTGAAACGTTGAGAGGACGGAAAAAATTGTACAAAAAAGGTACACAAACACATCACTGCCCACAGTCAACACAACAGACTACCAAGACATTTTATGGTGCATTTTATGTCCGGTTCGTTTGTGGAGACGTGTAATCAAAATTTGACGCAGACCAAAAAAGCAGATTCTGGTCCGCCTAAAACTCTCGGTATCAGATCGACGTAAACTCTGGCGAGGTTCGAATGTATGTGAACACCAAGCGGACTGGAGACTGCTCCAAAAGCAGAAAGTGGACTATTTGCAAAGCATCCTGGGTAAATGGAACCAAAACAAACGCGAGAGTCTAGTGCTAGCGGGAAAAATGGCTTGTTGTTTATTTTAACAAAGACAAAAAAGAAATCTTACAACCGCTAAAATTTCAAAGCACTCCATTTTTGTTTGCATTTTGTAGAGAAGGAGGTTGTGTTCAGTGTCTTCTTCAGAGGTCTTTATGTTGTTTCCTTTTGTGGTTCTTGGTTCAGCGCCACTACAGGCGAGGTGAGGAATTGGTTTTCAAAGAGTTTGGTTGGTTCGATCCCGAGCAGTGTGAAAGCGAACTGCACCAAATGTACCTGGTACTTGCTGCATTGATGCAGTAATTCATACAAAATAAACACTGACCAAATATCTATACATACATTACTTTTATTTAACATTGTTAATTTTCTGTAAAAGAATTTGTGGTTTTATTACCTTAAAACATCAATCATCAACAGTTATAAGATACAACTACTGTAATTATTTATATATTCAGTGTATGTGAATTTCACTTCTTGAATTGATTTACTGAAATACATTTACTTTTTGATTATTTTCCAACTGAGTAAGATGCAGCTATATTTTACTGCCTTTTAATGATTCCAGACTGAGATACAAAGACAATAAAGCAATAAAAAAGGACTGCCCGACACCGAGAAAGAGAGGCCAACCTCCCCGTGTCTGAATCAATCTGCAGATAAGTATGGCGGATCGATCCACCAGCAGCCCATCTACAGCTAAGCACTTCAGTGGATGTGCACTAATTGTCCTGTTGACATTAATTGTCATTAAAGGGCTTAGAACGGCCTCTGAGCTGTGAGTTACATCCTGCGGAGAGGTTCCAGCCCATTTGTTTATCAGTGACATCACAGCTCTCTTGGCCGCTAACACTCGGGTTGCAGCTCGGATCAGATGGGCCGATCCCAGTGTGGGTTTATGAGGCTTCTGAACGGATGACATCATCAGCTGTTGTCCTCCAATCCACTGCCAGAGTGGAAAACTGACTGTCCAAAGGAACTTTACCTTGTTCTCAGTGTTTCCTAGTTACAGTTCTTTTGTTTTGACTTTTTAAAAAATGAAATATTTCAGTAAAAGGATGAGCTAGACAATACCAAACTGTATACAATAGTTCAATATTTAAGGATTTATATATTGCCTAGTTTAAAAAATCCCATTCTGACTTGTTTAATGACCTTTTTTAAGCTTGTGTTGATTGTAATTAATCATCAGTTGGGTGTTATTCCTCCCTTGGACTGCTATTTATAGATACTGCCCACTGTGAACAATCCACAGGAAAGGAAGTTTTGGAGTTGTTCTGACCCAGCCATGAAGCCATCACAGGTTGGTCTTCATCAAACTTACTAAACTTCTTACTTCCTCAATTTTTTTTCTTCCAAGAAATCAACTTTGATGACACAATATTCACTTACTACCCAGAGTCTTCATCATTGGTGATGAAGAAATCACCAATGATGAAAAATCATCATTAGTGAAGAAGACATGATATCTTTCCATTTTCATGATGTTACACCTTTTTTGTTGTTTACACACAACCTAATTTGGAGCCCTGAGGAACATGTTTCCCAAGGCTTCTTCTGACTGGTTGTGATGACTCCTAAACTGGAAGTTGCTGTGATCTGTCGTCTGGTTAGGTGAGTTGCAAAAGTTTTGACCAAACAAGTCTAATCAACATTTTGCAATTTGGTTTGTGTCTTGAGTTTTTGTTTATGACGTCTCATAATCAGTCAAATGCAGGGGTGGGCAACTCCAGGCCTCGAGGGCTGGTCTCATGCAACTTTAGATGTATCTCTACTTCAACACACCTGATTCAAATAATGAGGTCATTAGCAGGACTCTGTAGAACTTGACTGCACTTAGGAGGTGATTCAGCTGTTGGATTCAAGTGTGTTTGATCAGGGAGATATCTAAGAGTTGCAGGACACCGGCCCTCGAGGACCAGTGTAACCCTAACCCCTGGTCAAATGGATGTCTGTCTGAGTATGAGACTGACTTATACCTACCTCTCTTAGTTTAGTATGCAATTCTCACACAGTTCTGTAAATTTTATTCCCATTCGTTGCTTCCCATTTCAAAGTAAGGAACCAAAAACATTCCAGGCTCTACCATCTAAGCTCAAACAGAAGCTGATTTTCCTGTTGCTTAAGCCTTTTAGCCTGTTAAAATGCCCAATTAGGATTTAAAAAAAGGAAAATAAAGTAGTTAGCTAGAATATCATGTTTTACTTTTGTTTTTTGTGTGTGTTTCCTTTTACTTAATTCATTTACTCATAGAGATGTCAGAAATATTTAATTTCAACTTTTCCAGGAAGTTTTTTTAACCAAAGGTAAATAAATCCTAATCTTAGGAGTACAGAGTTGCAAAATGCCTAATTAAATTTGTAATGGAAGTTTTAAAAAATGAGAAGGAAAGATTGCAGGATAAAACAATGCTTTCTTTTCAGCTTATTTCATCCAGAACTAGACATACAAATATTTCAGTGTCTAGTGATTGAATTTGACTCCAACTTTCAAGGTCATGATTTGATTCAGAAATTATTTTTAATTCAGAAACAAATTTTTCCTATTCAAATAGTCTAAATATTTTTGTCTGAATTACGTGACAAAAATCTGTTTGTGCATACAATCCTGTAGCTTAAGTTACCAGAACTAAATTAGTTTACCTGCCAGGCTTTTTCTAAAGTAAAAAAAATATTATTCAAAATATAATTTTTCAGTTTTGTTGCAACCTGAATTAAGCAGACCAAAATCGATTCAGAATTGCCAGGACTACGAATTGAGATTCTCCATAGAACAGATTTTCCTTCTGCACCTCCATCCAGAAACCATAAAAATAGCTGTTTTTGTAGATTTTAAAGTTGTGAACCCGGCATCTTTTATCCTAGTGAGCCCTGATAAGATATCAGCATAATAATGTCAGTGTGGCAACCTAAATGTGTGCCGGGTGACATGTAACTGCAGACTCCTAATACTGAATAGTCTCAGTGTTTTTCCCATCTGCAGGAGCAGAGAGCGTTCTTGCATTTATTATCTCCAAAGCAACACATGTTCATATGACCAGCAGGTCCATGTAATCCGATTACAATCCCAAAATCCAATATTCTGCACTAACTCCGAGGCGATGAATCAATGACCCCGGATGGAGCGGAAAACACGTGAACGAGGAACGCCTCGGTCAGTCGGTCATCCCCTAGTGCAGTGGTTCCCAAAGTGTGGGGCGCGCCCCCTAGCGGGGGTGCAGTGCCATTGCATGGGGGGTGCGGGAAGCGGTACGGATGAATGGAAAAAAAACCCCCAAAAATAAACAATTACACAAAAGTGTTTCACTGTAAAGATGGTTTGTAGTTTGTTTTGTTGCAACCTGAAGTGTGAAATAAACTTCAGAGGAGTTTGAAAACAAAATATGTGTATAGGTTTATGTTTGGTTGAAAAATGTGTGTGCCCAGTTGATTATTTTTCTTTTTGGAGGGGATTTTATTGTAATCCATATGCAGGCCCAGAAAATCTTTGGGAACCACTGCCCTAGTGGGCAGATGACAAACTACAGAAAGCTTCCTCTTCTGTGCCTCAGAGTGAAGTGTTTCCTAAGTCATTTAAGCATTTGATTCCTCCATTTAGGGAGCTTCTTGCTCCTCTGAATGGGGGTTCTAGTTGAAGTCCACACCTTCACCAGTCCCGCTGATTCCAGGACCATTGTGGCGGAAAAGAGTGTCTCTCCCACTCTGTTATCATTGGACATATTGCTGTCTGCGGTGGGCTTTTATGACCTGTCCCACCCCCCGCCATCTACTCCTGGACAATGCAGACTAACTGCACTGCTTCAGTTCTCAGTGGCCTCATTTGCAACGAGAGGAGAAGAGAGACGAGGAGGAGTAAATGGCACCATAACATAACAATACACTTGGAGACTGAGTTGGCAAACACAGATGGGGCAGCAACAGTGAGGTGTTTAATGACTCATAACTCTGAGCTGACCGCGCACAACTAAAACCACTTTTACTATATTGCAGTTGCCCTTTAATACATGCAAATGCTCTACATCAACATGGAGTTGGCAGCGTTTGCTGTTGCCGTTAAAACACGCATGTATCACAAAAAGGACACTAACCTCAAATAATGGCCTGGCGTCCAACCTGAAGTTAAAGTCCCCGAAGAGGAAAAATGGCAGCTTCTTGTGCCGCTCGTCTGAGATCCTGCAAAAAAATCCAGCAACAAATCAATCGAAAGAAATGCTCTTAGAAAAAACTGAACAAGTAAAGTAACTTCACAGCCATCAGGATTAATTGTTGGAGACTTTTAATTGGAGGGGGATTTAGATCATGAGGGTTACAGCACCACCTGGTGGACTCAACAACTTCCTTTAAGGGGTTAGTGTTTTTTTACATGTTTATTCTAAAGATGTCTTACTATCTTTAAAAAGATTTGCTGCTTGCTGCTTTTATTACAAAAATCACAGGACAGTGATGTTAAGTGTCCTCCACTCATATTGGTACACTGTAAAAAAAAAACAAAAAAACAAATCCTTTAATGCGAAAGCAGAATTAAAAAAATAATAAATAAAATCTAAGTACAAAACTCAAAATTTGACTTTGAGAGATGTTATTTAGTGAAGAAAAAAAATCACGTAGTTGTTTTTCCTTTTACAGAATCACTAGTACCACAACTAAAATTGGAAGTGTAATTTTTAATTTTTTATTCTGTTCCCACTTGGTGGAAACAAAGACACAATCAAAACTCTACCTACAATAGAATCAGTTTTAAATCAATTCAAAAAAGAAAATTGACAGAGCAAAACATCAAAAAATGTTTCATGTTGTTTCCATCTCTTTGTTAACAAGGACGAAATAATCAGAAGAAACAGAGGAAACATTAACATGTAGCAATGTTTAACCGAAAAATGAGGAATTTTGCTGAAATAAGAATAAAAGTAAAGTAACATTTTCAAACTTTACATATTTCATCATTCACTTTAAATTAGATACACATTTTCTGGCATTATTCTCCCATTTCTCCCAACAGCTACAAATTAACCATGGTCACCTCATTCCATTCGCAAAGCATTTTTAATGAACAATGTAGTTATTGTTTTATTTTTATAAACAAATCTGAGAGTTGATTTGTGTTTCTCCATCATTTAACGTGGAAAAGGCGAGGAAACATCTTCAGAAGTCAGGAAATGACAGGAAAATAGCTCATCACCTCAACTTGCCAACATCTACAGTTAGGAAAATTATTAACATTAACAAACTTCAAGGAGATTCAGACAGGAAAATGGAAAAAAAAAAAAAAAAGGCAAACCAGAGGCGCCTGACTCCAGTCCAAAAGAGCAACATTGAGATGCAACAAACTGGAATCAAATAAAGAAGAAGGGATGAGTCAGAAAAGTTATAAGAGAAATGGAGCTGGAGGTAAAAGCTCACTGCAGCAAAGAACAACATCCTGGGCGTCACCATAACAACCAGTTGACTCTATCTAGAGGCAAATTAGCTGTTTATAAAGTGACGTAATGGTGATTGCTAAACTCTTCAAAAAATGTGTGCCGATCAAGCAGATCAGGTTGATGTGGAGACTAACAGGAACTGGAAAGCATGGTGGAGGACCAATGATGCTGTGGGCCTCTTTATATTTCAAAACCTGAACAGCATTATGAACCATCTGAAATACGAGGACATGTTTTACAAAAATCTAATGCCCTCTGTCAGAAACGGTTTGTCATTGGGTCTTTTGACATTGTGATGATCACAGACATGAAGCTGAATTAGCAAAGAAATGGTCAAAAAGACAGAAAATTAATATTCTTCCATGGTAACCTCAGTCTTCACAGCTAATTCATCTCAGAATAATCTAACATTTCAAAATGTTACAGAAAATATAATGCGTGTAATACTGACTGAAGAGGGATGAACACGTTCTGACACCAGAGGGGTCTTTAACTGTGGCGTTACTAGAAATATTTAGAACTGAATATAACATTTTTCTGCACTTATTAAATAAATAAAATCAAAGTTGGAATTTTTTCACATTTTTTGATGTGGTAATATGAGATTAAGCTACTGCAATAAAAAACTAAACATTTATTTCAATGCATTTTATAAATGATTACCAAGAGTCAAACCACATATGATAATCCCACGGGGTTTTTTGTGTAATTTCCTGCATGTTTATAGCTCTTTTTTGTCTGAAGGAGAATCAAAACTTATTAATTATCCTATAAAGAACTCAAAATCTTGAGGAAAGAAACAAATTATTCTCTCATTAAGATTGAGATTAAACCCCACGTCTGTGTAATTTTATTCAGATAATCTAGTTCTGAAACAGCTCAGGGGTCTTCTTGTTCTGCAACAAGGTCCTTCATCCTCTGGGATTTGTCTGCGGTACATTTCCCATCCATGCAAGGCGTCTGAGTGATCACGCAGGACAGTTCATTAGCAGCTGACGCTAAATTAATAATCCTCCATAAGTTGTTTTGAACGACAGAAAATTCACTTTCCTGAGCTGATCAAAGGGATGGCGAACTAACACGACTCCGTTCGGGTCGGCTCTAATGCTCGGAATAGCAAAACAAAAACGCTGAGAATTTAGTTTTAAGGAATTATCATCTTATCAAGTTTTCCCCTGCCTTTAATGTTATTACATTTGGGATTCTGTTATATTATATTATCATTTCTGTTTCAAGCCAAACACATGATATTACATTGTTGGAAGAGCTTGGAGTTCCACTTATATAACATTTTAAAGAAGCAGATTTCATTTTAATATTTGAGTACGTCAGAAGATTCCCAGTGCATACATCTTCCTCTTGATCCATGCAACTTCATCACAGTGCCAGCATCCCAGCGCTTTAAAAATACATAATAAAATTAAAAAATGCACCTAAGCGACATATAATGAACTCCTATGCCTCATCGCCTACTTAAAAGTGGCTCTTCTACTGAGCAGAGATTGGAAATTAAGGTGGATGTAGTGCTCGCTCTTGTTTAATTAATGAGTCAGGATGCTTGGCTCACTATCTCTGCTAATCGTGCGAATAAATCTCGCCGTTGACTTCCCAGGCGCAGATAACAATATATTTATGAGGCCGTAAAGAGAGGAGAAAGCCTTTCACGGCGGTAGGTCTCAGTCTGGCCGGCTGTCGTAAAGCCCGCCTGCTTCTTCTGCGACGGGGGCGGCGAGGAGGTGCGAAAAGGTTTCACAGAAAAAGAAAAAAAAAAAAAACTCTTTCAGTTTGATATTGCATCGGATTAAACAGAATTTGGTTCATTTTCTTTTTTATTTCCTTTAAGCAGTTCAATAAAAACTGAGAAAACTTTATTTAGTCCATTCTGGTTGAGTGTGGCTGATGTAACTTTGTTTTAAATACATTTTAATTTTGTTTATTCAGTTTAGGTTGTTGTAGTTTCATATCAAACTTTACAAGACAAAGAAGCTCGATTTATCTCCAATTATATAAAAACATAAAACCAAATCAATCAGCAATATGATCATTTAGATTCAGTTAAATAAAGTTTAGTGAATCTCTTTATTAGTTTGTTTTAGATTTTTATCTAGTTACTTTTTTTGTTTACTTAGTCATTATTTGTTTTAGCAATTTCCTCATTTACATATTCTTTCTTTAATTATATTTACCGGTACTTATTAAATTTTCTATTCATTCAATCATTTATTTATTCAAATGTTTTATTTATTTACATCACATTATGTATAATTTGTTTCTGATTTACTTATCTATTTATTGATGTAGACACTTATTTTTTCTTCAATAAATTATGTGCATTTTAATAGGTGGCTTATTGGGTACAAATCAACAACTTTACAACACTTAACTCTGCAACACTAATAATTTTTGAAACTAATTCAGTTTCATCTTTATACATATTTTAAAGGGGGGTCAATTTTATTTATTTATTTTTATTATTTATTTATTTTTTACAAATTTGAAGTAATAGTTTTACTAACTGATATTATATTGATTGTTTATTTCTGTTTTAGAAAATAATGGGGTTGTTTTTTTGTTAGCATTTTTGCTTCAACTTTCAAAATCAGGATTACTTGGAATTCAAAAATAATTCCAAACATCAGTCAAAAATGAAAATACTAAATAAAAAATACCAATAGTTATTATTTTACAGTCAACACCTTCATGATTCATCAGCCTTCATGAGTCCAGAGAGTGAGGTAAAACATTTTCTGAAACCACGACATTAAAACCTACTGACTCAGAATACTCTATAACCACAGTAATACTGAGGGATTGTGAGTGTTTGTGTGTCCTGCAGCTCATTAATTAACTCGGATTGGTGTCATTTACGACACGACATGCTGGTGCTAAGAGACTGAGCTGTATAGAAACACTTTATCCAGCCAAGCCAAGTAGAGGGCAGTAACACGGCTAATAAGACGTTTGTATAACTGTGGGAACTCAAACACGCCTCGGGTGAGAAGAGAGTTTTATCTGATCCTTTAAAAATAGAGCAAAAAGTCTGAATTTGTCTATTGAGACCAGGAGTGGAAAAGGAAAGACCGATAAGTAAACGGGTCAAGGAAGGAATCAGCCATAAGTGAATGTTTCTCCACAGCTTGCGTTCTTTCTCTCTCTAACAGGCATGTCTAATACCCGCAGGCTGGCTGTTTTGTCTGCGGCTGCGAGGTTTCAGCCACAGGTCAGAAGGTAACACTCTGTTTACACGATCATTTCCTAAAGCACTCATGGTGACCCACCGCTGTGAAAGTTGACTTTTTTCCTTGGCCATTGAGGAGGATCGAAGAATTGCAACATTAGCTACAGCTACTAGGCATGAAAGGAGCCTGGAGGTGGGGGGTCCAGAGCTAAGGGGTGCCACCCATCCAAACCCCCCTCCCAATTTGCTGACCCTCACCCTTGGTGGGGCCCCTCCATTAGCCTCATCATCATAGTCCATTCAGGCAAACTGTACCAGTGTCAGTGACATTTCCCCACAAAGACACACTCCTTTGCTCAGTCTATAAACATGCTTTCTCCGGGCCAATTCATCGCACGGTGACACCCATGAAAGAGCCTCTTCACAGGGGCCGGTTCTCACTGGGGCCCGGGTTGGGGCCTTCCACAGGCCTTCCGAAGGGCCACACAAAGATAAGGGTCAGACGTTAATTTATTACATGGCCCAGAACCTTGCTCCCAGGCTCCTTTAACCACCACCACAAAAGCAACCAGTGCATATTCTCTCTTTCTGATTCTAATTTTCTCTAACATGCAAACAAACTATCATTAAAATAAATAAACATGCATTTAATATTTAAAAATGATAATTTCAGACTTTACTATTACCCTTGTTTATGACATATAAATCTCCTTGAACTTGTCAATTCCCTGTTCTCAAGCCCCAATCACTCAGTGGCTGCTGGTCAGATTATATGCTGATGACTGACAGCTATACTGAGCAATAACAGGAGGTCTCTATGGGATTATGAGGGTGCAGCGTGGGGCCGTGTCACGATTACATTGACAAGCTGACTGACCATACGCTGGCAAATCAGGTTCTGCTTTGCACACAATAGCCCAGTAGAACACCGTCATCCATTGTAAGTAAATGCAGAGACTTTGGGAGAATGTTAACATTGTGAAGAATTTGCCAGTGACGTCTTTTTGAATGGACCACGGTTGGCCTCCGACAGGACCTTTGACATCACTGGACAACCACGGCATCGCCCCGCAGTTAGCCACCCATCTCCTTAGTAACGCCCACCCCAGTAAGAACACCATGCAGGAAAGATGTGGTGTGTGGGGGGGTGCAATAGTGGACAGCGGTCACACAGAGGTTAGGGACCACTCAAGAGACAGTCCAATTGAGTAAGAGACCAGGAGACAGGTTGTTAGACAATACAAGTCTCCAAAGATATCGATAATACCATTCTGGCTATTCAAATAAATGTTCCACAAATTTTGTGTAGTGTGTTACCACAATGGAATCATCAATGATTTTAGAGATACAATTGTTGCCACCCATAATTTTGCAGATAGCTATAAGGCAATTTCCAAACAAATCTGATAGATTATTTTCATGTGGTAAACATTTGTTCCGGTTGTAGATGCCCCAGCAAATTCATCTAAAGACCATACTGGGCATGCTCAGTGAAAGAGCTCCATCTCAGATTCTTCTTGACTAGCATTTTAAATGTGTAGGCTTCCGAAAACATCAATTGGTTTTTGGAAGTGTTTCCAGAAGTACCAGAACCAAACATGGAGAAGCAGCATTCAGTTTCTATGCTACTCTAATCTGGAACAAACTTCCAGAAAACTACAAAACAGCTGAAACACTGAGTTCCTTTAAATCAAGGCTAAAAATATACCTGTTTAAAATTGACTCATAGTAACTGGAACAGTGATCAGTATAATGTGATGAATATTTGCTTGACAAAATGTAATATTAATTGCTTGTTTAATAATTGGTGACTGTACTTTTTGATGATATAAAAGCACTTCAACTGTCTTGTTGCTGAAATGTTCTGTACAAATAAACTTGACTTGATTAGAATGGCTCCTCCTCTGAACAGAATATGGTAAAACCACTCATGTTTCCATTGTTGCAACACAAAACTTGAGAAATGTCCTTTTGACAGATGACAAATTTGGAGTTATCATGTAGGATATCAGGATTTCTAACCAAATGTTAAGCATGGTGATGAAGGGGTGATGATTTGGGCCTTTTTATGCAGAAAATGAAACTTGGCGTCTTGTAATTATTGAGATAACTATGGACTAGTATCAAAGATGATGACTTCTGATACATAAACTTTGACCCAAAATGAGTCTTCAACATAACAATAATCCCATCAAAATAGATTAAAAATTAATGAATCAACATGTTTCAATGGCCTTGAAATTGAGCCTCTGTCTCTTTAAGAAGCTCCTGCTCTTTCTGGCACTCCACCTTTACCAAGCTATCACAACAATTCTCCTCCATTAACCTGTTATAACCGTTCTTAGGAGCATTGGACTGAAGTATTGATGAAGTGAAGTCAGCAAACTTGCAGTTCCACCTGGTGTTTGCTGATTGCTGCTGCCGCTAGTCTGAAGGAGCTGAGTGAGGAAGGCGGAGATTTGTGAGAGCAAGTGTTTAAGCACATCTGAATATTTGCCATGGGAGATTCAAACATGCATCAAAGAATCAAAGCCACATTCAGGTATGTTTTTGATGAGGGAATAACTTTATAACAAGATATAAAGCTCCAAAATGTTGATTTTACATAATTTGCTTATCTTACTGTAAAGTAATAACATTGTCTAGAAAGGAGCATAAAAAATGGTAAACCACATTTTTACATGAGGTTTGTCCATTCTGGTTTAACTTTTCTTGAATGACTGAAATTCCATAAATGTATCTGAATTTTCATTTGGATATTCTTGTAAAAGTTGGTAATATCTACAGAAAATGTTATTGATATGGACTTAAGACATCACAAGGTGTCAGTTGCATTGGGAATATTAGCATAATGTCTGCAGAGACACGAACACCTTGAGAAGTTCCCTGTGGCTTTGTGGAGGACCTGCTCGTGATTATCCTCTCCTCCCTCTTGCTGCTCAACATGTCTATTGGCTGGAGATGAGCCGGCCTCTCTCGGCTCTTTCAGCCTGTTGTTCTGGGAAAAGCCTAAAGGGAAACATTTAGATTGGAGGGCTCTTTGAGACGCTGTGACAGTTGACTGATGACCCTCCATAAAATGACAAAGCATCGCTGTGTGGTGGCCAGTGCTGCCCACTGCCTCCCCATGGGAAACTAATTGCTTTGAATTGTTAACGGCAACATTATTTTTCTGCCAATCATTCCTTTTCAATGGCCCCGAAAATGAGCATGAAACAAGTCTTTTCAGCGAACAAAACAGTTAAATGTCCCCAATGTTGATCAAATTAACTTCAGCACTGTGACAATGGACTATATTTGTGTGAAAATAATGGTGCACCACAAAGGAAGCCTTTATACCCGGATTTCACAGTTGTAATGTAAAACTGTTCTCCCCTGAACCAGACCAGCCACTCTGAATGGGGCTTGGAAAAAGAAACAAACTTCAACACACAAAGGAGATTTTTTTTTAAGGAAGATGGAGGGAAAAAGTGTTGGTTTTATCATTTAACAGCCAAGGGTTTTCATCAAACAGAGTAATCTGAGGTTTAGCATCAGAAAAAATACGGATTTTAAATGAAGCTATTCTTGCTGAAAAATGCAAAGTTCAGGTGTTTATCTCATGTGATGTTTCTACATGTGGAATAAAAATGTTCCATGTTTATTCTTAAAAGCACAGGTAAAGACAGTTATAGCAAAAACTGCAAAGTGTTTTACACATGCAAAACATGTTTTTTTCCCCCCCCTTATTAATGGACATATGGGTACACAATTTTTGGAGTTTCCTCAAATTCTTTGCATGTCAGTGCATGACATAATTTTCATATCCAGGACATATCTGGAAACATTTTACATGTGAAATGTTTGGTCACATGTCATTACTTGAGATAGTTGCCTGATACATGTTTACATGTTACTACACAGTATAATCTACATGTTAAATATATAGGAAAAATTCCAGCCAAATTCTAATAATGAATTCATTAAAAATGACAAAAACAGACACACACTGCAAAAACACCAAATTTTACCAAGTATTTTTTTTTGTGTAATTTCTAATGCAAATATTTTAGTACACTTGAAATAAGACAAGACTAATTTACAAGTAACTTTTCAGCAAGAAATATGTATAAGTAAATAATTCCTTAATATTGAAGAAAATTAACTAGTTCAACTGGCAGATCATTTCACTTATAGCAAGACATTTTTCCCATGTGAAAAGTGAAATAATCTGCTAGTGGAAACAAACAAGCTCCTAAATAGTGCTGAAAAGTTACTTGTAAATGACTTTAGTCTTATTTAAAGTGTAATATGTTCACAAAAAACAAGACCAATAATACTTGATAAAATGTTGTGTTTTTGAGTGTTGCAGCCATATTTATGTTGAATTAAATACACCATCAGACAAAATGGGAAAATTCTAAAATTTGAACTTCCAGATTTATGTAAGTATGGAAAACCAGCTAACAGCCGACAGTTTTTATCCATTCATACTCATGCCCGCTCTTCCCTTTCAATTTATCATTTAAAAGTGGGGAAAAATATGGGTTTATAATTCTGGAAATGTATGGAATTTCATGGTTCCCGGTATTGCAGGGGAAAGACGGTGGGTGCAGCACTTTTCATGCCTGTTCACTTTCTCTGAAACAGTCGTGCGCAGATCCGGAGCACCGGAGTGAGAAAAAACCCGGTGGTTTTCAGAGGGAAGGGTAGGAGGAGCACAAAGGCTGCTCGGCTTCTGTAAAGGGCAGTGAATAATGGCTCGCTCCTTTCACAGAGGCTGCTAACCTTTTGGCAGCCACCAGCAAACTCCATTCTACTCCACCGATCTGGGGGGACAATGTTCCAGGGCCGGGCTTTGAATGAGGCGCTACCACCAACAGTGTTTCCATTCAACGCCTGGTTGGGAACCATCTTTTTGGCCATTGTCCTAACTCTGACTCCTACCCCCAGAAGGAAAGCAGGAAAAGGGACAGGGGGAATACCTAAAGCCAGTCCCCCCACCTTCTCTCTCTCACTCTCTCTCTCTCTCTCTCTCTCCAGTGGAAGGTTTAATGGAGATGGGAGGGGACGGTGTACACACTGCGATCACATGTCAGTGCCGCCTGGACCGAGTTTCAGCCTGCACCTTATCTGTGTCTGGCCTAATAATGCTGCTTACAGCCCATTGAGAACACATCTGATAAGGCTTTTCCTTAGTGGCCCTTTTAACTGCTAAACAGTGTTTATCTCTAAAGTACTTCAAGGCCTCTGGGGAACAATGCTGAGGAAAGGCGTTTAGCCACTATTGAGTCGCATCAGAAAGGCGGCTCTCTGCTCTGCAGCCTGCAGTGATGTGTGGGGAAAGCAGTGAGATGCTTGTCATGCAGCCTTCGCTTTTTTAGTTTTTGACAAATGTGGACCCATAAACTCCAGCTTTTACCTCACAAACTCAGTCCTGGAATAAAAGGATCATTTTTCATAGGAAATTAAAGAAACTGTATTTTTTATTTCCTATAATGCTTAGGGGGAAAAAAATCTAATAAATTTTACATGTGGAAAATTATATGGGAGGGATGGAGGGAAGGATGGATGAATGGATGTCTTCTATTCATAGGAATCCTATGAATAGAAGACATACCCCCCTCTCTCTCTGTCTCAAACTAACTTTCTCTTCATCCACATCAAAGTAGAATTTCCTCCAAAGCTCAACATTTGTGTTTTTCCTACAGGCGGGTTTACTAGGGCACTAAAAAGGAAAAACAGAAAAAGCATGACGTATGCCGTAAAAACCTACGGAAAATACTTCAAGGAGAGCAACAACAGAGGTCCTTTTAAAAACCACATCATGTCAGGTGAAATACTACGTGATAAAAACGGCAAAAGCTGCTATATTCTGTAAACACTCCCACTCCGCTGTCCATTAAAGGCCTTCATTCATTAAATCAACAAAGAAGTACAGGCTAAATGTCACCTCTGTGAGATTGGAAAGCACCTCATAACGAAGCGGCCGGCAGAAATGGCCGTGTATTCCACCCATATATGCATGTACGCAGTTATTCAAAGCGGAGGTGGAGGGGAGCCGTGTCATGCATTCTTATAGCGTTTGAATGGGAGGTCAGCGGCTGGGAGCCGGGTACCGGGCTTTTATTCTGAGTTAGCATGGCCAGGTAGGGAGCAGGGGTGGCACCGTGCACTCCATCATCCCGCCCCGCTCCAAATGGAAACGCCATAAATCACGTTAGCGTGGAGCAGGAGGGGGATAGGATGGCCCAGTTTGAATGGAGGCTGAACTGAATACAGGAGTCATTACAACATCAGCAAGAGCAGAGAAATTAAAAGGACACTATCATGTAGAATCAACGCTTCTGAGCTTTACATCATGTTATAATGTTATTCCCTCATCAAAAACATACCTGGAGTGTTGCTTTAATTCTTTTATGTATGTTTGGGGAAAATCCTTTAATCTCTATGGCAACCATTCAGTTTTCAAACGTTTGGATGGAATTAGCCCCGCCTTCAAGGAAGAAGCTCCTTCAGTTTCCAAGCTTCTGAGCTTATGCCTGCCCCATGACTCCCTCACTCAGCTCCTACAGACTAGCCAGCAGCAATTAGCAACCACCTGGTGCATCGTTATGGTTCAAGTTGGATTTTCTGGGGGGATGAAAAGATCAAAATACATACAAAAGTTCCGACCAGAACATTTACGGTACGTCCATAAATCTGACGCACAAGCGACATCCGCAAACCACAGCGATGAACGACAAAGCTGCTTCCCTTTGCCTAACGAGGGCTAACTTTTGCTTCGAAAAACAATCTAATGGGACATTGGGAAAGATTATTGTGTTCAAGTTGTGCTAAAAGGAGCTAGCTATTCAAACCTAAAGTAGCATCTCAATGCTAATTTTAAACATGTTGCAGCAGCAGAGATGTCCCCAACGCTGGTTCACATTCCTAAAAAATTATTTATTCAAAGACATTCAGTGAAGCATCAGGAGTTCCTGAATGGATATAACAGCAGTTTGCACCAATCTGATGGTTGAATAACCTAAATAACAAAATAAAAGCTATAAATACCTTTATTATTGAGCTCATATGTTCATTTATTCAATAATTTAGCATCAAAAGGTTTTTTTCAACTGAAAATGTTGCTTTTTTTTGTCAATATGTGTTTAATGGCTGTTTGTTCAGTGATATTTTCTGCTAACAGCTGGTCCGTTACCTTTGTAGAACAAAGTCCATGGCCTTCTGCCTGATCCCGGCGTAGTAGGAAGGACTTTCCTTCCAGGCCACAACGTTGTGAGCGTCGTGAAAGAGGTGAACGTTGACCAGATCGAAGTCACTGTGAGGGGGAAAAAAAAAACTTTGTGAGGGTCATTTCCTTCAAAACATCACTTTTACAGCAGATTATTAATTATTATTGTTTAAACAGGACCTTAAGCATATTTATTAGCAAAGCCGTGTGACATTTTAAACCCCTGATTGGCTTTCTTCCACCCTGTCCTGTTAGGGGGGAGCAAGACGACTCAATGTGCTGATGAACACCTCCCTGCTGATTGTATCGGTCCGAGGAATTGATCGTATCTCAAGGTTTATTCTGCAGTGACATCCTGAACAAATGACAACATTCATGGCTTAGACAATACGTGTTTATCCCGTCCCAGATCTGATCTCCTATTCTTCACCGGTCGGCCTCTCCCTGCCGCTGCTGTCAAACGTCATGCCCCTATTAAATGCTTACCGTTTCAGCTCTTTAGTCCTCATGTCATCCCTCTATTAGATTACAATCCCCTCCGTCCCCCCGCCGCCTCTGCACACTGGGAGTTTCTATTCATGCCGTGCAGGTTCAATTGCATCTAATGTTTTCTGTCATCTGTCATATGCAGCTGCTTGACTAAGGGGATTACGTCTAATCAAATACGGTAGCGCAGGGCCCACAGAGGGTACGGTACGTACAGAGCTCTCCCCGTCTAACCTGGCAGACGTCAGACGCGACTGACACGGCTGGATCTGCGGCCCTAATCGTGCTGATAGAGCTGCAACGACTCGAGGCTGAGCGGTGATGAGGTGGGTGGGACGTGTTGCTGTTAGACGGCTGTTAATAAAACTCACCAGCTGGAAAGGCCCCATCGAGTCCTGATGAATCCCTTTCTGGACCACTGGCACTGCAGAACAGAGAGACTCGGTTTAGAACCTGTTATCAGCCAAATTTTGACAGAAAGATGGTGGAAGCTATTAGATGACGAGGGTATTTCATTTCAGAAGTTGTTTGTTGAAATGCAATGCTTAAAACATCAACAAAACTTCAATGACAAAGGCTTTTAGAGCAAGATATTTGTTCACTTTTCTTGTTTGAACTGGTCGGTTTTCCTCCACAGACCTGGATTTGAAGCACATTACAAAGATTTTCAATTGGGTTGATACAAGTTAATCTCAGCCTACTTTCTACATTTAAAAATAAATTCTGACATGCATTTATGATCCATATTGTCTTGGAACACCCAATTACGTCCACATTTTTACCTTCTAGCTGCTGATCTGAAGTATAGTCGAAGAAGTTGGAAACAGAGGGACTAAAAAAAAACTATGACTGGCTTCTTCAATATTTGAAACACCAAATATACTTTAGGATGCTTTGATATGCACAGGAAAAACCATCTTAGCTCTACCGCAGAAGCTAGCAACCATGGTCTTTCTTATCTTCAGTCTCAAAATTTAGTGTAACGGAGTATAAGAACTTCACATCTGGGCCTATAAAAAACCCCAAAATTGGGGCGTGCTGTGGTGGCGCAGGGGGTTAGCACGCCCCACGTTTGGAGGCCTTAGTCCTCGACACGGACGTCGCGGGTTCCACTCCCGGTCCCGGCGACCTTTGCCGCATGTCCTCCGCCCTCTTTCCTGTCGCATAAATAAATAATACGAGCCACTAGCGTCGCAAAAAATGGAACCCCCCCCCCCAAAATTCTTCAATCTGTCGAAGTTTTTCCTTCTACTTAACTTTCCTTTAATATTATTGGATGTAACTTTGCCAAACGTATTTCTTGAAATAAGTTTCTTGTTATGAAAAAAACTGAACTTTCGTAACATTTCTGTTTCACTTATAATATAATAGTTTTAAAAATAGTTTTTAATATAATTTTTAAGTTTTATGAAAAATTCTGAGTTTCCATTGTTGTATAATACAGCCTTTAAAATTAACAGAAATAATCAATTGAAATATATCAGTGAGTTTAATGTCAACATATTATAAATTTCCCTTTTTGGATTCTTCAATGCTATCTTAAATTATTGGATTTGCTTACTTGTAATATCATTTCTTTCCCTGTAAACTGCAATAAAATAACAATAAACTTGTCTTGGACCTCAATGAAAAAAAGAATATAACTTCTGATCTATGTATAGAAAAGAAACCAGACCAGGCTGAGGTTAGAGGTCACACCTACTGCAGTGTGATCTGTTTGGATCAGACCTCACCGGGTTTGTTCTGGACAGATCGGATCAAACCAGCTGCTTCGTTCCCCAGCAGCACATGATCAAACAGCGCATGATTCACCATGAAGCTGGTTATTAAATGAGAGACAAATTGATGTTGTGAGTCTTCTCATTCGGAATAAGATAAATAACTCTATTTCCCACAACCTCTTTCTTTCTTTTCCAGTCGATCTCTCTCCCTCTCTGGGAGTTAACTGCGGTGATAAATAAACTAATTATGGGTCAGGTCGCATAATTACAAATTGACTAATTTTATTTAAAAAACCCAGATGCAAATTAAAGGGCTAAGAGGTATTTGATTGCGCCTTGCATCCTTCAATCTGCATTAGTACAAGATTAACTGTATCAAATTGAATTACATTAGCATACTTGAATTAATCCATACTGCCTCTGCAGGATGCATGGGCCCAATTATAACTCGCTCGTCCAATGTTGTGGTTTTGAAAAGAGCAAATGGAATTAGATATGAGTTTCACCCTTCTAGAAAAACAGATTGAACTTACACACTCAGGAAGTGAATAAAAAGGAGAAACACACACAATAAAGGCTGAGTAACTACAGGCATAATGGACTTTATGTCCTCAGAACAATACAATTACTTTACAGCAGGAACAAATCCCTCAGCTTGTAAAGTTGTGGAAGGAAGGGAAGCCGCTAGAGAGGATGAGGAGGTGGAAAGATGAAGGTTAGGGATGGCGGTGGGGGATTCGTACGAGATCTGACTGCCGCCAGAGACGATTAATCTCGATTTAATTTTAAGAGCCATTAACTACAATCACAGCATTAAAATCCATCACTTTTCTGACACCTGGCCGCAGATTACCCCATTTCCTGCACATATGACTGATTGACCCCCCGGTTCCTCACAAACACACACAAAGGCAAAGTCTCGCACTTTAAAACAGAAAGGCAGCTCTCAGTCATTGCGGCAATGAAACCGGTTCAGTCTGGGACAAGAGTCAGGTTTGGGATAGCGTCTTGCTGCATTAGCTGACAGGAAGACGTCATGATTTGGTTGCAATAAGGTACGCTGTACATTATGCATAAACAACCAAAATGCCAGAATTGAAATCCATTTATCAAGTGAAAAAAGATAGGGCTGAAACGATTAATGGGATTAATCGTGATGAATCGATTGAATTTAGTTATCGATTAATCGTTAGCTGGAGTATACATACTCAAAAAGGCCATTTTGCTGAAAGAATAACACACTCAAAGCAGTAATTAAACCAAACTGTTCAAAGAGACTTAAACAATTTGGATTTACATCAAAATTAACATTTTTTTCTGTAAATATGTTCTACACAGAACTCATTAAGTGGCAAAGTTTTAACTTCTAATTCAAAAGAACCGTTTGCTATTCATTTACTAATCAGTAATTTAAAATGTAATTAACAGATGTGCCCTACACTGTGTTGATGCTAGGTCAAGCAGAAACAGCTCAGCTTTTCACATGTTGATGTTAGAAGTATATTTTAAGCTCCATATGGATCCTTTGTTACAAATAATCAAGCGTACACTAATTTAATGATTCGTCGTTGCATTTGAGGGAACAAAATGTTTATTTTCTGATATTAAAAAGGAATTTAATTATTTCTTTGCACCTTGTAATGTATTTTATATATCAAAAAGGTTTAAATCAAATATCTGCATAATGTGCTATTTTTATCCGATTAATCGTCAGAATAATTGATTAATAACCGAGACAAGTGACTAATCGATCAATTAATCGGTAAGGATAATTTATTAATAGTCAGAATAATCGATAGACTAATCAATAACTGAAATAACCGTCAGTTGCAGTCCTAAAAACAATAAACTGATGGAGTGACATGTTGGCTCCAAATAATATTGTCATCCCCGGATGTGGGTGGGGGTTTGATGGGGGGTGCGAGGGGCAGCAGGAAGGCCAGGAGGCTCAGGGTGACATTGGCTCAGCTTCCACAGGTCAGTGATGGCGTCTCCGCCTGCGACAGTGATGAACGGCGGCTGCAGAGCGGGTCGCGTCCGGAGGACGTTGGGCGATGCACAGACTGACCGCCAAGCACGGACCCACACAGACGGGTAAAAGATGGAAGAAAAATGACGCATTCAAGAGAATACTGTCATGACGAAAAGAAAGCACACCTCCTCTCAGTTCTAAAACGATTTAAATCTGACCTAAACTGTACAGAAAAAACATAACAGATTCAACCCAACTATATATTAGTCCCTCCAGTTTTCCACAGTTCCAGGATTGTGGAAATTCACAAAAAAATAAAAACAAAATTAACAACTCTCTGCATTTGTTTCTTGCCAATAAATAATTTTGAGTATTTTTGAGTAAATTGTTTGCCAAAATGGTCAAGAACATTGGGTTTAAGTGACTGCTAACTCCCACTTGAAGGTGGCAGTACTTCTTACTTCTACAAAACTGCTGCCTAATATGTTCTTGATGTCGACTAATAGTCTGTGATTAATATAGTGAGTAACATAAAGTCATATTTACGGTCATAAATAAGCGCAAAGGACATAGCAAATAGAAGCAGCACAAAATTTGTGACTTTGATAGCAAAACAAAATCACAATAGCAAAATCCTGGAAAGACTCTCTATGAAAGCAGGCTCAATTCAAACCTAGAAAGACATCAGCATTGACCATCAATCTGGGAAGGGCTCCAAGCCCATTTCCAAACCATCTGAAGTTCAGCACTGCACTTCGATGAAGATTATTCACAAGTGAAAAACTATTAAAACATCTTCTAATCTTCTTAAAGTTTAATTTCAGACTCAGAAATGGGAAGGTTTTTTTATCTTAAATGCAAAATGTGTATATTTTTGTACAGTTTTGGCTTAATCACTGCTCTGAATATGTTGTTCTTTCAGCAACTGGCGTTTTTGAAGTTTGTGTACTACAGTTAACGATTAATCGTTTACTAAACCAGCTAACGATTATTTGACTAATAGATAAATCGAATACACTCCATGACTGAAGCCTATCGATCATGGAGTGTACTTCTATTTTTCAGAGATTTAATGTGGATCTGTTGTTGTGTTTGGGTGCCAAAATGGGATTTTCATCATTTGTGGGATAGTATGTCTAATTTTAAAACAGCTACAAGGCATTCTCTTTACCCCACAACTTAAAAACTACACAACTGTGACTACAGAATTTTTTTTTTTAAATGTCAGGATTTATTATAAGAGCCTCACAACACCCTCCTACAACTATTTCCTGGTCCATCTCTTTTGATTCTTTGACCTTTTGTATATTCCAGCTGAAAGCCTGACCCCCATAAATAACATTATGGCAGGATGATGTTTGGAAGGGGGTGGGGGGTGTTTTAGTGGTGCGGGACAGAAATGCACAGCCAGTAATAAGTAATACACACAAACACTGATTGATTTGAGTCTCGGTAGACGATCACATCTATCCTTATTCCATCATCTTGCAAGGGGACCCACTAAATAACAGAAGGGCCCCTCACAGGGTTTACAGCCTCAAAGCGACTCCCTGCAGCAGAGTTTACTCGCCTTCTATTTGCGAAAATGAGCTCGGCAAGCCTTCATCTCGACATTAGCCTCTCATTTGAGAGCTCCTCGCCGTCTCATGGATCACGCCTGTCACGGAGGACGGCATCCGTGTCACAGGTGTCTTGTCTGGTGATAAACGTGGCGAGCGTTTTACAAGCGACGCCGCTTTAAATGACTTCATCTCCTTAACGTAAACATGAATCACGGCGGAGGGAGGGGAGGAAACAGGAAGGAAGTTAACTTCCATGGAGGTCTGAACTTTAAAGTAATCAAAGTGCTGAAACAGAAGCTTACTACAGGGGGCACTAAAAGGGTATGAAAAGTTGGTGCTTTTATGGACGCGCTGATGGTGCCAAACAACAAACTCATATAGATGTTGATCTACAGCCTGTCTGTTAATTTCTTCCTTTCTCTCACTTATTTTCCCCCCCCTCCACGCCTGTGTAAAACAATCAATACCAAGGGCACATTAAGGTCTGGGTCGTATACTTTATTTATATTAGGCAATGACAAATCCTTATGATGCAGTGGCTTTTGGACGCATGTAGCGCCAAAGGAGTATTTACATTCACTCCCACGAGGGAAGGTGGAGATGGACGGAACAACGGAGAACGACAAGACGTCCAAATCCATCACAGAAGCCTTTCAAAAGAAATGCGCCCCACAATTTGGGCCAATTCCGTTTTATTCAGCATTTCAATAAATGTCCTCCTTTCTCTTTCTTGTTGCCGTGTAGCTACGATTCAGGGGCCAGCTGGGAAAAAGAAATGATGGTCAGCATTGTTGCTTGAAATCAGCCCAATTTGTCCAAATTCATGAACTTTTTTCCCACCAATTGAATTCAATTTACTGTAAATACCTCAGCTGTTTATTTGGTATGAGATTCTCAGATTAAAAATTTTGTTTTATTGTGTTTAAAGACAGCTGTACTGTATTATTTTAAGCTTTGTTTGAGGATGTGTGTGGATCATCACCACTCCTTAAAGAGGTTTTAAAGAGACAGATCTCAATTTCTTTCTCTTTGGTTCAAAACACATAAAAACTGAAGAAGTTAATCTGAACTGAATCATTTTACTGAACACAGAGATTCTTTAAAGCACCATTTATTTATAATTCATGAAACCTTTGTGAAAAGACTACTCTGAGTCCTTCTAGTGCTATATTGGCATTAGGAACACCTTAAAAATGAAACAGCTTAAAATCTTTAATAAATGAACAAATCAAACCAGAACTGCAATTTTGAACAATCTTGAAAAAATAAAACAAATTCTAAAATATTGGTAACATCTGATGCAGACGTTATGATGAACTGAATGGATCATCAACCCCATAACATACAACAATAAAAATAACAATCAGCAGTTTTTTGAGTCTTTTTTGAGGAATAGAAATAATTGTTACTTTTCTTTTGCTTGGTTATGTTAGTTGTTATTTGGCAAACACCTTTTTTTTGGCTGAGGCATTACTTCTTTAGACAGTGATTCTCCTATTACTCCTTTATTTTAGATGCTGTGCAGCTGGAAGGATGTTTGCTCCTTTTCACAGAGATCTAAAGAGCAGTTGTTGTAACTGGATGCTACTTCTGGTGGAAAAGATGAAGAAGACGACAGGAAGTGATAGAAGAATGATGACAGGGCATTTTTAATGACTTATCGCGTGAACAAACTTATTTGTGTGTGATTGTAATTGTATTTCTTAGTTATTGGAAAAATGGAAAATGCAAAATTGTGTTTTTTGACATTAGCAGAATATTGACAAAGTTTTGTGCACATTTGTAATTGAAACACAGCTGATGATAATAGACTGTTGAAAATGATTCCCACTCATCTGAGGTATTGTGACAGACTTGTAATGTTTTCTTGCAAAGGTAAGACATGGACACCTGATTCGTCACTCTGTAATCGTCATCAGATGAACCATTTGAAGGTGGAAATTAGCTCCTCCTTTAACATTTGTCACCAAAGTTTCTCCACAGATCTCAAGCTGTGTGAGCCCCAAAACTAAAACGATCCGTTTCGGACTCCGCACGGCGTCCCCTCCGATCCAACAGCCCTCCCCGTGCACCCCTCCTCTGGAGTAATGGGATTCCTCAAAGCTGCAGATGGATGGCAAATCTAGGCAGTTTCATCTACTAAAAGAGGGCATAAATCAGCAGTGGAGGAAGCGGGGACGAGGCAGGGGTTATCACCAGTCTGCCTCCCTCATGAGAGCTTTGCATTAAAGCATTAGTGAAATTAATTCATCTTTCATAAGAGGTTTGAGCAGTATCTGTGATCTATGATAACAACCAATTTCTCACTACGGAGGGGTCGCAGGAGGAGGGAGAAAGAGAGGGAGGGGGAAAATACTCTGCGACCCTGATAGACTACACAAATCTGCTCTTTTTAAATGGGCTAACATTATGTGGAGTGGTGCTCTCTGGAGCATCATCCCAGATTCATACGCAGGCTGGGGAAGAGACATCTATCACGGGCCAAAACTTTTCTCATCTGCTTGCCCCACACACACACACACCACCGCACTCCCACTCATCCTTCTCACGCTGTTTTTGGGCCTTCGTCTTTAATGTTTTCACTCATTAATTGTTTTTAGATCAGGAGATCCTGAAGCTGCTTCTATGGATCTCTAGGATGTACAAGGAAGTAGTGGGGAAGCACGCGCGTGTGTGGGGGTGTATATGAGTGTTTGTTGGGGTCCGAAAGTGTGTGAAAGAGACGAAAATTGAGGGGAAGTGTGTGAAGGGGCCGTATCCATCTGTTTTGCATATATTCGCGGAGGCGACCGTCGGAGCATGGTTGACGGATGAGCAGGGAGCGCAGGGATGACACGAGGGCCGCCGTACTCTTTATTACTACATCAGCACTGCGGCACTGTGCGTGCGGCTCACCGTCTGACAGGAAAACCGAACACAGCGGAGCGATCAGCGGGAAGCAACCAGGACCTTTTTCTTTTTAGGTGTAATTCATGTTAAAACTGAGCATACATATGAAAGATCTAACTCTTTTTTTTGAAGGAAAAACAAAAAAAATATTTAGTTAAAAAAAGTATTCTTGTGTTTCTGAACTTTATTTCTTCCCACCTGTGGAAAGAAGTCCGCTGGGAACTTCTCCTTCTGCACCATGGGTGACTTCTGCTGCCTTATTGTGCGGATTTCCTTCCCGGTCACCTTCTGAAACATGCCGGCTGAAGAGGAAGAAGAGGAGGAGGAGGAAGAGGTGAGACGGAGAAGGACAGAAGGAGGAAGAAGAGAAGGAGAAAAAAGAAAAAAAAAGAGAGAAATGTCACAAAAAACAGATGGGTTAATATGAGTGAGTCTGAATCTTCTAACTGCTCAGGCTGCTGAAGTGGCAACTGCACCACCTGCTGGTGAGACTGAAGAACTTCAGGAAGAGAATTAAAATGAGGAGCAGCTACAAGAATACAGCGTTTGTTTTAATGTGAATATAATATTTAATGTCTGTGAATGAAAGATAAGCAGTTTAATAAGTGGTGATATATGTAATAAAATAGCTGTATTGATCTCATAATATGAAGACAAAATTAAAACATGGATTCTCTTAAATCAAGAAAAACAAAACAATTTTTTTAAGAATGAACATCACATACAAAGGCTAAAATGTTGTGTTTACATGATGTAAAGAATGTCGTCAATTTGGAGCTTTTTTCCGCATATCATGAGACAAATCTTGTAAAATTCAACAAGGACGGAAAAGAAACACAAAGAGGAGCATTAACCTGGTTGCATAAGTGTTCAAACCCTAAATCAACCTTTCAATTCAATTTCAGCAATCAGAGCTCACACCTGCCACAGAATAGAGAGAATTTAATTAACCTGAAATAAAGTTAAGCTGCTCTAATATAATTCTACAGACTTAAATCGCTCTATATTTATATTTATATATAAATATTTGAATACCAAATAGACACTGAAAACATTCAGAAATTAGTAGTGGGTGCCTAAAATAAATTTTTGATGTGTTGCCGATACAAACAATTCTGAATCGACACACAAACATCAAAACTCTTATTTGAGTGTTGTTTTCTGATCTTATTTTGAGGAAGATAACAGGTGGAACCTCGACGCAGGTGAGCGCAGAACCCGGGCGGCAAATGGTGAACACTTGATGTCACATTCATGCTTTAAAAAATGTGACAAGCCGGATTTCATGGTTCCAACCTGGGGTGTAACTAAAACAGATGATCTTATGCTGCCAGGAACATTGAGTGAGCCACGGCAAAGATGAGCTAAATGTTCACTGCAATATTTTACAAGATTCATCGAGATTCATCGCAAACCATTGGCTTTTGGGTTGTGGAGTATAACCTTGAAGATGAACATGAGATTGCTACTCGTAGATTTTTCTCAGAAATGCAGATTCTCTCAATAAGTAACACCAAAATTACATGTCAGTATCACAAGATGGTAGAATAGCTGTAGCATGTGATGAATGGATGAATGGCACAGAATGTTGGGTAATGAAAGTTTGGATTGATTATTAGTTTGTGAACAAAATTAGGTCATCCAATTGAAAAATACTTTGTTTACCCCAAATGGAAATCAAATGTAATAACTCATTTCATCCAAGCATCTTCAAAGAAAGGTTGTGGTTGGTGATGCTGTGGATCCAAAGAATCTCCTGTAGCAGTCAGTGTTCCAACTAAACTGAAGGAACCTCTGACTGAAGTCTTTTGGCGTATGACAGTCTCATTAATGTCATGAAATGCTAACAGCTCAATATTCGGGCAATTCGATATTAAACAGTAACATGTTCTGCTTGACACCAGTACTGCTAATCCACCTTTATTTGCTTTTGCTGCTTCACTTTAAGTCTCTTTCTGGCCAAGACTTCCCCCTTTTCTCTGGGCTCTGCATCCAGGAAGCCTGCGTTTCAACTCCTCTGTGATTTGGGGTCGTAGTTTAGGTATTATTTGAGCTAATCAACTGCTCCCAAATATAAAAACAATACTTTGTTGCCAACGTTACGCATCAGGTCAGTTATCCAAAAGTAGAAATGTAATTTCAAAAATTCTTCCAGCTGCACAGCATCCAAAACCAGAGGGAACAATTGTCTAAACCTGCAACGTCTCAACCCAAAGCCAAATTTGATCCCAAGTCAAACTTTCATTTTTCAGGAACAAAACGATGCTAAATATAAATCCAATAAAATATTGACGTCAACAGGAGAAGAATTATTTTTTTTCCATTTTTTTCTCCGAAGAGTTTTTGCGGAGCTAGTGGCTCGTATTTTTTGCGACAGTAGGCAGACAGGAAAGAGGGCGAGGAGAGGGGGGAAGACATGTGGCAAAGGTCGGTGGGACCGGGAGTCGAACCCACGACGTCCGTGTCGAGGACTAAGGCCTCCAAACGTGGGGTGTGCTAACCCCCTGCGCCACCACAGCACGCCCTGAGAAGATGAATTTTTTTTGGAATGGTCCAGCCAGTGTTCAGAACCAAATCTGACTTTAGGGTTGTGGAAAAGACGTGTTGTCACAATCTGAGTGGACAAAACATCCTGTCACTCAGAAAGACTTTTCTGGGATGCAGACAGACTACAAGCAAACACAATGTGACAACTCAATCCAAAAGCACAAGCTCATGCAATCAGATGAGTGTTTTGTTTTTTTTTTTGTTTAGATTTTTCTATTTTGTGATTTTATTGTAACACACGATGGTTTGAACACTCAAAAACATGTAAAAAACACAATGAGGTAGATAAGTGCTATTTTTATAACCTTCATTTAAGTGTTTTCTCAGGATTAAATGGACAATGTATGAGAATTTATTGGTAGTTGATTGCTGTTAAAACATGTTTTTATATATGTATAGCACTTACAAATATTAGGAAGGTGTAATTGTTGCGTTGCATTCCATCTTGCAATGAAACTTTACAGGAAGCAAAAGCCAGCCCATAACGTATTTTACCTAGTTGAAAAATAATTTAATGTTACTTTTAATCAGAATTTGTTTGTCTTTTCCTAAGGGACATTTTTCACAACTACAAGGAAACAAATATACACAAAACAAAAGACAGAGTACAGGCAAACCCAGATATGAGTTAAATTAGAGAGTAAAATGGTTATTATTTTAACATTTATGGTTCTGAACATTTTAATTCCACTGCAGAAAATGATCAAAATATAACATTTCTGACTGAAGTTCTTTGACTGCCTGTAGATGTGTGTGTCCCCTCCCCCACACCGCCGCCCTGTCCTTCACTGGTGCTAAAGCTGATCTGGTGTCTAATAGGAAGTGAGGCGCCTCCACATCTATATCCTTTCTTTAATTAGCGCGGTCGCCGGACCCCGAGGCCCTCTGACACGGCGGGCTGATGAGACCGCTGTAACTGTCCAATAACTTGTAGAACGCCATTACCGGCAGCCCCGAAACTGTATGAATTAAATCCTAATATTAATAAGCATTACCATCTGGTCCTGCTGCCTCCGTATTATCTGAAGAGCCAATCTTAGCTGACTGGTTCTGATGGAAGCAAGAATAGCCAGTAAATGGGATCGACACGAGGATTCATTTCTAGGGATTGGTGATGTATCTGTGGTGTGTGTTGGAGGGGTGTGTGTGTGTGTGTGTGTAGGGTGGGACGGGGGGTCTCACCTTCGAAATCAAACTCAGAGACGTTTTTCAGAGAATCGTGGATAAAGTAGAAACTTCCAAGAGCCTGCAGAGAGAGAAGAGAAAACCATGTTAGATGGTTGATACTGCAGAGAACGAATTAAAGGACTGACTGAAACATTTAGAATAAATACAAAAACATCAGTAGGAATTCAGAACAAATCTTTATTTAATGATCAGAACATAAACATGGAGCCTTCAAAAGCAGGCAGTGAGTGAGTGAGTGAGTGAGTGAGTGAGTGAGTGAGTGAGTGAGTGAGTGAGTGAGTGAGTGAGTGAGTGAGTGAGTGAGTGAGTGAGTGAGTGAGTGAGTGAGTGAGTGAACGGATGGATGGATGGATGGATGGATGTTGCCGCAGCTCGTTCAGGTCCAACACGATGTCAGGTTGAAAAGACATCAGCAATGCCGTTACCATAGCAGCCGTTGCTCTACATTATTGTGATTAATTAGCTCAAGTTTAAAACGTTTAAAACAGCTGCCGCTCTTCATGGTGCGTTTAAAACCTTCAGCCTGTCTCTCTAATTAAACGACTGACTTCATAAGGATGGCAACGCGGCCGGACAGACCCACTCCACCAGAACCACTACACACCATCAGCTGCACAGCGACAGGTGCAGCGTCCTCCCAGTACAGTACACTTCGCCTTTTTTCTGAACTCCTCCAATGCAACAATTTACCCTTTCAGAGCACACATTCAGATGGACTTTTCAATGAGCAAAGATCAACTTCAATAGGCTTAAAATCTTAATTTTGCCTCCGAACAATCAGGAAACTTTCCCAGTCGGTGGACGAGCCAATCAAAGTCTGTGGGAAGAAGTGGGAAAGCGGCAATGGGGGGGATTTGATGCGGTTCACACTCCACTACACTGCTTTCTGTTGGCCTCTTTACATTTAGGGCAAATGGAGGCTAAGCTCAAGCTCAATCCCCTGTGTCTTTGAGATAGCAGACCTTTGGCTCAGGATAAGTCTCTGTCCCCCTCCCAGCCACCACCAACACCCCCGAGCAAACACTGAGGCGAAGGCTGGTGAGTCAGTTCTACTGGAAAGAGCTGATCCAACAAAATAAAAACAGAACAGAGGACACAAACAACTAAGTTAGATGCAAATATGAAAATGTTGGTGAATAAAAAAAAAAAAATTCAGAGTAGAGATGCACCAGTCTAATATTAACATCTATATCAGTCCTGATATTGAAAAGGTATAGAGATAAGCCTGTTGCAATAAGCAATTAATCAAATGATAAATCAAAATGAGCTTGATTAATTCAATTCTGATGACTATTATTTTTTTTAAAGAAAAACTCAGTTATTCTCTCTCACAGCAGTTGCAGATGCTTCGCATGTATCCGCCGATCGCCAATGTCCCAAAATTAAGGAAATTCGGGTCAATTTATTGGTGCATACCTAATTAGAACGGTCTAGTCAAAGCACAGATCTAAATCCAAATTAGATTTAGTGGCAAGACTTCAAAGCTGATGCTCAAAGATGTTCTCGATCTAATATGAAGATGTTTGCAGCAAAATGTGGTTCCACACAGTATCGACTGAAGAACGCTACAAACAGATGCTGAAACATTTGAAAATGATGTGCAATTTATCTTTCATTTCACAATTACACACTACTTTCTGTATTGAATTAGAGATGTGGTCAATAACAACAATATTCAATACGTAGTCCTCATCTGACATCACACTTCTGGGATCCTTTGTATCTGGCAGCCATCTTGGTAGGTTTTCATAACTAACTGACATGGCAGTTGCTATGGAGTTGAAATGGCAACAATAAACAAGCCGCAGGCTTACAGCTAGCTCTTGCCTCGTTCCTATTTAACTTATAAACAACTATAAAGCCTTAAGCTTTTTTTTCTCACATACTTTCTTCCTGTTGGTCTTGAAGTCATGGTTCATCTGTGCTTTGTGTTGCCAAGATGGCGGTTCGGTGGTGTGGATAACTTCTGGTTCGGACTAGTTGGAACTAAAATATAGACTACTGACTGAACTAGGATCCAGTTTAAGGCTCCTCCACTCTGCTTCATATCTACTTAAAAATAAAAAAAACAATGGCGTGGAGTGAAAACTGTGGCAGTTTGGCAATATTTCAGATATTTGAAACAAACACTAATCAAAAATGATCAATACTGACTTCTTCAATCATGATACGTTTTTCAGCCATATTGTCTGTTGCATACAATCCAAAGAACTTAGGTTTGTAGCATAACAAAAATCAGAAATGGTCCAAAAGGCGTGACTACTTTCGTAAGGCAGAGTGTATGATAAGGGGAGAAGAGCTAAAGGAAAAAACTCAGGCGGTATGAGGCAGGATTTTATCTTTTCTCGTCTTTTCCTACGCGGGGGACAGCGTTCCTCTGCATTATTTATGTTCGCCGGCACATCTTGAGATTAAACATTTGCTGATTTGTCAAAAGCACAAACATGAGGTCCTGCCCATCTCCTTGACATATAAGTTCAGCCGACACAAAACATCGTCGTGCATTTAATTGATGAGAACTGCGGCTGGTGACCCGAACCTCCGCCGCGCCACCCACCCTCCCCTTTCCCTTCGTCATTCCCTCTTCCCAGCTGTGATGAAGGAAGGCGAGACTCAAGGTCAAAACTTCAGAGAGCGGCTTCCAGGAAGGCGGCTGCTGAGCTTTATTTGTGCTTGCTTCTCTTTATGTTGTCTTTCACCTTAAAGGTGCCAAAACCAGACTGGGAGATAAATAGGAAAACACAGGCAGGGAGGGAGACGGGTGCCATTTGTCAAGGAGGTGGCACCGTGCTAAGTGCTGTTGTTTATGGGAATTTTTCAGAGGTTGGTGAAGCAAAAATAAAGAGACAAAAGGTGCATATCTTTTTAAATAACAAATTAAACTGCACTCTGCAATTTATCTGACGGGTCCACGCACAGTTGATCGACAGAAAATGGATGGACTTCACATGTAGGAGACTCTCATGATATATTGCTAACCTTGAAAAAAGTCCACAGACATGACATTTACAGGAAAAAAGATAACATGATGTAACTGCTTTTAATTTCAGGTTGAAAAGAAACAGTTTTTCCCACTGCTGAAAAAAATTAGGACATATTGCGGTTAAAATAATAATTTAAAAATGTATGATTGTTAAAGTTTTTGTGAAAAGATTTAGCATTTCTATGGTCTGTTTTATACGACAGAATATTAGAGTTATTGTGAATCAAAAAATAAAAAAATAAATAAAGGAAGGTTTGAATTTCTATCAAAAAACCCTAAAAAAAAAAAAAGTACATTCATTTTGCATGATTCCACTGCAAAATGAAAATATGCATTTTCATTTTCTGTGATGTCGAAATGTTGGAAATTTGCAAGGAAAAAGAAGATAATTTTCCAGAGTAAAGACATAAATTTATTAATATTAAAACTAAGATATTGTCTGGAATTCCAAAGTCAGACATTTGAGATACAAAATGCCAAAAGTTCTCTAAGATTAAAGTTGTAAATAAAATAACATCCACATCTGGACATTTTGCTGAGTGGAAGTGGAAGATCTGGACTCTTTTCCTGAACCGAGTCCAAACTCGATCCAGACATGCTGCAGGACTTCAGAGATCATTCTGATTTAATTAGTTTACCAATAACTTCTGGCATTTGTTTGTTGAAAAATGACCAACTTTATAATCTCAGTAAACTTTGGAGCTTTTTTTCACATTATAATTTATAGAATATCTGTTTACATCTTAATGTACACCTTTATCAATGAAAAATTATCCTTTTCTTTTCTTCAATGTCAAAAAATATTTTTAAAACTGTCTAGGAAATATGTAAAATTAATCTAGAAGGTTTCGGTTTGATGAAAATCTACTCTTCTGGGCCATATGAAATTTTTCCTTTCATTGTTGCTTCTTTAAAATGCCTTTGGAGAAAATGCATTTTGGAAAATCCCAACAGTATTTAAATACATAAGTATATAATACATTAAAGCTGTCCAGGAGTGCACAGCAACAGGTGGGGGAGGAGCAGTACTCTATGACGCAGCAAGAGAAAACTCTCGGCATTTGAACCATAGGAATGCTATTTCTAAGAATTTCAGCAGCTTTGGGCCTTTTTCAACCTTGGTACAACCAGAAACAGACTTTATCTACATGTAAGTAATGGCTGAAGTCTTCAATAAAATAACTGTCAATTCTGTGTTTTACTGTCATTAAAATGTTAAATTTTTCTATTTTATTGTAAACAATACAAAGATCAAAATTATCGCAAAATAGAAAATCTAACAAGGTTTTTCCTAAAGCATTTTTAAAATTAAAAATCCTCAATGTGTAGATTTCAGAGGAAGGTGGAGCTTCTGCAGGAGATCCAGATCAGACGACTATAAACAAAATTAATATGACACCGGCTAAATCAATTATCAAACAAATGATAAACAGCCGTGCCTAAGTGGCTACCCGTGTAATCGCAAAAATCTACTTAACCCCAACCCTCATAAATATTCATTTGACGCTGGGGTTCTGAACCCAGCAGCCACCGCGCTCCTTCCTCCTCCTCCTGCTCCTCTTCCTCTCTCCTGCACTCTTCATGAAGGAGCCATTATATTAGCAGGGGCCACAATTAATCCATTTCTCTCCTCACATGACAGCCTCAAAATATTCATTAGGGCCGGACTGCGCTGACAGGCTGTGCTTATCTCTTACCAGTGACTTTACAATGGCCCGTGTCAAACGTATGTTTGTCACGTCCCTCTTTATTGATTAGCTGCCAGATTCACTTGAAATAATTAAAAGATTATTTTACATATTTATAAACCTCACTGCCAAGGCGCCTACTTAATTTTCCATTAGTAAAATGCAGTCTATTAAGTGCGCTGTGAGGGCCGCGGGGGGAGCAGGTGAGGGGAAATGAGTAATCGCTATAATTGTAGACAGAAAGACAATAACCGAGCCATAAAAGCTGGGATTTTATGACCTGTTCTGGCAATGCTATCTCTTATCACAAGTCATGTCGGCTCACAGATAAGGACACACTGACACAGGCCTGGCTTTGTGCACTACTCTCTTTGTGTGTGCGTGTGCGTGTGTGGGCGTGTGTGTGGCTGACATTTCCAAAAGCCCAGCAGATACGAGCTGAACAAGTCCCAATAGACTTGCTGGTGGAAAATAGAGAGTTGAAAGCAGCAGTACATAGCCCGCATACTTTGCTCCGCTGAATGTTTCATCAATACCAGAGGTTGCAAAAAGCGCCGCGGGCCAGCAGGGAGAAGCAGATGTTCTGTGACCCCCGCATAGATTTTCTGCGTTTAATGTGAAAAATGAGCCATAAAGCAAACATAAAAGTAATAATTTTTCCTCAAGGTCTCGCCTCCAATCTGCGCTCAGGGAAGAGTGGTCAGTCCCACGGGGGCCGACACACTCCGGTGTCATGGCGGTGTCACCGTGAGACTTCAGAGGGTAATGCTCTGCCGCCCCTGCAGATGCTCAGTCTTAGTGGGTTTGATGGTGAGGGTCCAAAAAGGTTTAAAGCGGGAAAGTGTCTTGGATTTAACAGGCAAAGTAACAACTATCAGTGAGGTCATCTCTATAAAAATAGGAGTTGGCAGTTTCGGCAGAAAGACGTCATCAGTAGATGCACATTTGTAATGTTTCCATTACAAATGCGCAAAAATCTTTGGCTTTAATCTTCTAATGTCAAAAAAACACAATTTTGCAATTGCAATGTTTCCATTTAATAAGAAATGCAAATAAAATCACACATGAGTAAACTTGTTCACAAGATAGGTTTTTAAAAATCATGGCAGTGACGGATGTAAACAGTTACATGAAATATGCTCATAATTCAGACATGATGCTAGCACTCATCTATCAGCAATCAGAGAAGTTGGTGTCTTATTCAGGCATTGGAGAGGCTACCTGTGTGGCATTTTGGGGAAAATGTAGTCGCCGATTTTACAGAGGAGCTGTGGATTCGATACAATCAAATGACACACAGCTGTACAATGGTTGTCCGAAAAAAACAAGAACAAACCATCATCGTCCTTCCTGTCATCGTCTTTGTCGTTTTTCCCAGTAGTAATATCTGGCTTTTGATCACGTGACTTGTGTGTTGGGGAAAAAAAGTTTCCATTGGAGTTCTGCGAAATTTTGATAAGTCCAAAAAAAAAACACCCCAACCTACCGCAAAAACAAGAGTTTTTTTTTTTTTTTTTTTTTTTAAATTGACATGTTTTCATTAGGCAAATTTATGTTGGTAATATCAATTTGTGCAATTCTATGGTTAATGAAAATACAGGTACTGACATCACAGAAACATTGGTTGAAGGGTGCAAAACAGTAGAGTGGCTGTCCCGTTAAATTTATCCAAAGCTCAGACCATGAAATGCTTTGAGAAAATGCAACAACTCAAGAGTTGTCTCAGATTCTACTCAGCATGATAAATGTTTAAGTTAATGACAAAACAATTAGAAAAAGACTGAAGTGTGTCTGGAAGGGTTGAAGGAGAAAGTCTTTTCTGTCTAAAAAGAAAACGATTTTGGTCTGTACCACTTCTGGAGAAGACCAAACATAACAATTGTCAAGCATAGTGCTAGAAGAATGATGATTTGAGTGTGTTTGGAAGTAAACTTCCTGCTTTGCAAACTGGACTTTCTAGGCAAACAAACTAGAGTTCGACTAAAGCGGACTAAACGGGGCTGGTGTGAATGCACCCTAAATGCCGCTCATGCTACCACCATTCTGCCACCATAACAAATGTTATGTCAGAAAGTTCAATCAGCGCTGATTAATAGATTCATAATATCCACAAAGGTCATCAGAGATAAATATTCATCTAAATTAATCATATGCCACATATTTCTGATGTGGAGAATCCAAAGCTCTGCTGAAGCCCCTATTGATATGCAGGATCTGGGTCCCAAACAGCACCTTCACAGGAGCCTCTCTGCACAAACAGCCTGTTTGTCATCCCAGCCAGAAAAACACCACGGCACTAAAGTGTGCAGCATAAATAGATGGCTTGCTCTTTTCTTCCAGTCCAGAGATACAGATGGAGAAGCGTTAGTATTTTTTGCCACTCCAGAGCCCAGCAGCCATCCCAAACTGCCATATGTGTTTGCCAATCCCCCTCCCACCCCCCCTTTGCAGTGCCATTGATTGAGTATTCAGAGTATTGAGCCACAGTGTCTATTATTCATCGGCTGCCGGGTAGGCCTGACTGGATACACAGACAAAACTCTCATTAAAACTTCTTCTGTCACTTCCTGTGATTTGAAAGTGGCCCGAGTGATGGAGGCATCCGTCAGGGGCCTGGAGAGACGCTCGTCTCTGGGGGGCGGGAAGGGGTACCAGGGGCTCTAGGTAAGAACGGAAAGGACTGCACTCTACAAAGAGGAAACAAGTTAATGTGAATTTACCTAATTACAAAGTAATTACAACTAAGATTAGATTTACTCTCCTTCATCTCCAATGAGGAAAATAATGTGCAAAGCTTGAGAGAAAATTGGTTTATATCACAAATCAGGACTTGAACTGATCCTGTACAATTAATGAAACCAGGTAGATTAGCCATTTTAACCTCTTTTTGATCAATACTAACCCAAAGCAGTGCATTATGGCCACTGTACTAAATGCCACAGTATTAACTAAGAGCATAATGTAAATGGTACAGGGTTCCTACACTTTTCAAACATTTTCAAGCATTATCAAGGTAAGTTGAAATGAGTTTTTATTGTTTTTACATTGGTTAATGTAAAAACAATAATTGGTTAACAAAAACAATATTGTAATTTTGTAGTACTTTAAGATTTACATGTAAGGTGTGTTATGAATATTTTATTATTATTTATTATTATTATTATTATTGTTATTAAGTTTCCAAACTTTTACAGCACCACACTTTGAAGTTAAAAACAATACAAATAAACGTTAAAAGAAAAAAAGTTTCATTTCACTGTTTCATAGTATAATTTATTACTGTTATTAGCAAAAAGAAATAATTTTGGTAATTCTAATTGACCTAAAACAAAAAAGGTTTAGTCTGGTTCGACTTCAAACAGTGGAAAAAATTGTGTCTGTGCCTTTTTATTATCTTTAAATATCTGGTTTCAACTGTAAATAAACAGATAACTTTAGGTTTTTAATCAAACATTAGATTGCACTTTTCTACAAAACTGTGCAGTTTAAATCTCAAGCACTTTCAAAAAATTGACTAGGGGGAATTCATAACGCTGTAAGTTATAAAATCTGCTGCATGTTTTGCACACTAGCAGCTCCAGTTCCTCACTGGATGCAAACATGAACATTAGGTCCAGCAGATGGAAACAAATTGAAAATGTTTTTTTACAGAAGTTGACAATTTGTCTGTAAAGTTTGTATTCTAAAGTTTAAGAGACTGACATTTCTTCCACACTGCAAAAACACAACATCAAGTATTTTTCAAATTTTTAGAGCAACTATTATAGAACACATGAAAGTAGACAAAACTAACTTACAACTAACTTATAAGCAAGATAAATACGCTTGTTTTACGTCAAAATTTCTATATAGAATATAGGAAAGTTCTGGTTCCACTGGCAGGTCTTTTCACTTATAACAAGACATTTTTCCCATGTAAAAAGAGAAAGAAATCTGCCAGTACAACTAGTACTTTTACATCTGTAAAAATGTCAAATGTAAATATAAATCTGAATCTTTTTGAAAAGTAGATTGTAAATTAGTATCCACTTTTTTTAGCACAAAGTATGAGCTAAACTCTGGTTTGAACAAATTTAGTTAATCAACTTTATTTATAAAGTGTTTTAACACCAGCCAAAACTGAAAAAGTGCTGAACATCAGTGATAAATAACATAAACCAAAAAAATAAAGCTATAATGATTTAAAAACTCAAGCACAATAAAATCATGCAGTTAAACGAATAACTAGATTATTATAAACGATTAGTTCAGTAATTGAGTAATCAAATAAACAACTGTCCCATTCTGTAGCTACTTAAGATAGAAAAAGAAATATATGAAAGAGAAAATGCTAATAAATGTTGTTTTTTTAAAAAATAAGAAAACATTTTTTTGCTGAAAATGCAATAAGATTCAAACATCTCTAGATTGAAGCATGAAAAAAACTTTTTAATAGATGAGAAATAAAACATTTCACATTAACTTTTAAAAATTAAAAAGCAAACTTAAATTGAGCCATTAGTAAACATTGCCTTCGCGCTGCGCCTCGAAGGCGGAGCTAGATCCACCCAGGCGTTTTTCACAGCTGAATGGTTGCCATGGTGATTAGATGATTTCTCAAATATCCATGAAAAATCAAGGCAACACTTCAAGTAAGTTTTTGATGAGGGAACAACATTATAACATGATGCAAAGCTCAAAAATGTTGATTTTACATAATACTGTCCATTTAACAAAAAGGTTGGATTGAACGTTGGCATAAATCATTCTCACCAGTTAGAACACTGCCGCCTTTTTTATATAAAAGAATAAATAAATGAGTTCAGACGTTTTATTTTTCTGTTGATTAGCAGTGATATCCAACATGCATTACATCAAAAGTCGCATCAGAGGACATTTATTCAAACCCATCTCTCACAAAAAAACAAGGTGCTGTTACTGTATATATCAAAGATATTTAACAAAGTTATCAAAGTCTTCCATCAGAATTAAGCTGAAGGAAGAAAAAAAAAAAGCTAGCATTCTACCCAAGATGCTTTAAAGTCTGAGTCATATCATGTACACTCGTATTCACTTTGTTTCTTTTTTTTTTTTTTTTGATGAATGTCGCTGCTGTGATGGTTTTATTGCTTTAGACCCCTCTGCCGGGCAGGTTAGAGGAGCGACTGGACGACTGATGAGCGTGGCAGGAAATTGGCAGATGGAAGCATCCATTTCACTGCTAATTAGGGGGTCCAGAAGCCCGCCGACTGACAGGGTTCAACTGGGCAATGTAGTGCCTGCCAGCTCCCATCCCGAGCGCTTTATAAAACGCTCTTTAATTCCCCGGCACAATATCATTAACTTTGTAAGTGGATGAACACAATGGACAAGCAATTTAATTAACTTCTACCATTGAATGTTGGAGGGGAGACTAAATGAAATTAATGCACAATATTTCCCAGGGAGGCAGCCAACCTTGGGAGTCGGTCTGGATTGTTGGCAGGTCAGGCGCTGCTGTGGGTTTGGCCAATTATGCCTTGTTTAGACCCATCCATAATATTTTCCTCAAAAGAAAATAAAATCAGTGGTTTTTAGATCAATCATGAGCGTGTGTCGCTCTGCATTCTGGGAGATTTTAGAATAATGAAGTGGAAGCCCGGAAACGGTCCGCCAAAAGCCTTGAAAGTCAACTGAGCTGAAAAACCATAACTGATCCGTGGAGCTGCGGGGGTTCACTTGCAATAGATGATCAATAAATGGCTCCGTGGAGGTTGGGATTGGGAAATAAAACCCGACAGATGATTTTATTTTATTTTTTTTTTACACTTATGTTGTTGAATTTCATTCAGATCCTCGGACCTCAAAGGATGAAGATTCTTTAACGGCAGAGAGAACCCAGCACATCAGTAAATAACAGCTAACTTAATAAAAAGGCATTGTTTTGTGCATAAATACATTAAAACAGATAATACTGACAAAGCATTTTTGAAAAAAATGTTTTCATAAAAATTCTGTTTGTAAATGTTATGTCAAAAATTATTTATCGCCTCTCCAATAAACTGTACTAAAATCTATGATTGCGTTACAGAAATCATATTAGTTCTGATTTGCTTTTTTTATTTTATTTTTTATTTACCTTTATTTTACCAGGATAAAAGCCCATTGAGATTAAAAACCTCTTTTTTAATAACGTTCTGGCAAAGGGGAAGCAACAATTAACACATTTTTGCATGTCTTCTGGTTTTTATGTCTCTTTCCTGATTAGTTTTTAGTCTTTGAGGGTTGATAGGCCTACTTGCCATCACCCTAATCTTTAGTTCCCATTACAGACAGTCAGATTCAAGACAGGGCTTTGACTGGGCCACTCCAAAACGAGAATACTGCTTCCACCCTTACGAAATGTGTTGTGACAATGAAAATATTACTGGGGCATGAATAGTTTTGGGCTTATATAATGGTTTAGTGTCACTGACTGCAGAGCTGTAAATCGCTGCCATTAAATGGAGAAGTTTAATAAAACGGAGAGCTTTAAAACATCTTTCCGCCTCCTGGTTTACCCAGCTCACGATTAAGACGCTTCAGAGTCTTGATGAAGCTCAGGTCAAAACGTAGCGGTCCACAATTAAATTAAGATGCATGCGCGACCTCCAAACTTCGTTTAACATCCATTCATTAAAATCAGCAAAGAGAAATATTAAGAAAATTAAAGGTTCTGAGAAGAAATTTAGCTTGCTAACAAGGTCAACTTCTCAGCACTAAGTGTATCGGACATCTGCGAGTGGGCATGAAAAGACCTTTCTTCCTTCCTCGCAGGAAGAGCGTCTTCTAAAAGCAATCTTCAAATGACCCTCTGATCTCGGGGGATCGCATAAATAGTCACTTTCTCTAAACGACGATGCTGTCTTGGCTCGACAAAATCATCATTTTAAAAGGGGATATGAAGATGATGAATATTTGCCTTATTAGATTGTTGCTAAAGATGAAAAATCAAAGTCTGTACAACGAAGATACCCATTAGTAATTAAAATGACATTACCTCCTCCCTGCATTCTCTGCCACTGCTTGCTCGCCAAAGCCATTATTCAATTGTTTCAGATGTCGGGGGTACAAAGTCTTTAATATACTTATGCTCATTAATGTAAATCATATTTGGCTATGGATGTCCAATAATCAAAAAGAATATTTCAACTTGTAATTTCCCATCTATAAAAGCATTCCCATTAGCGAAGGAGGCTCCATGGAAACGACAGCTCCTTGAGCTCATTGATTTTCTTCTTCTTCTTTTCATTTTTTTCTTTCTTTCTTCATTTCTCCATTTTGGAAAGGCTGCTAATGTTGTCATGGACTGTTCATCAATCTATATTTTTATCTGATTCAATAACGTGCCTATTCATGCGGTCTCATTTGTGAAGGAATTGATTAAATTAGGATTACACAGGCTGTGGGGAGGCTGGAAGCAATATAATTTTAACTGATTACTGGAATCAGATAAAGAAGTTTGAAAAAGTTTGTTGACTGAAAGTACAACTTATTTATTTCAATTCATTCTTTTTAGTAGACTTCCTTAACATTCTTATTTCAGAACTCCTGATTTTTCAGTCACATGTGATCGAAAGGAAAAGTTTGTTACTGATGATGGTGGCAACAATTATCTATGTCAAAAGGGCTATACAGCATCCACATGTTTCACCAGTCAAATTTAAGACTTTTTAAGACCCTTTTGATGCCACCTTGTATAAAATTTCAGACCAAAACCCTTTAAATGTAGGAAATGTTTGGGGCATTCTCCTTTATTACAATGAAGCACATGGTTGAATGGATAGATGAATGGATGGATGGACGGATGGTTGAATGGATGGATGGATGGATAGTTGAATGGATAGATGAATGGATGGATGGTTGAATGGATAGATGAATGAATGGATGGACAGATGGATGAGTAGATAGATGGATGTACGGACGGATGGATGGGTGCTGGGTTAAGTATCTGGTTTCAGCCTCATCATGTATCTCAGTTTCTGCTCGGCTGCAGCATTCAGCTCCCTCTGCTGGCCGCCACAGGCATAGTGACTAACTCTTCTCCTTGGCTGTCCAGTGAGTCGCTGCTCTTTAGCTCTGAAATCTATTATTTGTTTGCTACATCTTAGTGGCGCTACTTAATCACATGCCACACAAACTTATCTCCACATCTAGAGCCTCCTCCTTCCTCAGCAAGCACACAACTCTTCCTAAATGACAAAAACCAGTGTAGATCATGATCATGAAACATCTATAGAATATGGCCGCTTCCCGGCCTGCCGCATCTCTGTGGACAGAGATTCGATAGCGTCTCTGTGGAGTCCAGGCCACAGCGCCAGAGGAGAGGGTTCAGTTTCAGGGTCATGTTCAGAAAAATATTTTTTTCTTCTTTTTTACCCCCTGGGATATATAAAAAAATAAGCAGCTTTCTGTCTGCGTACTGTCTGGGTATGAGCAGAGGCGTTCTCGGAGCACAACAGTGAGCACGGGAGCGTGAAGCTTTAGACGAGTCTGCAGGAGCACATGCAGCGGCTCGTCTCGGGCTAAGACGGCCGTCCGGTGCCTCTTTGTGGCCTTCTTTGTCTTTATGTAAAAACCAATGCTCTCCAATGATGTGTTATGTAAAATTCCCAGAGGCTTGATTTAAATGGTTGGATATCCTCCATGCTAGCTTAGTTATACTCCAGTGCATCGCCCCTGAGAGCGCAGGGACGCTGCATAAAAAGCAAATGTAAATGCAGCCTCAGCTTCTTAGATAACAAGAAATTATGTCATGCCTTTTTCGTCTTATTGTATTATTATAATAATAAATAAAAAAGAGGGACGTTTCTCACGCAGATGTTTCTTTTTATCCGTACAATCTCTGCATCCGGGCTTTAAAAAGACAGCTTTAAAAGAAAAGAAAAAAACTGCCGGCCCCGGTGCCAGGAGCGAGAGTGGCAGCAAACCCACGTCTGCTTTGCTGTAAACATCTCACAAGCAGAAAATGTGGGAGGAAAAGAGGATTTGGATGGGGGCCCATGCAGGCATGTCTGCAGCAAGTTGCATGGGTGAGAGCTCCACCCATGACCAGGTGCCACCTCATTCTTTATCACCGCACCACAACGTGGATCTGCTTTGTCTCAGTCTGTGCAGGTGCCTTTACAGACAATATTATTCAGAAACCTTAAACATTTACATGTTTTACAAACCCAAACTGCAATCAGGGTTCCCCAAATCAAACTTAAGTCTTATTAAGACCACTACTAATGATCTGTGTGATGACAAAAATGTACAAAAGGAAACTGCATAGTAGTGCCAATTGTATTACTCAGAATACATGTAGCATTGTCCAACCAAGTGGCGATAAATGTACACTTAACAATATTAGACGTCAAAAAGCTGGCAAGGGTTTATTAGCAGCTAGTTAGCGGTAGCTGCAGCTGCAGCTACACAACATAATGACTCCAACTTTTGCCATGAGAAGAATAAACAGAATATGAGATTAAATAGTTCTGCCACAACAAAATTTAAGGCCTGTGATTAACATATTTAAGGCCTACTTACATTTTTCCAAACAACTTAAGACATTTTACGTCCTTAATTTTAGATACATAAATTTATGACTCTTTTAGGATGTGTGGCATCTTGTTAATGTGTTTTAGGATTTTATGTGATGTACCAAGATAAAGATGTACATAATTGTGGAGTCGGAGGAAAACGATCCATGGCTGCTTTAAAAATTTTTAAATGTGGCATGTTGTATAAATTCATGGATAGATGGAAAAGAATCATAGCAATTTTTCAATCAATCAATCAATCAATCAATCAATCAATCAATCAATCAATCAAATTTTATTTGTATAGCACCTTCCAGCAACAAGGCATTTCAAAGTGCTTTCCATCATAAAAACACAAGAATACAAAGTCATAGAACACACAATCAACATTAAATTTTGCACATAATATTATTGATTAATGTTTCATTGATCATGTTTCAAAAGCAACTCTAAGCAGCTGGGTTTTTAGTCTTGATTAAAGACACTCAGTGTTTCAGCTATTTTGCAGTTTTCTGGAAGTTTGTTCCAGATTTGTGGTTCATAGAAGCTGAATGCTGCTTGTCAGGTCTCCTGGTTCTGGTCTGCTCTGCTTCCCCAGAACCAGAAGACCTGAGAGGTCTGGAAGGTTGATACAACAGCAGCAGATCTTTAATGTGTTGTGGTGCTAAGCCGTTTAACGATTTATAAACTGTATTTTAAAATCTATTCTCTGAGCTACAGGGAGCCAGTGTAGTGAATTTAGAACTGGTGTGATGTGCTCTAACTTCCTGGTTTTAGTGAGAACACGAGCAGCAGCTGCAGGTGGAGGACTGATTTTTTAGGCAGACTTGTGAAGACACTGTTGCAGTAATAAATGCGACTAAAGATAAATGAATGGATGAGTTTCTCTAAATCTTGTTGAGGCATTAGTCCTCTAATCCTGGAAATGTTCTTCAGGCGATTGAAGGCCAACTTTGTTTTAGCAGTAATGTCGCAATTACACATTTTTCTAATATTGAGCAAACCTGAACTAAATTTATTTAAGTAAATCTATGCAAAATGTAATAATTAGAATACAGAGTAATATTAGTACTATTATTAATTTCTTTTTTTTTAAATCAGTCCTATTTTTCTCAATATAAAGCCTCTGTAGAGGAATTATCGGCACAGATTTTTCATCATCTGCTCTAAGCAGCCTATGCATTAATCATTCACACAATTATCTACAATTATCTGCTATACACTCGCTTTACAAAATCTGCTCCCATTTCTCAAATCCACAAGTTAGTCCACAAACCCAGAGGACAACATTCAGGCCTCTATGACAATGCAGTATCGCCTCATTTCCACTCAGCCAAGCTTTGCTTTCAAAAGTTTTTTTTCTTCATCAGAAAATGTAATTAGGTTGTTAAAATCAAGAGCTAGAATTTAAGTGAAAGAGCATAAGATCTAATGTGATTAGAGAGGCCTTAAATGAGCTGGTAATTAGCCACATCATGGGGCACACTGGGTGCCATTGTGTCTTGAACTTGAGCAGGAACCCTTACTGACTGGGGCATCCTTTATGTTAGATTAGTTCCCACTTGTCAGACATTATTCCCTGGAATATGGTTATGTTTTACTTTATACCTTCATGTGGCATCACTTGGGAATAATCTGGAGGTCACACAGAGGTCAAACGCTGCTGATCCTGGTGACTGAGTAATTTTTACCAAACAACAACTGAATGTCTGCAGGCATCAATGATGTGTCACAATGAAAGGATGAACGAAAGAAGGAAATAGATGAAGAAAGTAAGGAAGGATGGAAGGGCAGACAGATAAACAGGATAAAAGAAGGAAATATGAAGTAATTAAGGAAGCAAAGAAGGAGGGAAGAAAGAAGGAACAAAGGATGGAAGGAATAAAAAAAAGGGACAAAAAGGAAGGCCAGATAGATAAACACAATAAAAGAAGGAAAAATGGATGAAGCAAGGAATAAAGAAGGTAACAAGGAAGCAAGAAAGGCAGAAATGAAAGAAATAAGAGTGGAAGAACAGATGGATAGATAGATAATCAGAACAAAACAAGAAAAATGGATGAAGCAAGGAAGGAAGGTAATAAGGAAGCGAGAAAGGTAAGAAAGGAAGGAAGGACAGATAGAAGGAAAAAAAGAAAAAATGGAAGTACAGAAGTACAAAAGGAAATACGGAAGGAACAATGAAAGCAAGGAAAGATACACAGACAGATAGATAAATAGAAGAAAAGAAGGAAAAGTTGATGAAGGAAGGAAGGCAGATGTTTGGACAAACGAAAAGATTAACTGACCGAAACAGATGGAGGAGTCCAAAAGTGGATATTCGTAAGAATGCAAATGAAAATCTAACTATTTTTATCTTATTCTGTCCTCAAATTGCTTTTCTTTCCTTCCAGATCTGAGAAAATAATCAAATTCCAAACTTTTGCAGCCAAACCGCCAAAACATTCAACATAAGCCGTATTTACAAAACACTGAGTCCGTTTCCTTGGAAAACTGTAGCAGATACATTTTGGTTTGTGTCTCAAAGATCCAGAAACTATAAATCATGAGTGACTCGAGGCTCCGCCCACAAACATGTTCACCGCAGGATTCATCAGACGGAAACCAGCGTTCCAGAGGGGGATCATTGTCTTTATGTTTATGCTGCCCATCATCAGCTGGAGCCCATCGTACCTCCGACCCCACCTGAATCTCCCTGCCACTGCTTTAATTTTCAAAACAAAAACACATCGGTGAAAGGAGAGGACAGCGAGAAGGGCGCTCCTTACGACGGCAAGCTGGACCCTCCTTACCGCTGACAGCAGATTGCTGCTTTTATTGGAAACAGTTTAAGAGACATCAGAAAATCTGGTAAAACTGAGACGGAAGCATATGAAAGCAATTAGCTGAATAAGACGGGAGTTTGAGCGGGAATATAATGCTTTCAGTCAAGGGCAAAAAGGGGCCATATGACTTCAAATTTCCAAGCCATGAGACGGTTCCATTTTTGCTTTTCTATTTATAAACCAACTGGACGAACATCCCCCCAAAAATCCGATTAGGCAAATTACGAGCCCAATAAAAGAACCGGCTGTTTCACTTAAAAGCTTTGGCCTCTTGTTTCCTAATAAAGAGCAAGTGAAAAATGATTCAATAATGGAACAAATGAGCTTTATGAGCTATTAATATGCAGTACATAACATAAACACGGCAATAATATTGGCTGAACATTTAAGGAGGTGAATAAACTGTCCACAGTGGGGGGAGAGTGAATTAATGACGGCGGCTTGTCCATGCAGGGCTTGTGATGCCGTTCCTCTGACAACAAACCCAGCTCAAAGTGGGAGGCAGTGACTGAGTGTGTGTCTCTAAAACGCTCTATGTGTTTAAAATGTGCTGCACAATACCTGCTAATTCTATTAAGTGCTCCTGCGGTGTGGCCGTGTGGTTACGGTTTGATGTAAATGGACGGCTGGTTGACTAAACAATGCAATAGCATTAGAATAAGATGATTGGATGACAGAGTGGGGTAGAAAGGCCCGAGCCCGGCCACCCTCGGGCCGTGCCAAGTCCATTATGCGTATTGGAGGCATCTGTAGATCCGTCATGGCGAGTCAGCCGGGAGAGAAGGGAAGCTGTTGTTCTGTTTAGCCGTCATCGTCAGGATGGCTTCCACCTCACAACATCCGGGCGCAGGTAATGCAATCAATTAGGGACCTCACAAACAATCCCCCCTTCTGTCAGTCTGAACCGGGGCTTCAGGCGGACTGAGGTACCAGGAGCCACCAGGCTCAAGGGCAAACCTGCAGTTTAGACGAGTCTCACTCCAGCAAATGTAACGTCTGTAACTGGTTTTCACAATTGTTTAAGATGTTTTTATGTTTTCATGATGGAGAGCACAATGAACTGCCATGTTGCAAATAAACTTGATTTACTGATTGATTAAAGAGGTTTGTTGATGATTGGAAGGACAAACTTTCGCAGGAGGTGAATCTGAGATGACTGTCAATCCCTCAAATAGACTTTCTGGGGAAAACGTATCACTTGTTTCCATTAAATAGTGGTTGGTGTGCTATTTTGTGGTCTGGCATATTCAGGAGAGTGTTTCCAGTGCCAGTTGAACTCTAACTGGGCAGGTGGGGTTAAACCCAAATGCGTAACACTGCATCATAGTAACGTGATACTAAAGTGAGGCACTAGTTTGTCTAGTGATGTTTTTCTGACCCCCAATCATTGGACTGTGGAGTGTGACACCAAAAAGACATTTTCCTCATGTTATAAGTGAAATAATGCACCAGGGGAAACTAGTACTTTTTCACCAATATTCAAGAATTATTGACTTATAACAAGTTCCTGTATCTTGTCCAAAAGATACTTATGAGCTATGTTTGTCTTATTTCAAATGCGCTGAGATATTTAGACTAGAAATTAGACCAAAAACACTTGGTAAGGTCTAGTGTTTTGCAGTAATTCACTCCCATGTAAAGCTGGGAATTACCTGCTATTTATGCAGTCACCCAATTCACCTTAAGACAACATTCTCATTCCAAGTCATTTAAAGCACTTATGCAGTATGTGATTGTTTGAGTGCATTCACTAGAGAGTCAAGAGGTTGTTTTAATTGGTTCACAACACAGAGCTTACCCCAGGAGCCACAGGATTTGTTCAAACCGCAGAGAAATTGCGAGGATTTAATGTTACAATTTCCCCCTGATATCAGGCAGCTGTGCGTGACACTGGGCTCATGTGAGAAGATCAATTCCCCCGAGGTGGAAGCATCTTCGTCAGATAGCTCGCTGAGCCACCATGACGGGGAAAATCACGAACCGCCACTTCCACCAATGTGGGGGATGTTTGGATTACAGATCTCACCCCCCTCCTTCGCCTCGCTCCCTTTCTACATGACACCTTCTGTGGAGCAAGGTGTTCCCAGAGGAGGGAGAGGGGGACATCTATATACACTTAGGCAGGAGAAAGGTCAGGCTGCCTGAATGTGCCAGGCAAACAGGCAGTGGCGGTCCAGGAGGCCTGGGGATGAATCACAGGAGAATTGGTGCATGGCAGTGAATGAATAACCCGCCATGTCTCCCCAAACCCCATTATTTCCCCGCTTCTCCGGCGGGGCCTGAAATTCATGTCTGTGCATGCTGCCAGTTCATTAGGGGAGGGATGTCATTCCTCTTCTGGCTGCGGCAGGACAGGCCAGGCGGGCCCCAGGAGGACCCGGCCCTGTTTAATTCCACATCAAGCGCTCCACTGAGGACCTTAATCTCTGCTTGGGTGATCAATACTATATCAGTGTAAATTAAAACGACAATTTTAAAGCAATTAAGCCTGTTAATGCTCGATTCAAATGTCGTTATTTGCCTGGTGAGAGACGAAGGGTGGACCGGTGTGTGGGATGCACACACACACACACGCCCCCACATGAGTAGTTTGGTTGGGGGTGGGGCTAAATTATGAGCCGTGTCCACAGTGACAGGTAAACCGCTTTAACCGGCACAGCACAATGTTGAGACCAGAAAGACAGAGCTTAACAAAAGCAGCTCAACTCTCCACCCAGAGACCTCTCCAATTTCAGAGAACGATAACCCAATTGTTCAAATCTGATTTGTTCGACCAAACCCAATTACGGCCATATTAGATGAGAAGTGGCAGGGAGAGAATGCTTGCCGAGGGAAGGCAGGGTAAATAGAGAGGGTGGGAGAGGGTGCAAAAGAAAAAAAAAAGGAACATTACACAATAAAAATGCACTTAACTATAGAATCAAGCCAAGCAGTAATTGCGTGATTGGATTATTTTCATCTCAATCCTACGTTCTGCTTTTGAAAGGCTGTTTGGAGTCATTGTTAGAGGGAAATAAATGAGACCTAACATTAACCTTGTCTCTGTGTGAGTCCTGTCTCAAGTGAGGTGATGTGGAAGTGAAGAGGAAATGAAATGATAACGTTGTTGGCCGTTTATACGCCAGACAGCTGCCGAAGTTTTACAAATTCGCCAATTAAAACCAATTACGCACCAGGAGAGAACTTTGCACTTTCTGCCGTTACACCAGAGGGAATATTTAACTGAAAAATGTAAAAAAATAAATTAAATTAAAAAGTTAAACTGACTGATTGTTGGACTTTCTCCTTCAGGTTTTACTTCAAGTCATGGTTCCATCAAATATAGCAAGTTGGTAAAGCCTTGAAAAAGCACAGCAGCACCATCAAATCCCCACAAACATATTTAATATTTATGCACTGATGTGTTAGATTTACTCTAGTTGTGATACAATTTCAAATAAGAGGTTCTTACTCTTTGGGATCCTCAAAGTAATTTTAGTAAATGTGAATTTATGTTCTTTTTGGTCAGCAATTTCTGCTTCAATAACTTACACATTACACTGAACATTATAATTTTTATTTTAATTAACTTTAATTCAAAAATACTTTATTTATTCTAAAAGGAAATTAAATTGTAAAGTCATGTCATCAAAGTATATTTTAAGATAAAAGAGTCAGTTTTGTCTTAATCTCATATGACAATCTTGAGAAAATTTAATTTCAGTTGTGGTTGTTGCCATGGTTATTGATCATAACAACTGTCCAAAAGTCATAAAAAGTCAAAGAATACTACAGAAAACTAAGTGTGCACTGCCTCAAACAAAAAATATGAACAAAATCTAAAAAAAGAACAAATCAGAACAAATTTAACTCCACCATGAAAAGCACAATTGTAAAATTGAAATTTCTTAAATAAAGGATTAGTGTTTCAGCTGCTCTCTGATTGGGCCTGTTTGTAACACAATGAGGCATTCACTGCTAGTAAAATCAGTTAATGCTGGTGAGAGCACAGATTTGTTAGATCAACAAAATAAGTGCAGGGCCTATAATAGATTCCTGCAAACTGCACTTGAAAATAAGCCGGGCAGTCTGGCTAACACTATGTTCTCAAGATCTATCCAGATGATCATGAAACCCACAAAGTGTCACTGGCAATGATCACAGTAACCCGTGAAGCACTCAGACACTCTAATGAAGCGGCTAACAGAATTTCATCCTGAAGGAGCCCTATGTCTCTTAATTAGGAGCTAACGAGTCACGTGTTGACAAACCAAGAAGTGCAGTGATTAAAAAGATGGCTGGAGCCCGGGGGCAAGGATTAGTCATGGAAGTGTCCGTCACTGTTCAGAGTAAACAGCTGTCACAAGACGCCGTGGTTTGGTGACACGGCTGTCAAACCACCTCAGTGACAGCATCTTAGCAAACAGTCTAATCATAGTAGAAGAATGATGAGAGATATTAATGATTACAACACACCTTTACGTGATTCAACGTTTAGGGTTAGAAGAGTGATCCGAGAAACAATCAACAAGATCAAGCTGTGAAGCACAAATCCAAAAGTCTGTCATCGGCATTCTGCTCCATGAATTATTAAATACGTGCCAATAGTGATCAGGTCTGAAAAAACAAAGGCAACCCCAGAGTGCTTAATTAGCAGGGCGGGTGCCATCGTGCATCTCTGATCAGACAGGATGAAGGACACCCAGAGGGCCAGAAAAAAGGCCCAGCAGCGTCTTGGTTAGCATCCAAGCTGTCCGATCCATCACTCTGTCCGTTGACTGGTGTTAGCAGGAGCCAGCTCGTATTAATTATCAGCTCATTTAGGCGGTGCGGGGCATCAGGGGTGGGAGGTTTTCGGTTTTCTTTGATCAATGTAACTGATCACCGTTAGAGAACTCCACTGAGGGTGATTAAGGTCAGTTCTGCCCGGCTCGATGCATGTTCCGTCCCAGAAGAGGGTTAGGGAAAGCTGGCGAAGTCTTGGTGACTAGATGAAGCATTTGTTTTCAGCCACAGACATTGTTCCAAAGCACAGGAACTAAGAAGATAGAATTCAGAGCTTTGATAACTCAATGACCAAAAGAAACAAATTTATAAAAGCTTATCATTATTAAATATAAGCACTTTAGTAGAGTAAAAGTGAGGAGAGGTTCTCTCTATATTTAGATTTAACTCAACAGGAAACACAATCAAATTCTTAAATTAATTCAGTCTGCCAACAAATGACATATTATATTAAGTAATTATTTAATACACAACCAACTAAAAATCAAGTGGGTAGAAGGATGGATTGACTGCGGGAGAAAAGAAAGGCCGGATGGGTTGAGGGTCTTTGATTGGGTGAACTGATGATTGATCAGATGGATTGCGGGTCGGTTGGATGGACTGAGAGTTGGTTGGATGGATTATGGGTTATTCAGTTGGATTGATTAAGGGTCGGGTGGATGGATTAAGGATCGGTTGGATGGATTGTGGGTTATTCAGTTGGATGATTTGAGGGACGGTTGGATGGACTGAGAGTTGGTTGGATGGATTTTAGGTTATTCAGTTGAACAACTGATAACCTAATGTGTTAAAGGTCAGTCAGTTGGATGGATTGAGGGTCAGTTGGATGGATTGAGGATCAGTTGGATGGATTGTGGGTTATTCAGTTGAACGGACTGAGAGTTGGTTGGATGCATTTTGGATTATTTAGTTGAATGTATTAAAGGTCAGTCAATTGGATGGAATCTGGGTCATTTAGATGGATTAAGAGTGGGTTGGATGGATTTAGGATCAGTGGGTTGGATGAATTGAAGATCGGTTGGATGGGTGAGGGTCGGTTGGTTGGTTAAGTGGATTGAGGGTTGAACAAATAGATGGATGAAATTCAATAGGACCCACTTTTATAATCGTGTGACTGTGAGGATGCCTGAATCTATGATTTTACTGAGCAGATTTCTTCAGAATAACATATTTTGAGTGGATGTGAGGACTGGGCCTTCTCGGCTCTCGTAGGTAGGGCGTTTATGAAAATCAAAGCCAATAAGAACATAATGACCGCTGACTGCTGGGGTCTACCATGCCATGCAAATGAAGCAACTACAGCTGGTGGCGGAGGGGGAATCAATACGTATAGACAAAGCGTTGCCCAGGGATAGCCTTACATCAGCAATGCTCCACAGACATGTGTCCGCACTGAGAAGCAGAGTCGCACACTAAACGGAGCGAGGGCCCAAAGCCAGCAGACAGAAGTGAGCTTTCAGCAGGAAGGCCGGCTCAAGTGTAGAAGAGGCGATATCGCCAGTCGTGCTTCCTCTCACTGATGTCAACAGGCAGCATGTGATCGTCCCCTACGCCTGGCTCTGAGATGCTACGCTACTTCACATACCTACTCCACCCGTCCTGGCACCCAAAAAGACACCAAGCACGCCCTTGTGGGCGATCAATAAAACCTGCGACCAGGACAGCCAAGTATTGCGACAGCATTTAGACACACTAAGTAGTTTATTTTCCCGCAGGCCGGACAATGTGACATCCACCTTTTAGGGTGTGCGGATATTAACCTTCTCCAGACATATGAGCTAAAGAGAGCGTCGTAAAACACAATCAAGGGGGGCATACTGCGGCTTTCACCATCAAACTAAATTAAACATCTCCTCTCTTATATGTCAGAATACCAATTCTGAGCGTGTCAGAAGAAATTTCAATTTCAGGTGGGAGCAGCGGGACTCTGCCTTCCCACGGCTGGCCTCTCCCCTCTCATTTTCATTCCTGCCCGCTCGGCGCAGCCATCCATCAGGGTCTGGGCAGAGGACACCTCCCGCCTGCTCACAAATGCATGGAGCAAGCAATAAAATTAACCTTGTGGCAATTGTTTTCCCACCCGTTTGATGGCCCTCGTGTCAGCTCATCTGTTAAGGCGGAAAGGCATAAAAAAGAAAAAAAAAGTCAGGCTGGGATGTGGACAAAAATGATGACTTGTTGGAGAAGGGTTGGACGTTGAATAAAGCGAAGCTAATGCCAGATTACAGAGTCAAAATGCAATCAATCAACGTTAGAGAGTATTTGAAAAGACTGTTGCTTGTTGATTTGTTTGAGAACAATACAGAAATGGAAGTTGGACGAGAGAGCAAAAAAACTGCCTTGCAAATTTAATCTTTTTTGTGTTGCAGGCTCATTTAAATGCATTTTACTGGGATTTAATGTGACAGAGCAACACAAGTTAGTTTATAACTGTTTTTGAAAGTTAATGTAAAGAAAGTGCCAAAACGTGTGGCATGCAAAGACATTAAATGTATATCCATCGAGGAGACACAGCAATTTTGTGGAAGAAGATTATCAGGTTAATTAAGAAAACAATAAAACGCCGTATGTGGCAGAAAATGGACAACTACACTATCCTATGGTGTAACACGGTGGTGGCAGCATAAAGAGCTACAACAGGTTGGCTTAGATCAGACATTCTCAATGTTTAAAGATACTTTCTAGATAATATCAAATGTCCAAATGATCTATTTATGAGTAATTATTTTGAAACTTCTAATCAAATTAAATGTCAAATTATGCCTACATGACTTGTTTACACCCTTAAGTTGCTCCCATTTATTTTAACTAGCAGTAAAGCACAATTAAATTACTAAAGCTAAAATGTTCTACACTTTTCTCTGTATTCATACGAATTGTTGATAATTCAACTCTTATTTGCAGTTCAATTGTTTTCTTTTTCTTTTTTTTTTACAGAGAGTGTTGGTCTCCTGTTAAAATGTTAATTTGGTCCAAACTGACTTGACTTTTCCATATCTGGATCAGACTTTCAGAATGTCCGGTTTAGATCAAAGCATTTCATGTGTTAAAATGGTCTAGTCAAAGCCCACACCTAATAGACACTTTCCATTCAATCTAACCGAGTCTGAGTTATTTCACGTATATCAATGGGTAAAGTGTTCAAATATGTACAAATGCACACCACACTTCACATTTTGAGCTGAAAAAACAGTTTGTCACATAAAATCCTAATAAAATAAATAAAAGTTTGTTATTGTAATATGGCAGGGCCACATGGACTTAAAGTTTTATCATTTTATTTTGTGGTAGTATTATAATAGTAATACAAGTGACAATAAAAACTGTGTTGCTTCTATTTTAGGTAGCCCCAGACACACACACATACCAATATGTATATATTTAATATATGAAAGCATATAAAAGTGTAGTTTCTATCACTAAACTTCACACACATTTTCAAATTTATTGATCCTTTCATTTAGCAAAAAGTGAACAAAATAGTCAACTTAGCAATTCTGACAATATAAACAGTTTCAGGTTTTTTTAAACATCATTAATTTGAATTTATTGTGACATCAATAAATCAAAATTCTTATAAGAAATTTATCTTGATAAATGATAAACAATTCAATAAAATCCCCACCATTAGGCTGTAATAAGATTAAATGTGGTCAGGTTCAAAAGGTGTGAATACTTTTTCCAGACAACATGGCGGCTCATCCCTGACCCTCCTTTCCACTGGGCAGGCCAGGACAAGCTGGACTCTGGACAGCTGGGGATAAAAATCTTTCAGGGGGTGTTTATTTGCTCTCAACACCTTCTAAGCGATCAATATTTTTAATTTGGGTCCGAGTTATTATTTTTCACATCACTGCGCCGAGGAGCAAAGTAAAGTGGCTCATATTTTAGCACTAAAAAGATCGATATGACAGGCTCACCTTCACTCTGCCCCCTCGGTGGCTGGGGGTGGCTTTTGGAGCAGGGTGGCGGTGCGTGTGTGTGTGGGGTGTGGGGGGCGTCGTGCACATCATAATGGACGGCGCCGAGGTTCGCCCGGCCCGGCTCGTTGCTGCAATCACATCATTATCTACAGTCCGGAGACACTCGGACACCCCCACAACACAACATCCTGCACCTCCAACACCACTGATTTACTCTGCAAACACACACACTCACAGGGAGACACTTTATCAGCTCTGTTTACGACGAGAAGCTGCCTCTGTGTGTGGGGGGGGGGTGTGGGGGTGTGTGTGTGGGGGGGAGGGTGGAGAGGGGTGAGTTTCAGCTACCATCCACAAGGGCAAAGGCTCGAATTTGACTCCTTGTCAGAAACGCATCAATTCCTTCACCTCTTTACACAATCCATTAATTACATCTACATTTTAAGACTAAATATTTTCACAGAAGGAATGCCCACACTCTGTGCTCCATAACTCAGGCCTGATGGCAGATTCATTGATCGCCGCTCAGCCCCGTTTCCACGGCACCAGTGTGTTTTCCGCCGTGCACGCTGCCTGTTGTGTCTGTGTGGCTTTGTCATCCGGTGTGTATGTGTGTGTGCGTATTCGCGCTTATGGCTGCCCTGCTGGCATGACTGATGGTGAAGGAGAGTTATGCCCCGGGCGATATTACTGAGCTGACATTTACTCCGTTCGAGTGGCCTCAGGCGGTGCCGCGCTCCTCGCCGTATTGAAATAAGAGCCAGCTCGGATTTAGTTCTCAATATCTTAGCCTCTTTATGTGGAGGCTTTTTAAACAGCGAAGGGTTGCTGCTTCCTCTGGAGAGAATAAAAACTCCTTGAGCAGCCTTGATTTATCAGAAAGAAGAGCATTGGCCTGGAAGAGACTTTAACTCTTTTTGAACACGTTTTTTTTTATCTCTAACTTCCTGTATTTAGCTCCATCAATCTCTCCATCAGCTCTGTGCATGACAAAGCAAAGCGTCCTCTTAGCATGGTTCTGCCACCACCATGTTTCACACAGACATAACTTCATGTTAAAAACAAAAAAAGAGATATTAATTGATATTTTAACTAAAACCTGCTGGAATGAATGAGGAGCTATTGCACTGCAAAAACACAAAATCTGTCCAAGTATTCTTTCTAGTTAATATTCCAAATACCTTAGTACGCTTGAAATAAGACAAACTAACTTACAAATAACTTTTTAACAAGATATAGGAGCTTGTTTAAGGTAAATAATAGATTAACATTGATGAAAAAGTTCTAGTTCTGCTGACAAATCATTTAATTTCTAACAAGAGATTTTCTCCATATTATAAGTGAAATAATCTAGCAGTGAAACTAGCAGTTTTTCATCAATATTTGGGAATTGTTGGATAAAACAAGCTCCTGTATATTGCAGAAAAGTTACTTGTAAGTTAGTTTTGTCTTACTTAAAGTATACTAAGATATTTGCACTAGAAACTAGATCAAAAATACTTGGTAATGTTTTACTTTAGGATGTATGTGCGCTACATATGTTTAGGCTATTAATCCTCAATGCAGCCATGTGAGGTTTAATTTCAAAATTAGTGACCAAAGCTTCTTGTCTTCTTCCTTCTCTCTTTAACTATTTCCTCTCTGATTACTGCAAATAAATGAAAAAAGTCCTTAATTTACATATTTGTTTCTGTAGATCCTAATAAGATCTAGAGAAACTCACTCATACGTTTATGTTTAGTCACATTAATTACTGCAACAGTGTCCTCAGTGGTCTGCCTAAATAAAACAATCAAACAGCTGGAGCTGATCCAAAATGCAAATCAAAAGCCCTTACACCGGCTCCTTGTACCTCAGAGAATAGACTTTAAAACTTTATTTAGTTTATAAATCACTGAATAAATTAGCACCATAATACATTAAAGGTCTGGTTCTGGTTCTGCTCTGCATCCTCAGAACCAGAATCAAACATGGGGAAGCAGCATTCAGCTTCTACCATAAATCTGGAACAAACTTCCAGAAAACAGCAAAACACAGTTCAATGAAATCAAGGCTAAAACCCAACCTGTTTAGAGTTGCCTTTTATTAATAATAAATGGAACACTGACCAACATATTTGATGATAATTTTGATAAAACAAAGTTTACTAATTGTTTCATAATTGAATACTGTGTTGTGTTTTTATAGTGTAAACCACTTTGAACTGCCCTGTTGCTACAATGTGCTTTACAGATAAACTTGACTTGAGAGTGTGTCAGTTCACATTTCAACACCTGTAAGAACCATTTAAATACACTCAGACATGAGCCTTTCTGTGAAATTCCTGAGTCCAGGACGGAAGCAGAACTGGACTCAGTCCTTCAGCGGACTCCATCATGTCAGGACATTACATCTGCACTCATGTGCGCGCATGAACCCGGGGTAAACGGAGACAGCAGCATCCTATCAAGGAACAGATCCTGATTTATCCGCTGTCACTGATCTCATTCCTGTCCTGCAGACCAAACACACACACACACACGCGCCCACACACACACACACAGGCGAGGGATGCCTTTAATTTCCTATTAAAATGCCCTGGAACAACTCAAACCAGAGGAGGCATCATGTGTGTGTCGGCAGCCTGATTGAACAGTGTGACAGAGGCGGACGATGCAGTTAAGCTGCAGGGACGCCACAGCTCCGGTTTGTGTGTCAGGAGTCGGTGACGCTGCCTCACATCGGTCCGATAAATATTAATGGGCGAGAACAAGTGGATTGGGAGTTGAGTTATCAGGGCGGGTCTTCCTAATTGACATTTTACCTGCTGTATACCTTAACAGAGCCGTGAAACAGCCGGACGTGTCAGTCAAGCTCCTCCAGGCTAATGCTGCCCGTTGAGATCTGCACTCTGTCTTTCAGATTTGGCTTCAGGATTATGAAAACACAAGTTTGTTTTCCCTAACATAAATCTTTTCAACCATCTCAAAGCTTAAATTCTGTTTAAATAACCAGTTCATGTAAATTCAAAATATATCTCAAAGAGAATTTATTCTAAAAACTGGCATGTATTTCAGTAATTTGGTTCAGAAAGTGGAAGTCATGTACATAAAAGACTCTCTTAATCATTTATTTCTGTTTATTTTAATGTTTACCCCCTTACAGCTAATAAAAAAACTAATTATTTTTGTTTCTCAAGAAATCAGGATGTTACCTAAAGCAAATAAAAATGATTAAAGCTGATTCTTCACAAATTTCTGCATCAAAAGCTGGAAAATTAAGTGGAAGGAAAAAAGATGGAAGAAAACTTTGCACAGCGAACAGGAATAACTAAACCTGTGGAGGAATTGTGAAGAGAAGCACATTCAAGATGTTGTTACTCAGTGGTTCACAATACTCTTCTCAACTAAAAGTAACTTTTGCATTTCATTCAACAAAACCTTCTACCAAAAACATGTCATTCAATCTATGGAGGTACATGAGACAAGATCTGGACATGCAAATGAAAAAAAGGTGCAGGCTTATTGCCTCCATGCCAGACTGCACTTTTTCCTCCCACTAAACATTTTTTATTAATAACAAGTCAGCTTATTTAGTAGTCCACCATCTGCTGGACAATTTGTCCATAACATCACATTCTGGGATTAAAAATATTTCCATTTAAGCCAGAATGATAAAAATGAACAAAAATTAATTGATTAAACATCTGTAACTTATGAAGTGGATTCACTTTTGAAAAAAAATGTTTTGATCCATACAAAATTATTAAATAGTTTTAATAAAAAATACAAATCTGTGCATTCAAAGTGAAAACTTTTTCTCTCATGGCAGAAACATGAGATTATCAAACCGTTTTTCAGATTTGAGAGAAGACAGATCAATAGTCTCATTACTGCGCGCCACACGCGCGTTCACCCCATCCATCAAAACACACTCACGTAAACACCCCGATGGGCGTTTTTATTACACACTCACAACATCCAAAACCTTTACTTTAAAAGACGCTTCATACACAACAGCACAAAGAAAAAAAAAGAAAAGAAGCGTTCCCGCTTGTTTTATCTGAAAAATGACAGGCGAGCCGGGCAACAAACAATTATCCCAGGAGCGCGTTTGAGGGGAAGAGAAAAGATCGAAGATTGGGAAAACAAACACGGTGATGTCATCAAAGCTAAATGGCAAGCCCGGTGTGTGAAACGACTGGAGAGTCTCTTCATATTTACTGTTGCTGGGATTTCAATACCAACGCCGCAGGAAGCACGTCCGATGTTTCTCTTTCCGCCGACCGATTCGCACAAACTGCTATCTCTATTTGATGGGAATCAAAGTAGGACTAAAAAGGTTAATGTACAGACAAACAGCGCTGAACAAATGGCGGCGGAGCTTCTACGAAACGGCAGATAATTATGTTTGTGAAAAGGCCAGGGTTTTGGAATAATTTTTTTCTGAAAAGAGCAAATGTGACTCTGCAGGCGCTTTGATTAATGAGCGTTTGTGGAGAAGCAGCGTAGCGTGGGGAAACGGCAGAGAGGCTGCCGTCCATAGATAAAACACACAGATGTTGTTGTTGTGAAAGCTCCTTAGGAATATGCAGATAATTACTTTATTGATTGAACATTTAAGCTCAATGCTCCCTCTGATTTAAACGTTATACCTCTAAGTTCAACTGTTTGGCTCCAGAAAATGAAAACAGATTTTTATTGGGATTTTATGTGGTTGGAAAACAGAATAGTTTTGAAGTGAAGCAAAAATAAAGACAATACTTTTTCGCACTAATTCTTCTTTGAAAAACAGCTCAACCTCAGTCAGATTGGACAGAAAGCATGTGTGATATTCCGGTTTACATCCTGCCTCTCATTCCCATTAGGATTTAATCGTAGACTTTAACTAGACCATTCTAAAACATGATTGGGCTTTTATATAAACCATTCTTTGTAGCTTTTCACTGGATGTTTACTCTCATCTTGCTGGAGGAGAACCTCGCTCCAGTGTCAAAACCAGCAGCCTCTCACAAGTTTTAAACACTCCCACACCATGATGCTGCCACCACCGTGCTTCACCTCATGGGTTCAGGTTGATTTGAAGTGTCAGTTTTCCTCCACATACATTGTTTGCATGATGCTAACCAGGTTTCCTGAGATTAAACCAGCATTTATCTCCACTTTATAATTAGCTACGCACTACTTTGTTAGTTTATCCCAAAACTGCATATTTTTAATATATTTTCCTTTTTAGAGTTAAATTTATGTTTAGCATTCACTTGACAGTTAATTCTGAGTCCATCTCTGTATAAATGTCAACCTGATTTTGAACAACAGTCGCTTTTAACAGCCTTTGGCCACTTTATTTCTGAATATTTGCTGCCCCCTGGTGGCCATCTGCGACCACTGCAAAAGCACCGTTGAGTCATAAAACAGCAGAATGAACCTTTAATGAATGGGTCATCACCAAGGTAACGGGCGACACAGAAATAAATAACAGTTTAAATTGTGGTTCTGATGGAAATATTACCTTCATACTCTCTATCTAAAGTGCTTTTTTAGTCATTTTTATAAAAACTTTTTAAGAACTGGAGTGAAAAGAAATTAATTGACTTGGATCAGTGATAATAGATGAACTCTGTCATTTTATCAGCACTTATATGTAAATTAACAAAACATTTTAATAACTCAGTTAAATTTCATAATATATAAATTTAGTGTTTGGATAAGATATTTTCCATCAACTGTTTTAACACATTTTACATATAACTGCAGTATTTACTAAATTATTCATTCATTCATCTATTTTTACAACGTAGAAAGAAAAGGTTAAAGTGCCCAGAAATTGTAATCAAATCAAAGTAGTACTACTTCAACATATTTTTATCCAAGTGAAGAAAAAGTAGCAGTCCAAGTAATTACTCAAGTAAAAACATATTTGATAAAAAAGGCTACTAATGAACTATGTACCTGTTCAGAACATCTGATTTAAAATAAAAAAACTATGACAGACAAAAGAAAAATCTAACATAATGTCAAAATTCTGATATTTTATAGACGAAAATTAAATGAAAATTCATACAATTATAAAACAACTAGTTTTAAGCAGAAGAAGCTCTATTCCTAATTTTAAGTTTTTCCAAAATAGACTTCCTGAAACTAAATTTATAGTAGGTGATGTATGTCCAAATAGGGTGAAGTACTTCCTGTGACAATATTCGTCATTTGATCACAAGAAATTAGAACAAGAAAATCTCTCACTTTGACATAAATTATGTATGTTTTTGGTGTTTTTTTGGTTAAAACATGTTTGTTTGTTTTTCATTTAATTAAGTTACTCAAGGCATCCAGTCATGTTACTTATGCAAGAGTAGCAATACTTTATAATACTATTACTCAAATAAAAGTACAAATTATAGTGCACAAAAACTAAAAAACTACTCTTAAAAGTAAATACTTTTCAAAAAGTTACTCAATTAAATGTAACTGGTTACCACAAACCTCTGGTTGGAAGAGAAAGAAGTACTTTTTAAATAAAGCAAAAAAAAAACAACATTATATTCTATAGAATGCAATAACATAGCATATAGTGTATGCTTCCATTTTTAGCATCTGCATCTGCAGTGAAAAAATACTTCTAAGCTCAGGTCTTTCTGCTTGACTTCTCATCAACACAGTGTAGGGCTGATCTGTTGATTATTTTTTGGATTACTGATCAATAATTTGATAGCAAAAGGTGTTAATATGAGATTTTCTTTACAGAATTTAGCCAGGTGAAGCTAAAACGATGCTACTTCCGCAGCTTTGGGTAGCACATTTTTACAGAAAAAGAAGGTTTTTCAATTTAAATGCAAAATGCATATATTTTTTGTACAATTTTGGCCTAATTACTGCTCTGACAATGTTGTTCTTTTAGCAAGTGGCCTTTTTTTAGTCTGTATGCTGCAGTTAACGATTACTAAATTAGTTGATTTCAATAATCAAGCCATCATGATTAATTTGATTAATTGTTTTAATCCAAGAAACTTCTATTTTATTCTAAATATTTATCTGGTTGATGCCTATAAGTGCATTTGGTTGAGGTTCAACTTGCTAACAAAGTATAGGTGAAAGTGTATGTATATATACACTTCATGTGTTGATTTAAAAAACAAAATTCAAGCAGAAGTCACAGCGTTATTCTGCTAAAAAAGTGAATAAAATGTCCCAAATTACCCCAATGATGAGCACTTCAGACAAGCAATACACATAATCAATGCAACTATTTAACGTAATTTATGGAAACAAACAGATTTGGGCTGAATAAATTGTTGTGCTCACCGTGAAACGCTCTGGGGATTCATAGCTCTCATCGATGTAGACACGGGCTCTGCTGTAGTCCTTCAGTTCCTGAGCGGCCATCAGCTCTCTGACGGACACACACATTCACACACTGATAAACTGCTAAACCGATGGAGCACTGAAAATGGAGCAATTAAATCCCATTTTACACAACAAACCAGAGGTGACATGAAGCAGCCAGAGGGGGGAGTAGTCCGCTCAGTTTCTATCAGCTGCTCTATTTTAGATTGCCACAGTAAAATCAATTAGAGCGGATAATAAGTGACACACTTACTTGACAAAACGTTCCACTTCCGTCACGCCTGACTCCAAACTCTTCCCACCACACTCCTGACAGTGCAGGGCCAAGAAGTGGGGCTTGTGCGCTTTTACTGTCTGCAATACAAAGAAGAAATAAGGAAGAAATGGGTCAAAACGGTTTCATTTTATTCTTTTGGCATCTATGGACGTCAAAGCAGAAACATGTTGAGTCATTTTTAATAATCAAACATCTCTGTTTGATCTCCTGTCTCCTATCGGGGATGCTGCAGCAGCTGGAGGGTGTGACTGAAGATCAGACGTCACTTCACGCCAACAAGCTGGCAGCGCCTTGTGTTTTCCAGGATGACTCGAGTCAATAGAGAAGACATAAAATTCATTTTCAAGTTATCTGCACTTCATTGTTTTTAGGGTTGAATAGCCATTTAACAAAACCCAGCAATGGTTTTATAAAGAGATTCATGAATTTGCAATAGACTAGCGATGCCCAAAGTGAGGAGCAGGGGCCATTCGCAGCCCTTGGAATGATTTTACATGTTCCACAACTTTAATCTAAGAATAGTTTTGTAATTCTTTTCAAGTGCAACTATTCTCCAAGACAAATTAAAATTTTCTTAAAAATGAAGTGTTTGTCTTTTATTAGCTATTTTCCTTTACTTTTTTCATAGAAATGGGAACACAGGAAACCAGGGAGACTGTTTTTATGTTTTGGATCTACAATGGTTTATAAATCCATTTTAATATAAACCTGACTATGTTACTGTTAAATGTACAGAATTATTTTTTGTGTTTTTAAACAGAAAAAAGAAAAATTCACAACCCAGCTGTACTGAAATTTTTAGCCAACATAGCAAAAAGTTTCAACGCCACTCCTCAAGATGGACTGAAAACAACAACTTACTTCAGGAAATCATTGCTGAAGTGCTTCCAACTCAACCATGTGCTCCTTTTATTTACTATAAAGCTCCTGACAGAAGGAAGTCTGGCTGGTATTTGATCTCTCTTGTTGGTAGAATTGATACAGCTCATTTAAAATTACAAATATTTAATTAGGTTGCAGTCAGGGTCATATGTTAAGCATTTCAAATAAGTTCTTGGGATTATCGTCCTGTTGGAAAACCCAGATTTGGCCAAAGGTTTACCTGTCCAGTTGTTGGTTTGAGGTACATCCTTTCAGTCAATGTTGATATAACCCTGGTTTAACTTTGGACTGTAACACAGGAGTAGCAGGAGTTTCCAGGTCAGGTCAGGGTTTGAGATTTGGTTGCTCATCGTAACGAGTTTCCACTAAGATGATGTCAACAGTTTGAACCAGACGGTCGAAATTTTGACAAAACTGGGGGTTTTTGCAGCACAATTATCCCGTTTTGATTCTAAAACCAATAAAGCAGGTCAACGTTACACTTCTCGAATAAAGAAAAACTCTTGAAACCCACTCCATCCAATTCTTTAAAGTTTGATCTGTGTCATTTTCTCAGCTCTTTACCATTGCAATCTATCCCAATTTCAGCCACTAAATATACACACACCAAATCCAACAAAAAATAATAATCCAATCAGCCCTTTGCAATTGGAATTTTGCAATGATTGCTGCAATTCAATACGTATTGTGATAAAATCTCCAATTTATCCACTTTACATGGCACTTCAAATAAAACCAATAGTGACTGATCAAAGTGTTTGTATCTGAAACTCACTAATAATTACATACCATCAAGTTGAAATAAAGTTAGGTGAAAAGTAATAATTTAATTAAAAATCAAAGCAAAGAGAAACATCATGTAATAACAAAATTTCCTTGTTTAGAAAAAAATCAGCGATTAGATCAAACTGCAAAATAGTTTTCCTGTTCGCTCTAAAGCTTTCTTCCATGGAACAAGAACAAATCCCAGATTCATGGTTTTCCCTTCGGCGAACTCGACCCGAGTCACATGACCTCATGTTGCTTCCCGCTTCCACTCAGTGAGGTGTTTGTGAGCAGCGTGTCAGAGGGGCTCGGAGCCGCCGACTTCTAATGGAAAATCAATAGCATGGAGTGATTTAGCGCTCGCAGGCACTCACAGCGGTCCGGCCTGTGGACGGTGGGCAGAGAACACCCCGATCATATAAAGGTAATGTATGGCGGTGCTGCTATAGATTTTCCATCAACCTATGGCTTGTCACTTAACTGGATGACCCAAAAGCGCCGACCTCAAATGGCTCAAAGTTGAAGCCATTTGAGGTCCTATCAATCTAACGACGGAAAAGGTCTCAAACCCAAGCAGCTCGCAACTAATGTGATATGAAGGATGTGTGTTTGTGTGTTTTTGTTTGTGTTGGACCTGTTCTGCTATACTTAGTAAACTACTGACGACGGATGGGACTTATGGGAACCAAAACCCCGTCTTAATGCGCCGTTAAGAGTCCAGGGTTAAGTTTAGGAATAGTTAAGGAATAGGTTAAAGTGCTTATGGTTAAAGTTAGGGATAGGCATAAATGTAGTTACTAATATGATCAGAGTAAGGGCTGAAACGATTAATCGGATTAACAGTGATTAATCAATAATTAAAATATTTGTCAACTAAGCTAGTAGAATAGATTAACATAAGATAGATTTTAAAAAAGGCAATTTTCTGAAAGAACATACTTATAGCAGTAGATAAGCCAAAAAAAAATGTTAAAAAAAAATATACATTTCCATTTTGATAAAAATAAATAAATAAATAGAATAGAATAAAATAAAAACAGCTCTGTCTGTAAATATGCTCTATACCCAGAACTTCTCTAGTGGCAAAATTTTAGCTTCATTCAGTTAAAATTCTGTAAAAAAAAAAAAAATAATAATAATAATAATAATAAATCTCCTATTAAGCACTCCTTGCTTTCCAGTTGTTTATCGGTTAATGCCAAAATTAGTGAATTAACTTACAAACAATCAAGAGTACTTATTTATTTAATTAAGTAAATATCCAGTCAGACCACTACTACGTAAATTAATTTAAGTAAATATGGAATAAAGTTTTACTGACTGGACGTCAATCCGAAGTCCCAACATGGGCATTAATACAAACATGTATGCGTGTGTGTAAGGAACCAGTATGTAATTTCATTACCAGCCTTACGTTTCTTCTACAAACAGAAAGCCTTTTACTGGCATCCAATTACACACACGGTTTACACAAACTGTTGACGTTTGAGCAGCGACTGCCATATTGACTCTGCATTCTGCAGCTACTGATGCGTAACAACAGAGCGAGGCCTCAGCGCTGACAGCTGCTCCGTGTGAGCGCAGAGAGGAGCCCGTTCTGACATGCTGTCGTGGCTAACAGAGACCTGCCATATCGGGCCACTTCTCATCCTCCCAAGGATGTCACACACACGAGTGTGTTTGATATGCAGGCGTGTCCTCTCGCCCCACCTCTTCCTTCTCAGGGACGCGACTACTGGCAACGTCGGAATTCCAAGGAGACTCCCGTTTGTGTAAATAACTCATCCGTCAGGGTTTCAGCAGCCCTTACCTCGCCTCAGACATTTTATCTGCTAATAGAAGATTCCTAAACACGCAAAAATTTTATCTTTGTATCTATTTGGGATTTTATTTGATTAATCCAGGATCAGAAACCATTAAACGTCGATTTGAGTGAAGTGAAATTAAATGTTCTTGCAGCTCAGTCTGCAGACAGACTCCCTGCCTTTACTAATTTTATCTGAAAAACTGTACATGTAAATAAATGATTGTTTTCTTCTTCCACAAACATCAGGTGTGGACATTTTCTCCATCCTGTTAGTGGTCAGTTAAAGTCAATAGTTTTGGGCCATTTTTGCAGAAAATTAGCAATAAACTTATAGTTATGCATTAGTGTGAAAAAATACAGGAATCTGTTGATTTTATGTGAATTTCCACAATCACAGAATCAATTGCAGAAAACTGGGTGGACTTATTGATGTAATTTAGTGTCTTGAGTCTTGAGGGCCACACTAAAAGTTATGGCAGGCCAGATTTGGCCCCCGGGTCTTGAGTTTAACACATGTGAATTAGAGTTTGATTAAAGCGAGCTAAACTAAACTGGTGTGAATGCATTCTAAATGAGAAACCCTCCCACTTTAAAAACAGGACATATGTACGGGATATTCCAACAGCAGCTAGGCTTTCTGCCTATTAATGTTACATTTTTGTTTGTTTCTACAAACTGAAACTGATTCCATATAATATCGCTTGTGTCTGGTCAGAACCCTGGATGCGACACCATCTCTGACTAGTCTCCCTCCAGAGACGTTTTCAATGCAAATCAGTCAGGCGACCATTGATTTCAGTGCGGCGCGATGCAAAGTGGCGCTTAAACTGCTGCAGCCGCAGTGGTGGATTCCCATTTAGCCCAGTCTCTCGCACACAAGTGGGGCAGGCAAATGACCCTGCTTTGCTTCTGTGTATGCAAGTTTTTAAATTGCAAAACCTTGAGAGAAGAGCAGAGCCTTGATGCAAGATTTGATTGGACTCACTGGCAAGAGAAAGGAGTTGTTTTATTTCCTTTGCCTCGTTTATATGATCCAATAGAGGAGAGAAATCTAATATATAAAGGTTCAAGGAGTTCACACAGGCTTTAAATGTCTGTCAAGGATCCTCAGAAACTACGTTATATTACCGGGGAGATTTAAAAGAAAGCTGTTCTTTTATGTATCTGGTTTCTAAGTTAATTTATTTGCATTTTTTAATCCTCAGAGATGTTGGAAACACTTAAATTTTATCGAGAGAAAATGATAACGAGCTAGTTTACAGCATGTTCCATAATTACTTAAATCCACCCAAAGGTCCACAAAATTAAATAACAGCTTGCACATTGCTGTTATTCATCAAACAAAGGAGAATCTGCTTATCGTAAAACTAAGTACACCCTTGCTGAATATCAGTAATAACCTTAAAGAAGTAACTGTTGACCTGGGAAGGCACAAGGTGATTTGCAAGCAGCCAAGTAGAAAAAGGTTGGTTTGATTCTTTCATATCTGAGAAAAGCTTGCTCTCACTCAGCTCCTCCAGACTAGTGGCAGCACCATTTAGCAAACACCTGGTGAGCTCATCATATGAATTCCTTCTCAATCCAAAAAATTTCCTCAAAATATTGTTAAAGACTTAAAGAAGAAACATTGTTGCGATGATTTCCTACATTACTTACTGCTGGGAAGTTTTTCTGTGCCTATTGGTGAAGCCATTTCTTTCAACTCGTATCAAGATGCATCATATAAAAAAATCACTACAAGAAAATCTAAACGCATCCATATTTGATGGTCCACTTATTAATCATTTTTTGCTTATTTTAACACAACATAACTCAGTGTATAGTATGGGTCAACTTCACCTTCTCCGCTCTTTATTCTATCTACTGAGGTGTTTCTGATTGTAGCATAGAGGAGTCAGTCAGCAGGCTAACAGCTGCATTAGCATGAGTAGCCTAGCATCCTGGCTGATGGTGGCTAACTTGTTCCCAGCAGAGCCGAGTTCAGATTTGGATGCTTCTTTCCATGACGTCAGCTCAGAAGCAGCAACACGGAGCTGGCATGGAGCTACAGGCATGAGGCCTGGTTCACTTAGAGGGGCACACGTCTCCCACCGCATGCTTTCCTTGCCCTCCTTTTTCCTCCACACACACACACACAGAGAGAGAGAGAGAGAGAGAGGGAGAGAGGGAGAGAGAGAGAAGCAACCATGACACGTTCCTCCAAAGCACACAAGCCTGCAGCCCAGTGCAAACAGAATTCCTCTACCGATGTACCAGGACATGCATTATTCACACACACACACACACAAACGTGATGTATCCAATATCCTGAGTGTAAAACAAACATGAGCAACAAAATCCCTCAGTAAACAGTCTGCTTGGGCCTGCTCGTTCCAGTAATAATTACAGCGAGGTGGAAAACAGAGGCTAAAAAATGGCTAATACTAGAGCTAGCGCTATGTTTCTAATTGGGGGTGGGGTAACAGTTGTAAAGCAGTTTTTACCAGATTTTAATTGGATTAAAGAGAATATTAAAAGCTGATCAATCAAAACCGGGAGTCAATTTAGGTCCCTTAGTGACAAAACCTGCAGCATTCACAAAGAAACCGATGGCGTGTTCTGGCCATTGTAAATGAAAAAAGGGAAATAATTGGCAACGGAGAAGTGAATTTCTGCCAAAAGATAACCCTCAAATATTTACAAGAAAGACCAAAACTATTTCCTGAAACTTAAAAATTTTACATTTGCGAGAGAAAAACTTAACTAATTAATTATGTAATAGTTAACTTCAGTATAAAAACTATTAAAAAATGACACTTTGCTGAAAGAAAATATACTTTGAACAATAAATAAGCCAAAATCCATGCAAAATATAAATGTTCTGCATTTAAGTTTTTAAAAAAAAGCTTGTTCGTCTGTAAATATGTTTTGTCCAATACGTCCTCAAGTGTCAGTTTTAGCTTCACCTGGTTGATATTAAGCATGGGCCATGTTGCCATGGAAACCACGGAAACTTCCCAAATCTGACTTTTACAGAAGAGTTGCAAGAAAAAAAAGCCGCATAAAGAAATACTAGTCCCATTGGCAGATTATTTTAATTATAACATGGGAAAAATGTCTGGTTTTAAATGAAACAAACTAGGACTTTTGGAGCTAGGAACTTTTCATCAATATAACGTAAAACAAGCTTCTATATCTTGCAGAAAAGTTATTTGTAAGTTAGGTTAGTCTTATTTCAAATACACCAAGATATCTGCACTAAAAACTAGACCAAAAATAGTTGATAAGATTTTGTGTTTTTGCAGTGTAGCAAAAGTCCAGATCTTAATCTAATTGTAGCAAGGCTTAAAGCTGAAGTTCTAAGAGTTCTCTTCGTCTAATTTTACAGATCTTGACTTGTTCTGCAAAGAATAATGAACAGAAATTTCACTTTTTTCATGTAAATGTCTGGCAGAGTATCAACTCGGGGAGGCTAAACACAAATGAAGGCCACACTTTTCAGATTTTCATTTGCAAAAAGAAAAAAAAATCTTCAAAAACTAAAATAATTTTTCATTCTGCTTCGCAATTATGCACTGCTTAGTGTTGATCTATACTATTAAATCCTAATCCAAGCGTCCTTAAAAGTATTTAATTCCTACAAACGAAGACATTATCCCTTCCTGGAAGGTATCGTCAGGTGATGGAGGAATCCAGCCAGCGGAGACGGCACTTCGATCCGAGGCGCTGCACAGCTGGGCGTGAGCGGTTCAAAGTCTTCTCTCCCCTCTTTATGTGCTCTGCTGGGAGCAGCTCTGTTTATTGTAACCAGTCTGCGTCCAACTATAACACCCTTCAAGTGTGTTCAATGGAATCCACAGGGAAGTTCAGGGGAAAATGGAGCAATGAGGGGGGTTTTCTGTACAGTCACTCCCTTGTGACATTTCTCTGCTGTATTACAGTCCACTCTGCAGAGAGGCAATAAAAACAGAATCCGAATCTTCCGGCTTTGCGAACGACTTTATTTCTTTATGTGCAGGGATAGACTCTATAGAACAATACATAAAACACAAAAAGAAATGGACTTTTGCTGCATCAACAAAGTTTCTGTGTATTTACTTCTATACCTTGTCTTCTTGTGTTAATATAAACAAAGTTGTGATGTCAAAATGAAACTCCTGAGGATTCATTTTAAATGGATAACCAATTGAATAACTTGATGACCAATAACAGTGACAGAGTTCACAGCAGCAGCTCTGCTTACATCACACTGCACACACAGTATTCATAACCCTTGAACCTCCACATGTTGTCACACTGAAACCACAAGATTTGATGTATTTTATTAGGATTTTACATGACAAACCAACACAAAGTTGTGCGTTACTGTGAAGCGGAAGGGAAAGGATACACAGTTTTCAACATTTTCATTCACTTTCTCCTGTTTAACTTTATTTAAAGCTGCAGTATGCAACTTTTCTAAACATTTTATTACATATTTGTTAAAACTGACAATACGTTTTGACAGTATAACAAGACAAATCATCTGTGAAAAAGTGCTGCTACTCCCATCTTCAGAAATGCATTGCTCCAGATCAAATATAACCAATCAGAATCAGGAGAAGGGTCTTAGCGCTGTCAATCAAGTTTGTGTATGCACTGCTCAATGTGCTAATGGAGCAGAAACAGCTTACCGTTACAGAAAAACCATTTATTTAACCATTTAAAAACCAGACCAGCCTTAGCATTCCCAGCAGACTCGATGTGGGGAACTAACTGTAGCATAACAGATAGCAAGGGGAAGGCTGTGAGCAGCGCATACATGGCCATGATTGGCAGTCTTAAGATCCTCCTCTGATTAACTGTTTATGACAGAGCAGTGTATTTCTGCATATGAACCACAAGGAGGCAGAGATTGATTTTCTCACAGATTAATTGACTCATGTTATACTGATTGCTTTAAAAAATATATATAAAAAAATAACAAATAGTATATTGTTCATAAAAGTTACCCATAAATTTAACATTTAGCAGGTAAAACCTTTGTGAATCCTGGAAAACTGATGCTTACAGATTTCCATCTAATCAGTTTCAGTTTTTTAAAGCTGTAGTTGCAGAGAAACGTGAATTTTACTCGGTAGGATAGAACACAAACCCACATCACTCCTTTACAGATTTCTATTTATAAAAACATTTTAAAATAAAACATTTATCTTTGCTACTTTGCTGTGAGCTATCACATAAAACCCAAGGGGTACGATTACTTAAGCAAATTAGCGTTCTGGTTTCAGTTTCTTGATATAAAAGTTCATTTAAAGAGAATCTACTAACAGTGTTTTTCTGTTTCGGACATCATAAGACTCGACAACATCCCCGTTATTGATCTGGAAAATATAAAAAAGCCATTAAGAGCCCCTTAGTGCTCTGGCAGATAGCAGGAAATCTAATCATGAATATCAGTATTCACTTGTTGGTTATTAGCTCTGCATTATACTCAATCTGTTTTATGCATTTTCAGTTAATATGAGGAAATCCATTAATCTATTAGTCCGGTATGTGGCCATGATTTACCGATAACCCTGACTGAAAGTGAACACTCACTGAAAGGAACCAGCCGTCCAGAGTTCTCTTCAGCATTCAGTTCCAACACGACTTTATGATGTAGAAAAATGCTTGGACTTGTTTTCTTTTGATTCCGATTAAATGTGAAAATTGCTAATACTTGTTCATCTAGAAACTGGAATATGTTCTTCCTCAAACAATGGATCTGGACCTCCAAAGAACAAAAAATTCACATTTTGAAGTTAACATCTAAAAAGCTCAAATAATACCTGAACTTTGACCCTAAATGCCCAAAGAGGAGTAGAAAAGGAGGCTTCAAAGACGCGGAGCAGAAACAAGGAGAAACTGCAAACCATTTCTTCCATCAATCTTAAAAGAGAAGGATCATATCTACCCTACTCCAACGTCTCTCTGCCCAGCTTCCTAACAACACGGCTGGTCAAAGATTTAAAGAGGAGCAGCAAAAACAAATGAGGTGGATTAGCAGTGCTTGTTTCATCCAGGTCATGTTACTGTGAAATATCGTCTCTGCTGCCAGGACACTGAGCTGTTAGCATTTAAAAGTAACAGTCTACGGTCAGAGGCCTCTTCCGTTTTGTTGCAAACCTGACTTCTACTGGAGATCCTTCCTGACCAAAGCATCACTTTCCACAACACTCTCTGAATATACCTGGTTGACATGACGATATTCAACTTCTCTTTGGGATAAATACAGTATTTTAGAACCAAATTTAATTGAATTTAATGACACAGTTTCATTAATCACTACTATCACTAGCAAAATCTGCACTCAAAGTAGCTCAGTTTCTCATAAAAACTGCATTATGAATAGAGTGTGATTACAGAAACTGTCACTGTTTCTCCTCTGCCAATCTGTAAAAACAACTTAAACAGAGAATTTATATCCACTCATACAAGGCCTTCTGGCCTCAACAATTCAAGCAAATCAATAAAAGTTCAGTTTTATTATGAGATTTGGTGAGTGAATGGAAACTTCAGGCTGTTCTGTGATGAGTTGGTTGTGACATCTGCTTGCTTAAGGCACGGCGACATTCGTCAACTTGAAAGTGACGTTTGGGTTGCAGAAAGCTGAAAATAAATCGATCTATTTAGAAAGTGCTTGCTGCTTTACACTTCAGGCAAAAAACCCTCAATCATCTTTCAAAAAAAATACTGGAAAGTTGTCATTCAACTAATTTTTGCAAAAACCATCAGTTGCAGCAAACTCTGTTGGATTGGCAAGGACATAATTTCTTTAAAAACATGAATATATCCAACTATTAACAGTGATTAGATATAACTGCATGATGTACTTCTAATTCATGAACAGAAAATTGATTTCTGTTTCACATACAGCCATTATTCTTTGCTTTTCTTCTTCAATAAAACAGGGGAATGGAAAATTTCTCTAGGTCAAACCACTTCCTGTTGAGAAAATATCACTAACTCAACCTTCAAAACCTGTTCTCGTCGACAGACTGGCTGCTACAACGTTTGCACGCTACTATCACAAACGATTATTTTTGGCCTCGGGGTGTTGATCAGTGACGCAAGAGTTGCACAACTGCTGATGAGCATGCAGGATTTAGCTCTGGATCTGCTGCTTCCATCTCTGCTGGAGGGTTTCTTCTGTACAACATATCAAATTGTGCAACCGTAACGAAGGCTGCAGGTCGACAGTATGCAATATCTTAGATGTTATGAATTTAAACTCTGCTTGCCAATGATAGATTTGGTTAGTTGGTTGAACTTTTACTTTCTAACCCTACTTGGATGTTTAACTACAAGGTAATAAAAAAAGGAAGTAACCTTCTTTGTGTTCAATTTCTAACATTAAAGCAGCTTAAACTCCCTGCTTAATAATGTGACGTCATAAAAAAATTAAAAAATAAAAAACCAGGCAAGATATCAGGAGGCGACCTTTGAACCTTCACATCATCCACAGGGTCTGAGTCCTACATGGACTGAAAGGCCGCTCAGACAGAAAGAAGACACACCAACGTCAAAACAAATGATGCGAGTCAGAAACGACATCGTTTGTTAATGTTTTTACAAAAAAATGAGTTTTGGTTTCATGTAGGGCTGAAACGATTAGAGGGACTAATTCTGATTAATCACTTATTTAAAAATTATCAAACAGTTTAGTTATTGATTAATTTGTTAAGTGGAGTATCCAGACTTTTAAAAAAGTAATTTGACAACATAGAGAGCAATAATTAGGCACAAAATGTGCAAAATCTGTAAAAAATTTTCCACCTAGAACTCCTCAAAATGGTCTAGTTTTAGCTTCACCCGAAGAAAAGAAAATCACTGTTTTCTATCCAATTATTAATTGGTCAACAGATCAACACTACATTGTATTGATGTTCAGTTATGCAGAAATGTCTGACCTTTTCATATGTTGATGTTAGAAGTATTTTTAGCTGCAGATGCATCCTTTGCTACAAAAGTTAAAGCATACATTAAAGAAATTCTATATTTGTTAATTTTAGGTAGTAAAATTAATTTTCCAATACGAGAAAGGAATTAAATTATTTGTTTAATTTTTAATGTATGTCTAATATTGTATACAAAAGTTGTTAAATGCAAAATCTGCAGAACATGATAATATTTTCATCCAATTAACTAATCAATTCCAAAAATAATCATTAGTTGTGCCCCTAGTTTTCTGACACTAAAGAGGAACAAGAAAAAAAACTGACTTTTTTAACATCTACTAAATCATCAGAGACAAAGAATAGTTTTTTTAACTTTACCCAAATTGTTTCAAAAAGTAACAGCACAGTTATTTGGTACTTAGTCTCTAGCTGAGACCTTTGTGTGGAGTTTGCATGTTGCCCCTGCGGCCAGCGTGGGTTTCTCTAGATACATCACTTCCTTCAATCAGGCAACAAAAGTTTAACTGACCTCAATGGACCCCATGTTGACATCTAACATTAACCTTATGACAAGACAAAAATGGGCTTTCTTAGCTGATCGAATGCTAAGTAAACATATTTCTTAGCGACTTCATTTGTGCATTAAAATAACTTCTAAAATGACCGTTTTTGCTTTGTTATCTCATTCAATCTCTTTTCTATGAGATTCAGCAGCACTTTCTGACAGCAGTCAGGAGGTTCAGCTGCCTCGCTTCCTTTAACCCAGTGGAAACAGTTGGTGGTTCCTCAGCGGTTGAAGCATTGTGATATGAAACATGACTGAGCTCAAATGTTTGTAAAAAAAAAAAAAAAAAAAAAGAGAGAAAGAAAAAAAAAGAAAGGTGATTAGGTCATGAAAATGACAAGATACCAGCTACACCAACATCAGAAAATTATTTCCACACATCTGTGCTTCAGCTCTCATGCACAGCTGAGAAACAAGAAGGAAATCACTCTGGTGATCTGCAGCATTTGTGGTCATATAGGCGCGTAACAGCTGGCAGAGGACACACCCATTGTCTCACTCCGTACCACAGAAGAAGAATATTCTGATAAATGAATGTGTATTGTTTTTATTTGCAAGACATAAAGGATTTCTTTGAAAAGAAAATCTCTGGGTTTTTTGGCTTCCAAAAACATTGGCAGCCCCTTAAGTTTTTCACAATTTTTCCTATTACAACCACAAACTTTAATGGGTTTTATCTGGACTTTATGTGGAACAACAGAAAAAAACCCACCAACCTCAAGTCAACGATTTTTATATATAACTACAACTACAGCTGCAAGTAGTTTGGGATAAAGTTTCTACCAGCTTTCAAGAAACAGACACCAAGATGTTTTCCCCTGTTCTTCTTTAGAAAGAACTCAAAGAGCCTGAGAACATCAACTCAATAAGAGATACGTCCAGACTTTAACTAGGCCACTAACACATCCAGAAGCTTTGATGTCAACCAGTCCCCTGTAGTGCTGACGGTATGTTTAGAACTACAATGTTCATCAACATGTCAAAGGCAGAAGAAAGAGCGCTGTGCAACACAAATAATCACCTGGCCGTTTTGTTCTCCTGCTCAAAGATTAATTTTATGTAGAGGTATCCGGGTTAAATGCATTTATTTTCATTTGATTTTTATAACATTGCAAATTTTTTCTTTTACTTCACAATTATGCACCACTTTCTGATTGAAGTTTGTGGTTGTAACCCAAAAAATGGGGAAATGCTTGAGAGACATGAAGGATTACACACAAGAAGCAACAAGCAGATGCAAACTCACGGTTTAAGCCTCTTTTAGTGTGTTATCTATTTTACACACTAAAATAGATAAAAGATAAAAGTTTGATAGGCAGAAATGGAGATTTCTGTACCTACAAGGTGATTCCAGGAGGTATTTTACTCAAACATTTCACAGAGTATAGATCACTGCCTCCCAAGTAAATAGAGAAAACAACATGGAAGCCATTTCCAGTCACTAAAATCTAGTTCAGATAATCTGGGTCACAACACTCTTTTTTTGGATTAGAAGCTAAACAATTTGAGAACCAATGGAAATCCTGTCAAATCTTTGACAAACTATCAATTTTCTTTGACACATCACTTTCACTTTGTTATCTTCTGCTGCTGACGATCAAACTCTCCTTGGGTTGTCAGTTCTGACAATTTTTCACATAAACTGCACATAGCACCACAGTAAACCAGCAAATAGCTCAATGGAAACATGAAATACTGAGATAAAAAAAGGTAAAAGAAAGTATTACCAAGAGGGAAATGAATATATCAAAACAAGGAATGAATATAGGGTTCACTCAATTTCAAGAACCTGTTCAAAAGTCTTAAACTTTTTAATTAAATTACTTTTTACAATGACATTCTAATGTATTTCCATGCGATCCTGATTGAAAAGATTTAAAATTAATATTTATATAAATAAATCAGGACAGAAAAACAACAATCTGTTTTATATACAACATTAACAAAAGTGTCAGATGAAAACTCAAATTGTAATGCGACTAAAAAAACCCTGAAACTTGATACAGATTCATGCACAACCCAACTGGTTTTTAATGACAAGGAAACTGTTCAGAAATGACTTTCCACTAAGTGATCAATTTAAGTCCTGATGGACAAAACCACAGAATCTATTCCTCTTTATAAGCAGAGACACTTGCATGCTGGGTAATGCAGTCTAATGCCATCTAAAAACTACTGGAATCATTGCTGAATATTTGAGTTTGCGTCTTACCTCGAAAAATTCTTTCAGCCATACTTTCTGCAGATTTTCAGTCTGAAAGAAAAAGAAAAGAAATACAATTAAAGGATTTTTTTAAAAAACAAGAAATTGTAACGACTTTAAAAAGTCTTCATTTGTCAATTTCCATTTCGAAAATGTTCAACACCTCAGTGGAAGTGACCGCTACGAGGAAACCAGAAAGAACAGGCGTGTTACAATCATTTCACCTCCGATAACTCAGTGTTGACACCATTAATACTTCATTTCCTTTGATCAAATTACAACATTTAATATCAATATCTTCTCCAAATCTTTCAGATTAGGAGAATATTTCTAACTCATAGCCCTCTTCAGGAGACCCCAAGTAAGTTCTTCTAGTGACGTTTTTCTTTAGCTTTCTAGCAAAGAGAGAGTTTAAACTATTAATTGGACCAATTTATTGTTAAAATAATTGTTAGCTATTTTAATAACCATTTAATAGTTATTTGGAGTAAAAACAAAAAATATATCTCATACTAAGCAACTTTTTCTTCGTATTTTTTATTATTTAATCTAAATTATGGTCACCAGATTAGACATTCACTGTACTGATGCCGAGTCCAACAGAAATTAAGCTTTTCACGTGAAATATTGTTTAGCTGCAGATGCATCCTTTTCTACAAGCAATCACTAATGGAACATTGTTATTGCGTTTTAGGTGATTAAATGTTTGTTTTCTTATTTAAAAAAGATTTTTATTTATTTGCATATTTTAATGTATTTCTAAAATTGTACAAAATCAATTTAAGTGATTAAATGAAAAATCAGCAGAATGTGCCAGTTTGTAATCCAAGTAATCGTCAGATTACGGATACAATTATTGTATCCGTTATTACAATAATTGTTAGATGCAGCCTAATATAGTGTTTAGAGCAACATTTCAACTACCTCAAGAAAAACTCAAACTCTCAACCTGTGGAAAAATGATCCCAGAGCCCCACTGCGCCACTACCGTGTTTTACTGCAAGCATTGTGCCACATCTTTTGGAACTCATGTTTGATATCAGAGCATAAAAAACGTCTCCCGCAAAGTTTTGGGAGATTTTAACCGGGACAAGATGTTTCACTGGGAAGGAAAATATTTGGTCTGGGAAACCTACTCCTTCAGGTTGCTGACCCGTGCAGAACACAAGCAGAACTTCCTGGAAATGTCTGCAGCTCCTTCAGCCTCTTGGCAGCTTCTCTGACCAGTTTCTGTTTCCATCTGTTTAAATACCAAGCAGGAAATGTACTGGTTGATTTACCTGCTGTTAATTTTAGGTTCTTGTTAGAGAACAACAAGTTGAATTAAAAAGTACTAAAACAGTGATGTGCATTTAAAATATTAGAGTAGGTCACCAGGAAATGTTTCAGTGCACTTAAGGGTTATCCTGAAATTTCACCCAAAAGCCAAAAATCTCTTAACTTCTTGTCAGTATCCTATAAGCTGAAGCCCAAACTTATTCACACAGATTTAGATTATAATTTAAATTTCTTTTAAATTATTGGGGGTAGGAATAACATTGGGCTTAATTGTATATTTCGAATATTTATCATCAACTTAAGTGTGGAAAGAGTGGAAATGAGAAAACACCAAGAAAATCCCTCCAGAACAAGCTGAAATTTACTTAAAGTTAATAAGTTTTACCTTTGCTGGTGACAGGAATGTATGTAGCTGTAACAATAAAATAAAATGGATTTTTTTTTATTATCAGTATCTGTTTAAGGGTGTGCTAACATCCAGGTGCTAACCTAGCACCTGGATGCTAACACAGAGCAATAATTTCGTGCTGCAGAACAAATCAGGCCTAAATTCAAGCCGTCACAAAGGTTGTAATTTGTACTGCTGATTAGGGCTGAAATGATTAATCAAATGAATCGTGATTAATCAATTATTCAAATGATCACTAACTAATTTAGTAATTGATTAATCACCAACTGGGCTACATAGACTCTAAAAATGTCAACTTCTTGAAAGAACAAAACACTCAGAGGAGTAATTAAGCCAAAACTGTACCAGAAATATATACAATTAGCATTTAAGATATAAAATAAAAATTCTTTGTAAATATGTTCTACCCAAAACTCCATTGTTTCAGCTTCACCCAGTTAAAAAAAATCATATTAGGCACCTTTTGCTATCCAATTATTAATCGATTGAGCTGTTGATGCGTCCTTTGATACAAATGATTGAGCGTACCTTAAAGGAATGCTGTTATTGCATTTTAGGCAATAAAATGTTGACTTTCTTATTTAAAAAAGGAGTTGAATTGTTTTTGCATCGTTTAATGTATTTCTAATATTGTATGACAAGAACTAAAATGTAAAATATGCAGAATGCTGCAGTTATTTTACACAATTATGAAAATAAGTGAAAAATTAATCGACAACTAAAAAAATCACCCTATTTGTTTCTCTTCAATTACATTATCTTTAAAGGTCAAAACCTTTCCAGAGCCTCTCACCATCATTTTTCCTCTACAACTCTCTCTTTTTTTTTTTGCTTTCCATCCAGCTTTCCCCTCCTCTTTAAAAGGCTATTCCCAGACCTGGACTTCATTTAGTCTGCGTGGTGGAAACAGACACAGGGCCCTGGGCAGTCTACCATTTAAGGAGAGATCTCCCAATGTCGATAACTAGGTCTAATGAACGATCGTGTGTGTGTGTGTGTGTGTGGGGGGGGGTGTGCGTGTGTGCGTGTGTGGGGCAAGAGAGAAAGAAAGTTTGTCCTTACTCGACCAGTCTATAATAAGAACACTTGGGGGATTCACAGGCTTTGTTGGCATTTGTTACAAAAAGCAAATACATTATAAAAGTAGGCCTCTTTGGCCCAAGATGGCAACCAGGCACAAAGCTAAGCAACTACCTCATCGATGCGATGAATTGTTTGGTAATTACTTTAAACTACTACTTTAAACAAAAATAAGAACTCCACAAAATCAAGCAAATGGGTTTTACTTCCAAAACTCTCAATACTAGAAACACTCCACAAACAAAGAGTTGTTTCAATGGGATGTTCAATAGTTGATGGTGATATTGTTTATGTGCTTATCTTGCAGATATTGTGGCATATTGATAAACGCTTTACATCGGTCTGAATACAATACAGCAGATCCCCGAGTCCCGATATTTACAGGATTTAGAGACCTAAATTACCCACGGCACAAACCTTTTCATGGCACTGCTCATGAATCTAGCATCAGTGAGAAATAATGAACAATTTTCTGTTTGAAATGAAAGTAATAAGGTCACAAAAACAACATTTTTGCTACAAATCTTTATTCTAACATGAAGATCTCTAACCATGCCCAGTCCACGCTGATTAAAAGACACAGAATCAAATGAGCTAAAGAGGAAATGCTTGTTAGATGTTAATATTAGTGTTACAAAGGGGCACCTGAATCCTCCAGGACTTGGTGAGTGTGTGCGCTGTCCCAATCTGAGGCAGATCAGACAGAGTGTGGCTCTATATAAGGAAACGAGCGGCGGAGCCTGTCATTAGTCACAGGAACGGAGGAAGAGACGGAGAGTGAGACAGATGCAGACGTACAGAGGAACAGACAGGTTCCGACCTTGGAGATGCTACCGGACCACCACAAACAAACAAAGTTATGTTATTGCTGAAACTATTAATCAGATTAATAGTGATGGATCGATTATTGAAGCAGTCATCAACTAATTTAGTGATAGGTTAATTGCTAACTGGAATATACAGACTCTGAGAAATGGCCATTTATTGAAAGAACACACTCAGAGCAGTAACTAATCCAGATGTCTACAAAATATACCGGGTTTCCTCCTGTGTATTATAAGCCTGGTGGGCCACCAGGCTTTACTTGTGCCCCCCCCCCCAGGCTAAGCACTGCTTATTTTTTTAAGTCTATTTAAAATGTTTGCATTCTTTAAGACGTTATAGCTGGTGTTCAGGTATTAATCTTCCAATCTTTTAATAACACATAACGGTAATTATCAAGAGATATTTTAAAATGTCCTGTCAACTTTAAACTTTTTTTAACTCAAAAACATGGCGGGCCACTGGATGAATGACTGCCTTAGCGCACAACCACCGGACTTAGCAAGTTTTCTGGGGGGAACCTTGATATATACGTATATATTTGCAATAAAGATCAAATATTATTAAATATATTAATTATAACCAAAAGTCCTCAGTTTAGTTCACTTTGTTCAAATTCTGTAAAAAAAATAAAAAATCTCCTAAGCACCTTTTGCTATTATTAATCAACAGATCACTAATATTGATGTTAAGTCAAGCAGAAAAGACTGAACTTTTCACATGTTGATGTTACAAGTATTATTTTTTTAGCTGCAGATACATCGTTTGCTGTATATACACAAACATACACTAAAGGAATGCTTGTTGTTGCATTAAAGGTAAGAAAAACATTATTTTCTTACTTAAAAAATGAATTTATTTTTAGAGTAGGATATTTATTGATCCCTAAGATGATGTAGCTTATTGGTTGACAAGCTACTCCATCCAAGGTGTTAAATTTTAAACACAAATATAGCCATAAGTGACATAAAATGAAAAAAATATATGCATAAGATAATCAGAGTTGGTAACTGTAAAGTCCCTTGGCTACATTTGTACATTTTAATATACTTATAATATTGTATAGGAAAAATGTATGTAATTAAGTGAAAAATCTCTAGAATGTGTCAATTTTTTTCATTTTAAATCAATTATTTGATTGAATAATCAATAACTATAATAATTGCCAGTTGCAGCCTTAGAGTTATGCCCTTATGTTTTGACTATGACCTTGTAAAACCTGATGAAACTAACAAACAGCCTGTTTTCATCTCTTCCATTTGTTTCTGTGTTACACTTTATATAACAACACAAGACAATAAAAGCGTCCCGGTGACAGTTTCTCAAACGAGTCTTTAAGTATGCCATCACCGCCTGCTGGCTGCAGGAGACCCTGGAGATCTTTTCTCCATCATCCCAGATAAGTCCGATGCTGCGGCTTTGATGTGCAGCAAAGACGGTTCTGGGGAACAGATGTCGGACTTGCTGGGCGGCTCAGAGGAGCGCCGGCGGGGGCCCTCAGAGGCCCGACAAAATGGGCTAATAAGAGAAGAGACGTTTATATCTGCAGCCCCGGATCCAAGCCGCCCACCCTCGACTCGTCACAAGTTAATTCGGAGTTAATTAGAAAGTGGAGCTCCGCAGACAGGGGGGTATAAATAGACTCAAACCCTGCGCTGCTCCTCTTCATCCTTCAGAGGAACTTTCACTCGCTCACTTGTCTCCACCTCCCGCCTCTTCTCTGTTTTCTGAGAGGATGGCCTAGATTTCACACCCTTTGAGGAACAAGGAGGCTGTGCTGCAAAACAAATCAGGCCTAAATTCAAGCCTTCCCAAAAGGTGGGATTTAAATGTTTGTACTGATGACTAGGGCTTAGACAATTAATCACCATTAATCGATTATTCAAATGATCATTAACTAATTTAGTAATTGATTAATCTGTAACTGGAGTACATAGACTCTAAACATCTCAACTTCTTTTAAGAACAACAAACTCAAAGCACAAATTAAGCCAAAACTGCACAAAAATATTAACATTTTGCATATTAGATGAAATACCTTGTCTGTAAATATGTTCTATCCAGAATTTACGTGGTACTTTTAGCTTCACTTGGTACAAATTCTGTAATGAAAAAAATCCAATTAAGAACCTTTTGCTGCCCAGTTATTAATCAAGAAAATAAGCAGATTAGTATACAGTAGTTTTTGCTGCAGATGCCTCCTTTGCTACAAATGATCAAGCCTACAATAAATAAATGCTGTTTTATATCAGCTGCTGTATTTATATTCTCATTTTTTAAAAATCATTTGCTTTTTGCATCTTTTAATGTTTTTCCATATTGTACAAAAAAGCTTATGTGGTTAAATGAAAACTCTGCAGAATGTTAAATGAATCGTCAGAATAATCAATAGAATAATCAATTGCTAAAATAATCATTATTTGAAAATCTAAAATTACAAAGTGCACTGTACAGACATCAGTTTTTTATAAGAGAACTAATTTCTTTACCTCTTTTATGTTTAGTTTCACTAAACATAAAAAAAACCCCGAATCAGCGTAACTAGGCCACCATCAGAGTGTTTTCTCTGGGCTGCGGGAACGACTGTCTTGTGACAAGATATTTGCCACTTTCAATCTTTCAGCTGAGCTAATGTCACGCAAACCACTGAAGCTAAGCATGCTGTGGAAAAAAATTTGCTTTTCCATTAAAACCTGCACAAAGGGCGGCCCTTAAATAGGTTATTCATACTAAATGAGTGGAAACACACCTTCACACCCAGAATAACTCACTAAAAGATTTGTTTCATATTCTCAACTCCACTTGCAAAGGAGGAGTTTTTACTTTCAGTTTCAGTACTGCAAACACAAAACCAGGACTCCTGCTGGAAACACATAACCTATATGTCTATAGTTAAGACTATCCTAAAGTTAATTCAAAACATAATTTTCACAACAACCAAGAAAGAGAGAAGAGCGGGAAACTTCCTTCTGCTTTTCTGTGAGTAAACATAGTCAGGTCATAACCCTCAGAGACTCAGAGGTCGTGATCTGAAGTGGACACGCTGTTCTTTCCACTGGACGTCTTCGGTGAGAAATTCTTTCGCTGTCGGTGTTTTAGCATTCCCTTGCATCCTGCAGGGCAGCAGGCTGCATAAACTCAAAGTGGAGGCTTGGAGGGAAGTTACGTCAACTCATTAAATCCCCCATGTTGATATGCTGGGAGCACACAGGATCTTCTTCCTGATTCACCAAGCACTCAAGCTGAAACTCATTCTGTTCTATACCACCAAAATGTAGGCTGCTTTCACACCAACCCCGTTTAGGCCGCTTTAATCCAACTCCAGTCCGTTTGCTTAGAAAATCCGGTTCGTTTGGGGAGGTGTGAACTAGTAATCAAACTCTGATGCGGACCAAATCAGAAAACTCTGGTCTGCCTAAAAACCTTGGTATCTGCTCGGTTGAACTGATTAGAAAACATATGTGAACGCACGGCGGACTGGAGACCGCTCCAAAAGCAAGAAGCTAACTAGAGCAAAGCATTCTGGGTAAATACAACCAAAACAAACATGCAAGTCTACTGATAGTTTTAGAAATGGCTGGTGGGATTTTACCAAAAACAAAAGAAGAATCCTACAACCACTAAAATCTGACCCTACTCCAGTGCTGTTTACATTTTTTAAATAAGAAATTTGAAGGTGTTTCTTTTAGTAGTTCTTGGTGCAGCGCCACCTCAGGTGAGGAGGGGAACAAATTTTTCAAAGGGGTTGGTTTGTCTGAATCAGTGCAGTGTGAAATCAAACCGAAGCAACTGAAAATGTAACAAATGTCTCAATTTTGGAAGTATTAAACAAATTAGAGATGCACAGATAGGGAACATTTGGGCCAATAACCGATATTTACTAATATTTTCAATGGATAAAACAACCACACAATCAATGTCGCATGAACAAACAAATGCCACATAGCCAACACAATCCCCTTCGCCTCCTGAAACACAAACTGTGACAAGATGGATATAAATCTTGGTTATTCATGTCAGCCCAGTTATAGCAAAATGTGAAAAAATTACCAAGTACCATTAGGAAAAACTGACTTGTATCCCAAATTCTTGCTTTTAAAAATAACTGAATCTGTTTGTTGTGCAATTATTCAGCTCTACAGTTAAACTAAATCATTAAAACCACCAAATGATTATCTTTGTAATCAAAAAGTCTCCAAAAACAATGGCTTTCTTTCCTAGAAAATAAACTAATGTAAAAAAAAAAAAAAAAAGTAGGCCTGCTGCTTAGAGACTCTATAATTGATAAGAGAGAGTGGAGATGAGCAGCCTTAAAAAAGCTCCCGTTGCTTGGTTACACCTGACACTAATCGCAGACATACGAGTCCACCGCTGAAAAAAACAGCCAGGTTGAACGTCTAACCTTCAAACCAAAAAACAACCAAGGCTTGAATACAACCTGACATTGGATTGTGCAGCTTTTATTAGATGCTTGTAACAATACAGATCAAAAATTAAATCCCACATGGAAGCATTTTTAAAACAAATCCAACCTGAACAGCAGCACTTCCTGTCCACCCAGAAACTCCCGCACAACGTCTTGACTCATCAGCCTCAACAAAACGAACGCAGTCAGTGTGAGGTCAAGTGAGTTTGACCTCAGACTGCCTTACAAACTGAGCAGCAGTCAGACGTTTGCAGAATTTATAGAAGCGAGGAAGATGGTGGTAAATTAGGCAACAAGTGCACCAAAATGTATAAGTTATAAATTTATTTGACCAGTGCCAGATTGTGTCTGTTGGTTGTAAAAACATTTTGATAACTACAATTTTTAGGGAAAATGATTGATAGCAAGAGCCAGGTTTTTCCCAAAGACTGGGTGCTGAGCAGACAAGCAAAGTTTTGCTTTTCCATTTTTCACTCATTGCCAGTTGTTATGATGCACGGCCATCTGGAATCAGCTGATTAACATCTGAAAGAATACCTGAACTTTTGAAATCAAAAGAGTTGAAAAGGAGTCTCTCTGCCCAACTTTTTAACAATACGGCCACAAAAAGATTTAAATAGGAGTGGTAAAAGCAAATGAGGCGGGTTAGCAGCCAGTGCCAACAATTTATGGTGTGAACCAGGACGTGCTACTGTGGAATGCTGCCCAGAAATTGAGATGTCAACATGTCATGAGTCAGACTGTCATACAGCAACAGTCTTCAGTCAGAGGCCACTTCAGATTCGATGCAAGACTTACTGCTACTGGAGGTTCTTCCTGCCCAGAGCATCACTACCTTTCATTACTATTTGAAGGTACTTGGATGACATGAGTTATGACATTTAATTTCCCTTTGGGGAAATTAAATGGGGTTTTCTTTATCCCTTTGGGATAAAGAAAACCTGGGTAAATATTTTGTTTTGTATTTCTGACAAACACTGAAACTGGAAGGCATTTTAAAAATCCAAAAATACATAAACCAAAAAACCAAAACAACAAATAAAATGGATACTGAAGTCTCTGAATCAAAAAAAAAGTTCAGTTGAGACCAATGCAACAGACTTTTGTCATCCAGTCTGTGGTAGAAAAGAGAGACATGAGAAAAACAACCAACCAAATGGAAATGATCAAACTCAGTTTTAATTTATCATGCAATTCACTGATTTATAGAAGATGGACAGAATTGGGTTCAACCTGGTGTTAATAGAGCGATCGGTGCCAGTAAGCAAAAACGGGTGAAAATAATGTCATGTATATTTAATTCTGTGCAAATTGAGCAGCATTTTTCCTACTTACAGAAGAAAAGTTTATTTCATCAAATCAAACTACACCACAACACATGATAACACACTGATCTGAACACCTGATTTGCGATGCAAAAATGCAGCAATAAATCTGAGTCTGGCTTTGCAACATTAACGTGTCTGGAAACGTTAATGTTTCCAGACATTAACGACATTAACATTAGGTTGGGAAAACAACCTCATTAAGCTTGTTTTCCCAACCTAATCTTCCCACTGCTTTGATGTGCTAGCATACTTTTCCTCTTACGAACAAGACCCCGAACACTTCCTAGGTAAAAATAAAGCCCACTTGGCTTTAGGATGAAAGGAGAAGTACTTAACATCTTGGGTTTTTTTCCTGTGCATGAAAAGCTAAAGTGTGTTTGTGTGTTGACAAGTTGTTTGAAAGGAGGTTATTGGCTTTCAAGGAAGCACGCAGCGGACTAAAAATACCCTGGCTGGATGGAGCTGGAGGACCGGAGAGGAGGGAGGGGGTCCGATGAAGGAGAAAGGCTGACCCAGAATCCTTCAACAGGTTGGAGCCGAAAACAACTCTTCCTCCGAGTCGCTCTGCGGAGGCCGACTGGCGCAGAGAAAGGTCCCTTCTGTGTTTCATGCAACTCCACATCAAAGAGGCTCATTAAGGAATTAATTAGAGCAAACCCGCTCTGAAACCTTAAATTAGACCGAGGCTGGCTCCTGTGAGATGGTCTTCATCCATCAAGAGAGAAAAGGTGGAAGTATGGAGGAGGTATGCTTCAAACAAAGTGTTTCATGTCTCCCTGAAGCGCTCTTTGCCCACATATTACATTCATATCACCATGAGACAAATTATCTTACAGGAAAAGGCAATGAGAAAGGATCACCCACTTGAACAAAACTTCAAAGTCTACTGTTAGAAAATTCATGCATTCAGATTGATCCACTTAATCTGTACTTTCTCTCTGAGCAATTATCCTTCAAATTTAGACGAGTTGAAGCCTAGATTTGCAATCATTTTGACAAAACCAAGTATTAAATCAACCTGTTTAAAAGCTGCAGGGAAGAAAAACATTTCAATAATGGAAAAAAAAGAAAAGACATTTGACTGAAGTGTCAACCAAAGAATCTGATATCCTTATCTGCAGCGGTTTTTAATCTCTTCCTTTCTGTTCATCCTCTGGGTTTTAAGATGCTGCCAAGTATAAAAACCTGTTGCAATAATCGATTATTCAATTAATTGTGGAATAGATTAAAATTAGCCCAATAATTTTGATTATTAAAATTTTTTGGAGGGCAACTTTGTTTAGAGAGACTTCACAATCCATTAAAATATCTTCCAGTTTCAGCATTAAGTGTTCTTTTAACAATTTTTTTTAATTGTATTGGTTGGAGTGGGCAAACTTGTATTAGTATTTTATTATAAATAAAATCGTCTCAAAACAACAATATTATCATTTATCACAATAATTACAGGAACAATTTGTTGCCAAGCAAAAATGTGTTATTGTGACAGGGCTAGTAGAGATTTTTTTTTTTTTTTAATTCACAATACAAGAGTTCAGAGACTGAAATTAATAAATTTTCCCTTAAACAACAGACATGGGAAAATCATTTCTGAATGCATAAAGAGTTGTGCTGTTCACTTTGAATTTTAACATATTGTGAAACCACAAAAATCCATGAAGATCAGGAGTTGATGAAATCATCTGATGTGACCAACCGACTGACCTGCTGCTAAAGTTGGAAAATCAAACGTTCTAGAAATTATTTGGTACCCAAATACGATCGGCTTAGATTAACGTGTGATGAGAATGAAACGCAAATGATCATTCAAAAGCAGCAAACTACTGTCTCAGCAGAAACCCTTTAAGAACATCTCCATACAGTGCTGTCAGTAATGGTCAATATAAGAGGTGTAAACATATTTAGATGGGACATTTGGAAAAAAAAAACTAAAACCTACAACTGCAACAGACTGAGAAGTTACAGCAGGTTCGTATCCTGACTGGAAATCCCATCATATTTGAAAGCTCACTACAGTTAATCCTTTGCACAGAGATTCGACTTTCCCATAAACCGTAGAGCTTAGGGAGAATAACTGGTTACAGTTTCATTCCTGATATTTGTAAACTGCAAAAACACAAAATCCTACCAAGTATTTTTGTTTTTTCTTTAAGCAAGATATAAGAGCTTGTTTTAGGTGACTAATTTCCTAATATTGATGAACAAGACATTTTTCCTATAAGTTGAAATGCATTATTTCACTGGCAGATGATTTCCCTTATAGCTAGTACTTTTTCAACAATATTAAGGAATTAACTTAAAGCAAAGCAATCTTCAAGTAATATAATCGTGACGATGTAATAATGCATGAGGATATTCTTAAAAAAGAGAATAAACTTTAAATTCTAAAGAACATTTAAGATTGAAACTGGAAGATGTTTTAAATATCCAAAATAAATAAACAAAACTTTAAATAAATTAAATTATAACATGACTGTGAACAAAATTGTCCTTCAAAATAAGAGCTGGTTGAGATCAAAGCACCAGACTGAAGACTTCTGGTAGAAAGAGAAATTGATTTATTGCTTATTACAAAAGCAAACAAAAATTTATATATTTTTAAATGTAATAGAAACATGTCACTCTGCGTCGAATGAGTCTGTGATAATATATAATTGCCTCATTTATTCATATGTATTTGAATGATAATATTTATGCAGCCCATGCATGAAGCTTGAAGAGCGAATCAACACTGCAGTCAGCTGGGATTCGTGTCACCAGCAGACAGGAAATTACGGCACTCAGAAAGAACAGCTGTAAGAGCAGAAAGCCTTTTCCCCTCACAGCATGAGGGTGTGAGTTCCTCTGCCTCATGCTGTGGTTCAGGATCCATCAGGAGAGATTCACGAAAAGGAGATTGTTGTAACCAGATTGTTCATCTCTGCAAATGGAGGAATATTTTGTATTACATCATAATCAGCTTTCTACTACAAGACGCAGATGTGAAAAATGCTGCATTGTGCAATCCACCGCAGCTCTGAAGGGACCTCTGACAAAGCTGTTATCTCAAACACAGACACACAAAAAGTGTGCGTTCTCCCACTCACACCTCTGCCTTGTGTTACTCAACACACACCAGCAAACTCAGCACCGCAATATGATGCAAATGTCTCTTCAGCACAAAGCTACAATCGTGAGATCATTGACAACTCGAGCTTTGCATGACTAAGCATTTGGATTGGATACGCAAGAGATTGGGACAATTTCCTTCAACCAACTCTGATCGGTAATCTGGACTTTTTCTTGTTGATTTTATTTTGTACATGAAACCAAACAGAACAGGATATAAATTGAAGTGAATACATAAATAAAAACTGAGCCCGTCCAGAATTTCAGATGAAAAAAGCACCAACAAAATGGGGCTCGACAGTGGAGTCTGGTAATTAGGTCAATAACCTGGTTGCATAAGTTTTCACTCCCTTCTAATAATGTTTTATGGAGGCACCTTATGGGTTTAGTGATGAACTAGTCTGGAATAATTAATCATATTAATAACAAAATAACAGTCAACTAATTTAGTCATCCATATATCATTGACTGGAGTTTACAGGCCCAAAAAAAGCCAATTGGGGAAAGAACGACATACTCCAAGTAGAAATTAAGTCAAAACTGTACAAAAACTATAAACATTTTGCATTCAAGATACAATGCAAAATCCCGTTTCAGATTTAAAGAAAGAAAAAAAAGATCTTGAGCATATTTTCCTATCTAATTATTATTCAGTTAATCCAAGAAATATTATGATTTATTCCATTATTGATGTTTAGTCAAGCAGAAAGGCCTGAGCTGATAAGTATTGTTCAAAGTATTTTTTGCAGATGCATCCTTTGCTACAAATGATCCAACATTCACTAATGGAATGCTGTTACTGCATTTTAGGCAATGAAAATATGTTCTGATTTAAAAAAGAAACATTTATTTATTTAATGCATATTTAATACTGAATTTTAAAAAAGCTAAAAAATATATGCACAATGTTCCATGTTTTTATCTGATTAATCATCAAAATAATCAATAATCAAAATAATCGCTAATTCCACAGCTGATGCATATTAAGGTGTATTTAGGATTTGAACTGTTAAAATAGGCAGTTATAAACACTTTTAGAGTATTTGTGTATTTTTGTTATTTGTGGGAGGTTGTGAGGATTTCGGGAATCTACTAGAAAAAGATGCATTTGTTGTGGGTTTTTTTTCTATTCTTCCCCAGACTGATACCTTTGTTTGAAGTAGACTCTTTAGATCTTCTGTAAATCCTCTACTTCGAGCAGCTGGATCTCATCTCCGTTTAATCACACTCAGGTGTAAACTTAAGAAAGAACGCTGAATTTAATTAAACAGTTAAAAAAAATTATTACATCCTCATCCTGTAGCAACTACAGTTCCTGTTTTAATTTACTCCGTTTAAGTTATTTCTTTGCATTTGACAATCTCACCAGCATAAAAAAAGGCACCAAATATTTTCCAGAAAAGGTTTGCCTGTAAAAGTTCAACAAATGTCAAACAGGGGAAACACAGAACACCCTGACAGTCGATGCAGGGGATGCAGGGCGTTTCATGCCAGAGTCTAATTACCATCAAGGATAAAGACCATCTCTAGTGAGGACGCCTGCTGCGTTTGCAGCTCTAAGCAGGATGTTTCACACGCTGTAATTACAGAGCTAAAGGCTGATGGAAAACTTATGATTAGATTATCTAAAACAATAAGATTTATACTTTTTCCTAACATTTCTGAGCTGATTTAACCTCCTTATATTTCTCTAGAACAAGCAACTAAAAACTATAATTACTAAAGTCTGTTAGACAAAGTTATTTATACTTTCATTTTGTCTTTTACAATCTCAGACACCCCCTAATTAACAAAGGGCAAATTAAAAGCAACTCGAACTGCAGGAACAAGGAGTCAAACAAAAGTACAACTCAGTAGATTATCATTATAAACGTTAATTTATGTCGGATATTCAACTCAAAAAGTGATACATCTATAGATTTTTCACACAGAGTGATGTTAATGACATCTTACACAAGAGAGGTGAGCTCCAAAAGCTTACCGGTGGAGAAGCTGGCCTTTCACTGAGTTACGCAATCAAAAATATCAACAGAAAATTAAGTGGAAGGAAAAAGTGTCAGAAAAAGGTAAACGAGGATCATATAATTGTCTCTTTCTTTAGCTTTCCTCGAGACAAAAATATTACCCAACTGAAAAGCATGTGCATGAGTATACATTATATGCACTTGTCTATCCTTGCAACACTTTTTCCTTCCACTCAACTTTCCATAAATATGTTTGGGTACAGCAACTTGTCAAGTTTAAGCTTTTTAAGCAATTACCTTTTTGTGGCAAAAACTGTCAAGTCTGCAATCTTCCTTAACATTTTTGTAAGCCGAAATATATTAATAGTCATTAAAAATCTTTATCGGTGTGGAAGTCAGCTGTAAGCCATAATCATATAAATATATCACTGTTTGTTATACGAGTATTCATTTTTTAAGTAAATTACTGAAATACATTCATATTCTCATGTTTGCAACGGTGTAATTTCCTTCTGGGAATCTAATTTAAGTCTTAATAAAACCCCCCAAAAAAACAACAGGGTGATTTTGAAGGACTTAAAAATTTATCTATTTTTTCCAGGAAAGTAATGAGCGACAATTACTTCCCAGCAGCGACGAGTGACTTTCCACATAAAATTAGTAACTAAGAGAAGTCAAAAATAAAAATAAATGCTGCGGACGCCTGGTTACCGTCTCTGTGAGCAAAACATCTTCAAAACAAGAAAAGCTTGAATATGTTTAAGGCTCAGGTTAAATTGGGAGTTTTCAGTCGGTTTCTCTTCCATTTGAGACATTAATGGTGACAAATGCAACTCTGTGAAGGTTAATCCTAATGTTTACTTTGCTCCCAACAGAGCCATTACACAGAAGGAGCTGACATGGCCGCTTTGCTTTTCATGATGTAACATTATAGGAATCCTCAGAGAAGACCACAGTGTCTTTTCCACAAAAATAACTTTTCCCACGGATTTTTGGGGGGTTCGGTTTAAACCTGTGTATCTGAGTTACTAACCCAAGTAAATACATAACGCCACTGGTCCCATGACCTCAAATAATCTGCCCCACTGGAAACCCAGGAAAGGTCGTGGACTATTTATTTGTCCTAATAGAATCACATGACAAAGAGCAGGAAATCCCCGACAGTCCCAAAGCCACAGGAGACAATTTTTCTAGCCCTGCTCCATCTTTCTTTCTAGGCAGGTTGAAACCTTTACGTTAATTTTTCTGCAGCTGTCACTTTCGATCTGGCTCAAAAGCAAGGAGGAGAAACGGCCGGTTTATCAGTTAAATACTGCAACAGTTTGTTCCAATTACTCTTTTCTTTCCTGGACTTCTCTTATGGATCACCGGGGTAAAGATCTGTTTGAACCTGAGCATTGCGTAAATAAAAGCCTAAAAAGTTTCCATTTAGCTGTAGAGTACTGGATTAATGAAACTAAGTACAGCTATGATTCATTCCCAAGATGCCCACGCTTCTCAGCCCGCATCCATCAGTTTCTCATCATTGTCAGGGTGTTTAGATCCAGTCTTCTTCACAATATTATTTTACTTTATACCAGCCTAACTGTCTTACAGGGGAAACTTTTATGCAAAATTCACATTTTCCACATTTTTGTTCTTCCATTTGAGTCTCTGCTTCTAAAAAAAATTAAAACTCCCAGTCTGGGTTTTTGGGAATAAGTTTGTTTTTTGGTGCCTTAAAAATGATCTGTTTCAACAACATCTGAAATGTATCGTCACAAATCAGCAGGCATTGGTCCATTACCTAGCAACCCCAGCAAAGTCCAGCCCCTCGCCTAGCAACCCCAGCTTGTACTACATTAAAGTGCAAGGTGATTGGCGCTCTAAATATCAAGATTTTCCGATATGGTCAACACTAAACTTCCTGTTACAAACTAATTAAATAAATATGTAATTTAAAAGGTAGTATTATGTAAAATTGACTTTTTTGAGCTTTACATCATGTTATAATCCAAAAGATACCTGTAGTGTTGCTTTGATTCTTCCATGCATGTTTGAGAAATCCTTTAATCACCATGGCAACCATTCGACTGTGCAAAACGCCTGGGTGGACCTACACGAAGCTCCTATTTTAAAAGCTTTCAAGCTTCTGCCTCAGCTCCTTCAGACTAGCCAGAAGCAATTAGCAAACACCTGGTAGAACTGCACATCTGCTGAGCTCATTATACAAGATACTTCTCAGCGCAACGCTTGTACAAACGTTAATAAAGTGCTAAGAGAGGAGAGATGTTACCATGACTTCCTGAAGGTTAAATTACAAAGTCAAGATTTATTCAAGTCATATTTGATACAGCAATTTTATAACAGCTGAAGGTAACATTGTTAATAGATTTTTCTATAAAATGGCTCTATATGCCTGGAAAATATTCAATACTACCCCTCTAAGTATGACTTAAATGCTTTGACTGCTAACCAAACACTGAATAGCCTTAGTAAAAACTCTCTTGTTAACCTGGAAATACCCAGTCTGATTACTGAAACTGAAAGTGTATACTAGTGAGCCACTCAAGTGCTCAGATGGCCTAAAAACACATCCTGGGGGACACCAACCAACACGGTTCTGCTAACACTTTCAAAAAGACAAAATCCTAAGAAACCCATGCATAATTTAGGAACAGAAGAGAGAGTACAAGAATTAGGCTGCGGCATACTTTCTCTGGCTTTAAAACACGACTCAGAAGCTTTCCATCTCTCAGGGCATCTGTAAAGAAACGCTCGATGGGAATAGAGAAGGATTTTGCTCCTCTATGTCCGGATGTTTGTGCATAACAGCTAAAAGTCGAGCACTGACTGTAAAATTGATCCTGCGGGATGGGTGTTGTTGTCAGGCACATTAGCAGTATTGATTCAATAAAACTAACAAAAGGAGAAGGAATTGTGGCATTGATCTTGGCGAGCAGCAACAGTGAAACACAAGCAATCCTGTGTTACTGCAAACTACAATCTCTAAGTGCAGCTATGAGTGTGTGGGGGGGTATTTCAAAAGCAAATGTCCGGGTGTGGCGACTACAAGAGCATGCAATTAACTGAATATTTCAAGACTCATTCACTGAAACTCACGCAAGGACATAGTTCAGAAACACAAGCAGGACTCAGACCAATTGTTTTTATCTTCAAAAGGAAATAATGCAGAGGTTATTTGTCAGGAAAAAACAGTTGAGCAGAAACCAGTTTACATTCCTTGTGGTGAGCTATCAGCAAATTCATGCAGAAGGACACAGAGAGTCAGAGGCCTCCAAGATATTTGGGAAACATGTGAGTGTAATTTCTTAGAGCTGTGAGAAATTGCAAAAATGCTTGTGATTCATTACAGATAAAATTTTACTGGATTTGAAATACAAAATTGCTATACACATTTTTGTATTTGCTCCAGATAAGGTCATCGGATTACTTCTGCATCATCAGTTTGTTTTGTTTTTCTCTCTCTTTGTCCAAACTTGTAAGTCCAAAGGTTTAAAACCTTGGTTCACTCTTGAATCAAAATTTTAAAAATTTTGTAATAATAAAACATTGTCAAAGATCATTAAACTTTACATTCTAATGAACATTTAACACCAGAACTGCAAGATGTTTTAAATACCTAAAGTAAAGAAACAAAATAATACAAAGACAAATAACACAAATTAGGAATTTTCTGTAAACAAAATTGTCCTTCAACAAAAATGGGCTAGTTGAGACCAAAGCACCAGACAGAAAATTTTTGTTATCCAGTTTTTTGGCAGGAAGAGAAAAGCAATAAGTCATGCAACTGGAAATTGTTGAGCTAGTTTTAATTAATCAAGTGATTGTTTTATAGCTTAACGTGACAGGCTCTAAATTCTCCTTTGTCTTCACCATAATGGCACTGCTGCTGTAAAGTAAGCCAAGTGGAAGGGGAAGTGTTTGGAAAGCATCCTTCAGCCCACTGCTTTGTGACGATAACATGTGGTTGAACGGGAGGAGAGTTGCGTCTCTCTTTGAACCTTTACTATGATTCGTCACTCACATCAGATTGTGCTGATGTGAAACACAAGTAAATCAAGTGAACTCTCGACAGGAACCAACAGGAAATGGTTAGGAGTAGGAGGAGAAAAACAAGGCAATGTCTACACAACAGGTTACTCTGCACACAGCTCTACTTCCTGTGCAGGGTTTGAACTCTCTAGAACGGAGCTGAAGCTCCTGATGAGGTCATCAGATCACCTCTGCATCATCAGTCTCACAGCTGTTTTTTCCTCCCTTTGTCCAAGCAGTCCTCCCGCCTCCTTGCATGCTGTTTTTTGGGGGGGGGGGGGTTTCTGTCTTCCCTCCTTGTAGAGCAGTGTGTTATCTCATGGCGTTGTCTGCATACAGCATCCTGTTTGCACTGCAGCAGGACAAACATCGTCTCTGTGTGACGCCGAAGACGCTTCACAGGCTGTCAGGTTTTCAGCGTGGCCCTGATATCTCTGTAATTGGGTTCTTCCTGCTGGGGGAGTGAGTGGGGAGTTGAAAGAAAAAAAATTTAAGTGGGCGAGTAACAAGTGGGTGAGGGAGTGGGGGGTAACTGGTTTCCATTTCCAACAGAACCTCATTAAAATGCACGATGGTGGCTCTTCAGTCATTTAATTCATTTGTAAAAGTACAACCTGCTCCTATGACATGTCCAGGGCTGAAATAATTAGTCAGATGAATCATGATTATCCATTATTGATATAATCACCGATTAATTTAGTAATTGATTGTTTGTTGACTGGAGTACACAGACTAAAAATGGCCATTTGCTAAAAGAAGAGCAGAAATTCAGCCAAATTGTTCCAAATATACAGTACAGACCAAAAATTTGGAAACACCTAATTCAATGGGTTTTCTTTATTTTCATGACTATTTATAAGGCAATAAATCCCACTTATTAACCTGACAGGGCACACCTATGAAGTGAAAACCATTTCAGGTGACTACCTCTTGACAGAGTGTGTGCAAAGCAGTAATCACAGCAAAAGGTTGCTACTTTGAAGAAACTAGAATATAAGGGGTATTTTCAGTTGTTTTACACTTTTTTGTTTAGTGCATATTTCCACATGTGTTATTCATAGTTTTGATGCCTTCAGTGTGAATCTACAATGTCAATAGTCATGAAAATAAAGGAAACTCATTGAATTAAAAGGTGTGTCCAAACTTTTGGTCTGTACTGTATATACATTTTGCATTTACAATAAAAAAAACAAACATTTATTTTAAAAAGTAACTGAATTATTGGTTTATGTTTTTAACGTCTCTGTAATATTGCATAAAAAGGCTTAAGTGATTAAATGAAGAAACTGCAGAATGTGCCAACTTTTATCCGATTAATCGTCAGAATAACCAATTGGTAAAATAATCGTTAATTGTAGCCATAAGCATGTTCCAAATAGTCCCTCATTTCAATGTTTTCCCCTCAGCAAAGCTCTCCAGAGGCAGACAGAGAACCGGGCCTCCAAAATAAACAAAGAGGAGAGGTGCTGCCGTAAAAAACCCGGGAGAAAGAGTCGCACTTCGGGTTCACCACATAAGGTCCCCGGCTGCGGGAAACACCCTGGACAGCGTCCAGGAAAGACATCTGACCAGAGCAGATGCAGAACATCGGTGTTAAGCTTTGTGTTGGACTGCTAATGAGAAACTTCCATGGATTTGGCCCCACCTCTCCTTCCTGAATAAGACTTCTTCTCTTCTTGCTGCCTTTAGGTTTTCCCCGTAAGCTTCCACAGGCGTCCCAATGCTGCGAAGGTGCACGGCGTGAGTTAAGCAACACCACGCTCCTCTTTGTCGCTTTCCTTTTTTGGAATGCAGTGCTCACTCATATGTTTTATGACAACTCTTGAGCAATTTCACAACTCAGTTTTGCAACTTTCTTAATAAGCGACATCACAGAGGAGCAGTTGAGCAACTGATGTGGCTGGAAAGCATCTCGGGAGGAGTTAATAAATTCTCTAACCACAAAAATGTTAACGTGCTGGTCATGCGGAATATTTAAACAATAGTGGAGTCAATAAAGTGTGCACAGAGGGCACATATCTGAAGAAAAATGCTCCTTTGTCCCTCAGTTGAGTGATTCACACGTTGTCTAGACAGGAACCAAGTCAGAAACGAGATCTTTGTGTGCTTAAAATGAATCTTGGCTGTCAGGGATTAACGATTATTTTCAGGTGTTCACAACCCTTCAGCTGTTTCACATTTTCTCACGTTATAAACACTTTACTATAACAAAAAAGTAGTCTACAGTAGGGAAATCAAAAGATAAATGTTTTGTCACAGTCCAAAAAGTCAGCCCCGCTCATTCTGATATCCTGAAATAAACTCCTAAAATGAAACTAATTGGATTTGAGACACCTTAAAAGCAGAGTACACTTGGAGAGATCACAAAATAGGAAAGATAGAAAAACCCAAAATAAAACAAAAAAGGTATTCACAAAACATCTAAGTTAATAGGAGAACTGCTAATGTGACACAATTTTAGGAGTAATAAGGAGGACTTTAGTGACCCTAAGAGTGTTTAAAGCAGAAAAATGGTGGAAAAACCGCTAGAAAGTAGAGATATTCTCCGTAAAATGGATAGAGCTCTGCCAACAGCAGGGTCTGCCTGGTGATGCTGTGTGGTAATTAATTAAATTTTACATAGTTTCATCATCGTCACACTTTTATTAATCCAGCCTAGATTGTCTGATTGATTGTAATTTATATCAACTGATTAATGGGGTTGTGTTGTTGTTTTCTGTATCAACCAATCACATTCGAAACTAGATTTATTGATTTATTTCATTAAGACTCAAGCCATATTCTATTTAAAACAGTAATCTGAATGATACGAGTTTAGTTCATTTTTTTTGGGCCACCATTAGTCCACACCTTTTGGTGGTGGTAATGCTCCAATATGTCATTTGCAAACCATCATTAAATAGAAGTAAAAGAATAAGAGGAACCAATCAGAGTCCGTAGAAGGCGTCAACACATCTAGCAACAGGGTCAAAACAAAACGTAGAACACAGTGCTCTATTCAGACGATGCCATTTCCACAGTGGTGGTGACATTATTCTGTGGGGATGATTTTTTCTATTATTTCTTAATAACTGGAAGGTTGTGAACCATTTATGGGAGAAGGATGGAGCTAAATGCAGAACAATCCTGAGAGAAAAACTATAAGATCAGCTCTAAAAATACTACCAATGGAACAGCCTAGTCAAAGTTCAGACCTAAACCCAACTGAGAATTAATGACTGAGCTAAAGCTGCTGTGAAGAGCTGGTAGAAACAACAAAACACCTGTAGCTGTAATTGCAAGTCTCTTGCTCTGCTTCGGTTCGTCTCTTAAAATCCAAATAAATACACAGATATTTGTTCAAGGGGTATGAATACTTTTGAGTACAAAGTCAAATCGTCGCACACAGGATGAGAAGCAAAAACCGTTCCCTCAGAAGACACATCAACAGGAACTGGGAGACAGAGTGAAATGTAATCTCTCTGCTCCAGATGCAAGAGTGGCAGCAATTTAGCACTTATAGGCGTTATGAAGGTTTCGCCAACCCAAATTTAAGACTTTTTAAGATCATTATAAATAAAATTTAAGACCTATATCATGACATAAATGGAAATAAGAAATGCACAGGACCACACTGCTTTTTTGTGGTTCTGGGCAGCAGCTTTTAGCTTTTGAACCATATACTAGCTTCTAATGGCTAATTTTAGCAGTATTAGTAGCTTTAATCATCTTGAATCACAAAACACATTAAATGAAGACATCTGCACAACCCAAACATTTCCCTCATACAAAAGTCCTGCAAGAAAAAACCTACATAGAATATATTAGATTAAATAGTCACACCACTTCCAAATGTAAGACCTATGATTAGCATATTTAAGGCTAATTTACATTTTCTTTAATGAATTTAAGATGTTTTAAGGCCTCAATTTTTTTAATAAATGAATTCAAGACATTTTAAGAATGCACAGACACCCTGATTCACCTCTAACTCACACAGAAAGATGTAAAAAGACACATGCCATCTAACTCACCTTTAACACACCTTTAATTCATCTTCCTGAAAACAAAGACGCAGACAGACTCTGCTGATAAATCCTCCTTCTTTCATGGAAGATGCACAAGACTGTTTAGACATTATCAGCAGAGCCCTGTACAGATCAGGTGACATGTTGACTCTGCAGTTAAGGGTCATTTCTTCAGTTACACACCGACAAACAAAACAATCCCAACCTCACAACACGGACAATCAACAGATTTGTTCATAATAATCACATCAACTATCTCTAACAAGAGACTGAAGGCACTAAGGGGATAAATCTAGCCACTCGCTTTAATATGAGGGTGTTCAGCAGGCCAGAACAAAACATTTTGATAATTAAGGAGAGATTAAATGGTTTCAATGTGCTGAAAAGACATGGTGGATTATCCGAGTCATTCAGAGGAGGTTCAGCTAACAATAACGTGCAGAGATGTCACTCGCACACTGCGCCTCCGATGGATGGCATTTGAGTAATATAACACAGACATTTCTGTCACCACTCAGGGTAAGACTATCCAGTTTTTATAAACACTGTTAAATAACAGGTGTGAAGCAGCAGATCCAACCACAGTATTATGTCCCTAAATGTCTTTTTCAAACGGAGAGAGAAAGAAAACAGCAATAATGTGACCACTGCTGCTTCCCACTGTCATGGGCGGCATTAGAAAGGCGCGGGACTCCCAAAATACAAAAAATAAGATGCATCTAATCAGTCAGTTGGGTTCTGAAAAGGTTTGCTACTTCTTGGACATGTGGAGTGGAGTAAGTTTCACTTGCTTGGTGCTCAGTACTGGGAGACACAGTTACCTGCTTTCTGCTGGAGAAAACTTTTCATAATTACTTAAACAATCAAAAACTTCAGGAACCAACACTGTTTGGTGGACTACTTTCTGACCATCTATTTCCAGACCTCTTTGGCCATAAAGAACTTGTCTTTAAAGTGTTTTTTTCCTCCTGTCACTGCAACGTCATTGTAACGTGACTCCAAATTATTGGCAGAAAATTCACCTTTGCATTTTTTTGTTTTGGTTTTGTAAAGGATCCTTAAATATTCAAAAGAAATGCAGCTGAAATACCTAGTAGCAATCCTACTTGGCATACTATTGGGTAATGTCTGCAAACAGCCAATCCAGGAGCGGCATTGATTTTCCTTGGTGTTGATTGGCTGTACCTCAGAGAGCGGAAAAACGAAACACAGCCAATGCCAAAATGGTTTCCACTGTGCATATTAATCCATATTGCTTGGTGTTTGAACAATTAAATTGTGATATTCTTCAGACACAGTATTAACAGTGAGCAGGCTGAATGTATATCATTTAAAAAGATTACATAAGTTCAATCTGGACAAATATCCAGATACATCTGAATGGTCAAGCCAAATTTCATAAATGTGATGTTATTTATTTTAATCCACAAATACTTGATGTGTTTCAGGGTTCCTGCCCATTTCTGGACCCAAAGTCCACAGTTTTCTAGGCTCAGTTTTCCAAAATTATCATGGTGGTTCCATTTTAAAACATAAACACAAACAATGAGTTTATAGCATAGCCGCAAGAAAGCAAGAAAACATGTGATATGCTATAATGTTACTGAATGTAGCAATTATGAAATGACTTGTGATAAATCAAAAATGTTAACGGCTTTCTGCTTTGACTCCATTGTAAAGATAAACCCAGATAATGATCCAAATGCTGGAAAATATACATTTTGTTCCTAAATTCTCGCTTTTATTGAAGGACTTGCATCTGGCTAAAGCTGCTGGTTTGCCAATAAAAACATTTTTTTTGCCTGGAAGTAACAATCCATTTTCTACGTGTGTTTAATCCTTACAGTGCACCAGAGGAGGGCATCTCCACTGGTCATGTATGTATGACTGGGCACATGCTGGACAACCAGTTACACACAGACATAATCACAGACCTCAGGATAGCTTAACATAACCAACTAGGATGGACCTTGAAAGGAAGCTGCAGTAACCTCAGAGAAAATAGGTTTGCATTGGAAAAAACATGCAAACTCCATGCAGAGGAGCCCTCAGCTGGGATTCAAACCCAGAACAAAGTCAATAACTACACCACATTCAGCCTGCAATAATAATACCAATATGTAATTAGCCAATATCTATTGAATTCAAGAGTTTTTTAAACAAAATATTGCGATGGCGACAAATTTGCGGTTTAACAAGCATTAACAATACTTTTCCACGCTACTTCATTTATTCAATTTGAGGTCTAGAAAATACTTAATTTCAAGATTTTTCCAAGCTGTCCCAAACTCTGAGGGAACAATTTGTACACCCAAACAAAAACAGCTGATCCCACAGAAAGAATGCTGCAATCTGGACGTAGTTTGGTTCAATCTGCAGATTAGATATCAGTAAAACTCTTGGTATCTGCAGAAAAACTACGCGGGGAGAACTAGGAAAACAAATACTACCCTCAGTGTTGTTTTCATTACTGCACATATAGACATTAGCGCACATTTATCTAAACAGGAAGTGGGAAATAAGAAAGCTAATTATCGTGACCTCCATCATCAGCCACCTTTTTTATTTTATTGCCTTGTACCTAAGAACTTTCTCACTGCGTGTAGCTGATCAGATAAGAAACTCAGAGCGCTGGCCACTTCCCTGTGTGCTGCGTGAATTACTTCATAAAAAAAAATTTACCAAATAACTAAATAAATCCACACCAGGAGCTTTGGCCATACTCTAGATATGTGAATATTCAATATCCAATTTTACACCATTTTGCAAAAGGACAGACCAAATTTCCATGTGTGAATAGTACATATAGGTGAAGGTGCAGTAGGTGAACAGATGGATAATAGCTTCACCTTGCTTGTTTTCATGTAATAAAAAGCATCAATGAGCAAACAGCAGTCTGCTACTCCCTTCGCAATCCAACGAGAGAAGCTTGAAGTCTTCATCCCTGCTCTGCGTAGCAGCTCTGCTCTTAAGATGAGCACATCACTCAGGCAAAAATAAACAGAGTAAGATCTCTATCTTCTCAGACTCAAAACCAACTAAGATTGTTATTGGCACCCTCTATTCTTTATTACATGCGGAAAGGAGGAAGAGAACATTTCTGCTCAACTAGGTCAGGGGTGTAAGAGTCAAGGCTCATTGTCGCCTGTAAAAATATAACTATTTTCCATGAGTTTATCTCTCTGTAGGTCTAGATGTGATGGCCATAAAGATAGGCAGCTTACACAGGCAGCCAAGCAATCAGTATTTGCAAGTTTTGCAGGAGAGAACAACAGAACAAATGTCAAACCTTGTAAAATGTGCACGCTGCTTGGTTTCAGACATTTTTATGTGTACTGGACAGCTTTAAACAGCCCAGGCAGCTGCTTTATTTTCTTCATCATCACTGGAATCTGTGTGTAAACCACAAACCAACACATTAATTCGTTTTGAAAATTTCTCTTATACAAAGTAAGAAGTCTTCCATCTGCCACACAGGCAAAGCAAATACCTGTAAAAGCACACAGAGGCAGATAAACGTGCTCCCGTTTAAGGAGGTACTCGTCTTCCGTTTCCAACAAGCCTCCCGCCGGCCAAATTGGGTAATAAAAAGCCACGGAGCAAGAGAGGTGGAGATGGTGCCATCTGCTCAGAGGGCATGTGGCCGGCCAGCTCCATGGAGTCCTGAAAACGTATGGACGCTAGTCGGTATGCGTTGACAGGCTGCAGGCAAACCGCCAAGACAGCTCTTCAAACGAGTGTGTGCTTACAGGCCAAGTGTGAAGTATACTTTCCTCTATCTATCCTGTCAATCCAGGGACTCCTCACCTTCCTGATTTTCCTAGCTTTCCTCTGAAAGTGACACCAACTTCTAAAAGTTGGTGTCACTTATTAAGGGCACCTCATTTATTTTTATTGAGGTACCATTTACTAATGGCACCTCAATAAAAACATTGATGAAGACAGAAATACTTAAGCACCTATAATGTTTGCCATGGTGGTGATGATAACATAACATATACTGTTTAAGTACTTGACCACTCTTCTTGGCAAAATTTGCAAAAATTTGTCATTTGTTTCTGGCCATTTTAACCAAATTGTTTAATCTAAGAGTTGAAATTTGGACACAACTGGGTGATCGAAATGAGCAATACCCCAAAACACATCAAAATTACATTGGAAAAAACAAGGTAGGCTCATTCAAATGCATAATTTAGAGCTCAATATCAATATGACATGTTGTAACTCATGTAAAATTATTACCAGAACTATGGTTTCTAGGCTTTCAAACACCAAACATGTTCCTTGAAAGAAACTCCTTAGATGGCAGCATTATCTCAACTCAAATTATTAGCTGGGATCTAAAATACTTCATCCATTTTTCACTTTTTTAAGCTTTGAGTGTGGCAAACATCTCAGAGAACACTTTGTAACCACAGGCCAAACAACTTCCAAGGTCCACAAGACTTTTTCTAGCAACAACATAAATATAGGAAAAAAAAGGATGTCCTGGACAAATATGTGCTCCTGACTGAGATCTAAACATAGCCACCAGAAGGGCTACAGAATTGGTGGAGACAAGGGGGGGGGTTGTATTGTTTGAGCTGTCTGCAGTGGAAACTTCACTGTCCACAGTGGAAGAGCGAGAGATAACCTTCGGCAAAGGCCGGCAGAGATAAGGCAGTGAGAGGAACCAAGCAAACAACAATAGAGGTATGCTTGCTGGAAAACTGGCAGAAAGCCCCTGTGTCCTTTCAAAACACACCGGAAATCATTTGGGGAGTGGTCACTCTGGTTCACCATGGGGAAACATCAGCAGCACTTCATAGGACTGCTGATGTTTGAGAGCAGCTTTAAAAAGGCCAGTAAAGCCTTTGTATCTCCAGCAGTGAAGGTATAAAGATGGACATAAGATCTTTATCTTTAAACAGATATTTAAACTACCTGTTTAAATATTAGCTTCACAGACACAAACAACCCAATGGCGGAGCTCCATCGAGATGAGCTTCCCAGCTGCAAAGTTCTTCTACAAATGGCTCAGTCAGACACTAAAAAGTGAAGCAACAAAACTAACTTGTTGCAACCTACCTGTTGATGTTGTTATAAAAGAAAATTGTACGCAAAATTACCAGCAAGCCAGAAACACTACAGAGCTGCTGCTGAGTATCTGCATGAACCAGATCCTTGTTTACACTGTAAAAAATATGATTTGTGTGCCACAGATCCATGTTAGCTTTGAAATATTTACCTTAGGATAGAATGAACCTGTATTTATCTCTCAACAGCAAACTGACAGACGAACTAAAGATAAACACTGCAAAGTTCCATAAAGGTGAATAGATAGAAGCATCCATATTAAAACTAAGTAAAAAAATTAATTTGCCATTTCTAATGAGTCAAGAAAAGCGCAAAGTTTAAAAGAGTCTGCTAAAAAGAAAACAAGTTTATTTATTTATTTTACCTTTCAACCCATCTGTTAAGCAACATTCTGCCAGATTAAAAAAAATATTGGCAATAATTGTGTGGAAATTTCAGTGAATGTATCTTTATACACAGTTGCAGTTTATTTAAATGTTTCTAGGTGGAGCAAAAACAAATAAATGTGAAACTAAAATCTCTTGAAATCCCAACGTTGTACTTTAATAGGAGCCAAGAAATCAACTTTCTATGTTCAACAGCTGAAACAAGAAACATCATCACTATTGTTTTGGTAAATAATAAGCCTAAATAGGCTTTTCTGTGTTATTACACGCTGTTAACGTAATCCTCCATCATCTCTGTTTGCGACGCATTCAACTGTTCTAGGCCGTAATTTTCCCCCAAAGCGTGGCTGAGAGTGGGAGACTAATGATGGCGTGACTAAAGCAGGCACCAAACTCCAACTCTGCAGCAGCTTGATGGGGAGCAACGCCCAGTGCCACCGCCACCCCCTGCGGCTTCTCACCCTCCGTTTGCATGTGCGGGAAGAAAACGACACGAGCCGTATGGATGCATCACGACCCGGCGACAAGAGCAGCAGCCACAAAACAAATTTTTAATGTTCCACATAAATTATTTGCATGACTTTAGGGAGCAATGCACACTTTTCTTTCTCCATAGAGTAAATATGAATGCAACCGATAAACTACTTAACCGATTAATCTCACCGACGGTTAACTGATTAATAAGATAGAAAAAAATTGACATGGTCTAAATACATAAAAAATAAATACATTTTTAAAAATGCTAACAAATAATCCAATTCTTCTCTTAAATAAGAAAATAAACATTTTATTGTCTAAATGACTTGTCAATAAAGTGTAGGGCTGACCTGTTAATTACTTTTTAGATTACTGATTAACAATTGGATATCAAAAGGTGCTAAGCAGGAGATTTTATTTGCATACATTGAATCAGATGAAGCTAAAACTGCAACTTCCTGAGTTTTGGGTAGAACCTATTTACAGATAATGGGGTTTTTATCTTAAATGCAAAATGTACACATATTTTTTGCACAGTTCTGGCTTAATTAATTAATAAGCAAATACCCTTTTTTATAGTCTGCATATTCCAGTTAACAATTAATCGATTACTAAATCAGTTGATTGTTATTTCAATAATCAATTAATCACGATTAATTATTTCAGTCCATTGGAAAATATAGAGATACATCTACAGAGATGGAATACCAGGAGCAGGTATGCAGTAGTTTGTGTATGTTGTTCTAAAATATGGCTTTGCTCTCCTTAAATGGGAAGCAGAGGCAGTGAAATACTGATACTGGCTGGTTGGGAAAAGTTCTTAAGGGAAACCAGACTCAGCTCTGACTGACAGGGGAAATAAACAACGTTTAAACACTGTAACTGCAAGATGCAGGAGCTCTCTTCTAAATTTTAATGTATAGATATGACCCAGTGATACCTGGCATGCATAGAAGCAGAGAAACCCCCGGTGCTCAAAGACACAGTAGGAGTCCGGAGCAGGAAGTCCTAAAAGGCGAAAATGCAGGATAAGGACGGCCTTTACGGGTCTTGGCCTAATGACTTGGCCAGACCAGTCTGTGCTTCTCTTGCTGAAGCCATGGTGGAAACAGAAGCAGCAAAACAATAGCCCCATTCCCAACCAATGACTGTACAAGGACCAGAGAAAATAGACTCCCCCCATCCAAGACTTGAGGTTAAATAAACACCCGTCCAGCTGGGAATGACATATTGACTGTGAATAGGATACAACAGAAGTACAACAACGCAGTTACAGTGTCTTCTAGCACTGGAACTGGAACTATTCTGATGTTTCATCTCCACATTTCTTCCAATTCCAGTGTCTTCTAGCACTGGAACTGGAAGAAATATGGAGATAAAACATCAGGATAGTGATCTCTAGCCACCTGACCATCGCCTTCTTTCATCCTAAAACGTTCTCAGGTTATTGAGTAAACAGTTGCAAAAGGTTTTTCCATTATCCAACAAGTTAAAGTCATTCTGACTAGTTGAACACCTGAGAGTGCTGTAGCAACAAGACAGTTTCCACTTTGGCCTGTTACAATAACAAATTGCTTGCCACCCCTAAAAAAATATTGTGACATCAGAAATAAAATTCTTTTCCAATCAGTGAAAGCACCACACCTTCTTGAGGATGATTGACAGCACTAAGACCCTCCTCCTATCTCTGACTGGTTGTTTCTAGTAAGCACTGGGAGCACTGGTAGAAGGAAGAGGAGCTCAATTTTTTCATAGATTATCTGTCTCACATTAAACTGTCATGAAAAAGTGACTTTCAACAAATATGTAAAAATATATATTTGCAGCGTTAAGACACAATGTGGCTCTTATAAACTTAGAATTACAAATTAAGAATTACCCTTTCATGCATGGTGGTCACTAGCCATTTTCTTGTGCTTCTTGTAGATTTTTATGTTATAAATGCACACAGACCACTGAAGTGGACACTAATACATCATAAAATACACTATCAACTACTGGCCATTCGCTCCAAATGCAAGAAATGATTTTTGTTAAATCTAATATGGCTGACAGACAAAAAAGCATGCCAACCGACCCGGTCCCTCCTTCTACTGTAGACGACTTTTGCAGGTAAAAAAAATATTGTGACATCAGATAACCCCTAAGAACAATACTACTGATCTATTTTTCCAAATAAAAACTTTGTATTTGGAGAAAATTACAATTGATCACCTAAAAAAATAAAATAAAAAAATAAAAACCTTTTACAAAAAATTTTTTCTACCTTTTTTTATGCCTTAAAAAAAATCAAAAAACAAATTTTGAAAAAAATCCTGATACAGAGGATCATAATTCATGCATGAAAGGGTTAATGAACTGCGTTAGTTATTAATCATCAGTCACACTTTCATAATTATCTACCTATTGCCATTTCTCTTTTAGCTGAATTAAAGATAAAAGCTCTTAAAAATCAAAACTTCAAAGCTTTCTTGTATCCACCTTCATCTAATTAACTCAACCTCTGCAGCAGTTGGTTGTAAAGCTTTCTTTTCTTTATTTTTGGGTAACGTGTAGCAGAGTAGCGACCACAGCCTCAATTCACGTCCGGCTTCAGCCACGGCACGAGGCAGCTGCTGAAGAAATTTGGCTTCTGTGGTGATAAAAGAGGTATGAGCGCTCCTGTAATCATTCAGCTTCTGCCGCGTCCCCTCGCCAGCTGCCAAGATAAAACACGGCAGGACAGAGCGAAGCATGAAGATGTGCAGGTGTGAGAGTGTTGACTGTTAACAAACACAGCAAGAGAGAGAGAAACGTCTGAGAAAGTGAAGTGGATGTGCATCTCAGCGAACGTCTGAGGCTCTTAAAGTGTCGCAGTTTGGGTTTACAAGGTGCAGTCGAGCCAAATTCTTCCAATAAACACGGCAGCAGCGAGCTACACAGAACATAAACTGAACTCTATGTAAAAACAGCTTTATGACATGAAGTTAAAACAAGCAACAAAACTACTTCGGTGAGATATTTCACATTCACCAACGGCAAAACAGAAAAGAGAAGATAAATCAAGACTGGGGGTTACAGAGTGTAAAAACATTTAAGTTGAAATATCCCACATGTAAGCTTCAAACACAAATTCATTAATAAGCCACTTTTAGAAGTTCCTTTTCAGAGCAAAATGTCCAAACTATTTATTAAAGTAATCGATTACTCTCTCAAATACTTTTATGATTAATCAAATAAATAAAACCGGCACAAAATACAGATTTTTCATTTAACTACTTAAGTCCTTTTTATACAATATTAGAAACACATTAAAATATGCAAACAAATAATTCCATTGCAATTTTAAATTAAAAAATAAATATTTTATTGGCTAAATAAGGTAATAAAGTTTCCAGGTAAAAATAAAAGCTCAGGTCATCCACAGGGGTGACAGGGATGATCACTTGTTCAACTCGGAGAATTTCAGTCTTATTATGGGTCACAGTGACCCACCCAATCACCAAGGAGATCCAGCTCAGATTAGTCAGACAACGCTCATGCACAGGAGAGGATCTACCCTGATGAATGAATCGCACACAAATGAATCAGTTCACTTAGTTTTGGATGAACTAGGGTAAATTTGGAAAAAGACTGAACTGCCAGAAGAAAGGAGCCAGCTGACATTTGGAACAAAATCCTACGTACAAATGAGACCAAAAAAACTCAAGCATAGAGGTAGAGGGGTGATGATATGGGCTTGTTTTGCAGCCGATCAGGCTCAGCACTTTGTACTGAATGAGTTGACTATTAAATCTACAGAACACCAAAGACAAACAAATATGAACTGACAGCTGAAACTAGACTAAAATTGGGTCACACAGGCCAAAATTCATCCAGGATTATAATAAAGTCAAAACAGAAGGTACTGCAAGCCTAATTATTTTTCCTCCTAAGGACAAAAAACATAAAAGGACTGAAAATATGTTGCAGGTTCTTTGTATCCAAGCCTGGTATTTGTGGGTTCAGGTACCACAACCAGCAGCAAATAGCCGAAGACCATAAATACATGAGATCCCCTTCAAAAACTCTCATAACTGCCTAAACTATGCCTTAATATGCAATAATACACACAGAGGAAACAGTCCTACCATCCAAGCTAGCATCCAAGCTAGCATCCATGCTATTTCTTATCTTGGGGATGAAACCAATCAGCAACAAGAAAAATTATTGCTGCTCCTGGGTATCAAATAGCTTTTGTGCCTCAACTTCCCAAGCTGCTTTTTTTCCCCAAATGTTTTAGATAGGCTCTACAAAATAATCTGCAAATAATTTGGAGTTACGTTCCACAGAAAATCCTAAAATTAAATCCGCAAATTAGAAACTGAGAATAGGCAGTGGTCCACTGTAGTGAATGGATGACAAGAGCATCCCAATTCTTGCATCAATGCTTGTGTTTTTATCTTTAATCAAATTATTGTTAATCCAAAAAAGTATATCAAAGAGTCTGCTGCTAATCACAGCATGTATAAGACAAATATATCAAATGACTGCTAAATCTGCTAAAACAGATCAGTTCATTTCCACCATGCATACACCAATTCTTCACTCATCTTCATTCAATCAAAATGTGAAATCTCACTGTTTACTGCAAAAACTCTTTCAAGTTCAGGCCAATAACCTGAGTTCCCATAAGCTTAAGTGTTTCAGGTTTATAGCTGCATCTTGTGGTGACAGAAAAACAACTTCTGGGAATAAAGAATCAGCCGTAAAGTGGTTTCCATTGACGTTGATCGACGTTCTGCTGGAACGGTGATGAAGAATCAGAAAACCCCCTCAACTCTCAACCTTTCAACCTTTCAACCCGACCTGGTGTGAAGAGGGAGGCTGTGAGAGTCTGGTTCATCGTTCTTTTATAAAATGAACGTTTGCTCCACGTAAAATGTGCTGGGTGGGGCTGTGAACTGACTGCGATACTCGCACCACCCTCTAATTCACAGCTCAGGTGTTTGGAAAGGATGATTTGACGCAGCCAGTCAATCACACAGAGCTAATAATTCAGAATCACAGTCCAGATGCATTTACTCCCTTTTTAAAATCCTAGCTGGCAGTTACAACAAAATGGAAGCAGGGCAGAGCCAACAGAAATAGAAACATCTGATATTTCTTTCGTGAACTTTTCCACTCCTACAGCGTCACGCTGGAAAAAACAGTAACACAGGTACAAATTTAGTCCGTGCAGCAGAGTTTCCCTTTATTGTGTGAATTCTCGACACTCGATCAAACGTCCACATGGCGCCGCTGGACCGAAGCATTGCAACATGAATGCTCAGTTACATTATTCAATAAGGACATTCAACACCATCCACCATGTGACTAAAAGCTGCATTTAGTCTGAAGGATTTATGGCTGCTGCAGAGATAAAAAAGAAAAGACTGGAACTACAAGGTTACATCTAGACAAAGACTTCCTCTCTTTTACAGATGGAAACACATCATATAGCAAAAAGTGTTCACACATGCAGGCGTTTCATTGAAATTAATACACATGTACATATTTATCCAACTCGTGTGAAGAGCGGATCTTGACTGGTCCCATTTTCACCCCCGTTTTCTGAAACTGCTGAGAGTTACTCTGGTTTGATCAAAGGTCACAATCCATCATATTTCATTGGTGACAAGTGTCACAAACTGCAATCAGAAGCAAAATGGATGGAAGTAAGATTTGTACAGTGAACCCCGGGTTTATTGCCACATTTGAATCTGAACAAGTTTGTTTGTTGTAATATTTTCTTGTGATTTTAACAAAGCCAAACCCGAATTGGAAATGTTCGATTTCATTCATCTTTCCACTTCTTCTGCCAAATTGTTTTGTTTCCAGCATGAATTCCCAGATCTGAAACGTTCTGTTTTAATATCACAGAGCTGAACAACTCATCTATAATTTACCAACAGTCAGATCCACCTGTGCAAACAAACTAACACTTAGCCCTCAAGTTCTCAAACTATAACTATATAACTATCTTCAGCTTGGCTCTGTTCTTCAGGTTACTCCATCAGACCTGCAGTCGTTTAACTTCATAACACAACCCTTCATTTATGAAGTTGCTGATTTGTTCTTCTTCCACTTATCTTCCCTGCAAAGCCCAGTAGCCAGCACGGCAGCGACAGCTCCATTAAGACGCTCCATCTATGATTAACGATGCAGAAAAAGATGTTTTACTGTAAGAAAGTGAATTCAGAGGAAGCCATGATTTCAGGAGGTGACAGTTCATGAAACTAAACCAATGTACATGTGTAGCATTTTCTGTTTCCTATTAGCAAACATATATATACAGTATATATATAAATATATATGTATATATATATATATATAAGTAATGTATTAATAATCTATTAATTTCTTTTTTGTATAATACCTCTTAAAGTCTAATAAACTTTAACGTTGTAAAGAATACTTCACTGGAACTGGAAGATATCTTAATTATAAAAAACAAAACACGACAACAAAAAAACAATAAAAACTTACAACCAAAGCTGTTATAAAAATGGATTATGATGTTTCTGTAAGCAAAATTTCCCTTTAAAAAAATATCACCACAATGGAAATTGCACTCATTTAATTTATTATGCAATTAATTGATTAATTGCTTAGTGCGACAGGCTTAGCAATGCCTCAAAATGCTTAACAAATGTTTAGGGAAAGAACAAATCTGAACAAACGTAACATGTCACCGTGTTGAGCAGCACAATTCTACAATCTAAATTTCATTTATCTTACATTAAAATCTATTTTGATGATCGGAAACATTTAGATGTTGGAGTGCAATTACGTTTTCACAGCACTTTAGTTCACATGAATCATGATATGGTCAAGACAAACTAGAAGAACAGGAAGCCAGGGGTGAAGCTGTGAGCACAGGTGACAGATCTCATGTTTAACTGGGGCAACATAAATTACATTTAACAGATTAAATCTTGACTGTTCTAAATACCAAACAAACCAGTTTGCTGTCATTATGAGATCAGCAGCCGCCGCCTGAGGGAAACTGAAACATTATTTAATCAACAACAGAAACAAAAGTTGAAATAAGCACATTGCAGCCGACTTCTTCCTACAGGCAATGACACAGCTGTCTGCTTGAACGGCTATCTCCCTCCGCTGCTGATTGGAAACTTACCATCTACCATAAATAGGCAGCACAAAACTGTTCTGGCCGATACAATACGAGTAGAGGATGGTCTGCATCAATTTGAGTCATGCAAAAGCAAAAATAAACAGAAAATGAAAAGCTACAAAAGCCAGAAACTTCAAACTGTCTTATTTATGTATTTTTTGTATTATAATACCTTGAAGTTGGTGCATTTTTGCATTTTGAAGAAGCTTAAATAATTCATCTGCAATGCAGGTAGATGAGGAAAGCTGCATGGAGGCACCGCTGACTGAACTGAGCGCTATCTGTGTGAGACATCTCTGGTTTATAGAGAAAAGCTCAACAACTGCACACCACCTGGTAACAATGTAAACTGGTAAAAAAGAATGCTGCTGATCGATTAGCTTTAAAACAGCTCATCATAAGAATATAAATCCTGACATCATAGATACAGGATGCTTTAATTTGCTCCCAAAAGATGAATGATAGACTTTGTCTTACCTGCAGTTTGCAGCAGGTGGAAAGAACCAACATGACTTTGCATTCACTGGGGCTTAATTCACGCTTTTGAGTCAAACCTCGACTATTCTGATTACTGAATATGATAAGAATACTGACAGCAACACCAGAAATAGCACTGAAAATAAACTGGAAAAAAATAGTTATTAGATTTTGTGATGGGAAAAAAAGTTTTAGATCATAAATGGGGATAATCTCAAAATAACTTCATTTTCTTCTGGTTTCCAACCCACTGTCTCTGTTAAAAAATTGCAGAATGATGAGGTTGATAACCAGCATGCACTGTAAGGATGGGCGATACGGACTTAAAGTTTTATCACAATATTTTGTGGTATTATTGTGACAATAAAGATGACTGTGTGTCACAGCAATTGTAGTCCCACAAACACAAATAAAGTGCTCTTGTAAAACATTCCTATTTATAATGTGCTTCTTTAAGACATCAGCCACATAAAAAAGTATAATTTGTGTCACTACACTGCGACTGTATTTTTAAATTTATTGATGCCATTATTGACCAAATAATAGAGAAGACAGTAAAACTATCAATACTACAATAGGGACGGTTTTGGGAGGTTCTAAGCATCGTTAATTGAAATTTATTGCAACAATAAATCAAAATTCTTATGATATATGTATCACAATAAACGACACTATAAATGCTCAGCCCTAATCGAACGTACGTATCAGAAAAATGGAGAGATCCCCCATCCAATTCTTCAGTTTCGTGCGTCTGGTAAGGCACAGAGCCACTAGTGTTTGTTACGTTTGATCGTTGTCGGCAAATGTGCTTCCATCTACATTTAAAGCACATCAAGTCTTCTTGGGAACAGCCAAAAACCACCTAAAGATGAGCATTTATCATGATAAATTTCTTATAATATTAATAACAATGTTGATTTATTTTTGTCACAATAAACTCCAGTTAAATTCCAGCTATAAAAGCTCTCCATATTGTCTAAAGAATTTTTTTTTCCAGTTTTGCCTTTTCCATCAACCTTTTCTAATGTGAACGTGGATGGAAACGCGGCTTAGAATAGAAGTGAAAGGGAAAAATATTTTCCTATTTATTTTTTGTCAAATTAGGGTCAACCACTCCTCCATGGGCTGCCACCTTATCGTGGTGGAGGGGTTTGAGTGTCCCAATGATCCTAGGAGCTATGCTGTCTGGGGCTTCATGCCCCTGGTAGGGTCACCCAAGGCAGACAGGTCCTAGGTGAGGGACCAGACAAAGAGCAGCCCAAAGACCCCAATGATGAAGGAAAACTTTGGACTTGGTGTTCCCTCGCCCGGACGCGGGTCACCGGGGCCCCACTCTGGAGCCAGGCCTGGAGGGGGGGCACGATGGCGAGCGTCTGGTGGCCGGGCTTTTACCCATGGAGCCCGGCCGGGCTCAGCCCGAAGAGGAAACATGGGCCCCCCCTCCCATGGGCCCACCACCCGTGGGAGGGGCCAAAGGGGTCGGGTGCAGTGTGGGATGGGTGGCAGCAGAGGGAGGGGACCCTGGCGGTCCGATCCTCGGTTGCAGAAACTGGCTCTTGGGACGTGGAATGTCACCTCTCTGGTGGGGAAGGAGCCGGAGCTAGTGCGTGAGGTCGAGAGGTTCCGGCTAGAAATAGTCGGTCTCACCTCGACGCACGGCTCTGGTTCTGGAACCAGTCTCCTTGAGAGGGGCTGGACATACTTCCACTCTGGAGTTGCCCAAGGTGAGAGGCGTCGGGCAGGAGTGGGCATACTTGTTGCTCCCCATCTCGGCGCCTGTACGTTGGGGTTTACCCCGGTGAACGAGAGGGTAGCATCCCTCCGCCTACGGGTGGGGGGACGGGTTCTGACTGTCGTTTGTGCTTACGGGCCGAACGACAGTTCAGATTACCCACCCTTTTTGGAGTCCTTAGAGGGGGTACTGGAGAGTGCTCCTCCTGGGGACTCCCTTGTTCTGCTGGGGGACTTCAATGCTCACGTGGGCAATGACAGTGAGACCTGGAGGGGCGTGGTTGGGAGGAACGGCCCGCCCGACCTGAACTCGAGCGGTGTTCTGTTGCTGGACTTCTGTGCTCGCCATGGATTGTCCATAACGAACACCATGTTCAAGCATAAGGGTGTCCATATGTGCACTTGGCACCAGGACACCCTAGGCCGCAGTTCGATGATCGACTTTGTCATCGTTTCATCGGATCTGCGGCCGTATGTCTTGGACACTCGGGTGAAGAGAGGTGCGGAGCTGTCCACTGACCACTACCTGGTGGTGAGTTGGCTCCGGTGGTGGGGGCGAAAGCCGGTCAGACCTGGCAGGCCCAAACGTGTTGTGAGGGTCTGCTGGGAACGTCTGGCGGAATCCCCTGTGAGACGGAGCTTTAACTCCCATCTCCGGCAAAACTTCGAACACGTCCCGGGGGAGGTGGGGGACATGGAGTCTGAGTGGACCGTGTTCCGTGCCTCCATTGTCGAGGCGGCCGATCGGAGCTGTGGCCGCAAGGTTGTCGGTGCCTGTCGCGGCGGCAACCCTCGAACCCGCTGGTGGACACCTTCGGTGAGGGATGCCGTCAGGCTGAAGAAGGAGTCCTATCGGGCCTTTTTGGCCTGTGGGACTCCGGAAGCAGCTGATGGGTACCGGCGGGCGAAGCGGCATGCGGCTCGGGCGGTTGCTGAGGCAAAAACCCGGGCGTGGGAGGAGTTTGGAGAGGCCATGGAGAAAGACTTCCGTACGGCTTCGAGGCGATTCTGGTCCACCATCCGGCGTCTCAGGGGGGGGAAGCGGTGCAGCACCAACACTGTTTATAGTGGGGATGGTGTGCTGCTGACCTCTACTCGGGACGTTGTGGGCCGGTGGGCAGAGTACTTCGAAGACCTCCTCAATCCCACCAACATGCCTTCCACTGAGGAAGCGGAGCCTGGGGACTCTGGGTTGGGCTCTCCAATCTCTGGGGACGAGGTCGCCGAGGTGGTTAAAAAGCTCCTCGGTGGCAGGGCCCCGGGGGTGGATGAGATCCGCCCGGAGTTTCTTAAGGCTCTGGATGTTGTAGGGTTGTGTTGGTTGACGCGACTCTGCAATGTCGCATGGACATCGGGGGCAGTTCCCCTGGATTGGCAGACTGGGGTGGTGGTCCCCCTGTTCAAAAAGGGGGACCGGAGGGTGTGCTCCAATTATAGAGGGGTCACACTCTTAAGCCTCCCTGGCAAGGTCTATTCAGGGGTCCTGGAGAGGAGGGTCCGTCGGATAGTCGAACCTCGGATTCAGGAAGAGCAGTGTGGTTTTCGTCCTGGTCGTGGAACGCTGGACCAGCTCTACACCCTCGGCAGGGTCCTGGAGGGTGCATGGGAGTTCGCCCAACCAGTCTACATGTGTTTTGTGGACCTGGAGAAGGCGTTCGACCGTGTCCCTCGGGGAGCCCTGTGGGGGGTTCTCCGGGAGTATGGGGTACCGGGCCCTTTGATACGGGCTGTCAGGTCCCTGTATGACCGGTGTCAGAGTCTGGTCCGCATTGCCGGCAGTAAGTCGGGCTCGTTTCCGGTGAGAGTTGGACTCCGCCAGGGCTGCCCTTTGTCACCGATTCTGTTCATCACTTTCATGGACAGAATTTCTAGGCGCAGCCAAGGTGTTGAGGGGATCCGATTTGGTGGCCTTAGGATCTCATCTCTGCTTTTTGCAGACGATGTGGTCCTTTTGGCTTCATCAGATCGTGATCTGCAGCTCTCGCTGGAGCGGTTCGCAGCCGAGTGTGACGCGGCCGGGATGAGGATCAGTGCCTCCAAATCCGAGGCCATGGTCTTGAGCCGGAAAAGGGTAGAGTGCCTTCTCCGGGTCAGGGGGGGTGTCCTGCCCCAAGTGGAGGAGTTTAAGTATCTCGGGATCTTGTTCACGAATGGGGGAAGAAGGGAGCGGGAGATCGACAGGCGGATTGGCGCAGCGTCTGCTGTCAAGCGGGCGCTGTACCGGTCCGTCGTGGTGAAGAGAGAGCTGAGCCAAAAAGCGAAGCTCTCGATTTACCGGTCGATCTACGTTCCCACCCTCATCTATGGTCATGAGCTTTGGGTCATGACCGAAAGAACGAGATCGCGGATACAAGCGGCCGAAATGGGTTTTCTCCGTAGGGTGGCTGGGCTCTCCCTTAGAGATAGGGTGAGAAGCTCAGTCATCCGGGAGGGACTCAGAGTAGAGCCGCTGCTCCTTCACATCGAGAGGAGCCAGTTGAGGTGGCTCGGGCATCTGGTCAGGATGCCTCCTAGACGCCTCCCTGGTGAGGTGTTCCGGGCACGTCCCACCGGGAGGAGGCCCCGGGGAAGACCCAGGACACGCTGGAGGGACTATGTCTCTCGGCTGGCCTGGGAACGCCTCGGGATTCCCCCGGAGGAGCTAGAAGAAGTGGCTGGGGAGAGGGAAGTCTGGGCCTCCCTTCTGAAGCTGCTACCCCCGCGACCCGACCTCGGATAAGCGGAAGAAGATGGATGGATGGATGGATGGAGGGTCAACCAGTCCCGCTTCACACAGCGCATCAGAGTGCTAATAATAGAAACAGCTTTTAAAGACAAAGAATTCATTCAGCCCACAGATTCATCACAAGGGGTACCAACGCATCAGACTGCAGTTTGCCTTAAGTGTGAGCAGCTCACCCACTCATCGCAGGAATCATGTTCAAATATGCACTTTTGGCTAAGTCGCTTATTAGTCTAGAGAAGGAAAAAAGGAAAAAACGACAGCCAAAACATGATGCTGGTGAGAGGCGAGCTATTTATAGGCTTACTCCAGTGCTGGAGACAGCTCTTCCCTTATGTTTGGGATCGGCGTTTCACATGAGTGAGAGGAGGAAAGAGGAGGAGGAGGCTGGCTCTGAAAGTTGAACTGCTGTAATTCCCTGAGTTCTGCTTCGCATCCTTAATGCAGAATGATCAGAACCAAGAGAGTTTCTGAAGACAAACTGCAGAGAAAACTCAACAAATCGCTCCGACACTCCACAGGAGGCCAGATTTTATACAGAGCACACTTTTTATTTCTAAAATAAAAATACTCTGCAGCTGGTTGGTCTGTGCTGTGGGGCGGGGGTCATTTGTGGCCCTTAACATGATTTTATTTGTCCCCAGACCATAAGTCAAGAATGGGGGAAAAAAAGAAAATAAAAGACAAAGCAAGAAAATCTGGAAATTGCCTGTCTGTTTTTTCTAATAAGGCAACAGTTTGAACCCCTTAAAAATATACAGATTTGGTACAAATTTAATTTATATTTTAGCAGATAAATCTAAAATACAAAAATAAAAATGTTACTAATTTTTGTATTTTTAATTGAATGAATTGTGTGGTCCACCAGTAGTTTGAATTTACCAGCTTTGGCCCCTGATGTTAAAAAAGTGGAGTAGTTATAGGAAATACCAGGTCTTGGAAAAGTACTCAACTTTTTCATCGTTTCATTTTTGGTTTTGTAGAAGTCGCATGTGAGATTTTTACATACTATATAATGTTGCATTAAATGCCAAAAGAATAAATTGGGAGTTATTGGTTCAAAATATGACAAAAATGTGAAACTTTATTATTTTAGGATTATAAGTGTATATTTTCTTCACAGACAGCTCCATGGAGGAACTGAGATATACTTATATATATATATATATATATATATATACACACCACACACAAATATGGGTGGTAATGATTAATTATCCCTCTAGATACAAGTCTGAAACTGTTTATGAGTAACACCCCAGGTCGGGATTCGAACCCAGGACCTTCTTGCTGCAAAACAAAAGACCAATCTGTCCCATGGTTTATCTCCACACAGCATTATGCTGCCATCACCATGTTTCACCATGAGGACAGTGTCTTCAGAGTGATGTATAATGTTGCTTAAAAGTTATTTACTTTTTTAAATTATCTTAATGTACAAATTGAGTTTATCAGTGTCACCATATTGTCGAAAATTGTATCGTCTTCCATTCATCGTCATAAATTTATCATGATAAGATTTTGATTTATTGTTGTCACAATAAGTTCCGATCTATGATGTTTAAAAACCCCTAAAACTCTCTGTATGCTCAGGTTTGTTATGTGTAGTATTTTTTTCCACTATTTGATCAATAAAGGTGTTTCAATAAATATGAGAATATGGTTAAATGTGTGCATTTTAGTGATAGAAAACACACTTTTTTAAAGACGCATATTACAAATGCTATGCTTTTTAAGAGCAGTATTTGTTCTTGTGAGGCTGCAATGCAGTCACAGCCAAAAAGTTAACTAAAAAAACTTAACAGTTTGTGTCGTCACTTTTATTGTTGTCACAACTATACCACAAAATATCACGATAAAACTTTAAATCCGTATCGCCTAACCATACCGCAAACCCACAAAAACATTCAAAACAGCTAGACAGGGTATAGAAATGGAAAGAAAATGTTTGATTATTTCTTAAAATTTGTATTAAATGTGGTCTAATTCATAAGCTTGTCTTCTTCTGTGTCTTCCTTTGGATATCCATATACATTTCAAAGGAAGGAGAATATATTTCCACATTTATCTGAACTGTTAGAGTACATGTTAGCGACTTATTTGCAGAAACATAGAGCTACTGCATATATAGTCTACTTAAGCTATAAGGTTTATATTTAAAGTAGATTTCTAGATGCTTTTTTCTTCAAATGTCGCAACATTTTATTTACCAGAGCGCATATACATCCTGGGACATGTGTCCTGGGAAACCGGCGACGCCTATATAGGTGATACTATAACGGTCCGAGTCGTGACAACGTCACACGTTATTTAGCATAACCTGGGCACAGCGTGGACTGCGTGGGGGCGAAAACAAAAACCACTGAGTGTGTTTATCAACAGAGACACTCACATCTTCGAACAGGGATCCAACGTTGGCTGTCACCAGCAGTATTTTTGCGCCCTGCTCTGCTATCCGTCTTGCCATCATGGTTCTCCGGGTGCAGGAGGCTCGGCAGGGGAGACTCTGACGGCGGACTTTGTAGGCTCAAAGAGGCGCTTGAAACGAACCAGGAGGAGGGTCGACGGCTGTGTTCGGGAAAGCGGTTAAAACGCGGGGAACCTGCGCTTGAAGCCGGGGTTGTTGCTGCTGCGGAGGCTCGGCTGGAGCATATTTTTTTTCTCCTCTCTCCTCAGCAGTGGCCGTGCATCTAACCAGGAGTTGTTGCTTGCGGTGACAGAGGCTCCGTGTTCTGCGGCGGCGGCTGCTGCTGCGTCTCGCGCTACTTTTCCACGCTCAGGGCCATCGTGAAAAGTTTCCCGTTTTAATCCACGGTGAGCGCCTGGATGGCTTCAGCGGGGAAGCCTTTCCAACCTTTTTGAGCTGTGTAAAAAACTCCCCCTCCTGAAGCTGGACGCCGTGCCAGGACCGTAGCCTTCACCGTTAGCAGAGGATAGGCTGAAGTCCTTCGCTGCTCTGACGTCACCGTGCCAATGGAAACACGGGACTCTCTTAAAGGGCCCGCGCACCGTAAACACAGGATCCCCCCTCAGCCACCGCCTCGACGTCATTCATTATCGGACAGGGCGCCATTGAATTGGGCTATCCCAATTTGTATTTATACAACATCTTTTTATACCATTGGTATTTAATTCAAACTCAATGAGGTCCGGTTATTACGATTTCAGTCCAACTTTTGTCTCTTACAGAGGTGGGTAGAGAATCCAAAAAACTGTAATCAAGTACTACTGAAACATATTTTTACTCAAGTTATGCTAAAAAAGTAGCCATCCAAAAAAGTCAAAGTAAAAAAGTACTTGGTAAAAGGTGATCAAAACATTTTAAAAATAATTTACAATTAGCTCAATTGCTCAATGTGTATTTGCTTCATAAATCAATAAATAAATCATTAAGAATAAATCATTTTTAGAACAACCTTAACAGGACAGTTCAATCATGACTATCATGAGAGAAAAAATTATTAAGAAAAAAGAAATATTTAATGGCTTCACCAAGCTAACGCAGAGTCTGCAGTGTGTGTGAGTTAAACCGTATATTTCTGAATGTGGTGAGCATCCAGCTGCGCAGAGATTACAGTGGCCCTCAGACTCTCACCGAAAGGCTTGCACTGCTTAAATTAACAACATTAATATGTTTTTATTGGGGGCTGGAGGGCTTACAGTCATGGATAACACTTGTCTATGAGAAGAGCTGAGAGATTATCACCAAAATGTAAATGCTCACAGCTGTGTCTGGCATGAGAGAGACACAATGTGTGTGTGTGTGGGGGGGGGGGTGCTTGTGTGTGTGTGTGTGGGCGTGGGTGTGTGTGCGTGTGTGGCATTGTATTTGACCATTTTCCTTGCACATACTGCGTTGTGGGGACCAGCATAAGGCATTTACTGGTAATGGTTGGTTTAGGGTAAGACTAGTCAGGGTTAGTAAAGTTTAAGTCAAATTTATTTGTATAGAACATTTCAGCAACAAGGCAGGTGAAAGTGCTTTACATCATGAAAACATAATATAGTCACCACTTATGAAATATGAAATAAACATTCAATTTTGTTTAAAGGCCATCATGAAAATCATCCAGCAAATATATTGATCAGTGTTCCGTTTAGTGTTAATCAAAGGGAGCTCTAAATCGGTGGGTATTTAGTCTAGATTTAGAGGAACTCAGTGTTTCGGCAGTTTTGCAGTTTTCTGGAAGTTTGTTCCAGATTTGTGGTGCATAGAAACTGAATGCTTCTTCTCCCTGTTTGGTTCTGGAGGTGCATAGCTATAGAAATGAATGGACGTCAATGCAAAGTCCTGCTAAAGATATAAAAACACAACATCTGTGTGTTTTTTCTTTTCCATATTCTACATATCGAGGACCTCTTTCACCATTTTCACCAACAGAAGGAGGTCATTTGTGGAATGTTGTTCTACTAGTTAGGTTTAGAGGCAATTACTAAAATGAAGGAAGTTAATGAAAAGTCCTCAGTTTGCATAGAAGTACAAGAATGTATGTGACTTTGGGGTGTGCTGTGGTGGCGCAGGGGGTTAGCACGCCCCACGTTTGGAGGCATTAGTCCTCGACGCGGACGTCGCGGGTTCGACTCCCGGTCCCGACGACCTTTGCCGCATGTCTTCCCCCCTCTTCTCCTTCCTGTCTGCCTACTGTAGAAAAAATACGAGCCACTAGCGCCGCAAAAACTCTTCGGAGAAAAAAAAAAAAGAATGTATGTGACTACTTATATCACACACACGGTTTTATGCATGGAAATGATACGCAGCAGAATATCAGTAATCAGTGACTCAGCTGTGGAAGAGCATAATGTTAGGATTTACATGCCAGGAATTAATACTACTACTAATGTGTGTGTGTTTTTTTTACTGTGTATGTTTTTTTCTTACTCTGTGTGTGCACACATAGACAGCTTTAATTAAAAAGGGCTCAAAGCAGCTTTGAAAGCAATATGATGATACTTCTTTAGCCGATTGTCATCCCAGCTCCTACTGCACTGAATTTAGCATTATCAGGCATTATCTGCAAGTTGTTTAAACCTTAAAATTTGCTAAGCTAGGCATTTCATAGACTGTCTTAGTCTGTTGTAAATCATCCAACTGAAAAGAGAGCTTTGGTTTAAAAGGGATTAAAAAACCTGAATTACACAAACAAACAGAATTTAAAAATTTGACGTTTATTAGTTTATCCTGAATATTCAGGCTACAATCTGAATATTTGCCTTATGTGAGCAGAAAACAAAAACTGAAGAGAATTTTTAAAAATGTTTTGTGAAACATAATTTTAAAACTGCAAGGTTTTGTTCCCATGAGAAATAAAAAGGAACACCATGGTAACATGGAAAGATTTACCTGAGGAAGAAGTTTGAAGCAGCTTTGGGAGGGGAAGGGATTTAATTAGGTCCCAAAAGAATCTGATTTGAGCCCTTTCATGGGATGGATTATAGTGTAAGACATTCAAAGCAACCTACCTGCGTCTGGACAAGCAGGTTTAGAAAAAACCTGCTTGTCCAGGCAAGGCTGCAAAAAGCTAAGAGAAGTCTAAAAAAAATGCATAAAATGTCATTGTAGGGCCAACTACAGGCTCTTGATATGGTGGATGACCGTACAATCAGAAACAGACTGCAGACGTAAACTTTTATGAGAACTTTGTAAGGAGAACACCTTTGAAAACATGAAGGATTGACTAAAATTTGCCCAAGATAACATAAAATAGTCGTTTTTTGGAAGAGTCATGGTTTGGGAATGCTTGATCATCATACCAACATAAAAGTGCAGAAAACTGTGCAAACAAAAAATGTGAGACAATCTCTCAAAGCTGAACCAGAACTGGTCCTTGCAAAACCCGGGTCGAGTCGAAACTTACTTTGTACTAAATTTGCTGTTTGGCATCTCATATGGAGCATCAATGTCATATTGTATATGAAAACCACCAACATCTTCAGTAATAACGGCTTTCTATATTTGCTTTCTTGAATTTAAATTTATCTCCATCCGTTTGTTCTCCAAGACAGCCAGAGGATACTTGAGTGTACAAGAGGTTGTATATTTTTATGAATTTCTTTTTCTAACCCAGTGTTGAGTTAAATATTGTGCCGGCAGATTTAAAAAATATCGTATTACCTTGAGACAGAACTAGCTAGCTGTCTCAACTTGCAACAACTTTCAAGGAAATGTTCATTAGACTGCAAAAAAAACAAAAACCTTAGTGAATGAGTCAATGTATATGTGATCTCAGCAAAATAAAAACACTTTACGATGTCTACAATCAACTGCAGAGATTTATTTGTCAGCATGTGATAAAAATGATCTAGGCTATTCCAGGCTCTAAAAATACTTTAACCTAAGTTAAAGGATACATTATCGTTTAACGAATTATGGTAAAATGGAGAAGCTACAAAAACTAGGCGACTCTAAATAGGCATGTTTTAAGTCTTGATTTAAAGGAACTCAGTGTTTCGGATTTTTTGCAGTTTCCTGGAAGTTTGTTCCAGATTTGTGGTGCATAGAAGCTGAATGCTGCTTTTCCATGTTTGGTTCTGGGGATGCAGATCTGTTTTGTTTTAACCAAAAATTCACCAGACAAACACCTGCAGTTTTTCTTAAATTTTTATAAGTTTTATATTGGAAGAAACTGATTTGGAAAAATGTTTATTTTGTCTGATTTATTTAATAATTATGTTACTTATACACGTTATTTTCATTTTGGTCTTTAAAATACCACAATTTCCACATAATTTTATTTTTTGCTCCAACTAATGATGCAATTTTTAAATATTAATGATTAAATATTAATGACTTTGAACTGAATACTGAAGTTTTGTTTTTCTATGATTTTTAGTGTGAAATATAGATATATATTGTTTGGTCCTTAATTATCTTATTTTTCTCTGACATTTAACTTGTTATAAATGAAAGATTTCACTTCATGTCATTGATGTTTTGATCAGTTACTCAGTACTTGAATAACCTTTTTACCAAATACGTTTTTTACTCCTACTTGAATAATTTCTGGAACTTTTTACTTTTACTTAAGTGAAAATATATCAGAGTAGTGCTCTGCATAGATAGCTTGAGTTCAGATTTCTTTTAAATTAAAATTAAAATCCCCTAATAACTCAATTCCAGGAAACTGCAAATGTTCTGAAATTACAAGCATGCCATTCCTTTTCCACTTAAATTCCCAGGGAATATATCCATTATGCAAGGCCTTGTGTGTTATGACTGTGTGATTGATGATTAACTGAAATGCAGGAGCGGCACAGACAATTTAATGAAAAAGTTGATAGTCAAAAACCTACAAATCCACAAGAGCACAGGGAGCCAGAGAAGAACAAAAAACATCAGAAACAAACAAACACAAGGAGCATGACCGAGGGAACAGGCTCTGACGGGATTTAACAGGATTAGACAGGAGGAACCAACAAGGAGGAAATGAGAATGAGTTTTATTCATACTGGGGAAGTTGATTACTGATCAAGGAGCAGATGACTGATTAGAAACGAGATGCAGTTGTGAGGGGAGAGAGAGAAAAATGGTACAAGGGATTAGGAAATGACTTTCACTAAAGAATAACTAGACCTAATTAAACTAGAGTAACAAGGAATAAACATAACTAGAAACTGCAAGAAGGACTGAACTAAAGTAAAATAGAAACAATTCTGATCTAATCAAAGAAAGAGACTAAGGAACATAGAATAATAATGAAACTAGAACCAAATAATCAAAACAACCCAGGATTGGACATCGTGTGCCACCACTTTTCCTATTATTGGTCATACTGAGTGGATCTGGTCTTAAAACAAAGTAATGTGAGATGCAGGCACAAATCTGGGTAGGTAGAGTTATTAGTCCTGACATGGTGCATATGGGTCAGTAAATGCTACACTGTGCTCCGTAGATGGAAAATGCTAAATAGGAGTCGCAAGCAAAGAGTAATAACATTTGTAAGTGTGTGTGTGGGGGGGTGGGCGTGCGTGTGTGTGTGAGGGGGCAGGGGGTGTGTGTACTGATAAAGAAGCTCTGCTCACTGCCCACAAAGCCCCCGTGTCTGCTGTGGGTAATGGAAAAAATTGTGTTGGAATTCCAGACTGCTAGCAAATATGTGCACTTTGACCCCGATCTTACTAAGGCTTAAATTCAGTTATCTAAAAATAGACAAACCTGGAAAATTATCAGGCGCTCACATGTCTTCGAGGGAGCACGTGATAATGTATCCAGACTTAGTCAACGTGAGGTTTTACCTCCAGCTGCAACTCGGGGAATCAGTCATGTGGATCTGATCTGTTGGTCTCATGAGACGTTTGCTTTGCTAGCTTGGAAATTTAAACTAATTTTTGTTCCTTCAAATAAATATTCCTGTCACTTTAGTGAAATATTTGCCCACCAAACAACACTGTTAGATTGTTGGAACACAGCTGGAATAAGTTTTGCTTAGTAAGCCACAATTTAGGAAACCATAACATTATTTACTCTGTTTTAAAGGGCAAATATCAACACATTAAAATCCGTTTCTCTTTCCTCTACAGGTATGTAGGTCATGAAAGCTTTATTAAATTACATCAATATGTGAACCAAAATCCAGAAATATGTTGAAGCATGAAAAACAGCAAATGTGAGGGATCAGATAATCCATTATGCTCTACTTAAAGTTAGAAATAGAGGAGAAATTTTGACTAAGACAAATAGCCTAGATACCTATTAAACAGGCACTTTACAGAAGGGTTTGAAGCACAAGTCTGGCTGTAATTCTTCAGAGTAGCTGTGTTTCAGTCCATCAGTCAAAGGATTTTTTAATGAACTTTTAAAATTTTGTGTAAAAGAAATAAAAGTGGTTTGGATCAAGTCAACCAGGCAACGCAAACCGTGATTTTGTCAAATGTTGACATTATGCATGGTTGTAATAATAAAGTAAATGTCAGGACTTATTCAGCAAATATGTGTCCATCTCCCTTTTTGTTTTTCAGAGAAGTGAACTTGACTTCTCTATTCCAGCAGCTGTGGCTTTTAGCCTTGAAGCTTTTGTTTTATTTTTTTGCCAATCTAGTTTGTGACAAAAATAAAAGTTCATCCAACTATTTTTCTGTGTTGAAACCATTTCAAGAGATTGTCGTTAAAAAAAGGTTTTTGTTAAGTAAAAGGCCCTTTCTGTGGTCACTTTGAAATTTCCAGGTTGTGACGTCACATATGCTACATCATCACTGATCAACAGAAGTGCAAACCACACCATCCTCAATAGATAAGACACCTCACAACATTATCTATTTTTTTTCCTCCACTGACTTAAATCTCAGTTAATCTTTCATCTTTTTTTCCAGCGACT